>NC_031777.1:8278218-8932064 GCF_001522545.3 Parus major | reverse complement strand
CGCAGCGGCGCGGGGGAAGCGCTCGGCAGCCGCCGGCCCGGCCGGGCAGAGGCCCCGGCGCCTTTCGGGCTGTGCCCGGTGAGCGGGGCCCGTGCGGGGGTGGCAGAGCGCTCCCGAGGCTACCAGGCCCAGCGGAGCTGCCCGCAATGCCCCTGCCCGCCGCGGGCCGAGCCTACTGTAGGCATCCCTTTAGGAGATCGCAGAATTGTCAGGGTTGAAAGGGGGCTCTGCAGATCTTCCCGTCTGCTCGCCTTGCCAAGGCAGGGTCATGTAGAGTAGGTGGCACAGGAACACTTTAGGTATGTTTGGAACGTCTCCAGGGGAAGACTCTACGACCTTCCTTGCTCTGCCACCCTCAGTGTAAAGAAGTTCTTCCTCATGTTCAGTGAAGCTCCTCGTGTTCTAGCTTATGGCCATGGTGCTTGCCGACCATCCTTCTGCCATTACGGCATAGCAGGTGCAGAAGAGGTGTTTTGGGTGTTCGGGAGCACTGCCCTCCAGGCTACCCTCCGGCAGCGGCCGCCTCTCTCGTGACATTGAAAGTGACAAAATGTTACACACGGGTTTCGGCAATTGACAAACAGCTCCGTGTCCATACGTGCTCAGTGAGCAGGCTGGCACCGCCGGGCTGGCAGGGAAACGAGAGACGAGAGACGGGCTCACAATTCTTAGATTAGTTTGACACATTTTTGACACTTCTGAACGTAGTGGGATGTGAAGAGTAAACTTAGAACATTTTCCTGCAAAAGCAGCTTTAGAGTACTACAGTTAAAGACAGAAGGCAGTATTTCAAAGAACTTTTTTTCATGAGTGTAATTCAGCTAGGAGTTGAGTTAGAAGCACTCATTTCATGATTGTAACACGAACCGATTAGGAGCCCAACCTGAGAGGATAAACCCAGGGCCCAAGCTAGAGCAATGCTATGGGGAGATGTAATTTCTATTAAATGAAGGATTTTTGTGGTTCAGTTTTCTAGGTGTCTCAACCTTATCACAGCCTTATCAGTTTCATTATGAACTTGCTCACCAGCCAGAGGAGCAATGGGCAGTTTAACACCAGAGTAAATCTCCAATGTCCTGGATTTAGGCTGTTGTAACTCAGACCAGAATTTAATCTCCTGTACTCAGGATCAGTCGGTACAGGATTTCCCCAATAAAATGCTTTAAAATGCAAGGAAAGAGCGTGATATGGGCAGGTTATGTCTTCATAGTCTGAATTAGACTATAATTGCATATCTCAATTGATGATGGTGCTGAGGTCAATGAAAGCATGTACTGAATCAATTAATTTGTGACAGCTGAGTTTTTCCCTAGCTCAGCCTTTGGATTTCGTTCAAAACTTTATTTAAAGAAACAACATGTTAATTTGCTGTATGCTTTTGTGAAGCATTCTAGAAACCTGGGACCAAGTCTTGGTTTTTGGGTTTTTTTAAATGCCTAAATCTTCAGCTGACTTCAGTGGGAGTGTTACACAACACAGGAGTTCAAGCATGAGCCTTTTATGTGGGCTAAATAGATAATTGATCTGTGTGCGGTTATACCGCTTGTTTTTAATATAAATAGCAGTGTGCTTGGTAGGCAGAGAGGGGTGGATGGTATGGTAATGGCATTTAGACCTGTTTCAATTAATATGTAGCTTGGGATTAGGTTGAATGTTAATTGCTGTTGGCACATGCAGTTTGTTATTATCATCAGGTGGAAGAGGCGCCGGTCCTCACATGCAGTGCCCTCGATGGCTACTGCAGATAGGGAGGCTCCCTCTCCCTGGCTAGCTGCGGCTTGTGTCCATCCCTAGTTAATGCACTCGCCTTGGCTCTCAAAGTGAATCATGCCTGAGGTTCAGCTTTTAAAGTCCCAGCTGGTGATCAATATCTGGTGAAAGAGGAAGCCAAACGATTCTCGGCCTTGGCACGGTAATCAGATGCATTTAAAGGATAGTGGCTGAACACAGGGAATTAAAATGAAAGTCTAATGATGGGCTATTCCTATTTAGTAGAAGTAAGACAAAACTTCAGAAAAGGCTGCCTGTGACTCTATTAATGTTGCAGATTGATTGATTGATAAGGAGTGTAGTAGCTCTTTTTTCTTAACTGTTAACTGGGGTACGGTGGAGTGCTGTAAAAGCTATTTGATATATAAGGCAATGACAAGATCACGTAAATCACACAGTTTAGCTTGTTTATCTTTTTTATTCCTTTCTTAAGGTGATATAGGGAAATGTGACTTTTTGGTTCTTCCTTAGAACTAATCTGAGTACTAATTTTGTTTAATGATATTTTAATTCTATTTATTCTATAAAAAGAATGGAAAGGATATAACAGTAGAAATAAGATCTGAAATATGTGTATGATAATTGGTTGTGTTTGTTTCTTCTAGGGAAAATCCAGAACGTACCTTTGATTTGGTACTGAAAGTAAAATGCCAAGCTTCAGAAAAAGAAGGTAATACACTCTGTGCCTATGATATTTATATAGAGAAATGAGAGCTGGAAAAAAATACTTGGCATCCCAATCTAGTGTTGTTTTATACTTTGAATTGCTTTTGGACTGAGATTGTGTTAGAATATGCCTATGATTATTTTGTTGCTTTTAAAAACCTATTACTTTATAGATGTTGTTGGGTTTTGTTATGTTTTCATTTTAGCTGCTGTAAAGATATTTTTGTTCTGTGTGATATATTTGGAAAACTTGGACTTGAAATGTATTTTCTGCTCTTGAAATGTTGATTTTGTGTAAAATTTCATTTTAGAAGAACAGTTGACTTCTGTCTATCAGGGGAATGTTAATTTTGATCAGTGTGACAAAGAGAAAGTAAGTTATTTTCTGAAAAACAATAGGAAGTGACTTTCTTTGTAGCTCATGTTTGGCAGCTGCCTTGATTTGCTACACCATACAACTAGCAATGAGAGCTGCCTTGAGCTTGTATTAGCCGTCACTTTCACATCTCTATAAACACGAGGTAAAAGAGATGTAGTAGTGCAAGAGTTGTCTGAGAGAGGCTTTTTTCCTCTTGGGTAAAAAGAAGATGGGCTTTCCAGTACTGAAATTAAAGTGACCTCTTGAAAGTCCACTGGGGGAACTCAGTTCATGTTCTCATCCAAGAGTGTTGGCCCTTTTACAAAAGAAAAGGGAGAGGGGGAGCCTTTTCTGGGTTGTATTGTAGTCATGTTAGTCTGTGACAGCTGTGTCTTAATCACAACTGCAAAAACAATAAACTACATCTTAAAATAGACTATATTTCTTATCCTACTGTGCTAATGGATACTGTTTCCAGAGTTGACTACTTTAACAAGTAATAGGCCTGTAGAGGTTTATAGCCCCAAACTATTGCGCTTTTTTTTAATATATTTCAGACAGCATTTCTGTTAGTGTTAATTGTAGGAATGTGCCTAATGTGTTTGAAAAAAAAACACTTTTTTTTTTTTAAGCTAAACAATTGTAGTTCTTCAGGTCTTTTAATTATTTTTGTGACCAGCCAGCATCCTTCAGTTTATCGCCTGCTTCTTTTATTTGCTGTTGGTATTGTCATAGTTTAGCAAATCAGGTGGACTTTCCTAACTGATCATTATCGTGGCTTGTATCACAAGGCACTCTGCTTTCTTTTCTCTCCCTTTTGCAGTTTTTTGCCTTAGTGATTTCATAGATGATGTCTGAGAACCCTGCTTAGCTACTTGACTTTGGGTCTGTTCCTTCTTGCATTGTGCTTTTAGTCTCTGTCTCCACTCAATATTCCTTCCTGGGGGTCTGTTCACATCTTGGCCTAGGCCCAGCTTCAGTCTGCAGATTTTATTCCCTTTCTTCCTTTCCCTCCTGAGATCTAGAGTGTTGGTAATTCTTCCAGGTGTTTATCTTGAAATCTTGAAAAATGTGGGCTTTTTTCTTCTGTGATCCTTTTAATTCCTTTATATCCTGTTTGACTTCTCATTTTTCTTGCGTATCTTTTTGTCGTAAGAAACCACTTCTCATCGCGTGCAGCTCTGTGAATGACTGCCTACACCTGAATTTTGGTCATAGGCACTTCCCTTGCCTCTCTTGTTTGGTAGTTTTGCTGCTTATTACTTGTCCTCTGTGGAGAGGAGCATCTTTAAGAAATCTGTGTTTCTTCTTGCACTGTGACACAAGTTAATGTGAAGACTGTGTTTGTGACTATATTGTAGTTGCATTTTCTGCTATTCCCCTTTTTGTTGTAATTGCTTCTATACTGTGTAGGCTTAGTTTCTCTTGGTTCATGGGCTGACCAAAGACAGGAAGGAGGTTTGTTATCAGTAATTTTTTGGACTTTGCAGTGTGTAACTGGTGAGGGGCTTAGGGGTCTTTAGCTGGCCTGGAACTTGTGTTGATTTTTGCATGCATCCATAGATGAGGACAAAAGTACAGTTCCCTTTTGCCAGTCTGACAGTTCTGGCTGAATATTCCAGTTACCATCCTGTTATACTTGGTGACCCATCTGGGATTTGCTTTAATGTCTTTCATATCATATCTAATTCAGATAACAAACTCACTCCAGTGAGGTCTTGACATCATATTTGCATGTGGTATTATGAGCACAGTGATGTATCAAATTAATATATCTGAATGTTAAAGTTCTCTAAAGGAAAGTCACAAGGGACAAAAGTGTATTGTCTTCACTGCCACTTTAGAAATGGAGCACAGGGCTTGTCATGCAAAACAGGGAGCTTTCAGGGTTGGTTTATTATAAGGCCTAACAAATTTGACAGTTACCCTGTATTGTAGGTCTTGCCTTTAAATAGATTTTCATGCTAGGATAATCTTCTGACTATATCATACTCGAAAACGTGATCCATTCACCTGGTTATTTGCTGATGCCTCTTTCTTTCTTATGAAAGAGATTTGTGTTTAAAGAGAGGCTTTCTCCCTCGCATCCCATCTGCTCCTTGTACTTGATCCTGAAGCTATGTCAGGACTGAATTTGTGACATCACTGTCACCAGTGTTGCCGTGGAAATATCACAGCCACAAAATTATGATCTCCCTGCATGAGTGAGCCGCAGGAGAAGCCAACTTAGGAGAAAGGAAGACCTTAATGTGACCTGTGTATCTCTAATAAGCTTTTTCTTCCCAAGCTTTGCTGTAGTCTGCTATTAAAATGCTCCTGCATTTTAATTTGTATCTGCCAATGTGTAACTGTTCTAACAAATCAAAATCGAGGTGGCCTTACTGCATGTGGAGCTCTTAGCAAGATGTTTTTATGAGGATGCTAAATGCCTGCAACAATGTGACATGATGAAGAATTTTGCTGTTAAAACTGTTTAACACTTTCAGAAAAGTATTTTTTCATAACTTCTTAATTACAACATACCTCTCAAGGAAAGTCAGTTTTTCAGATGTTACATCTAGGACTGTTCCAGCTGTGAAGGATCATACATGCATAAAATGCAGCAGTATATAATTTCTTATATATGTTAAGAAATTTGTTCTTCAGTTATTCCACTAATTATTTTCAGCATAGGTGTTTACATTGAGTAGAAACCAAAGAGGTTTCATGTAGGTTAATATGAATTTATCAGCTCATGTTTGGTAGGTAGCTCTTGAATTGGTTACAAGCTCAGTTGTGCTAGCATGTATTTATTTATAGCTGGATGAAAATTTTGTTTCCCACTGGATACATGGTTTTTGGATTTTTTGTGATTTAAGAGAAGCTTACATACTTGAATATTTGTTACTCTGTTTTAAACTACAGGAGTGCACAGTAGCATTGCTAGAACAGTGATCCTCCAACCCCTTCCTCCAGCAGGATAAAAAAAAAAGGATACTCTCTACTTAAGTATTCTCATAATTCCCTCAACAGTTTAGGATATATTTACTGATATGTTTACTGTATTTTCAGAATACATCTCCAAAGAGGAGACAAAACCCTTAAGACCAACAATGGATTGTAGCCCAGATCATGACTTTGAGTCCTTTGCAGTGCTGAGGGTAGTAAACATCAATTAAGTAACTAGTTGATGCAACAACTTTTGCTTATGAAAATTTATAACCTGTTTCTCACAAAGCTTTGAGATGAATTAGCTTCTGCTCAGCAGAGTTTGCTAAGTGACTGAGACATAAGTGCTAAGCTATTCTAACAGCCTGGTATTTGTTAATTGTGTGAATTTGTCTTGCAGTGTGAGTAGCACCTTACAGAAAAAAAAGTTACACTGCCTATCAGGCAGTTGCATATTTTTGTAATTCTTTTCTGTGTTATTCCTTAATGAACAGCAAACAAGAAAGAGCATAAATGTGGGCTCAATTTAATAGCAGCAGCAGGCCTTCTGTATTAAATTTTCACTTATGGACCCAGAGGGCAACTTGATATTACCAATATTGGTAATATTACCAACAGATATTACCAAAACTGCTGTGTTATTTTAAGGACAAGAATTGCTCTTCAGCTTTAGGGTGAAAAGTGTTTTGCACTTTGGGCTGAATCATCCTTACTGGGTATCAAGAGTAAAGCAGTGGTGCAGTTGTCCTAAGTGCACAGTCTATCATAAGGCAATTGCTCAACATCTCTATCTACAGCAATTTTACTCTTCTCCTGGTGCTCTTTTTTCCCTTGAAAATCACACTGCAGCTGGCACTGGAAGGTGTGCTGGAGCCTAGGAATTGTCTGAACAAAGCTGTGTGCAGCTTCTTTTTTGCCATCCAGATCTTTCCATCCTGAAAAGTAAATTGAATTTCTGGAAGGTTGATGTTTCTGAGCTTTTCCACAGGACATGTCCAAATTAATAATGCCATTTTAATCTTTGTGAGGAGTGCATATTTATCTGTGTATCTATGAGTACACAAGCATGTACAGGTTGTGCATACATACCTCTAAGTCTGGACTGTGGATTTGAATTAAATGGGCAGAGATGAAGTTGGCAATTTAACTCGGTCTGTAAATTTTATAACCTGTGCATTGGTTCTATTAAAACTGGGTTGCAGATGCAAAGGGCAGTGCAGATACAGCAGCCAGCAGAAGAAAAGCAATGTGAAACAGCTTCTGTGAATATAGTCTTCAGCATTTCTGTCCACAGTTTCCCAAGAAGATGACTCAGATTGGTTTCAGTGTGGTTAAGAGAGTACTGTTTGCTATGCCTTCATTTTCTTTAATTATAGCACATAAAAAAAGCAGCAAAAAGACTCCTTGGTGGCTGCAGGTAAATCCAAAAAGGTCAATCACCAAATACCAACACTGAATGTTGGGTTCTAAAGCAGTCCTGACTGTTAAAGTTTTACTTGAAAACCCTTTTAAAGTACAAGTTCATTTTCTGTCCAATGTAAGAATAATTGTTGGAACACCCTTGAAATTTGGTTGCTTTGTCCCTATTTCTTTTTTAAATGCTAAGAAGTCTTACATAGGTCTAGGGTCAGATAATGTCATTTTCAGAGCAAGTGTTAAATAGGTTGTGTTGAATTGCATGAATAACTCCTGTTATTTCTTTTTTCTTAAGGCATCATCTGCCAGAATGATAGTAAATAATAGTAATAATTTATCATTTAGTGATTAATTAATTTAATTTAATCAATTAAATTAAATTTATCATTTAGTGATGTGTGATCTCAGAATTATTTTTCTTTAAAGGGTCTTATATTCATTAAATTCTCAAAACAAAGCCACAAATCCAGTTTAATTGTGTGTTGGTTGAGTTAAAAACTGTATGCAAAAAGTCCAGGAATTAGTTCAAAAATACAAAATTCTTTGTATGAAGTTTGATTGCTCTCTGTTAAGGTAGTAACAAAATACATAAATCCAGAAAGGTCCCAATTCCAAAACCAAGTTTAATGCAGTTGGTAGTTTTGTCCAAGGGTAACCTTTGGTAAGGTTTTGCTTCTAAAGCTGCCCCTAGGATTGTGGACAGAGCAAGCGCTGCTTTTTTTTTCTTTTGTTTTTTCTTCACTCTGGAGTGTTGTTAACCACATACTCTGAGCCAGTGGGTGTAACATGCTGATCAAGATTACTTTTTCTCTCTGTTGTACGTTTTTTTTTGTACAGCATCTCTTGAACCTGAATAAAAAGATAATTCTGTCAGTGTAGTACATGAAGAAGTTTGCAGGATTTTTTTAAAGAGCAGTTAAAACTTATGATGCAGTGTTTATATACTGCTAACCTTTCTCCCTGTTGGTTGTAGCTGGAAGGGTACTAAATAAGTACTGGTACACAGAAAGTTAGGTTTCTCTACTTTTTTAAGGCATGGTCTGTTCTTCAGGTGACTATGGAGAGCAACTATATATTGCTATGAACTAGATAAGATTTTTTACAAGTCTCTCATTTATGTGTATATTTTTAGTCTCAAATACTTTGTTAACATATTAGAATTTGGTTTACACTAATAAAAAGTTAAAGGTGCTTTTTCAATTGATAAAATGTCATTTGAGAGCACTGGATATCTGCTTATAGTCTTAGCTTGGATGCAGCTTTCGTGTATTAAAGAAATAAAACTTTCTTTTTATATTCTTCAGAAGTTTAATTGAGCTTAACATCCACTCTCCTGCCCCCCTGCCCCCACTCATTAACTCACATGTTGTTATTTAGGTTAATGCTATTTCCCTGTAGTGGTTTCTTGCATTTCTGTTGAAATTTTGAAGCTAAAAAGGACATTTAATCTAGCCTGGTTCCTCTATAGGCTTGATTGATTAGGAGAAGAAAATGCCACAGTCTTTTGTTGAGGCTTATGTAAATGCTTTGAAGACAAAAGCAGGTAGAGCATCACTTTTGTCATTTAGACAAAACCAAGGAATATAAGCCAGAGTTTGGCTAAAGTTCTCTTGTGTACAAACACCAAGCATAGCTGTAAATCCTTCATAAATTATAATCCTTAAACTCTCCACTTGTAATTAAATGAGTAATTTCACTGTGTTCAAATTTCTGGGATTTAATTGGAAAGCCCCGAGGGTATGAACAATGTCTTCTGTGTGTTTGGACTGTCACTAGTACAGAGTGGGTGTTGGAAAATTATGAACAACAAAACCAATTAAGACAAGAATGATTTTGCATGTAAGATAAAGATTGTCATTTTGATGCTTTTTACCTTTTCCTTCTGTTCTCCAGGGACTGAGAAATGCAGCATAGTCTCTCCAGCTTTCAGTTTCTCCACAGATGCAAAAATGTGGAGGAAAATGTAGCTACTTTTCAGTGTCTCATTTCCTACAGATCTTTTTTTTTCCACCAACCTCCAGAGATTCTTGGATGTATGTGTAATTCGGAGGTGGGTGCAGATATGTGTGTGTAGGAGGGGAAGGGGTGAGAGCTGCTGAGGAAATAGGTCAAGGAAACCCTTTCTCCTATCTCGCCTGCATTTTTTACCAGGGTGAAGAGCCCTTAGTGGGGAGGGCTGACCCTGCTCCCCAGCAGCCAGAGGACAGTCCTGGGAGGAGTGGCAGTCTGCTCTACTGCAGAGATTCCAGCTGCAGTAATGTGGGGGTAGGCACTGTGCTATCAGTGCTGGTAGAGATGAATTATTCCCCTGCAGGCACTTGCCCGGCTGTGTCAGTTTTTCATGTAAAGCCATATGCCACTTTCAGCAGTGTGATCAGGTTTTGGGCAGTGAAATTAAAAGGGAAAAGCTGGATGAGTTATGGAATACAAATACTAAGCTGGTATAAAAATGATTTTGTATAAAATTGAATAGAATTAACAAACTAGTATTAGTATAAGTAAATATAAGTTGAAAACAGCAATGCGTGTAATGTAGTCAATCAGTATGGAAGTTGATGTTCTTGTGCTTTTTTCAAATTTAATTTTAGTTTCATTTTAGTACTTCACTATTTGAGATGGCTGCCTGGGGGATAGTTTGTGGGCTTTTAAATTGCTTGCATTCAGAAGTGTGAAGAGTTTGCATATTTTCCTAAGCTAATGTCAGCATGCTTCAGCCCTCCTACATACTGAATTGCCAGCCCATCGTACACAGATATTTATCTTTCTTCAATGGGATATTTTTTTTTTTTATTTTTTTTTTATTTTTTTAATGTATGGGGGATTTAAAATCTGCTGAAAAAACTTTGAAAACTGGTTAAACTTCCAAGATTTAAAATGCTTTTTTCCGGAAAAGCTGTAAGATGCTTGTCTGTCTGCTATTAATTTGAAGAGGCTGAAGTGTAGGGTTTCCTGTCTGGTTAACAAGAACAGTTCTTTTAATTCTATTTCCTTTGCCACTGATGATATTATCTGGAGAATGGCAGATACATGTAGATTCATGTGCTCATCATCTAACTGTTGAAATAGATACTTCTGTTTATGAATAAAATAAAACATGATCAGCACCACAAAGGGAAGAGTTACATAAGCGTTTGTGAAGGGCTTAAAAATCCCTGAAGCCAAGTAAACTGCTATTTTTATTCCTTAAAGTAACGTAGTAAGAGTGATTTGAGCATAGCATTGCTTTGCAACTAATATATTAATAATCTGTATTTTTCATGTCAGGCTGACTCCAAGATCCTGGTAAAAACATGATATTTACAGCCAAATACTTAGGATGGAAGATTCTGTGTGACTGACAGATAAAGTAATAAAATGCTGAACACCTTTTCTGATACTCGCCTTTAATATTTTCCATGTATTTTAGAGAACTGTAGCTTTGTGCTTAGAACTGAATAATTTGGGTGAACAACAACTTTTTATATTTTGTGAATCTGGTTTAGGAGAAAATTTTAAAACTTAGTACTGAACTTTATATGGAAAATAGAAGAGAAAAAGCAGAAGTTAAGAAAAAAGGCCTGAACAAGATTTTGGGTGTGGTATCTGTGCTTCCTGCACTGCAAAAGCCAAGGCAGTGGTTTACAGTCATACTGTGCTCCTTTGCAAAATTCTCAATTCTTGTTTGGAAGGTTCTGTCCAAGTGTTAAATCCTTAATTAGAAACAAGGTTTGAACAATGCCCTTAGATGATGTTTCCTGAATGTGGTTTCTTTACACATTTGAATGGGTATTCAGATGTAGGTTAAAACCTAGCTAAAATTAAAAGCTTGTGTAGGAAAAGAGCATATAGTTAGGGTTTCTCTGGGAAATATTTTGAAAACTTTCTTAGTTAATGGCAAGTTTGATCATCATAGAGGCACAATCATCACAACCAAGGTATTTTGCCATAAATGGTTTAACACTGCATTCTTCCTTAAACTCAGAGTGATAGAATGACACAAATACTTCCTATTCATCTGACTTTAGATTCTGTTCAATATCAAGGGTTTTATTTGTTATGCCACTTGAACTTGTATTAGAACACATGCAAATATTGTTGTGTTGTCATTGTGTGGATGGGGTGAAATGTTTGCTTTTGGGAGGAGGCAGTTCTTCTGCTGTGTCAAAGGACTAGCTAAACACAAAAGTCTGCTATCTTAGTATTTAAATATTGGATGTTAAATATTGAATTTTACTGTATTGAGATAGTTGCACTTGACACAGAGAAGCCATGCTGATAATGATTATAGTCACAGGATTATTTCCTTTAGAAGTTATAAAGAAAAGCTTAACGTTTTAAGGCAGCTGTTTCCAGGAATGACATTATTACAGAACAGTGATACTTTTTATATCTTCAGGTTAAGATGCAGAACAAAAAAAAAAAAAAAAAAAGTGTGCTTTGTGCTACAGTGATTGTGTTTGTGTTCTGTTTAAATGCAAAATAAGAAAAACTGGCAGTGTAAAGGTAAAGGACAAAGGTTGTGCGATGATTGCAAACTTACCTAGAAATCTGGAATTCTACAATGAGTTTGAAATAATGGAGTGAAACCACTGTGCCTTTAGAGTGTCAAGAGGGAAACAGTCACTGTAACTTAGTCTTGCTGGCAGGAGCTGATCCTTTATGTATCCTGTTCCCATATTCTTCTTAGGAGGCCATTTGACTCCTAAGCTGTGACTGCTGTTTGTGTTTCACTTCAAATAGCTGGCACTACTAAAAGCATGTGAGGGTAGCATCCTTCCTGCTTCTGGTGGCACCTGGCAGGCTGGCTCCATGGGTATGCTCACCACCTAGCTGCTGGGGCTGCCTCTGGAGCTGACAGGAAAAGTTCATTATGCAAGTCAAATTGGGAGGAACCAATGGGATTTTCCTGCCATTCAACATAGCATCAGCTGTTGATTCATCTCTTAGTGTTAATTTCAAGTATTTCATATTTGTTGAAGTAAATGTATTGCCAGTTCAGGAAGCTAAACATGGTTAGATGTTCTGTCTTACTATCTTCCCGTTGGCTTTGTGTTGGAATCTCTTTGGGTTTTGTTAAGCTCTTGTCCTGTTTCTGAAGAAATAGGTTTGACAACTGTGGTGATTTTTCCCAGTTTTCTGTTTACAACAAAATTTAGCTCCTAAGAAAGAATCCAAATATTTAAAATTCGATCCCTGTCACCTGTGGGCACTTTGAAGTAGATTTGGAGATTAAATTTTCATTTAGTGTAAATAAAATTCTGGCTAAAGACCACAATTGTCCTAGATTGGTATAGTTAACAGTATTATGACAGAGCAGAGGAAATTCTGATGAATTTTGTGTCCAGGAAAGACTTTTGCTGGTATTCATCCTCTAGGTAACTTTTCCCTCTACAAATACTGCCAGATTTACAAGAACTTCAGTTTCCTAGTAGCAAATGAACTTTTGCTGTCAGATCAGAGGATGCTGTGATGTCAGTGGTTCTGTGCCAGGACAAGTAAAGCTTCCTGACACCAAAACCAGGTTAGGTGAGGTTTTGAGCATTCAGTTTCAATCAGGCATTTTTAATTGGTGTATCTGAGTAAACCCATTTTAGTTTCTGGGGATGGGCATGTTGCATGCAATGTAAGTATGTGTTTCCATCTGCTTTAACTTGGAGCCCTGTAGCACCTTACTAGTTCTAGTTTAAAAATGCTTTTACGAGTGTCAGGCAAGAAAAAAAAAGTCAGAACTATCATACATAATTAATAAGTAAGGAATTTATAAATAACTTTTTTTTCTTGTCTTGATATGCTGTATTACACAAAGAATGATTTAAAAGATATATTCTTTTGCATTCTGGTTGTGATGTTAGAAATCAATGCTGTGACACTGCTTGACCAAAAAAAAGCTTGAGATGACTACCCCTTAAATGCCTGGGTGAAAATATTTTTCATTGGCAATAAAAACATTAATAAACTAAAGCCTGTCTTAAACTGTGTGGCAGCTAGTGATGGTGACTCTCTTCTTTTTAAATAAACAATTTTGTGTGGTATTACTGGACACTAAGAGATATAGCAGACTGTTACTGAGAATATTTGTCAAGTCATACAGTCCTTGGAGGGAATTTACATTGTGTTTTCAACAGTGAACAAAGCAGGAATCATCTCAGCTTCTGCCACTTGGGAAAGTAATGAAGGACAGAGTAAACCAGATCAAACAATGGTAAAAATAAACTAAACTAGTGAATTGTATTGCCTGTGATCAGCAGGGCTCTTGAAGCCAGTAAATCTGTGAGGATGGGCAGCACTTGCTCTTTAAGTGCTGAGGAACATGAACTTGGTCTGCTCACATCTGATCTGCTTCGTGCAGTTTAAACAGATGAGAAAGATCTGAAACTGCAGCACGCGTTGAAGCTCTAAAAAGAGAAAAATACTTTACTTCCAGCCATAAATTACTTCAGTTCAATCTGTTGGTTTGCCTGACTCTCCTGATGTGGGATTGCATGTCTCTCAGCTTTGAAACACCGATTTTCTTTGCATTTCCCAGAAAACTTCTTGGTAACAACATATGCTCTAAGAGAACCCATCTGTGTGGTTTCTCCTATCTGGGTGTTTCGGTTGGCCAAGCTTTCTATGGCTGCTGGGCTCTCTTAGATGGAAAATACTCTGTGTGGTAATCTGGTGAAAATAAGGATACCTTGTTATGAGAAATTCTCTGCCAAAGGGAAGTACCCAGTAGAAATTTCAGCTTTCTGGTGAACAGTGGCTGTACTTCATATGCTTTCCAACTTCTGAAATATTCAACAACCCATCTAAAAGGAGAGAGATGTACTGACTTGAAAAATTGGAATGTGTATTCAGTCACTTCAAGAGTAAGACGTAGCCTAGGATTGCAGAAGGAGCTATGCATTAACCTGTTAGCATCATCATTAAGGACTTTAGTAAAAGAGCCTGTAATCAATTCAACTTAGGACAGTTGCAGAGGTGCTCATTACAGTTGTACTGTAGTATGGGTGTAGAACCAATCTGTGTAAAGTAAATATATACCCTTAGTAGATGCAGTTCCGGATTTCTGCTGAGACCAGAACTGGGCTCTGTGTGGAGCCAAATCAGAATTTCTCACATTATGTCTTAGGAACATAATGGGATTTTATGATGTGATAAAAGAGCATTGTTTGTTTTGTGTCTCACCATGTACACTTTTATCTTAATATAACAGGGAACTTGGTACTGGCATGTGCTACTGGGGGACTTGTGCTACTGGAGTTCTGCTTCTGTGTATTTTAACATTAGAAATTACTCATCTAAGCATGACCAGTATGTTTTAATTGTCAGCACATCTTGAAATATTCATCTTTCAGGGAGCAAGACAAAAGGTCTTGTTAGGACAGAAAGTGCCAGAACAGCATAAACAATATTTGCAAACAATGTGATGTTTCAAAGCGCTTTGTATGCAGAGTGGGTTTGGTCTTTTCTTTCTTTGCTTTGTTTTAAGACCTATATTTAGGTGATGTTGCTTTGGCTATATAGAACAGTAAATACTACTTAGCATAGCAGTTAGTATAGAAGCATTGTGCTTGTGCATTGAACACAGTGCAAGTCATGAAACAGATACAGATTGCATACTCTGAGATAAGTGTTGGAAGTTAAGTGTTACAGAAACCGAGAAAGTGCCTTTCTATTAATCGATGTTCCAGAACCTCTTTTTTTTCTTTATAAGTCATAGAAGTAGATATTAAATTCATAAATTTAATAGGAATATTAGAAGTCATGTCACATTTGTAAACCAAAAAGAAATTATAGTGTATGTTACCTTAAATTAATATTCTTTTCAGAGTAATACTGATCCATTACAAGAAAATAATACAGAAACTAAAGAAAACAAATTTGAAATATGTATCAATTGTTCTAAAGTTTAATTTCCATGTCATGTTCATACTTGGTTCACCAACATTTATGGAGGCTTTTGTTTAACTTCACAGGGTGCTAACTAGATGTACTGGAATACTGCAAATATTCAAGGTTGGACAGAGACAGATTTTATTCTAGATCTACTTTGAACACCAACGGCCAAGAGAGATGAATTTGAAATCAATGTTTTCAACTTCATTAGGTTCTTCTTAAGAAAGCATTTACTACAGGGCAGCATTGGAAAATGGTATTTCGTTGAGATCTGCAAATAGAGTCCTCTAATCTGAAATCCTTAAGACATTCTAATACAATTTTTCATTGTCATTAGTTAAAATATGTGAGCAGTGGAACAAGATTTCTCTTTCATATGTAGCTGTGTTAGAAGTTATGGGCATTGATAGAATGCACAGTTGTGGGGATAAAATCTACTTTATGTACAATGAGCTGCAATCCTCCCCTATAGAAATATCTGTGCTTAGAAAACTGATCACATACACCAAATATAAGGTAGTACAAAAGAGTATTATACAGGATACCAGCCAAGTCTGGTCTTAAATAGTGCTATGTCAACAAAGCACTTTTGTTTATTAACAATAGATGAAATATATTCCTAACTTGTGGCTAGATAGCTCAGTAGTTATTAATAGGATACAAAATCTTTCAGCTCTGGAATATGTTTACAGAGCTAGCTCTGATACTTTCTTCCTTCTTCTTTTGAGTGTATTGTTATTGTCTTTGCTTCCTCCTTTGCATTTGTGGGATTTATATTTTCATTTGATTTAGCAGTGCTAAGGGAAAAGGATGAAAATGCCCCCAACATTGTAAAGGCCAGACATAATCCTTAAACCTTGTTGGATTTTGATTTGTTCAGCCAAACTGGGGAAAAAATGGTTCCACAAATGTAAAACACACTCTCTGCATTAGTAGGAAGTGCAAGGACCAGTCACCATGAAGGGAAGTGTCAAAAGTCCAGATCATGTTTCTGAAAGCTTGGGTGATGCTTTACTGTGGGCCACATCAAGGAACTTTAGTGCTAATCCTTTAGGCAAGTTCTGCAGAATACCACAGGTCTTTGAATAGCATTTTGCAGGAAGTAGGTGCTTCAAGCTTGAAGTGAATGACTAATACTGAGCACAGTGCATTTCTTGGTAGCACTTCTCTGGTGGTAGCGGGGAGTGTTGCTGTCCATTGTTCTACAACCTGTCTTTCCACTGGCAGGAAGAAGAAAGAAAAGCTCTCATTGTCAATTACTGCTGCCCAGAAACTGTTTTGGTGGAACTGAAGTAGAAGTGAGCAGATGAGCACTCCTGAAACTGCTCCAAAGACGATGACATATACATGCTGGAATTCAAGATATAATCGCATTATAGAGAAATTACATGATTTTTCAAAGTGCTAGCTTTTCTTGTGCCTGGAGTAAATACTCTTTTGAAAAATAAGTTTTATAATACCAGAAAATGACCTAAGTTTGTTCATTGGTGGCTTAATCAGCTATGTATTTGGCTGTAGTTAAAGTATTTTTATGCGCTTCTTTCAAGCAGTGGGGCAAAGTCTATGACTAAACAAGACTTTCACCCCAAATAATCTGAATTTGGTGGATAAGGCAGTAGAGAAGATTTCCAGTATAACCTTGAAAATATATTTAAGCAGTAGAAAACCTTAAAAAAAATAAAATAAAAGCCTCTCCTTATAAGCCATTGTATTATGAAATATGTGTCGGACTGTGATTGTGACCTCCATGAAGTGCTGTAATAGCTACTCTTGAGAAGAGTAAATAAGACCCTGTTATTCTTACCTTTGCACTACAGCAACACTTTAGCTGCAAATCTGTGTGAAAGTTATAACTTCCTGATGATCTGTTGCTTCAAAGACAAAATTGTTTTAGGCTTTATTCAAGTAGGACATTTACCAAAAGCTTCACTTAAACATTGCAAATAGTTCCTGATGAACAGCATCAAAAAATTAATTGCTTAAAAACTATGTGCTATTTTACTCATTGCTTATCAAACATAATCTTAGTTACTTGTCAGTCTTCAAGGAACAGCAGTTGTGAGAATGGTACCCAGTCTGCTTTCTGTGATAGCTGTTGAGGGCTTGGCTGCCCTGTGAGGAAGAGGTGTGATTTGCCACCTCTTTGTTTTGATCCCCTCTGCAGTGGGAGAAGCTGAAAGCACTCATGACACCTGGAAGGACAGTCCCAGTGTTGCTTTGCTTCTCTTAAACTTGTCCTGCCTGAGAGAGCTGGCCAAACAGAGCTGGCCAGTGTCTGTGCCTGTCACTGGGCATAGGGCTCCCCGGAGAGCGGCAAGGAAACATGGAAACAAAATCCAGTGACCAAGGATTTACTTCAGGGAGGGAGCAGATTAAGACTGCACTTCTGTGTTGCATCACTTCTTGTGTCTTTGTTTTCAGAGGGGAGGATCATCCTGAACTCTGTTCTCAGAGTTCAAGTACTGCACAGTTGTGTTACATTTAAGATAAGACTTCATTTTATTTCTCTCGTTTTGCTCAATAAAAGCAATATGCAGAGAGTAGTGAAGTGGTCTGAGTCTGCTTCAGTTCAGGCTGAAAATTCTGTCACATTTGTTATGAGCTTTTAGCATTTCAGGGCATCTGATAGTTGTTTCTGTTAATAGGAGATTGGTATTGCTTTCTGTGGAAGCAGATTTGAAAACAAATCAATATTTTACAGAACTGTAAAAAGGAATGGATCTGCCATGAAAGTTATGAATGGATGAATCTGTTCTGAGCTGCCTTTTTGTTGCCAAAACCTTTCTGAATATTTAGCAAAGAAATAACAAACATTAAAGTTTATGTTTTGGGTTTTTTTAAAAACAAACTGAGAAACTACAGATTCTCATTCCAAAAGCAAAACAGAAGTGATGTATTCACTTACCCTTTATTAGAACCATTTTTATGGAAAAAATGAACGGTTGGTAATCAGAATTCTTTTTAGTTTACAAGTACTACTTGAAGATTATAATCAGTAACCTTTGTCTTAAATTTAGCTGCTGGGCCTTGTGGTGCTTGAAATGAGTCATACCTTGTACAATAGTTTAAAATCTTACCAGTTTGTAAGTAGATGTATAACTCCCATCTTTTGAAGGAGTTTTAGTAACTGAATAATTGAGATTAAAATAACTTGTGTCCAAAAGTGACGGTAGACAAATAATTGTGTATCTGTTGATATTAAGAGGGGGTTTAGATGTGCATTTGTGTGTAGTTTACTTTTCTTCATTAGCTGCTTCTAGGATAGTATGTATTACATAATTGTTAGATTTTGTTAATTGTTAATTTTTAGAAATTGTTAATTTTACCTTATGCTTGAAGGTCAGGAATGAGAAACAGTTTAAGAGTAAGAAAGAACAAGATGGTAAACAAGAACACCTACATGAAGACAAAGCTAAACCAAATCATCTATGCAGGGTGGTTCTTAAAAATGTGTTGTGTGTGTTTGGTTTATAACTGTCTGTAAAAGAAATTTTTCTTGGCACATCAGAAATGAGATTTCAATATCTTGCTCAGTAGCTTAATGAAGTAGTCCCTTATCACAGCGCAGTTGGTTCCCTGTTTTTCTGTCTTCTTGTTTTTGTGTTTAGTTTTGGGTGCAAGTGTATATATTGGAGAAATTGTGACTGAGGCTGTTTGTTAAGGAGATACTATACAATTTGAAGAACAACAGAAACGTATTCTTAAATTAGATTTTTATATCAAAAATTTATCTTGCAGAAGTTTTGTGAAAAAGAAAGCTGTTGCTTCTCATCAGGACAAGTAAAGATTCTGGAATTTTATTTACTGCAGATAAGTTTCCTCTGCATTTCTTGATGTTTAATGCATACTTGATCTCCATGAGCAGCCATGTTCTCTTTCACATAGCTAGTGAAAGACTGGTTAATAAAACCAGCTGAAGTTAATCACAGCAGGTGTTGCAATTCAGTGCTTTGGTGGTACTGGCCAGCACGACCTGAAGCTGAGTGAAATATCCAGGAAATGTCGTCTGAGAGATGCTTAACTCTTTTTTCCAGATCTAACAGCTTAAAATAGGTCTGATGTTGCTGCAAGAAGCTCAGCATGCAGTCTGTGGAAATAAGGCTGCCTGCTTGGAACAAAACACCTGAACCCAAAGTCTAAAATATGCACTGTGTGAAACTTCTTTCCTGTTCATATCCCAAATGAAACCATTACCCATTTTCAGTGATGTCCAAAAGCATCAGGCCTCCCTTTTGCATGTGTGAAAATGTTCTGTCCTTTTTCATTGTGACTGAAAGGGGATCAGTCTGGCTAGGGAAGTGTGAGGCACCCCCTGCCCAGGGAAGCAAAGATTTAGTTTCAGATAAGCATTGTTAAAGTGAGAGGCATAGCTTTCAGTCGGCAAGAAGGAATTCCATCCCGCTGTCTCAGAGGACGGGCCCTGTGAGCCCAGGAAGAAACTCCACCTTGGACCCCTTGTGGGATGGAAGCCCAGGTGTTCTGATTAGTTTGTTCCCCTGGGGTTTCTCCCTTGCTCTGTCCCTATTAGTTCTCAACCTTCAACTCCACCCTGGTTCTGTCCCATAAAACCCACCACCCTGCCTCTGTTTGGTGCTCTCTGTCTCTGGATCTGAGTTTGTTTCTGTGCTGAACAAATGGTTTCCTGAGCAGGAGCCCATCTCGTTGGTGTCCTGTGCCAGTCCCTGGTAACTGTAACTTCTCTACAGTTCTCTACAGCTTCTCTTCTGTCGTGTAGACATGATCCTGCAGCCCCAGAACGCTACAGGTAAGGGCCTGGAGGGCTGCCCCTATCTCTTGTTCCTTCCATTTGTGTCCCTAGTGAGACTCTGTTCTTGTTTTTACAACTGAAAGAAAAATGGAAAATGTGTCAGAATGCAGATTCTAGCCTGTAAGGCAGAGGGAAAACTGGGAGGAGGCTTTGCAGGAGTTCATTGCTCTGCCTGCATGCAGCAGCTGATGGTGCTGGGCGTCGACACAGTATGCCATGTTTCACTGCCCAAAAACTGCCTTGATGGATGCCACCATCCTTCCTCCTTCATGGGGAACCCATGGTCACCCTGGGTTTGAAGCTGGTGAAAACAGGTATTTTCTCAGTGAAATGTGGGCCCATCTTGTGCAAGCACACTGGGGTTTGAGCTCTCTTTATACTCTTGGCCTTGGCAGTGACCTTGAGCAGTCCTATTGCTGGCTGTGGTACAGAGTTTGTGAACAGCTTTCTTCTCTTTGTTTTGATTATGCTACTGTTGATTCCCTTGGATTATAGTTTTTGTATTACAAGGAATAGAGATTATTTTTATCATTTTTTTTTCACTTGTGCCATGTTTTAACCCCCCCATCAGCTGTGTCTCTCAACTGAATGTGTAATTTATTGAACCTGCCTATGAGTAGATGCTTTTTCATACCTACGTTATATTATTTTATATTCTTCCCTCAGTCTTTCTTGGGTTTTGAGGAGAGGCTGGTCCAAGGTGATATGGTCCTGTGGATTTCTCCAGAAGCTTCAGGGAGAATTTCGAAGTGTTCTGATTTTTAAGTCTCCCACATCAGTATTTTTTTTGTCCTATCAGTAACCTGATGTAGAGCTAAAATTAATAGCCATAAGAAAATCAATTTCAATTATCATATTCTTGAGTTAATGCTCTGTATTTGTTACTTCTCAGACATTTTATCCTTCTGAAATCAGTTTATGTATATCCTCTCTGACAGGCCTATGTGTGTGTGAAAACATGCATCTTGTTGAATCATTCTTAGTCAATAGCTGACTTGCACAAACAAGTCCTTTGGTAGCATGAACAGGATTATGGTATTAAATCCTGTGATGTTTTTCTTCTGTGGCAGCTGTGTTGTTTTGGGGGGCTGATTTAGGTTCCTGTGTATTGCTGGTCAGCTTCAGAGAGTGCTGACTTGCCCCAGGAAGACCTTGTGTGTGAAGAAGGCAGACTGCAGGGAACCTGGAGTAGAAGCATCTCTATCAGTGGTGAAGAAGGCAATCCTTTCCAATTTAAGTACAGTAAATACTTGCATTGCCATTTTTCAGTATCACTTTTGGAGATCAGTGGTAATTTGATGGGGTTAATACATAGTAACTCCAAGCAGAAGTAGTTCAGTACAGGCCTGAGGGTGCTTTTCCTCTGGTGGCAGTGCAGCAGGTGTTGCAGGCAGTGACTCCAGTGTGCAAAACATCTCTCCTTGGGAAGCAGACCAGGCAGTCTTAGGAAAGATCACAGAACCTAAAACATCAGAAGTTGACTTAAGTACTTTTATAGCTAAAGAGATTAATACCCAGCAGTCTCTAGGTTTGACAACTATCCTGGGCTTTTTTTTTTTTTTTTTTTTTTAATGGGCATTGCAAGGAACATTAAAATACTTACTAAGCATGACTGACCTGTGTGGCAGAGGGAGATGGTCACATGTGCCTTATGTGTGATACTCCTGAAAACAGAGAAGGTTCTTATCTCCTGGTTTTTGCTTCCTTTGCAAATCCAGTCTTGTTTGCATGTTGAAGGAATTGAGGTTGTAATTAGGCCCTTCCTGGATTGTTGCATTTGTGTCCAGACTCCCAAATCCTGTTGCTTTCTGCATGCTACTGCCATGACCAGGCACTGAGGGATGCTGGTAAAGGGTAAATGTTGTTGTCTTGTTTTTCCTGTTATGACAAGGATGATTTCACACTTTCTTGTTTCAGCACAAAACATGGTTTAAAAAAAACAAACAACCCTCCCAAAAAACCTAACACACCCCTCATGTTCCCCCAATCAATCAACCTATGGCAGACAGCAATTTGTTTGCCTCTTATTTTGAGACACTCTGGCTCTCTTTTCAAAACAGATTGGGGAAATTGATGAGAGAGATGCATTTCCTTAGCTGTGCCTTATTCTGCTAGTAAAGCCCAGGGAATTCTTTCCAAGTACACACTCGAAAGAGGCTGTAAGAATTCCAAGAAGATGTAAACATCAGTTTTTCTGCAATAATAAATTATTTTCAGAGTTTCAAAATATAGCATATGCTTATGCAAACATTAAAATATTGCTCAGATCTAGATTTTTTTCACTGGCCTACTTGGTTTATGTTTTTTTTTTCTCAAGATGAAAGAATAGATTTTTATTAATGTTAGTCCATTTCAGTAAACTATCCTGCTACTGTGGATTATTCATGTGGATTATTGCTACGGCAATGCAGGTACTGCAAAGAAACAAAATACAAGTCACTGCAATGTTTGTTAGTTTCTTTTTGGTTTTGTTTTCTTTTCCCCTGGGAAATCTAATGGTTTGTTTGCACTCTAACTTTATAGATACCCTGTCTTGCCCACAGTTTTTCTTGCAGGTCTTGTTTCATACAGCAAGGCATAAAATACTTCTGTTACCATATTTATTTTATTTTATTTGATGACGGTAACTGCAACAGTGGGCAGTAGTGACGCTACGCTTTCAGTTAATTCTGGAAGATACAATTCTTTTTGTGTGTCTTGAGTTCTGCTTAGTGTATCCATAGTGAGTATAAAATTAGGTTCTGCAAATATCTAGAATGCTGGGTGCTTGGGTATAATTTAATAATGTGTGTATTATTTTAAAGACACACACAAGCAATAGCTGCTTGCTTATAAAATGCATTTACTGACCCATGCGTTAATTGATCCCTATGACTATTTAAACCTCAGGGCTTTCAAAGTTTTTCTCTTATCTTTATGTTAAACAATGGAAAGTTTTACCGTATGTTCAAATAACGTCTTCATCAGGTTCACAACAGGATACCATAGTTAATTTTCAGTTGAGTGCTTTACAGGATTTTCTTTTTGCTGGCTGCTTGGGTGAAAGTCTAGACACTGAGAGATGAGGCGTTAGAGGGGCCTCACAATATAGTTATTGTGAATGGTAAGTAGGAGCAGCTTCCTCTGATGTACGGACTCCATGCCCAAGCCAGTGGTACAAAGGCATAGCTTTTGTTCAGGGGGATAGGGGCTAATCCGAATGCTGCACACTGTGAAAAACCTTTTATGGAAGGGGGGAAAAACTTGCCTTGAAGGTGAGAGGTCAGCAGTTTAACCTCTGACTACAAAACAAGAGACCAGTGAAGAATGGGACGAACAAGGGGGAAAAATACTTCAAGTACTCCATTCTTTGTTTATCAGAAATGGGTCAAGCAAATGAGTGTCAGGAATGGTTACAGGAGTTCTGATGGGCCACAAGGAAGTTTGAAGATGTGCCCTGGCTTAGTTGTGCATTGCTATAGGGTTTGGAGCTTGCATAGCTCTCTCT
This sequence comes from Parus major, assembly GCF_001522545.3. Lineage (NCBI taxonomy): Eukaryota > Metazoa > Chordata > Aves > Passeriformes > Paridae > Parus > Parus major. The sequence continues at coordinate 8,908,811 of NC_031777.1, read as the reverse complement.
TAAATGCTTGATAAAGAGATCCCAAAACAATATCAAATCCTTCATCGGTCCTGAAAAGGAAAGACACTCTGCTCTCTTCATCCTCAGCCCAAATCAGGTTCTTCTGTTTATTACATTTTTTTTATTCCAATTTTCGTTTGTGTAGATTAACATCATTTAGTATTTAGCCTTCTAACTCTTTCCACTGTTTCTGGGCTGTTTTTTGAAATTTGTAAAGAAGCATCACAGTAAATCATATGCTCACGTGTGTTCAAGAGGCAGTCAGATGGGTCTCTTTTAGCTAAAGCCATGGATCTTTGGGTGGTCAGTGCTATTGTACAACAGCAGGGGAGAGCTGTTTCCAATCTTTGTGCAAAGGAAATATGGAGGCTTTCCCCTCTGATCTCATTTTGGTATTATCAGTGCTGGGAATTTAGTCGCAATCCAATTAGAAATGATGGAAGTTATGTTAACTAATAGTTAAGCCTCCCATATTCTCAGGTCCACCTGTTTGGACTAATGGGTTGTGCTACTCTTGGCTCAGGCTGGGAGAAGATACCACAAGTGATTAATACACTTGGTGCACTAAAGCTCCCTGCTTGTCATACAACCATTCCTTGTGCTTCACCACAGCCAGCCCATGAGAAGCCCTGCTCACCTCCCTCCCAGCCTCTCCCAGCATGCAAAAAAGCAAAGAAGACATAATGCCTTGCTTGTGCACTTCTGGAAGTTTTATACTTCACTGGACATAGATTTACTGTGTATATGAAGTAAATTCCTCTTCCTGCTTCACACAATGAGATTAAAGCTAGGCTTTGTTGTTGACCCTCTTCACATGTCACATCTTCAAACATTTGCTTATGACCTGGACAACTTTAGGCACTTGAATTCAGAGAAGTGATCGGTAACCAGCAGTGTTCCTCAGCAAGTCAGTGGCAGGGCCTCTCAGCACTCAGGGAAATATATTTTGGTGCAGGCTTGATTTTATATGTGCTTGGAAATAGCACAGCTTCAGACATTGTGCATCCTCTGACCTTTGGCTGAGATGAATCTTTTATTTCTCAATTTCACAGATGTCCATCTTCCTTCTTTTTAAATATTTTAGGAATTAACTCCTCAGAAAGGTGGTACTAAGTATACTTCCATGATCTGACACATCTTCAAATGAGAAAAAAGACTCATTTTTTCTTGCATTCCTTAGGAACTCCACTGATCTTAAAACACAGTGTTTTTGTGGAGACCTTGTTAAACATGCAGAGTTGTTTATTACATAAATCATAAATGAAAGGCTTAGGATTGTGGCTCTTGCTGGAATTACCTGAGCAGGTGATTTCTGTAGCTATTAAGTGTAAGTAATAATGTATTAAGCTATTAAAATAAAATGAGGAATCCTTTATAATCTTTTTGCCTTGCTCCTAATGTGTTAGTTTTGTCACTTTATGAATTGTGATTTTTTTGGCTTTTCAAATTTGATGGGATCAAATGGTGTTCTCAAGCTAAATGACTGACATTTTTGCCCTTGGGGAAGCACAGAAGTTAAAATATTGATGTATTTTAGAGTAGGCATGTTTCATTATATTCTGTCAAAGTTTGGAAAATAAAAAAGAAAGAGAGCTTTTTTTCCCCATAGTTATTTTTTCTGCAGTCTTGAAAAGGAATCTAAACTTCTTCTTTATTGGTCCTTTAAGATCATTGAGTCCAACCCTTAACCCAGCATTGCCAGCTCCACCACTAAACCATGTTCCAAAGCACATCTGTATGTCTTTTAAATACTTCTCAGGGATGGTGACCTCCTCACTTCACTGGGCAGCCTGTTCCAGTGCTTGACAGCTTTTTCTGTGAATAATTTTTCCCTAATATCCAATCTAAACCTCCCCTGATACACCTTAAGGCCATTTCTCTTTGTCCTATCTCTTGTCACCTGGGAGGAGAGACTGACCCCTTACTTGCTATGCCCTCCCGTCGTGCAGATGTAGAGATCTGTAAGGTCTCCCCTGAGCATTCTTTTCTCCAGGATAAGCACCCCCACTCCCTCAGCTGCTCCTCACCACACTTGTGCTCCAGACCCTTCCCCAGCTTCCTTGCTTCTCTGGCCACTCTCCAGACCCTCAATGTTGTTCCTGAAGTCAGTGGGCCAAATCAAACACAGAGTTCAAGGTGCTGCTTCAGCAGTGCCCAGTACAGCAGGACAATCTGTGCCCTGCTCCCACTGGCCACACTATTCCTGATCCAGGCCAGCATGCCCTTGGCCTCCTTGGCTACCTGTTCACAGCTGCCTATTGTTCAGCCACTGTCAACCAGCACTCCCAAGTCCTTCTCCATCAGGCTTTCCTGCCGCTTGGCCCCCAGCCTGTAGCATTGCATGGGGTTATTGTGGTCAAAGTGCAGCACCTGGCACTTTGCTCTAGTTGAACCCCATAGTGATTGCCTCAGCCCATCAATACAGCCTGCCCAGATCCCTCTGCTGAGCCTTCCTGCCTTCCAGGAAATCAGCACTCCTGCCCGAGACTCCTGCCCAACTAGGTTTCATCTTCAAACTTACTGATGATGGACATGATCCTCTCATCCAAACCGTTGATAAATACATTAAACAGAATTTGCCCTTAAGAAAGGAGATACTGTTTTAGGCAGAATGTTATTCTAAGGAATTTGTGCAGTCCTCTGTGGCTTGACAGGAATGAAGAATTTAAGCAATAATAAGTCATTTGGGATAACTTGTTAAAATTAAGATGTTATATTTGCACATCCATGATTCTTGAAACCTATTTTTAGTATTTTCAGAAATTAGTGGATTTTCCCTGCTATGGAAAGTTCAGGGATTTTGTTTATCAGAGTGATGGAAGACTCAAGAGAGAACTTATCTGAGGCATGCTTGAGAGAGAATGTATGTCTTCGTACTTGAAAAGTGCAGCAATATTTTTGTATCCTGTGGGGTTTTTTTACTAATTATAAAAACAATGAATTAAAAAGATCCTATAAGGAGATATTTTATGCAGACATAATTTACAAGTGCATTCTATCCCATTGATTTTGAAATTTTCAGCATGAGTGATTATGATTAGTCTTTATTAATAAAAAAACTGAATTAGTTATCTTAAAGCAAACCAACTTTTGATTTCTCTAGCTGCATATTGAATTGTTCTTTATGAGTAGTGTATGCACATGGGTAGTGATTGTTTTTTGCTGCAGCACAGTGTATTTTAATGCAGGAACTGGCTTGTCTGAAAATATTTTAATGTTTCCTCCAAAAGTTCTTCTGTGTCTCTAATGAAGATTCCTTGACACCTGTGATTAATTCTTACTGTTCTTAGCCTTTTTTGTTTTCCTGTTAATTGACCAATGAGACAAGTACTGTTTTCCTAGGCTCATCCAGTCATGACTCTAATTTCCTTAGATCAGAAATTATTTTGCTTTGAGCATTGATTCCAACTGTACACTGTGCCGGTCTAGGTTCTTACATACATTTATAGAGCTCAGCTGTGCTCCAGGAGGTGAATGTCTTTAATTTTCAGAAACAAAACAAAGAATAAAGAGAAAAGCTCCATGTAGCTATCAAGTTGTTAGCAGACTGTACAGATCCATTAAGCTCTCCTCTTAAGCCTTCCAGTGGTGAACCTGCAGCCATGGCAGCAGCACTGTCTTACTGGTGGAGACAGAGAGTGTGCAGGAGGACATGGCACGGGTGTGAAATGACTGTGAAGAAGTGATTAGTGATGTGGGGCTCGTAGGAAATCTGAGGTTTGTTTAATCAGCTGCATCAAGGAAGAATTTGAAGTACATAGAGAATGGGATCCAGAATAATGCAGCCCCTCCAATAGTATCAAGCCCTTCCATGCAAACACTGAACATGGAGAAATTGGGCAGTAAGAGAAGGGCAGTGGTTGAGAGGAAAACTTTTGGTGAAAATTTTCATACAGATTAATGTAATAGAGTACTTAATGTTACATGTAGTGCTTTATATTTTAGCTCCTTGTGCATTCTGTAGACAGCTGTTACTGTTGTGCAGGTTTATAGGTGGATTTGGAAATACTAGCACCAGATTTATTTGGTAAATCAATATTTTCAGATGAGACATAACCTCAATTTATGCTGTTGTTGATTTATCAATAAGTGTTTCTTTGTTCTTTCACATAAATAATATAATTTTCCACTTTGCTAATTCTTTTGACTGCTTTATGGTGCATACACAGGCATTACTCATGCTTTCCCTGGCCTCATCTCACTTCTTGCTGCTGTAATGCTTTTAGGAGAGTAAAATGAAGACTTTCATTACTTAAGAGGCAGGAACGTTCAGTTCAAACATATGGATGGACCATCATTTCGCAATGCTCCCTTCCTGTAGTTTTTGTCTTCCCATCTGCAACCACCCCACTGCTCTTCCAAGTGTGCACAGGTCTGTTTTCTTTCTCCTTCTACTCTGTGTGGTGGGAAGCACTCCCTGGGCTGCTGCTTTGCCTCCATGAGGGGGTGATGGACCAGCTGGAGCCTGCCATGCCTGTCTGGTGTGTCCTGGCTTTCCAACCAGCAAAGCAGCTGGCCTGGGTTGGGCTCCCACCCACCAGTGGAGCTGTGTTACCTCACAGGGTGCCTTTGTTGAAGTAACTGGTTCTGACAAAAAAGTTCTTGTACTTTTTGAACAGCTAGTTTGAATGCAGACTGCTGAAATGGGAGAAGGCAGCTTCTGACCTTGCCTTCTGGAAAGGCTCAATTTACAAAGGATGTGTTGAGTTCTGACCCCTCATGGGCCATGCGAGTACAGCGTGTTGTTCTGAACTTTAGCTTTTTCTATTAGAGTGAAATATATTGTCTGCTATTATCACTCTGTTAAATTAATTTTCACTATTTTGTGCATGATTTATTTGAGATTTCACTGGACAAAGCAGACATCAAGCGTTGAGGTTTTATAAGAAAAAACAGCATTGCACTTCAGCCACATCACCTTACTTTGTAAGGGAATGTAAATTAAAGTCATGCATCTACATCACTCTTCTGCTGTTCTGAATAAATAATATTCTGTTTATTCACCAAATTATGTGATATCGAGAACTGTCCTGGAGGGTTTCTTAGTTGTTGAATGTGCTTTGGGATTATTAACTGAGAACCCAGATCTCAGGCCTCAAGGGCTGCAGGATGCAAAGACCATTCTTGTACAGCCTCTTTATGTATTTCAGGTTGCTGTTTACATCTCTAGTTTTGCTGACCCTCTCCAACATATAATTGGAATTTTTGACCTGGGTAACTGTAAACACCTGTGAGAAAACCCTTTGACTTGCCTTTACTTGTTTTATGTGTTTGATTTTTTTTTACCTGTGCTTTAAAATAACTAAATTTGGCCCCTATGGAAATGTCCATTTTTAATGCCCTTTCTTCTGAATTACAAAAAAAAGAAAAAAAAAATTAAAAAAATTAATTTTTCAAAGACCTCATGGTGTTAGGGAACCTGAAATAACTGGCTTGAGGTCAGGCAGTAGGTAACTGGCAGGACTGAACAAACAGCATGCTTCTTCTAATTCCCAGTGCACTGTGCTGCTGGCTGGGTTTATGTTCAACCTCTTCTGAAGCAGAGAGGGACCAATATTGTTAATGCAGCTCAACAACAACAAAAATTTCCTGCCTTCTCTATCCACTTTGTGACTCTTCAGAGTTTTGAAACAGATGGCAAGAAGGGCACAGAGAGTTGCAGCTATGCAAGAGTTTATTTTACTAAAATATCAATATATGTTTCAGTTAGAAAGTGCTGAAGAAATAAATTGCTTTAGCCTTCTGCCATGTGTGGTGTTCCCTTTTAAAAGGCTCAGTAAGGGAGCAGTGCCCAATTAGGGAACATCTCTGGGAGGGGTGTGACATGCAGCCTCTTCTCGAGTTCTGGGAGGTCCTTGGTGGGATCAGAATTATCTGTATTCCCTGGGAAGTCAGGTGCCAAAGCCACAGTGCCTCTGCCTGAGCCTCTGGGTCTCAGCATGCATTGTGTGTGGTTGCGGCCTTAGAAGTATCTGGTAGACCCTTTCCTAATGTTTCATTTGTTTTCTGTGGAAGAAACCCAAGGTTTGGTGGTTCTGTGAGGGTGGTTTTGTAGGTGACTGGTGTATCTTCATTAGCTGCTAAGACTAATCCTAGTGGGTACTCATAACATAAATGCAAGTGTCAAGGTTGTTTTCTGTAGCCTTTTTTCTGAGCATGGCTACTACCACTGCTAAAGTATGAGTGCTTCTTGACAGAGGAGATCTCAGCTGTTGGTGTAACACTGATCTTTCTGTAAGCAACCTCTTAACCTGCTCTTTGTGCTTTGTTCTTACCAAAAGTTTAATGCTGACTTTTAAGGATTGATATGGGAAAAATGTCAAAACACTGATTTTCAGCTGCATGCTGCCTGCCATAGCAGTATCAGGGCTCAATGCATGTGGGCCAGCCTCTAAAATATTTTGTTGCTGATTCTTGCTCACTTGGAGGGCCCTTGGGACAGATGGCCCCTCGCCGTTGATGGTTCGATTACAGCGATCACCCACAGCTTCTGAAGAGTGCGAAGAAAAGAAATTGCTTTCTTTGTCAAGGTGTTTTCATTTCAATTCTCACCCATTAGCCCTGTTTGGTTAAATTTTGAATAACTCCATCAGGTGACTGATGAGTTTTATTTTTCCTCCTGATGATATTAAAATAGATTTGGGGTATGATGGAAAGGAAAGGCAATAACAGATTTGTGCTTATTGATCAGTGCTCCTTCATCTTTGTTCTGGCTTATTGTGTCATGAACAACAAAGGTTAAAATGAACACTGAATCAGAATATGCTAGAAAATACATATTTTCAAGTGAAAGTCTGTGGACTTTTTACATATATAGCAAACTATATGTATGCTATGGCTAACCAACATGGTTGCTAGAATTCTGGAGCTTTGTCTAATTAAGATTTGTGATTGTTTTAATTGACAAATATAAAACTATGAAATGTTGCTTTATATAATTATAGCTTTTGAAGTTGGATATGTTTTAGCTGTAGTGTTGGAGATATTCAGAGGAGTAGGAACCTTCCAGGCCAGTTCCTGGTTACCAGCGCTGTTCTACTTCCACACTTTAGCCAGTAAGCAAAATGTGAAATGTTTGAATTTCATGTAGAAAATGCTATTTGTAATTGGAAAATGAAAAAAAAAAGATAAAGAATTTGAAACGATGCTTTTATAATGCACAATTATCATCCTTTCTCACACATAAGCAGAATATCATTGCACAATTCCTGGTGTTGTTTCACAGCATAATCATAGAGATGAATATATGATACAGTAGTATCTGTATTAATTAAATAAAATGTCATAAATAATCTAGACTAGAACAGTGAAGAGAGAATCTAACCCCTTCTCCCTTGCTTGCAAAGACAGTGTTAGTGGTATTGCTCTTCCAAGACTATTGCTCTGGCCTGTAGGTAATTTGTCCCTGTAAGTGGTTGAGTAATAGGTAATTACTTACTTGTTAATTATTGAGTAATCACATTTTACTGCTTGTACTAGTCAGTATTTAAGGCAAGGGGCATAATTTAGTGAGAAGTTGTGCTGTTAGGTACCATCAGTTGAGCTGTGCCCAGGATGTGGTCCTCACCAGTGGAAAGTGGAAGGAATGTTGCTGCACTGTTCAGACAAGCAGTGATGTAAATAGATCATCTTATATCATCTTTTGCCAAGAGGGAGTTCCCCTGTGACACTCATTTTTTCTTGAAGTAGCTAAAGACTGGACTAACTTCGGCTTAGAGAAAAAATCTTATAGAAGGATTAAGCTTTTGGTTTAATTTTTTATTGCTTTAATTTATTTTTTGAGGCATGTTAACTCTAATGTAAGATTATTTTTTTTGTATTATTTTTGGAAAATGGAAAAAATTGCTTGGATATCACTCTGTGTTTTCTGCAATCAGTCAGTTTGCTTTACAGGGTCAGATATTCCCTGGTTTCATGTCCAAGCTGATACCAAGTTTTTATTTCTTGGAGTAAATCAGGAGGCAGTGACTCAGGTATCCATAATGTACTGAGATGTAGTTTTTGTCATGTGCCAAAAGCTTTTTGATTTTTCTATATGCAGTGTGTGGGTTCCATAAAGCAAGTATAACAGTGTAGTCTGTGAGATAAAATGGTTGTCTCTGGTCAGACATCACTGACATGGGAAAGTAAGTGATGGTCCATCCCCAGTGTACTTGGCAGGGCTGGAGTTTCCTTCTTCCTAATTTACGTAGTACCTATTGCTTGGTAATAATGTACTTGAACTTTTCTAGATCTTTTTTAAAATCAGTATTGCTTATTTCCTAATATAGGAAAATTTCAATATAGCCCGCAATATTTTTTAAGAACTTTGAATCCCATATCTTCTTTTAAAATGAAGAAATCCCTGCACAATGTCTGTTTGCAAGGGAGTGTGGCAAGTTGCTTTTTCATTCTTATGGGGAGGGTGTAACACTTGTGCTTGGTTGCGAAGGTGAATGCTCTTAGTCTTACTCTTTTCAGTTATTGTTCGTTTCAGTAGATGACAGCACAGCTTGTCTCTTATAAATTTCTTTGAACAAGAGACCCAGGGACAGCAAAAGTATTTTGTTTTGTAAATCCTCCTTAAGCATTAGCAGTTTGGAGCAACTGGAGACATACGTGGTGCCCACTTGCTTTTTCTTCTGCTGCCTTAGTTCTTAGATCCTTTTTCTCATTATTCGCTTGTGATTACAGCTTAGAGGTAGGAAAATTAAGAATGACTCAGCTTCTAAAGGCATACAGTTGTTGCCATACTTTACAAGGTCATTCTAAAGACATACAAGGTAAAATAAACTTCTGCTTCTCTCTTGAAGAGACCAAATAAAGGCTGAACATACTAATTTTATCTGTGCACTGTCTGTGCAATGAACTCTCACCCTGATTAAGGTTTTAGCCTGAAGCATGTCTAATGGCATTGAAGCCAAAAGGATTCTTTCTTTCTGTCTGTGGTAAGTTGAAATGACTTACTGCTCTGTCCTTCAGTGGGACAAATTCTTGAGCAAAATGGGATTGACCTGCAGCTCTGAAGGAGATGTCAAGTTGCGGCTAGAACTTTCAATCATCTCCCTGCCTGAAAAAGTACTTATTTCCTAGTTCAAGTGCCTTGCAGACAGGGAAATCCAAAAGACTGGAGGAAGTTTCAGGTCCAAAACTGGACAAAGTCCTGCTTCTCTGCAATGTACTTGGCTGAGCCTTGCATGGGATTAGTTGGGAGGTCAGTTATTTGAGCACTGTTCTCACATTTCTGAAAACCCCAAGGAACCTTTGTCATGTAAGTTTAAAAGTGGAAATATTTAAAAATAATTCTGTGAGAAACTGTTCAATCAGTGAATCTTGTGTGACTTTGCAGTGTGATGTAGGCATGTCAGATTCTCACACTTCAGTCTGGAGGGTGAGCTGTTAATGCCTCGGTGGGGCAGTAATGGCCAGCTTCTAAGATCTGTGGAGTTGCTGTGATGTGGTGCCGTGAGGGACTGACTGAGCTGGATTCACTGACTTCAAATGTGAGTGGGTTTTGTGGGGAGTAGAGAAGATCGTGGGGTGTGTGCATATGTGGTTTTTGTTAAAGACTGGGTGACTCTTACAGATACGGATTGTACTTTTTTTTTCCTGTGTATTAGAAACAAAATTCTGGATTTCCACAAACATAGCGTGAGCATTGGTATCCTGGAATCCTTTGCTAAGTATTATGTGTTTATAGAAAGATGTAATTAAATTCTGAGCCAATTGATAAGTCCATGAGTAATTCGTGCTACTTCTGGCTGGGAGCATTTTTCAAGCATATGTCCTACAGTAATTACTTCAATTACAGGTGTTACTATTACAGTAAAAAACAGTTCCTTCGGAAAAGATTCCTCATGGAAGGAAAATGTTTTCATCTTGCCAGTAAGGTCTTTCTAATTATGTTTCTGAACCTGATACAAAAATCACATTTCTGATTTGCAAATATGCAATCACTAAGACATACAGCTAACAGCTACAGTGATTGTAACTGAGGCTAGTAAACTGTTGTTTTCCATTTTCCATTTCTCAAAGGTCAGTATTTAGTGTGTGTTTGTTGACTCTGTTGTCATTTAGTTCACACTTTATTTTCTGTGAGGAAAGTTGGAAGGAAAAATGTCAAAAGTCACACACTCCAAATATCACCTTTGATGCCAGTGTGAGATGGGTACCTTCAATGCCTAAATGATTTTTCAAAATGGAGCATAAGCTTTACAATCAATTGAAGACAAAGCAGAGGCCACTAGTGTGGGAGAGGGAAATGGGACAGGAGACACTGGGCTGCTGTGATGTGGGCGTGCTGTGGCTTATTTTGAAAGGCAAGTCCCACCTAGACGCCCTGAAGAATCTCAGTGTATTAATATATAGGAGAAAAAGCTGGCAAATATAATTACTGGAACTTGTTATCATTTTTCTGTAGCTGATGTTGTCAATGACATTGTCATTTTGGTCTTGTTCCTTTGCTGTTTGCTGAAGTAGGAGCTGTTTGAAATTGTGGAGGCAATTAAGGAAGGCACACTTGTGAGTAAAGTGTGAGTAGAAGAGTTGAAGGTGCTGGATTGTTATGATTTGATATAGCTTTGTAAATATGTTTTCTTTTGCTACGTGGCTTGTATAAAAGTGTGCTTTAAGGTATTTTCTGTAGTAGCACTTTCATTTGCATATTCTCTTTAATCTGACAGATTTTAGGTGCCCAAGAAGTTAGTGACTGTTGCTGAGTTTCAGTTTTTTAAAATCAAATTACTTCAATGTATTTTGTTCTTGTTCCTTCTTTTGATTACTGATGCTTGGAAAGTGCTGTAAATCCCTTCTTCTTCCCTTTTCCATGGCATCCTCCTCTTCCTCCTCCTGCTGTTGGCTGGTGCTGTACTTTGATGCCCCAAACCAGGGAGCTGAAGACCACTGCTGCACCCAGATCTTCTGGCAGCAGGGCTTCCCATTTATGGCACTTCATGTATGAAACTGTTAATAGGCAGATTTTAATATGATATACAGAAGTCTTTTTTTTGCAAGAAGGTATTTTTTTATGTGAATGCTATTTTGTGAATTTTTTTCATCAGGTGATTTCATCTGTAAAAACCCTTGGGTTGCATGTTATGGTTCATCTCTTACTTTGTTTCTGAATCACTGTTGTAGTGATTTGGTTGAGTATTAAATACTACATTGATACAAAAGCATCAGTAGAATTACTGTTGAGTGTTTCTGGAAAATTATTTTCAGTATGTAAGAGACATTTGTTTTGGAATAATATCATAAACTTTGAGAACTAATTTTTTATTGCTGAAAGATACTTTGTCTAACAGAATCCATTCTGCTTATTGCTTATATGTGTGTTTATAAAGCTGTTCCCTGAGATAATGATAATTTCAGATTTATTAATTACATTCTCATGTTCAGGTAAGGAAAAAAAATGTGGCACTTATTTTTTCCACACAAGGAAGAACAGTCTGCAATAAGCTTTGATTTTTTACCTTCCTTTTCCTCATTATATTTCTTTCCCACCTCCTTAACTCCTGGCCTCAATCTCTTTTTCCCCTCTGCACTGACAGCTTTTTGCCAATGAAAATCTGTGCAGCATCAAAGAAAATATAACTGGAGGAATACTGGGCAGTTATCTAGTCCATTCCTCTGTCCCAAGTATGACCAACTCTGCTTGGCAGTCTTTTTGTCTCTTCTCCTCAGTACAACCAACAGGGATGAAAATTCCGCCTCTCTCTAGAGTACTGGACTACTCAATTAATCTGTTTCATTATACCTTAGCTGTGTTTTCCTGTCTGAAATATTCTCAGTTGCTATCCAAGAGAATTACCTGAGACGATGTTTTTCAGCATGTTTGTAATTTCTGTTCCATTACCAAATTGAAAGTGTGCTAGTTACCTCATCCTATGGTATTTTTGTGTGCCATTTATAATCTGCAAGCTTGACAATGATGAAGAGTGTTTTTAGAGTGTATTAACTTATCAGTTTTGGAAAAGTTAAAACTCAGAAAGCTTTCTCTTCATAGTTTAGAATGTACTGCTTCTGTGGTATATACTGTGTCATGAAAAATAGTACCTTTGTATTTTCTTAGATTTGTTACAGAAGTTCAGCTGTGTTAGAAGTTGTTTTCCTGAAAATATGGATGACATGCCTTGTGACCTTGCCTCTACAGGAATAGATTTTTGGAGAGAAATTACCTTGAAGATCTGCATATGTTTTCCTCTTGTCTTACTGGGTGTCACACTTGCCTGCACTTCTCTTCTGGAGCAGTTCTAGATTACAACATCTTGAATACTATTTTTTTAAGTATTGCATGTGACTCACTTTTCTCTTTGTGATTATGTTGCATTCCTTGGTACATCAGCAAAGCTTTCCATGATTGTCTCTCATCTGGCTCAAACCAAGGGAGATGTCCTTTCCAATGCTGTAGGATATTTAGAAAAGGAATTTTCAAGAGTTACTAGCAGGTGCTGAGATTTATGTCCTGGATGTGGTAAGCATTGGAAAAAGTGCTCTTTGTACATGGAAATACCCATTTACAGAAGCATCAGTTTATACATTTATACATGTACAACACAAATGGTTTTATATGTACACTTGACAATTTCTTCTTACTACTACAGTTACTTAGAATTGGTGCAAACCATTTGTCCTGAAAAGTCTGTTAGTTCCTCAGCTGACTATAACAGCAGCTATTTCTGAGTGGTTCTCATCCTCTCACCCATAAAATCAGCATAAAATTGACCTAACATTGCCAGATCAGACAGAGTATCTGGAAAGTAATCCTCAGGGAAAAGAAAATTCAGTCATTGTAAACCTGAAGATAGAGTGCATAAAGTTGCAGAATTAGATTATATTTTCTCTTTTTATTTCTAAGTCTATACCCTTTTGTTTCTTCCTTTGCAGCCCTTTTGAGAAGTTGCCCCAAAGATGTGTCAGATGCTGCCTGAGCCTATCTCCAAAAGCAGAAACAAACACAATCTTTTGAAAAAAAACCCAATCCCAAACTTGGATAATTATCATAAAATCCTGAGGCTTTTTATAGGTGTTAGGGTTTGGTTTCAGAAAGTAAAGGCATAAAAAGAATATAGCAACTTTTCTTTTTGAAGCACAAGTCACATCAGATTTTCTTACTTAATAAATGTATGGCAAGTACCTACTAAAATAACCAGTTAAAAGCCAGTAATAACAGCTGCAAAACCCAGTTCAAAGCAGTTTGACTAGTCTTGAAGGTGTGTAATTTTTGCTGAGTGTAGCACTGCATGTTTGCCTTAGTATGAAGTGAAGGTGGCAAGATGAGCAGGACACTAAATTGAAGTTTTAAGTTTTTTTTGTCTGTTGGGATATCAGGGCTCCAAAAGAACTCACTGGAGCTCTTGATCTTGTTTCCTGTAGGTAAAGGCTGGCTGTGAAATGCTGTTAGCTCTGTTGGCACCTCATTGATGTGTAAATTTTCCCCATGTTTTGACCCCAAACCCAAAAAAGTTTTGCTTAATTTTGAGATTGTACTTTGCTCATTACTGTATCCTTTTAAAATAACACCCGGAGGTTTCACTGTTCCTATCTGCTTCCTATTTTGAAGCCTGGCAGTTACATTTGCACCAAGGACAGTGAAGGAAAGAAATTACATTTCTGTCCAGTTTCAGAAACCACAGTGATTTTGTTACTGTGTTGCTAAAGCATTCACTATACTAAATGTTTCTCATGTAACTGTACTTCACATCTGCCAAAATCATCTGCCTGGCTTCATTTCTGGGAAGAGGCGATGTTGCCAAGCTCCTGGCTGGAAATGCTCCAGCAGCCCAGCCTCACTGCAGAGTGGTCCCCTCACCTTCTCACAGGCCATAGTGCTTGGGTTTTGCAATAGAGGCAACTATCAATGGTACTGCAAGACTTGGGAAGTCATGAACAAGAAAAGGGTAATAAGAAATGGAACCAGAGGCAGCTGGTAACCAGCTTGTATTGCATGAGCTGTAGCAAATGCTTGATGCTGGAGTGCAGCCGCATGAAGCAGTCTTGCTTTCTTCTCACCACAACTCGCTCTTCCCCAGTTTTTCTTCCTTTTTTTCTGGCGCAGACCCAGTGGTTTTGGGGAACTGATCTAGTTAATGCTGACCTGAAAAGTTTCAGACAGTTGGTTTGATCTTGATCAGTTCCCTCATCTGGTGCCATGTAGCTGTGACAGTCTGCACTGGCAGGAGACAGTGCTACAGCTTCTCCAACAAGAATCTGGTAGTGGGAATGCAGAGGGAGGGATTGCTCTTTCAAAGAGAAATTTATGCTTGAAATGTTTGTGGACATATGGCAGTAGATTTACAAGCCCTGTTAAAGTATTTTTTGAATTCTGCAAATTTTCGGTGATTTTTAGCAAGTAAATTATGGATGATTTAACATCAAGTATTTGATATGTTACTGTACTTGCTACTCCTTGGATTTATAAGGGATCACTCTTGATATGCAATTGCTTTCTTTTTCATGATACTAGTTTGGAGTAAAAACTCCTCTTGTACCTGGTCATTATAGAGATTTGTTTGCAATTTAAATATACACAAAATAGATCAGGAAAAAAGGTCTGTGTTGTAAGTATCAGTATTTATTTGCTCTCATACTATTTTAAATGTAGCATTTTATCTCTTGTTTTCTATCTTCCTTCAAAAGTTTTCTATCTGCTCCCAATAGTAATGGAAGAAGATTATGCAAAATACACACATTTTATTAAATAATAGCTGCAGAACCCTTCTTAGGAAGATGTTCTTAGGAGATGTTCTGAGGAGAAAAAATAATTTTGTCCAAAAAGTAGAATCAAATGCCTCAATTTTTATTGAAAATCTCACTTAGATTTGAGTTGGATACGAATTTGGCTTATTGACAAGTTGAATTTTGTAACATGTTTGTAATGTACTTTCTGCTGCTGGCTTAAGATCTGCCCCTGAGTGGAGGAATGCTGACTTCAGTGTCCAGCCCCTGGTGTCTGGGCCAGTGGTAAATGTACATGTGTGACAGCTCTGTGCTGAGCAGTAGGATTTGAGATGAGCAGCTGGGAATGACAACACCAGCAGTGGAGTTTCTCTTCTCATTAGATCTCCAGTTTGCACCAGCAAACATATGTGGGACCCGAAGAAGAGTAGAAACCTCTGTACTTTGACAAAAGCGGGGAATCCTGTGGTTCTGATGTCAAACCTAGCAATGAGAAGGAAGCTTCTGAGTTATCACGCAGTGCTGGTGTTAGACCCTGAAGTCTAAATCTGAGTAGTTTCCCAGACATGGGCTCCTTGGAAGACAGGAATCCAGCAGGTACTGAGGCAGATGAGAAGTGCCAGTTCCCATCAAGCAGTGTCTCTTGGCACTTACTGTTGTGTTTCTCCTTGGTTTTCCTGCCCTCGGGCTCCCTGAGCTGCTGCTGGCTGCAGGAGGATCTGCCTGAGCGTGGCTGGGCCACGAGCAGAGATTAGAGAGCTCTGCCTCTGGTCCACGCTTTGGCACTGCCCTGGGTCTCCCCTGCAGGAAGATAGATAATTTCACTTCAAGCAGGTGGACAAACACTGCTGCTAATCTGTTGTTTTAGAAGCCTGTGAGACTTAGTGGGTGTCTGTGGCTGTGTAAAAGTAGTAACTCGTGAAGGGTTTGTATCAAAGGAGAGTAACAGCTTGGGGGGATGGTGTGAGGCAGGATGAAGATCATAATTTGAGTTTCTGTTGAAAGGTTATGGTTCCAGTCATTGTGGTAGAGGCTTTCAAAACAATATTAAGTGGAGACTAATATGTAGCCTAAATAACAATGATTATTGTTAATGAAAACTTCATTAAAAAAAGAGCTATCATTGAAATGCTGGTTTTAAAAGGCTCTGAACAGAAAATACTGAAACATGCTAGCTCTTCTATACTCTTCCTTGAGAATGGTGGTTACGCTGGCATTATCTTTAAAATCACAAATTATGTTTTTCTGTACTTTTATAAAGTCCCTTTTCTCCCCTTATAATTTCCTGTTCTTTTTCCCTGGGATTAAAAGAGGTTTTCTATCTCTTTATTTCTTAATTAAATTAAAAAGTGAAAATTAAATGTGCTTAAAGAATGAGATATTTCAGTAATAAAGAATTGAATATGAAAAGAGTTGTGTACATTATAACCTGCTGCTGTATGTAAAACAATAAACATACACTTTCATAAATATGAAATAAGTCTTTTTAATAATCCAGTATCTTCCTTAGTTTTTAGATACATTTTTCCACTTGCGTCAAATCTCGATGCTAAGCTTGACCCTCTCTTTAATATTAATATACTCTGACTGTAATACTCTGTTCCTTTGCCTCTGATTAATGCTGTCTGTCAATTATTTACAGATCCAGTGGTACTGTGGAAGTTCCCAGAGGACTTTGGAGACCAGGTTGGAAACATGAGATTGAACTTTTTTTTTATGTTAGAATAATAATAAAAAAGCTCTTCTATTCAGCTGTGGAGAGGCAGATGCTAATGATAGCAGGGTGGAAGTCTTCACCCAACTGGTGTCTTGGCGATTAGATTACCTCTGTGACAGGAATATGCAATAGCAGTTGTAGAGTGTGGAATGTTGTGCTAATTCTCTGTATCACCTTATTTTTGATACAGAGTATTTTATCAGGTGGTCCTGTTGGACACATTGGGGTTTTTATCTGTTTTGGGATTGAAAATGTGGAAAAAATTATCAATAAAACTTTGCCAAACATTGATGTTATAAAAAAACACCAGAACAAAAAAGTTGAAGAGCTACCCATGTATGTCCTCTTAATGTCAGAATGTGTGCATTCCATTCCTTTAATCCTTTCCAATGCAAGATTTTAGATAGTTATTTAATAATAATTTAGAGATACCCTAGTTACTTGCTTGGGGGAAAAAAAAAATCCTCAGACCCTTATAAGAGATTGATCTAAAGTTACTGATTCTGAAAGCATGAAAATCCTATGCTCTATCTGTAATTAATCCTCAAAGGAAAGTTTATACATACAGGACTGATGGATTATTTTACTGTTTGTAGTGACAGCAAGCTATTAATTAGTGAGTTGGGATTTTTGCCCCATGACTATTCTATGAAAGTTATTAATATTAAACTTTAATGAAATTACAAAACCTTATTATTGCAACAAGTTTTACAAGAGTTTCTTGCGTGGAAATATTTTTATTTTCATGGAAGAAAATAGAAAAAGCAGATAAACAGAATAAATATCTGTCTCAGTGGCTTCGCTGCCTCTTGTTTCTATACTAATATTGAGGCAAACATATTCTTCATTGGTAATATCACCACAGTGGATGATCTGGAAGTGTTGTTGTACAGTAGATGTTGATAAATTATTGATTTTTTTTTTTTTAAAATC
The DNA here is from genome assembly GCF_001522545.3 of Parus major. Lineage (NCBI taxonomy): Eukaryota > Metazoa > Chordata > Aves > Passeriformes > Paridae > Parus > Parus major. The sequence continues at coordinate 8,891,506 of NC_031777.1, read as the reverse complement.
AATAATACAAGATTCTGTAAAGACAGCTATAAGATGATTCATGATGAAAGGAATAAATATACAAACATAGAAAGTAGGATGTCTGGTTAGGGAATAGCATCAGTCAGAAATGTGCAGCCTGTAAAACAGTGACAAATGAGCAAAGTATGCTGTTATATGCTCTCAGCTAGGCATTCAGCAAGTTTTGATAATTATCCTGGCTGCAGAATGATCATCTTCATTGTCATTTAAATTATTTTTTTCCCCTTTGTTTTGTTCTTTTTCTCCAAGAAAGACTTGGTCTTTAAAAAAAAAAAAGAAAAGAGAAATTATGTATGACGAAAAATGGGAGCTTATTCAGCAAGTCGAAGGTTATTCAAAGAACAGCTGGTGTAGAAAAATGATTAGAAGATGAAGCCCACTAAAGACTGGAGGGGAATCATACAAAGATGTAATAGACATACCTAATCTATAAACACCAGAGGCCTCAGGCAGCACTCTGCCTTTGGGCTCTGAAAAACCTATGCCTGCACATTGTGTGTCAGCCATGTAGCGAATCTGGAGTTTCAGGTAAATTGCTTGTGTTCCTGAAAAACAGGATAATTTAATCCTTCTCCTTGCAAAGGAAGTTTTCCTATTAGAACCACTGGATTTAAACAGAATATATAGCAGCTTATAAAGCAAACCCCTGAGCCAAGTCATGAAGTGAAATCAACAGAAGCCTTCTCTGTACATGTATGTGTGCGTGTTGAACTGGATAGGTTTGGATTGGAGACATGAGTATCCACCAGATTTAATTTCTTTAGAAACCAAAAACTCACAAGAATTACCATGGCTAATTTCCATGAAAGTTCATGGGGAGAATGTTAAAAAAAAAGAAAAAAAAAAAAAAAAGAAGAAGAATATTCTCTGTCTTGTTTTTCAGTCATTTCTATTTTAAATGTAAAATGTGTGAGTTAGTTTTTGGATGTATCCCAAAGAATCATCTTTCCTAAAAATGAAGGGCTGTCTGTTTGCACAGTGATGTGATAACAGTGGGCAAAATATTTTCCTCTCTTCCTGAATTTTTCTGCAGTTTATCATGTCACCTTTTTGTTGTTTTCATAATGCAAAGAAAACTTGTCTAAGCCATTTTGACATTTTCCTCCTCTTTATCATATTTGTGCTCTAAGTAATTTGAACTTCCCACTGCTTACTAATTCCTAATCCTCTCTTTTCTTTTTTCATTTTTTTCTGCCCTTCCATTTTCTTTGATGCTGGTCAATATTCTTTTGGTGTACTTTTTTCTTAAATACTGACTTTCCAAATTCATGTTTTGCAAAACATCCCATCTGTTGTGGATGGGATGTAGAAACTACAGTTGATCAGGAGGAAGACAAGACCAGGGATTTGTCATAATCACTTATTCACAGTCTGTCAAGTAAAGAAAATATTAAGGCATGATTTTGGAAACACAAAAGAATTTGCAAGATTCATTGTTGATTTCCTTATCTGCCAAGACTGCAGGGAAACCACTTATTTTCTCTCTGGTAATTCCTCAGATGCCAGAATAAGAAGGAAAAGAGGAAAACATAGAATGAGGAAGGAAAAAAGTAATGCTTCAAGACAGGAAATGAAAAATACTTCTCTTTGCCAGGAGTGTTTCAGAAAGTGTTTTTGTGCTTTTTTAAGGTGGGAGTAATTCCATTTTTAGTAACTCTAAAACTATCAATGAAAAAATGAGCTCATGCTGGTTAGAATTCAAAATACAAAGAGCCACTCTACCATTTCAAAGGAAGTATTTATTAAAAAGTGCCTCAAGAGCCAGAAGAACTAATCTGTTTGAGTAATTTTAGAGTAATTTAACTGTGTGCATCTGGGTGCTACGAAAATGAATTTAACAATGTTTAAAAAGTGAATAATCTCAGCACTGTAGAAAAACTGTGAAGATTTCTGATTTGAGCATACGTAGGTCTTCTCTGATTATCTTCACACATTCAAATTTGGATGAAAATGAGCTGTAGCCATTTAATGGGCTATTTTTTTTTGTTTAGAGTGTATTTTTAATGTTTATTCCTAGAGGCACTGTCTTGTAGTATGTTTAAATATGAATTTTATGCAAGAAAAAAATCCCATAATAAAAGATATGTATGTTTTTAATCTTGAAATTGCTATTTTGTTTGCTCAGACTGGTTAAACTAGAGTTTAATTTCAGCCTTACAAGCCCATTTTTAAATGGAGGTCCGTAGAAAAAATATCAATACTATGGTATCTGGGGAAAAAATCCACTTGTTTTCTAGAAGAAAATATTTTTTAAAGGGATTTAGAAAAGCAACCCAAATGAAAACAACACCTTGGCTTCCAAACTGAAGTACTTGATGACTGTTGAAGAAGAAAATACACACTTCTGCAGAAGTTAATGTCACCTGGCAGAGCTGCGATCTGCTGCCACTGGCTAGTCTCCTCTAGCAGTGCAGTCAGTAGCAACGTCCTATGGATGGTGTGTGTCCAGATGTCTCCACTAGGGCTCTGTTCAGCAAATAAAAACACTGACATTCCCACCAACTTCACTGGGTTGAAGTATTTCCAGGAAAAGAGTAGTGTTAGCACAAGGAAGGAGGAGAGTGTGGTGCTGATAGCACCATCAGCAGGTAGTGACCGTGCAAGAGGCAGTGCAGCTTCCTGTTGTCTTAACCTTTGAGGCATGTGAGGTCCAACATTCCTTATTAATTTAGTAATTACAGGTATATTATTTTCAGTTATGTGGGATTCAGTAGCTTTTTAATCTGACCGCCTGTTGACCCAAAGTGGTTTCTACCAGTAGTATGTGGTGTCCATTGTTTGCCTGTCTAATCACATAACATTTTCTAGCTTCAGCCTGCAACGTCTCTGCTGGTGAAAAACATCTCACCAGGGAGATGACACAAGTAGCTAATATCATAAGATGGTCTTACCAGAAGCCACTTTAGTAATAAACATGCCAAGGGGTTATTAACTGAAGATGTGGTTTATGAAGGAGTTCAGACTCATCATTAGACTGTTGTTTGTGTTGCAGATTTCATCCTATCTCCTCTTGCTTTCTAAGACAAGCAGTCTAAATCTGCTTTCCCATGTCAGGCTTTTCCCAAACCCTGCAGATGAATAATGAGTAAGGGATGTGGCATCCATGTGAGGAACCTGTGTTGTTTTCTCTGAAGTTAGGGTAACGTTCTTTATGTTACTATCTCACATTTTACATCTGGGTTGTAGTTTTACTGTATCACATTGTGCTGAAGTTTACCCCTGAATTGTGAGCTTTGTATCCTGTAGTGGCCCAAACTAAAGTCTCATGCTATATATGTAAATCTACCTGGTTTATGTGAAAATATTTGTATATATTAAGATACATAGGTGCACATGCAGTTGTTTAAAGGATAAATCCTCAGACGTACCAATTTGTTGGTCTTCTTGCAGCAAAGCACCAATCACACACTTGACTTTCAGTGTATATTTTAACTACTGAAAGTTAAGCCAGGTTTAAATGAGCATCTGATTGGAGACAAAAGATTCAGGTTCTTTCGGGATGTAATATTTAATTGCATGGATTGTGGCAGAAAAAACATAAATGAGGCCACCATGAAAAAGATTACATTATTTTAGAGATTCAAATTATAGCACATGTTGGGTTGGTTGGTTTTTTTTGTTTGTTAGGTGTATTTTTAATATTCTCAGGAAGCAAGCTAAAATCTGTTCTCTGGGTCAAATGAATGTGTGGAAGCCAGCAGTGAGATTTTGTGTTCCTCTGTGCTCTCTCTTAAGAGAGCAGCAGGAACCCAGGAGGTACGAGGCTGTTTACACACCCTCCAAGGCTGCGGGCGTGCTGTTAGGGGATGCATCTCACCAGCTTTCTGCACGAGATGGCTTTGTTCTTGTATTCTGATGAGGCATTAAATGCATGTTTCAAATGTTTATGCTAACTAGATAGGTGCTTGCTGTTATGGGATTATTTTTATCAGGAAATCTTAGAAAGGGTTTGGGGATTTTATTGTTTGAGTATTAATAAGTATGATTAATAGTTGGGTGCATTGATATAAGAAATGAGGAATCAATCTAATGAGATTACTAATTTTCATTATGTTTTTGTCTAAATGTTGCACATGATATTTAATTAGATCTTTTGGAACTTGAATCTTTGTGGAAAGCAATTAGCCTTGCTGAGATGATGGCAATGTGGCAATTTTGTACATTTCAAGGGAACTTTGGTTAAGATAAAGTGATTTTCTGACACTTCGCATTTGGAAGACATACTGTTTTTATTGAAAAATAGTGTGTGTGTAAGGCAGCAATGCTTTTTGTCTATGCAAATCCCAGCTGATGAATGATCAGCAGGAAAACATTCAGAGGTGTATTTATAGTTGCTGACTGCACTGTGTGAACAGAAAAGATCTGTTCAGTCCTGATAAATATTCTTTGCAACAACTGCCGATGTAGACTTGGTGGGAACACCCAGAATCACTGAGACCCTTACATGGTTCACGATGTGGCTATTCCAAGGTGCCTTCTCAACCTTTTCTTTTAATTCATCCTAACAGAGACAGAATAAATATTTGAGAGGTTTTTTTTGTTTTTTTTTTAACTTTTAAAATTATAAAAGGCCAATGCTGAAAACTTGGTATTTCCTTGAAATTTTGAGGACAGGTAGCAACATGAAGTATGCTTGTTCTCACAGTTGTGGGAGTTTTGTTTTATAGAGCTTTTAAGTTAAAAATTTTGAACTTGATCAGCATATGAAACTGGCTAACCTCATCGCTACCAGCTCTTTTGTTATCTTGTTATCGTTATAGGTCTTAATGACAGTTGTAAGCCATAGTTCTGGATGCAGGGGTTAGTCCACCCTGGGGAGGAGAGAGAGGACCAGCAGTGTGGATTATGGAAATATGAATTGATCTAAAAAGCAGCTCTCTTGTAACAGAATGGGACTCAAAGAAAGACTGGGGAGAAGCTGGTGAAAAGACGATGGAATATGATGTGAAAATGATCATTTGAATGCTTTTCTTTTCATTCCCAGCTGCTGTGTTCTGGTGAAAAGGCACACATTTGTATATCTTAAGGCTGGGTGAAAAAGGGCCAGATGAATGGAATTACTTGTTAGATATGTTTTCATTTTGAGTCAAATAAATTATGTGCATTTTAATAGACTGTCTGCATATGTTAGCCATTTTTTAAAACCATACAGCTGTGATATTGGGGGACTATATTTTGTAGTAGTTTTTTCTCTGTTTGCTCAAATAAATACAGAATTAATATTTGACTGTCCTTCAGATATTCTGTATCAGCCTATTGACAATAACTGTTACTGATTTTGCTTACTTCAAAGCCAAATCAGATTCCAGCCTTACAGTGATGTGCCAAACCGAAGAAGAAAAAAATTAACTGATGGCTGAAATAGTGATGACAATCATTTGGAATATCTTCCGGAAAGACTGCCAGTTTGTCATGTGTGATGTCGTTGTTGATTGACCTCAGCTGCCCTCAGAATATTCCAGTCAATAGTCCCCTAATTCCTTATTTTGAGATACCTTATACTTTCTCATCTGCTTCCTTAATACCCTCCTTCCATTTCAGTCTTCAATTTGTTGCTTTTTTTTTACTTTCAGCATTGTTTTTGTGTCTGAGGCTTTTTCTGCTGCACTTTCAGGAATATGCTATCCTTTTTGTATTAAGAACTGGATGTAATATTCCTGAACCCTCTGTTTGGTTCTTGGCTCTTCTTCTGCCTTTCTTTATGATAGTTTTCTGCAGAACTGGGAGAGCCTTTGAGGTACATTGCTTCAATGTTACTGCTACAGGTATTTGAAGTGTCACTTCAAATAATTTGCTGATATTTTGTAAAAAAAATACTCTTTTACATATTGCCTATGTTGGGAAATGGTTTGGGATCAAAGTGCGGAATCCACATGTGATGAAATCAAGGAACCAGGCAAAGACTTGATGGGACTAAAATCAGGAACAGGAGAGCAAGAACAATGCAAGGGTGATTAGTGGGCTGGAGCTGGAGAGATCCAGGCTACTTGTTTGGGATCTTGGACCAGGAATAAGGGAAGGTAAAACAGTTCCAGGCAGGTGATCAGGGAGGGAAATATGTTAATCCATCAGAATATAACTATTTATGGTGCTCATTACTTTTCTGTAAGTTTTCAAGGCATTGTGAACTACCTGGCTGGTAGACTCTACTTGCTTCTCCCCTAAGCAGAGGTATTGAGTTTCTGGCTTTTGTGTGTCTATTTCTGTGTCCAGTCATTAATAAATGTACACTTGATAATGAAAGATCCACACATGAGAAATCATCTCATGCCAGAACTCTGTCTCTGAGGGTACAGTGCATACTTACCTCTGCACTTTATCCTTCACTAGACACTAATGACAATGATTAGAGAAAATTTACTGGGTCAGTGAACACGTGCACCCATTCTTGAATTTTAAGCTGAATTTTGGAAGAGGGAAGACTTCTTTCAGTTGATAGAGAAATCCTACTTTAGGAACAGGATTTCTGCTAATTTTTCAGTGCCATGAATGCTAGGTTTATATTTATGAGTGTCTTCCCTGAGCATGGGCAGTTTTGTTCTTCTGATAGAAGTGAAGGAGTTTAAAATCTTAGCTGTAGCTGCTTCTGCTGCCTGGCTTGCTGGTGAAAGCTGCCTCCCTCTTTTCTTAGCTGTTCAGAGTTGGCTTATGCTGTATCAGAGGTTGAAGCTAAGCTGATTGACTGAGTGCTGAGGTTGCTGACTGATGCTCACATGCAGCAACACCAGCCTGTAATTGTTGCAGAGTAATTGCTAGTAATAAAGCTGCCAGAGGCTTTGAGCAGGGAGCCAGAAGGTCTGGACAGGCTCAGCCATAGGTAAAGTGAGTGTACATTGCATATCTTCTTGGGAAAAAGACACTCAGTTGTATGTCCACTATGCTTTATTTTTGGGGATAATCATCTGTCTGCATCGGGTAGCACTAGGGACAAGTTAACACTTTAAATTTATGCTTGTTTGCTTCTTCCCTTTCCTTCTTTGGTCTTTCATCTTGAGTTGAATCATCTTCCTTCCGTTTTTCAATACACTTGATAATATCTCAATTTAGTACTGAAAAACTATTACTGCAAGCAGTTCTTACTGAGCTGCATTATGATGAAGCTTAGAATGTAAACTCCGCTGAGTGTAATACAAGAAATAAGTGTTTCCTTTATAAAAATATCACAAATAATTCCATTTAAAGAATTATAAACCCAGCAGGTTCCTTAGAAGCTGATTTCCTTTCTCGATTCCTTTTCTTTTCGCTGTAGATTCTTGTCGCCCAGGAAACTCAGCCCTCACATGTCATCAGTTTCAGTACCCTGTACAAGGTACTTCCCCTGCTGCTGACCCAGCCATGGGAGCCAGCATTGTCCCACAGGGCTGCATGTTTAGACTTGGATGAGCCCAGACAAGGTTTTGGCTCTTGGACTGTCTCACCTTGTTTATCTGCATAAATCACTCTCTGCTACAGATGCTTTCTCTCAGTGTGGCACTCAAGTTGTTCCTTATTTGCATGATGCTCAATTTCCTGGCTACTTCTGAGTTTCTGAATTGCCAGTGAAATCAGGATTTCTTCATGGCCTATGCTGTGCAGTCATTTTATGAAATTACCAGTGGGAAGTTGTGATTCTGGAAGAGCATCATCTGGTGCTGCAAGACAGTTTCACTGCTCAGCCTAAGCAGAGGCAGTCTGCAGAGCTTGTGCTGACTTTTCTGTGTACACCAGTACTGGGTATTTACTAGGCAGGCCAGTTGTTCACTAAAAGCTTTGTAGCCAAGGAATGGCATCCTGCTATTTACAGACACTGTTTCTGGACTTGCCTTTTAACTAACTAATGCAGTACTTAGTGAGGGGGAAAAATATTTGGAATAGATTTGGAACAAAATATGCTTGGAATTAAAATCAATTTGAAATGTATCAAGTTGCATCTGGAGTAGAGTTTATCATGCTTGAAATCCTATATTTTTTTCAGTATATTTCATTTGCATGCAAATGCAGATATTCATTATCTGTAGTGTTCTTTTATAGTTCATTTTCCTTTTGTAAACAGCCTTTCTTGGTGGCTGAGAAGGAAATCTTGCAAATAGGACCCTTTTGACCAGTGTCAACTACATTCTACTCATTATATTCTTTGATACCGTTTTGCAGACATTTCTGAGACTGCAATCTTCATTTTAAAGCAATATATTGAATAGGTAGAGTTGGGTTTATTGCAAATAGGCTCAGTTCTCTCCCTTGCTATCAGAATATTCAGAGGTAGAATGAGAAAAATAACAGGTAAAATGAATAATTATGGATCAGTTTTTCAATTTGCGATGTCTTTTACAGTAATTATTTTTTCACCAGTGGAGAAAACGACATCTGACTAGGATGTGCAGGAGATTCTCAGCACTGATGCCAGAGTTGCATCTTAGCTGCTTTTGTAAGCAGGGGGAGATCTGAAGAGGTCTTGAGTGAAACAAATATTGCTGCCCCTTATCTGTGCAGTATGACTTGGGGATTTTTATGTGGCCTTCAGACAGTTACATATTTGGATTTAGAAAATGATATCTCCTGTAATTCTAGTTGAGAGAACTTCTCTTTTGATTTACCAGATAGTGTTAGAGACATGGAAGTTATTTATTAATAAAAAGCCACTTTTTCCCTGTTGCATGGTGACAGAAAGTTGTGTGCCATACGCTGGTGCCTTTTTTTTTTTTTCTTTTCTGCAAAATGTAATTAATTTTCTTAAAGGTAGTAAATACCACCTTAAAAGTTAAATATTGCTCACATAGTAATCTCAAGAGTGGAGATGGAAGGGCATATTTCCTGTTTTTCCTAACTCTGATACTGCCTAGGGAATGATGATCTCCCTGACATGAGTCAGAGAACTGAAAGAAACCTATTTTTTGCTGCATGGAATACTAATATTACATGCATGCTAGAGATGTGTGGTGAAGTAATATTTATCTGGTTTTTGTTTGCCTTGCCAGTAGTAGAGGTAGATGGTAACACTTGAATCTAAACATATTCTAAGGGGAACTTCCTTTGCGAAGAAGAGCCTTGTCAATTTTTCCGTTTTTATTATGAGTTCCAGGAAATTTGAAGGGTTTTTTCTTTAAGCAGGAAAATTAACCTGTGCTGAGCTTCATGTTGGTTTTATTCTGCTTTTGTAACTGAGCTTGTTACTTTAATTGATTGTCTGTATGCTGCACTGGACACAACTGTCTTAAATAGGGTTCATTTTTGTCTGCTTATATGATGAGATTCAGGAGCAATTAAGCAAATAGAGACAACAAGAATTTATAATTTAGTAAAATCTCTGAATTTTAAAACTTGCTCTGTGGTTGTTTAGAAAGTCTTATTCCTCAGTCTTGTAGGACAGTGAGATTCATCAGGCAGGATTGGCTTTCCTTCTTGTAAACTGTCTTTGAAAGCTTCTGTGATGGCAGTAAAAAGTGTGCTGCCAGGAACATCAGCCTTTTTCTGCTCTACAGGGCAAGAGCATCAGGTAGCATATATCTAGTTGGAGTGTACCGTACCCTGGTCCTTCACTGTTCCAGTTCTTAAGCTTTTTTAATTTATTTTTGTGTGTATTTAACATGCTGTTTGTTCTAAGTGATGCTGCAACAATCAAGTTCAGTCACAGGTACGGCTGACCTTCGGGCCTCCACTGCTGCCTTTATGAGAGTTACTCATTGATATGATTTTGGTTCTCTAAGATCTCAAGCTCATCCCATTACCTTATTGTTTAAAGTCTTCCTGTCCTGCTGCCTCATCTGTCTGTGCCCTTACCTGTGCCCTTGTTGCTATGTAGAGCACAAAGCCACTAGACTAAGCTACTAAAAAGCTTGAGCTGCCTGTCTGGCATCTTTTCCTGAGGTGTGTAACTGAATGATGGCCAGGTGGAGGAGACAGGAAGCAGGAACAAGAGAAATTAAATCTAACTGAAATACTGTAAGTGATCTCATCCTCCTTTGCAGGTATTCAGCTCCTCATTCATTTTAGGCAATGAATATTTCTGTGAATAAGCTTTTGAAAGATGCAAACACCTTTTAGAGAGCAAGTACTCTTAAAGCTCTCTGCTTAAGCATTATGAGCAACCTGATTCCTCTGAATGTCAGTCATTAGGCTGTAGGGCCTTGCCAGTTGTGGTTTACATGTTAGGCAACTAAATGAGGATCAAAAATTGTTCTCAGCAGTGGAGTGGAATTTGTTCTGTGGGTAAAAACAATCTGCAGTTGTAGAAATACACAGGTAGCTCAGTTCAGTGGAAATTGAATCTTGCTTGTATCCATTAGTGACAACTTCTGCTACATGGTCCAGAATCATCTTCCTCTTTGCGTGTTTGTCAGGGATGTATGAAGTTTTACATGGCAGCTCTATTGGGATAGAAAGAGCTGTTGAAGAAATCACCACTATCCACAAGTTAGTTTGAAAATTGTTAGTTGAAAAGAGCAGGTTTATTTTTAGGGAGCTGTTATTGTGTAAATTTTCTATCTTCTGCAAATAGAAGTGTTGCAGCAGGTGGAGCTTAGAGGGCACATCTGCAGCTCTGTGTTTTGCCACCCACGTGGCACTGAGGCTTCCACGTCACACAGTTGTGTTACACCCATCCTGTGGTGTCACACTGCAAATGATATGATGTGTGCAGGACTTTTGTGGGATTGCCCCATAGATATCACTAGCAAGCCAATTAGTAATTGTTTTAGGTATTAATTTTTATGTAAAACAATTTCAGGGAATTTTTCATAATTTGTCTTTAGACCTAGAGGAATATCTGAAATACCCAAAGGCAAAACTGCTGGAAGTTAACTACTGACCGTGTTTCTTTCCAGAGTACAAAGTTATCAGGACCTTTTTTATTCACAAAGCTGGCATGTATAAATTCAGAGCATTTTCTATCACTGTTTGTGTTGCTTTATAAAATGCTGATACACAGAATTAGCTGAGTGGGTGCCAAAACAAGCAAGGAATGCTAAATAATTCTTACTTTCAGGCTTCTGTAATATCCTCCCACTGTAGAGCCAGTGAGCATGACCAGGCCAGGCTGGAGTTGGACAACGCAACTGATGAGAGAGAATAAATAAACCATTGCACCTTGAGCCTGTGAGAGTGCAGGGTTCTGCTGCTGTGCTGTAGGTATAAGGGAAATATTTTTGTAAATACCATTTCTGTCTTTGTTTAAGCTTTTTTCAGGGGTAGCATAATGTCACAGTTCACATTATATAAATTTTATGATTTTCTTCTTTCTCTTTGAGTTTTTAGGAGGAATGGGATAGTTATCCTTTAACTTAGCAATTAAACACAATTTGGATGCACCTGTAGATGTTTAAGTCAGTGTTGAAAAGCAAATAGATAATCCTTTACTTGGGTGGGGTTTTATTTTTTTTCTTCTACACATTATCATCTTCCCCCTGTATACACTTTGTTTATAACACAAGGACCATTTCTGAAAGCACTAATACTGTGAGAGCTAGGGGAGGAAATAATCATGGGACATGTGAATCAAACGGTTTTGCTTTCTGAAGACCTGTACAATCTTTTGCCTTCAGAAACAAATACATAATTTTATCAAATCATGAATATAAAAGACAACAAATAACTTTATTCTTTTTATGAGAGTGTATGTTGACTCAGGAAGAAGTCATGGCTGGTTAGGGAATCTTGAAAATGATGAGCCGTTAGGAGACATAGCTCCAATTTTATCCAATAGAGATTGCTGCAAGTTTGTATGATTTCTGTAATTGTTTGTATGTACAAATAGGTACACAATTGTGAATGTCTATATAAATACCATTTGCATTTTAAATTCATCTAGGAGCATCTTGGGGGCATCTTGTTTTCTTGCATTTTAAAAATCTGAATAGCACCTATAATTAAGGGAGAAAACTGAGCCCTGGAAGCTAGGTAGGACTTCCATCTATTGATCTGTGTAAACCCGGCTTACACTGTCAGGGGAGAAGCAGTCAACTGCTGAGCTGCTTTGTCACTGACATAAGCCGAGAGAGGATTTTTGTGTGTGTGTGTGTGTGTCTATACTGTTTATACACCAGTCTATAGACCTGCTGGCTGGTTGAATTTTAAAGAGTGCGGAGGTTTAAAGACTTGTCCCCCGAGGGATGCTCCTGCCAGTTGGGAAGCGAGCGGAGGCTGCTCCGCAGAAGTTGTGTGCACGTGTCTGGCCTGGGGAGGGCTGGCAGGCGCTGGGGTAGCCCCGGCCTGTCGCTCGGCCTGGGCAATGCTTCGAAACACACCCTCATTTTCAGGTTGTTTAGTCAAAATATTGAGCTAATACCTTTGGGGTTTTTTTGTTTTTGTTTTCTTTTCCTTGCGTGATAATTTATTCTGAGAGAATACAATGGGGAACATAAATGAATACATTTCCATACCCAATTCTGAGTCAGTGCTAGGCTAACCAGGCAGCAATTAAAATTCTTGTTAGTGAGGAGAAAAATCACTTCCTGTGGTGTGACAATAGGTACAGATTTAGAAAAAGAATAAAATACTATTTCTTTTGAACAGGAAAAACAAACTTTATGAGACCGAAGTGAGAGACTACTTGGAAATGCTTGGGAAATTTCTGAGTTGGAAGTTTTGATTAGCTAGTTCTGTTTGCTCTCTTTTATTAGAGTTTATTGTTGCTACTACTAGCATTGTGTGTGCTTGTTCCTGACTGCAGGAGTCAAATGCTTACCTGCCCTGTTTATATTTTGCTTTTCACTCTTCTACAGTGGGCACTCAGAGCAGGCAGGATGGTGCTAGAGCAGTTCCTTTTGAAGAGTATTCTACATACTGCTGTTGTTCTTAGTGGAGTTAATAACCTTTCCCAAAACACATCTGTGGCTTCCATACACTGTGCTAATAAAGTAAAAGTTGTAAAGATTTATTGAAATCTCTTGTATGACTTGAAAATTCTAAAAACATTGACTTCCTGATTTTGTATCACATGGAGATTTACTGAGGCATAGGCCTTAAAATGCTGCAGCTAGCATACACATCTTGTGGTCACAGGCTTTCTTCTGAACTGTTCCTCTCTTGCTGATTAATTTGTGTGGGCTCTCAATATTTTACACTATCCACTGAGACCTGTGAATGTTTGAAGTAAATAGTCACTGTAGTGTGTAGGAATTTAAATACACAATTTCCCCTAAAGGGAGTTGATAGTCCAGCATGCAGTAAACAGGGTGTTCAGGCTAGACAGTGCTAACACTTTAAATCAGCTTCTTGGACCCTCATGTGCAGCCCTGAAAATTTGTAATCAATGTGCTCATTTCTGAAAGCAAACCTTGTGGGCCAGCTCGTGTATACAGAAATACAGGTCTGTGGGGCTGTTCCAAAAACAAATTCTGCAGCTTTGACCAACTGCATTGGTGTCAACTGTCTCTTCTTGCTGAAGCATTTCGCAGGGGGTTTGTTTTCCCAGTTGGGAACAGGGAAATAAAACCTATTTTCTAGGATCTTGTAAAGCCATTGTTTAATATTTGCTGCTGAATGATCTGGTAATTCACTTTTTTTTTTTAAAGAAAAACATTGACTAGTTTGAGAGCAATTTTATATTTTCATTAACACATTTTATTTGCCACTAAACAGCTTCTTAAATAAAATTCTGCACGAAAGAGAGACGTTATCCTTTCATACTGTGGTATGCATGTAGATCTGGTGGATTTTGCCCGCCCCCCTCCCCTGCCCCCCTTTATTAATAGCAAAGCTTGCTTGTGAAGCCCAGAGGGTTAATCATATAAATTTCTGCTTTGGACCAGTAGACGATTTCCATCATTTTCAGCATTTGACTATGGAACATGTATAGAGTTGTTATACCTCTCTTTAATTCATTCTGCTGCCAACTTCATTCCCTTTTCTCTGCCTGAATTTTAATTGAAACAACATTTGTATTTTTGAGCCAGGATCTGTCAGAAGTCCCTGTGGCTAGTCTGTGGTACAAGTAGCAGCAGACGTGGCTTACCCATATGGTGTGGTGCTTCTTGTAAAATCCATATGGCCTTGTTGAAGGGAATCCCAGCGGGGATGTGAAGGGTGTTAATACCCTTCAGGCCAGGCCTTTCCCTCCTGGGGCTTCTGTGGCATTGTCTTTGCAATCTGCCAAAGCACAAACCTAATTCCTTTTTAATAATCAATTATTTCAGTCCAGGAACGTGTGCTGTATTTTTTGTAATCATATATTCCATGAACTTATTATTTGTTACAAGTATTTTTGGCCATTTTTTTAAAAAAAGCAAACCTTCCAAAAGCCTTTTCAAAAAACCCTTAATTTCATTTCTTTTGCTTGTGTTTTCAGGAAGTGCTGAACAGCGTTCCAAAGTTCTGCTTTCCTTTTGACATTGAAAGGTATGTGCTACAGTTATCATTTATTTTAAAATATCACATAGAAAACTATTTTTAGCATAATTACAAGCAAGGATTTAAAGAAAAGGCAAATGTAATGTACTCCCTAAACTTGCACCTGCAGATAAGAAAACTTGCCCTTTGTTCAAGTAAGTATGAAGTCACTAGTAGGAAACTATCACAGCAAAATGTAATCCTAGAATTTTAGGAATATCTCTATCCAGAGATATATTTCAGCTCCTAGTTTTGTCCATTGTAATTGTGAACACCATCTGTGTTAGTATAAGGATATAACACAGTTTCCTTCAAGCAGCAAGCTTCATTAAAAATGTTATGGTGCACCAGGATGTAAAAACTCACCAAGCAGTACAGAAAACATGTTGTTTGGGTTCTAAAAAATTAGGACTTTAATTACATGGAATTAGCTGAATATGCAATTGATTTTTCTCAGAGAAGAATCAAGACTGTTATTTATAATTAATTAGCCCTTACCTTTCTGATACCAGTTATAGTCTGGCTTCCATGTAATGCTTCCAGTCATTTAAACTGTTGATATAAAATGTTTTTATTAATGAAAATATTTATTTGGGCTTGTCAAAATGATAAATGGTAATTTATTTAATAGATTGAACTCATTCGGTTTGGAAAGCCCATATTGTCCAAATTGGCTAAGATTGAATTAAAAGCTTGATTTGCATAATTGATGAAAGATACACCCAGGTAATGTGCAGGCTGAGCCAATTTCAAAGTAGCATGTACATCAGTTGTAGATGGTGAGTTGGAGATGAGAAGCATCTATCAGATGCAAGAATCTGCTGTCGGTAGAGGAAAAGCTGGTGTGTCTAGAGAGGAAAGAAGAGAATCTTTGCAGCAAAACACACTGGCAAAATAAAGACACAACTTTATAAACACAACTTCCCTGAACTATACTAGGCTTATTTAGTCTTTTATAGCTGAATTTAATTAAATTGCTTGAGTTTTGAGCTGGTTAAGCTCACTAGCCTTTAAGCTGTTTTAATGACTTAACTAATATGGTTCTCAGTGTTGGCTTTAAAGCATTAAAGTCTTTAATGTGCTTAAGATATGTACAGAAATCTGTTTAAAATCAGTAATGAAGAAGAATAATGGAAACAAAATTTGAGAATAACAGAAATAGGTGAGGTTCTGTTGCTGCCATCCAGTGGTAAGAAGATAATCAGTGGCAGCAAATAATTATTTTCAAATAAGTTGTCTTACCTTAACTATGGTTCTCTTGAACCATTTAGAAGGCACTTAGCTACTTGTATGAAGAGGATGAACTTAATAAGCTGTGAGAATACTTGAATTTATAGCATAGCTAAGTATGTATTTTAGCTGATTATCTGAAGGGGTAAGAAACAAAGAAAAAAGAGACAAAAAGGAAAAAGTTAAAGGAAGTTTGTTGTTTGTTTGTTGGCACCACACCTGCCCTTTCCCCAGAGATCTGCTTTTTGACTGTTGGCCTCATGCTTTATTGTCTAGCAGTGTTCTCAAAGATACAAAATTTCTACAAATTTCATAAAATTTGTCAGCTGGACAGGAGTGGAGGGTCCTGGAAGCTGGGATTCTGCTGAGAGGAATGAAGCTGATCAGTCTGGCCTGCAGACTGCTCGGGCAGTGCCGTGATGTCTTTAGAACCGGCTCTGCACTCGTAGCTGCCTGCAGAGCTGGGAGACTGGTTCTGGGGCATCTGAGAGAGAACCAAAGGTAATGTGGGATCATGGGAGTGTAGCAGCACGGACTAGGAGGGGCAGATCTATTGTGGAGCAAAGGACAGATATGCTGGAAGGTCATTCAGGGAAGTGGGGAATGTTACTGACAAGTTATTTGTGTGAACAACTTACTAGCTGCGTGATGTATTTGCCATTTTCTGCTCAGCTCAAGTGTTTTCTATAGTGTGGACACATTTACCAATTGTTTTAAACAAAACCAGCTGTTGTATTCTGATTTCTCAGTTGAATTATTTTTATTTTGAAATTTGAAGTGGTAAAGAAAAGGATTGAGAAAAACACTGCTGAAGTTCCATTTTATAGGGCTTTTTTTCCCACTGGACATTTAAGATGTTCCAAATATTTTAGTGTTTTTCTAGCCATAAATGTGCTTTCCCTTATCTGATGATTACATATATATTTATAGTTTTTCCTCTTGTATATAGGATCATGATAGATGGTACTCCTAATACTCCTGAGTATTTTACAGTCAGTTTCAATGGCAATTTCTATACAGAAACATTTGAACTGATACAGAAAATATCTATTTCATTCATTAAGCATATTGTACTGCAGAGAGCATAGCTTCTCAACCTGTAATATATGTATATTTATATACATACTTATATAGCATATATATATGTATTTATTTATGTATATAAAATACTTCAAACATTGTCTGAGTGTGTTAAGAGCTAGAAATTACTAGTGTAAAAGTAGTAACTTCCACTGATTCTGCTGACCAAGACACTTAAAACAAAAAATATTATTCTATTCTATATATTACTTCTGGGTTTCTAATCCACAGCAGAGTTATAGATAATGGAATATTAATTCTGTTATCTAGCTAAATAAAACCAAATAAAGTAGGAAATCTGTGTTCTTCAAATTATGGAGAAAGTTAAAGCACCAGTACTAACATCATTGTCACCCATTTTCTTTCTAGTTACCTATATTCATTACTTAATGAACTGAAAAGAAATGAGCACATATATTTGATTTTCTTTTATCCACTATCCTGCAACGATCATAGAGATCCAGATTTAGTTCTCACTATTCGATGCTGTTTGCTCACCAGACATACTTTATGCAGATGCTACAAATAACTTTACACTACTCACTCTAATTATCAAAGGTACATACTGTGAATGGTAATTGAAAATCTAGAGGTAACTCCCATTAAATTGAAACTGAAAGTCAAGCCAAAAGAGGCACAAAGGTGTAAAAAAAAATTCTTTGACCATGACTTAAACTTTGAGTTGTATATATACTTTTTTATTGAAAACAAACACATAATTTCATTACTGCTAGTTATGGTGTACATATTATTTGAAAGGAATAAGAAATTAACTGCATCACAGAAGTTCTTGAGCTCTGAGAACCTATGTCTCTTTTTATGAATAAATTATATTTAATAATGGCACAACTTTATAACATTCTTACAGTTTGCATGCATGTATTTACAAAGAAAGACCCTTTTCTTTGGTATTCAGTTTCTTTTCATATAGTCTAGTAGGATTTTACATTTGATGACAGAGATTTTAATTTCCTTTTAATGTTTGCTAAAGTAATATTAATGCTTCAGGCAACACCATTTTGTTCTCTCTTGTTGCTTGAATTCTCAGTGCAAATCCTGCATGGTTTGCTTCACTTTTCTTTCTCCAGCAGTCTTTTGTATTTTCCCTCTCAACCCAGAACTCAGGTATAACTTTGCAGAGTTTATACTTCAGTCTCCACATCCATCAGTTATGTAGCTGGGTGATGACTAGTGAGGGTGCAACTTCTCTTGTTCCTTTTGGAGCTATTTCAGTTTCACTCTGAAGTTGTGCTACGTCACTGCTTGACCCCTCATTTTTATCTGTGCTTTGAATCTCTGCCATTTCTCTCCATCCATAAGTACTTCTCTTACTTCTTTCATTCCTCGGTCTTTTCCCTTTCAGGATGCATTCCTCCTGCTGAATGTGAAGCACACAACCCTCTTTTAGATATGCTTTTTGGAACTGCCTATAGGATCAACATGGAGACAGTGATTCTCATTAATTCCCCCTGGTGCTCACCCAGTCACTGGGAAGTATAGGATTTTGGAGAATAATCAATGGTGCTGCTGCTGTAGAGGGTTTCTCCTCAGCAGCAGAATGTCACTCGAGTATGGGAATTACCATGCTGGTTATTTAACTCATAATCTTTTAGGGTGAGTGAGTAATGATAGCAGGAATGACATCACTGTCATTGTGCTGTTCCTGGCTAATGGTGTTTCTATTGATATGTGTGGTAAAAGTCTGTGGGGAAACACAGTTATGATCAAGCAAAGTGCAAAACAATGCTTTGAAATCATCAGATTTTCAGATCTTGTTGAAAAGGTGGTTATAAGATACACAAAAAATTTGCCATTAGAGTAAATAATTGAGAATGAAAAGTAAATCATCAAGAAAGTACTTCAAGCTGTATGGGTGAAGATAAATAAGCTGTAGCATTTCTTGTACCCCTCAGGCACTGCAGTCAGTTTGCAAGGGGGGTTTCAAACTCAGAAATGTAGCAGCAGTTGCACACAACTGAGTTCTTTGCATCTTGTGTCTCACTGGATTATGGCACATGTTTGTGTAATAGTGAATGTGTGAGACAAGTGTAAAGGACAGGCTGCAGTGTGCGCTGTGAAGAGTGTAACTAATGATTTCAAACAGGGGTTCTTTGGTTTCCATGTGGATGCAGAGGTGCACTTGTCTGAGGGGGAACCTGGGAATGACAAGGGAGCTGCCCTGTGCTTCCATAGATCCTTGGCCAAGTGTGATGGTCAGGGCCCTGAGAGCTTTTAAAAAGGCTTCTTCTGCAACTTAAATACTCCCAGTGAGACTCTTTACTCGGTAGTTGTGGTTTCTTTTAATGTTTCTGGGTTTTTTTGAAAATATAGTCCCATTAATAAGCTAACTGTGCTTTTGTGAGGCTTTTCTTACTTGGTGGTGGCATTGTCCATTTTCATATCTTCCCCAGTTTTTCACCTGTTCCTTTTTTCTTCCAGAATTGTAAAGGGTTGGGTTTTTTGGGAGGCAGAGCTCAAATCAGATAGCTTGGTGGAATAGAGGAGCTTTCCACACAGGGAACCTGAGCTGTGGACTTGTGGATCCTGGAGAGGGCCTGGAAAGTGAAAGAAATAGTACCTGAAGCTTAGATTAGGGGATAGCAATTAGCTGAAGAGGATGCCCAACCTAGTGTTACTGTCTCCACAGTCTCTCCATCAGCTTGTACCGCTACCTGTTTTTCGAATTCCTGCTTGAAAGAGTTTCTATTTTGTTCTTTGATTTGGGGGAAATTCGGGTGACTAATTGATGGGTTTGGTTTTCCCTATCAGTTTGGGGGTTGTAATACATGTGAAACTTTCGGGTTTAAGTAGCAGCCACCAAAGCTTCAGACAGAACTGTGTATATTACTTACATTGGTCAAGGACATGTATGTGATATTTTATAAGTAACAATGACATCGTGACTGGCTTTTAAAAGAAAACAGAAATCTCTATTCCAACATATGAGGTTGTAAATTTTTTGAAACTCTTCAAAAATTTCTAAAATTTGAAGAAAAAAAAATTTCAAACATCTGTTCTATCCTAAACAAAATAATTTGGAAGAAGAACAGTTTATATGGAGAGCAAAGGATAAATTTAGTGATTAGATATGCTGATTTTTGTTTGAAGGAGAGATTCAATTCCTGTATTAATCAAGTCTCGAGGCTCCCTTAAAGTGAGGCCTGAGCAATGGCTGCAATATAAACAAAAATCTTTTAAATTACTCTTTATGTACTCCATGGGTACTAAGGAGTCTTTTCTGTGTTGTGTAGGTACATAGAAGATTTTAAAACCTATATTTAATTCTATAGTGAACTGTAGAAAGAGCCCATTGTAGTCTGCAGGGTTAATAAGTATTTACACACATTCTTCATTACTAGTGATTTATTGTTGTTGAACTAGCATTAAAAGTAAGCACACAGGGAAAAGTTGAAAGTAAGTCAAAAGCAAGGTAGAGGAATGAGTGAGGAGAATGTCAGCACTGGTTAGCAACGATTTGTGCCTGCTCTCCCCTTGCAAGTGAGCAGATCATGCTCTCTTCAAACAGCTGACTAGACCAGCATTCTGCAAAAAGGCTTTGCAGTTGGACTACTTTATCTTGTGCTCCAGTAAATAGTTGGGATAACATTTTGTTGAGGGAATTCTGATACAATATTCTGGTAATAATTTCATTTTATCTGTGTTGATTTTCATGCTAAGAAAAACTTGAAAGGAATCAATTCTGTGGTCCAAGCAGCAGGGTCTTCTGGAGGGGAGACTTGATTTCTAAACAGCCTGAATGTGCTGCAGTGAAACAGGGAGGGACAAATCCCAAGTCACTTGGCCAGTGTTTGTCTGTATGATGGAACATGCTATATATGTGTTAAAACTGTAATGCTAGCACTTGTGGAATGTTTTATGTGTCTGATTTATATATTGTGTTCATCTATTGATTGAAATTCCCAATTATCATTGTTTTTCATGGTAAGTCTTACATATAGTCAATTTTAATTCTGCTGAAGAGGAGTAGAAAAACAGGAATCCTTGCTGCCCCCACATCTCAAATTATAACCCAGAATTAATTCAGTATTTTAAACAGAACAGAAAATGTAGTCCAGATGTATGGTTGGTCACTGGCTTCTGTTAGCGGTTCTCTTGAAACAAATGGGACAAAATGCAAACTTTTGGGTTCTTGTGGAGATTGAGTTGTAGCCTTGGAGCGTTTCTCATATTAAAAATCTGTGACTTGCTGCTTACATCTCTTTCTATACTGTGTGGGAAGCAGTTTTCAAGCCGGGCCACTCTTACACTGACTGTGAAAACATGGAGTTACCTCTCTTAAAGAAGCAAAGGAAAGATTGTGACTGGGAGGTGGTGAGATGGCATCGGAAATCCTTCCCACTGAACTCCTAACTTGGCTGGGCTATTTTTAATAGAAAATATCAGAATTTAAATACCATTTTTAAAGTGGCCCTGAGTACAAATATTTTGCCTGACATAGATGTACTCAGTTCATTAAAAACCATTTGGGTTAATGAGGCTGTGTGCAGAGCCTCCAGCCTGACCCTGGCAGGGTGTTTCATGGTGTAAGGAGAAGCCAGGCCTGGCTGCTGGAAGCTCCAAGCCTCAGAGTGGGACGTGGCGGAGCAGAGAGAGGGTGGTAACAGAGGCAGCTGAGGTTACTGCTCACAGCATTTCCAGTGCTCTGACTGAGCAGCTGCTGCTGGGTTTCTGTGGGAGCCCCTGGTCCCAGGGTGTGCAGGGGTGCTGAAACCACACCCCACATTTCATGGCAGTCTACTCTGTGCAGGAAAGAGCAAAGTGCAGAGATGTGGCAGAGAAAACTGCAAGGTTGGCAGGGGAGCAGTAAGGCCTGGTTATTGATGGCTCTCTGGTGCGAGGTGCAGTGTACAGCATCCCAGCTACCCAGAACCTGAGCAAGGAGGGACTGAGAACAAGCCATTGAGTATTTACAGTGTTTAAAGAGAACATTAGATTGTTCCAGGTTGTTGAAGGCAGTTGAGGAAAGTGCTTTTTTTAATGGTTTAATTACCTAATGCAAAAAAGTTCATCATTTATGGGTGATTATATTGGACTAAGTGTATCTTCTAATGTATGCTCAGCACAAGCTTTTGGTTCATTCTAGTCATTTTGTGTTTGTGTGGGTCTAAAGCAATTTGAAAAGAGTGGGAGACTCTACAGGCAGGGTAGTGGTACCACTTAGCTGATCTTTAAACCTTTGTCACGCATGTGTTAAAAACAGTATAAAATCCCTGTGTCCTACATCGCTTCTCTTTCCCTTTGATCAACTGCTACTTTTTTTTTCACTAGGAGGTAGATTTGATTTTCTATAATTAATTTTGTTGCAGATTTAAAAAAACCCAAACAAACCAGCAAAACCCAACAAAAACCACAACAACCGCCCCTGCCGCATATTACAAGGGATAAATTAAAAAATAATTTGTGCTCTCTCACTGGTAGACTGACATCTGTAATGATTTTCAGCTTCTCTGGGAATTAATTTTCAGTGTGATCATCTAAGATTGAACCAGAAATAGCAGGTGTTAGTCATTACTAGCAGGTCCTTAGGTATTCTGCTGTAGAAAATCGTGTAAGAATTGGAAAAGAACAGCAGACAATAGAATTGTGTTGAGGATTATAGTGAGGATTGAGCATGAAAATACTTGAGACCAATGACTTAAATGCTCATCTTTCATGTGATTTAATGGTTTTATGCTCTGTATCTGGTTTTTCAGGGTGTCCCAAAACCAAGTAGGACAGCATTTCACCTTTGTGCTCACCGACATTGAAAGTAAGCAAAGGTTTGGATTCTGCCGTTTGACGTCAGGAGGCAAGGTTTGCCTCTGTATTCTAAGGTAAGGTGGTAAATAAAAATTGAATTAATGAGTGAATATAACAAATACAAGAAAAAAATATCTTTTACAAATTCTCTGCTAATGTGTTTAACTTTGCTATCAGGGTATTGCTTTTCTACGGCAGCGCTACCATTGCTTTCACATAAAAAGTGGCCCCAAGCCCCATATGATGGTATTCTTCTGTGAAGCTAAATCATTTTATTTAAATAATATGAAATCTCTGCTTAAAAGGCAGAGAACAATATATTCCAGCCTTAGAGGCTTGGACTGTTATGTGGATATTTTTACTTTCTAATCAGATCTTTGACAAGCACTCTGTCAATTCAACAATAAAGTGCATTATTCTGTATTCCTGTCCTTGGAAAGGAGATTTTTGGGTGTCTCGTCCAAGTTCTTTTCCCAGACTATATCTAGTATAAGAAATATGAGATCCAGAGAATTCACAAGGTAAGAGCACGCTGTTTTGTTGCAGAAGAGACACTGATGTTGGGGAGAGTGACCCCAAAGAAATACTATGTTTCTCTCTCTGCTTTTTCTTTATTCTCTCTTAATTGTTTTGGTAACAAAAACCCTCAATTACTTAGTTGTCCTAAAACCATTTTAATTAAATTAAAGGCAGAGTGATCTTATTAAAAGACAAATTTGCAACTTCAGTTAAGAGCCTAGCAGCCTTCAAGCCCCTTAGAGGAAATGGAAATACCAAGCTCAGCAGCAAATAGGAAGAACAAAATTGAATTTAAATTGCTTTTAAAGTGAGAATCTCCAAATGCAAGAGAGGAGGGGCCAAATGCATTGGCAGCAAAGGGGAAAGAGAGAATTTTTGAGAGTAGGATAGGAATAATATGGAGAAAAGCAGTTTTTCAGGTATTTGGACAACATGGCAATCTTGTAGTCATGGAGAGCGTCATTAGGATAGACCACGTGAGTTTGGGAGAAAAACCTAACATCAGCTTGTAAAAGGATTATCAGTAAATGAACACTGAGGGAAAAAAAGATCAGCCAATGTAGAGACTTGTAGAGTACTTAAAGTTATTGGAAACAGTACATCAAGATTTTAATGAACTTTTAAACAGATGCCAAACTAATGTAGAGAGCCAGTACACTGGATGTTTTTTGGCAAGTAATTTAAAAAGAAATGTTTGCTCTAAATATTGCAAAGAAAAAAAAATACTACCATATAATGGAAGTAGCAGTAGGGAACTATTTTATTCTGGAAATTAATTTACTTTCTGGGATCTTTGAAATATTTCTTTAGTAATACTTCAGAAGGATATAAGTCTTAGGCTTTTGGAATGTGCAACATTTAACCCTTTTCTCAGTGATTCATTTTTTTTAATATAACTTGTTAAAACCCAGAGTGAGAATGTACATGTATGCTTTTAGCTCTTTTCTCTGAGTTAATATTCTTTTCTCATTAAGCTAGAAACAAAATGTTTTGCATTGTTTGTGTGGCTGTAACAACATTTAAATCAGTTATGCATGCTCAAGTACATTTAAGTACTGTATGGGGTGCTGCAAAGCAAAGGATGTAAATTCTCAGCTGGTGTAAACTGGGTGTTTCTTTTAACATTTCCCCATGGATGTGCATCAGCTAAAGATTAGTCAATGGTCTATTACTTGGTAGAAATGAGTAGGAAAATGAAAGGTGGCAAGCTATAATTTTTCACTGAACCATATCCAAAGCATTGCCTTTATTGCTTTTATTGTGACAATTTCAAATTTACAGTGCACAGCTGAATGCGTAACAGGACTAGCTTCATTGCATTGTACTCGTAGCTGGGTAGTCTGCTTATCTCCAGAATGTGTGTGTGTGTTGTGTGGTGTTTAGCTCAGATGGAAAGAATGCATCAATATTTTAATCTTGTGTTCTAGTAGCCAGTCTGGTTTGCTTGGAATTCCAGGATTCATTAGAAGTGACCAAGTGAAAGAGGACTCACTAAGCAGATTTTTTTCTCACTTTATGTGTCTCTTTCTCTGCATTTTATCTGTCTCTCCTTTGCTTGTGCTTATTGTTCTTAAATTAACCAAATTTTTTAAAAAAACGAACGAATGCTGTCTTTATATATAAAGAGTGTGTTCAACGTTGCTTTTGTCCATGTATCAAAATGACATAAAATGATATTTGCTGTGTGTATACACATGATGGCTGATGTATGGGCAGTTCAGACTACTTGTTCTTCAGGGGTGTGTGCACAATAGCCATGGACTTTTATATAAACACACAGGTGCAAGTGTACAGAAATGCCATGTCAAACTGCCTTGTCCATGTCCGCATGGATGTATCCCTTCGGACAAGAGGATTATAATAAGATTCCTGACTCAGGCTTTTACAAAGACAGTTAAAGATAGTAAAATATAGAAAATCTAGTTGAATTTTCATAAATAACTGAAATGTAACTAAAAATCTCTAAAGATGAGCAGGAACAAGCCAGTCAAAGTGATTGAAAGGAAATACTGTAGACATTTGGGTAGGCTGATGAATGGGGAGCAGGGCACAGATTTTCCCTTGTGCATATCTTTTGTGGATAGTACCAAGCCATATGCTAACCTATGCCAGGTCTTCTAAAGAGATAGAATTTCAGCTGCTGAATGAGATTCTTAACTGAAAGCTGAAATAAAGGCTGCTCGTCCTCAGGTTTAACACCAGCAACTCAAAGCTGCATGTAAGATTAAAGTCTTGTGATTTATGGGACTTCGCTCCATAATTCATTCTCCATCTGAAACACTAAAGGAAATTATCTCTGAATTTGCAGCCACATTGTCCTGCTTTAAAATGGATAGTTTGAAACAGAAAATATATTTGTTCATACAAAATTCCTCTATAAGTTTTATAGATTTCTTTTTTGCATTTTATATACACAAGCATATGAATTGTGTAAATTATTCCAAATCAGAATGTATTGTTCAAATACTCTGTATATTTATAAAGTGAAATAAAAATTTCTCAAGGTAGCTTTCTCAGGCTTTTTTTATTTGAAGAACTTAGTTGTGGTATTGTCTAGAATGAATGTGTAGAACTTGACTGCAGTTGCCAAATTCAAAGTGCTAAACCATAGTAAGATGAGAAGATAACTCTTGGATTATTCTCCAAGAATAATATTCTCTCTTACAAGTTCTGTTTAATTTAGCTCTTTTCATTAAGCTGCATGGCTGCTTTGTGAAGCTCTCAGTGTGGATCCTGCTTTGTCACCTCCTCCCTCTCCACAAAGTGTTGAGCTAACTCAGCCCTGTAATACAAGAGATACACAATAGGCATATTGTAAAATACCTTGTTGAGCTCATATCCTATACTGGATTTTTTCTCCAGGTTTTACTTTTCCTATTTTTAGGTAATAGTTTTGCTAGTTGAGGTTTGAAGTGGCACAGTAGAAACTTAAATGTCTGCTTTTGAATAATAGTAGACTTAATCCTTCTGGGTTATGTTTTTAAGTGTCACTGCTTCTAGCAGTGGAAATAATACTTCCTGGGTTTACATTGAATTGATTTTGAATTACCTGAATGGTTTTAGTGCAAAGTACAAATAATTTGAAACTCTTGATGGACTCTGGGGTTGACCTAAGATATGCAGAGGAACACAAAATGCATCATTAAAATGCTCAGTCTTAGATTTCATTAATTTTATGACTGTAAAATTGTCACCTACATTTCCAAATGAAATGCTCTAATAAGGAAGACAGGTTTATGAGGTAAGGCTTTGTAGTTCTTCAGTTTAGACCATGCTTGAAACTTTTTTACTTTTCCTTTAGGCAAATCCCTTAGAAGCAGAATGTTTCAATTTTACACATTTTGTGTCAATTTTCCAGACAGAAAAGTAGCCCCTAGACATTAGACATTTAGCTACGGAAAGGCAGTTTCCTTAGTTTTATTTGATTACTAGAAGTTAGATTCCTGCTGATAGTTCAGGACTGTTAGTGGTTACCTGACTATTTGACAGAAAACATTTCCTCTCCTTTGTTTAACCTTTGACTCATGAATGTAAAAGTTTTATCAGAGCTGTAGTAGAAGCACCAGTGAGGTGGAAGTTTACTTATGGCAACAAGGGTTGTGCATGACTTTGAATAAAAGTCTGAGCTCCTGCCTTATGGCTCATTTGGATTAAGAGAAAATGCTAAGTATGTTTTTAATTAACCATGAAGGATCTTGGTCTCTTGCTTTTGTGACAGACAGGGGCTGTACTTTTAAATAAACACCCCTGTATTCTCCATCAGGAAATATTAATCTATTAATATTGCCAATGTTTTTTTGTTTCTCATGATTATGGAAGAAATATTTAGAGAAACTGTTTTGTATTTTTGGATGTTTTCCTATGCTCGTCTTACATGCTTGTTTTTCAATCAGTTATTGATTGTAGCTTGAGGAATGCAAGGACAGTGGCTACAATTAATGAAAAATAAATAGGAAACCAGTAATAGTTTTATAGTTTAAGAACTGAAATTAATTTAGGCTTCCAAATACATTCAAATTGAACAATAAAGCCCTAATGTTCCTCTACTTTCTCTACTGTGAAGGGCCTTCATTGATAACCTTTAGACATTTTCATAAGACAGCTAATTAATTATGAAATGTACTGACTGCTCCTAAATAATTTTATGAATACAGGTATGGTGGTGAGGTTTTTCTGGTCATGGGCTTTAATTTTGATTTTATCTGTTGTTAAGGTACATATTAGTGTGTACCTTAAGATATTAAGGTACACGTTAGTGTGTATGGTACATATTAATGTACATATTAGTATGCCAGTTCTGAGTTAGGAGGAATAATATATTACAGGTCTCCTCTGTCAAATTCAGCCTCTTAAAAACTGTATGTTTCAGATAATGCATTTCTGTACTGACTTGGAAAAAATAATAGTTACCCAGCTAATAGATGCTGATGGACATTTGTGTGCTGGATGAATTTTCTGTACACAGACTAGTTCTACTGTGCTAGGAAAAAATAAATAATTTTGCAAGCTTTATTAACAGGACAAGCTAAGAAGATCCTTTGACCCATAATGCTTCTGGATTTTAGCTGTCATACAAACAAATGCCAAACAAGCCAACAAGGCCAAGTGCCAAGTACTGTCCTTGCATCACAACAGCCCCATACAGCATTCCAGGCTGGGGCAGAGCGGCTGGAAAGCTGCCTGATGGAAAAGGACTTGGGAAGAGCTGAACAAGAAGCAGCTGTGAACAGGTAGCCAAGGAGGCCAAGGGCATGCTAGCCTGCATCAGGAATAGTGTGGCTAGCTGGAGCAGGGCACGGATTGTCCCCCTGTGCTGGGCACTGGTGAGGCAGCACCTTGAATTCTGTGTTTGCTTTGGGCCACTGACTTCAGGAAGGACACTGTGATGCTGGAGAAGGTCCAGAGAAAGATAATGAAGCTGATGAAGCGCCTGGAGCACAGGCCTGATCAGGAGCAGCTGAGAGAGCTGGGGGTGTTTTCCTGGAGGAAAGGGGGCTCAGGAGTGACCTTCCAGCTCTTTACAACCACTTGAAAAGAAGGTGTAGCAAGTGGGTGTTGGGTTCTCTCCTGGGTAATAAATCATGGGACAAGAGGAAATGGCCTCAAGTTGCACCACTGGAGGTTTAGATTGGGTATTAGGAAAAGTTTCTTCATGGAAAGGGTTGTTGAGCGCTGGAACAGGTTTCCTGGGGAGGTGGTGGATTCACCATCCCTGGAGAGATTTAAAAGACAGGTAGATGTGGTGTTTGGGGCATGATTTGGTGGCAGGTTTGGCAATGCTGAGTTGATGGTTGGACTCAATGGTCTTACAGGTCTTTTCCAAACTACAGGATCTGATGAGTCCATATACAATTCTTTGTCCAGTATGATATACGGATAAAGATGTAAAGCCTATCTCAGTGTTTATCTGTGAATAAGTCTGTTTACTAGAGTAGTCCAAATCAATTAATAGTATTATTATAAAACATGCTTCCAAAATTGGCCTATGATAAAAGAGGACAAAAGTGTTGCTTGACAGCCTTAAAGATTAAAAAAATTGCAAAGAGCCTGTACTTGGTCTTTGAGATGAGAATCTAAAAAAACCACCTGATGGTGTCTTCATTATAAAAGAGATCAACTGTGTTTACTTTTGAATGCAGAGATGTCTTGTATATGCACACATGCAAATGCACTCTTTATTGTTTATTAAAAAAACCAGGTATATTGATTCTTTATTATGCTGAATTAATTACAATTAGCAAATACATAACAGAAATATATAAGGGGAAGGTTTTTTTCTTTCTAGTAGATCTTTGTAATATTTTGTTGAAAAACATTATAATTAGAAATATTGTTAAAAACTTTTGCAATTAAGCTGTACTATTGAAGAACTGAAGATTATGTAGAAAAGAAGTAGAGGACAAGTTCTGGCAGCCTTTGGTTTCATGCCATATAATGTAATAGAGTACTTTTTTTGATCTCCTTAATTTTTCAGGTTTAAGAGGTGCATTGAAATTACATTAACCTTGTGTCTGTGATTATAACGCTTAAAGCAATTTTTTTACCATTCTTTCGGCTCATAAAGGAAACTGACTTTCATAAACTATGGTCAAGTAGGATGTTTTTCTTAGTGGTTTTGTTACACAAAGACATGGAAGCGTATCATCAATGTGATTTTGCTAAGGGAAGGAATTTCCATGCAAGTACTCTTTGGTCAACTTGCCTTGCCATACGAAAAATCTCCCTTGGCTTTCTGTTAAGGTTCATTAATTTCAAATAATTAATTTGACCTTTCTAAATAATTAAAAATTTCATTCACTTTCTTTTCTCAGTTATAGGGGAGCTGAGATCATGCATATAGGGAAGAAGTATAGTTAATACTTTATTGAAGTAGGGGAATTTATTTTTATAGAATGCTGTTCATAAATATTATCAAAAACAGATGATCAAATGAGATTTTTGAGTATTCTATGGCAAAATGTGCTGGGGTCATATATACTGTTAACACAGAGGTGATAGCAAGATACTGGAAAGCCTTTAGGTAGTCTTACCCATTTGTGTGTGCAGTGTTACAAAAATACTTTGAGATTTATACCTACTTTGTACCTTGACTTTGATAAGTCAAGGTACAGTGTTCCAACTGCAGTGTTCCAACCCCTGCTCTAATTCTAGGTTGTGAAGCTGTTCCACAGCTCTGATATTTGCAGAAACTCTGAACACTGCAGCAAACAATTTAGTTGCCTCTCTGTGCTGTGTTTCAGTGATGTGTAAAACCAGGTTAGCATGATTTGAGAAGATAATAGAACAGGAGTCCTAGGTGAAAGAATGCTCAAAGATCAGATGTTTTAGGTGCTGATATGGTGGGTGTTTTATGAGGGCATGGAATGTTCACACCTGTAAGCAGTGAGTGGCCTTGCAAACCTGCACTAAAGTAAATTTTATGATTATATTAAGAATATATTGGGAAACAAATGTAATAATGTCACACCTAACCACTGTCAGCAATACCAAACATTAGAAATGTCTGTGAACATTAAGAGTTTACAGTATTGTTTAGCACAATGTTTTTTGTTTAGCATAGCTAGCACAATGTATGGTAAAGTGTGATAAAGGCATTAATATGATGGATTTAAAGGATATCATTAAATCATTGCCTTTGTCTCTGGCTTGGCAAGAGTAAATTCATGATGGATATTTATGGTGTTTTTTTGTTTTGTTACTTAATTTGGTTTTGCTTTTTTTAGGAGCCAATAGTTAAGCATTTATAAAGACAGCAAAGATTACTAGTAAATGCATTAACTATAACAGTGTTTGGATTTCTGCTCTGCTTTTGCTTTACCTTAAGAATCAGGATCTATTTCTAAAGCTTTGCCAGCTGCATACTGATAACAGAGGTGTTACAAAAATGCCATAGCCCTTCAGTGGACTCACTGACTAAGTAGTACTTGGCTTCTCTACCAGCCACGGTTTCCCCCTGACAGCTTTTATTTTTCCTATCAGGGAAAACATTTAGGTTCTGCATACTGGGTTTTTGCAGTTGCAGTTAGCATATTTCCTGGAATATATAAATTTGAAATTTAAGGTCTGTCTGCAGCATGCACTAAAGCCTTTAAGAAATGCGTGTCTGTGGATTTGCATTGCGTTGAAAAATTATGTCTGTAGTAGTATTATATATGGGTATGAAATGTTCTGAAAACCTTTCAGGCACTGTTTCTAGCTCCCCCTTCTAATCTCAAACAACTAATAATAACTATAATATTACCTATTCAGTAATGTTTGTGATAAAATTCTAACAGATATGAGAAAGTGTGTCACTTGTAAATAAGGCATAATTTATATTGTTATTATTTAGTTTATCAGACTTAATATCTTAAATGGTGATGGTGGAAAGTTCTGTAGCATGTGGTCACTGACGATATCACTGTTAAAGATAACTTCTTTAGATGGAATACTGGAACTGATACCACTGTGTTTGAGTTTCTTATACTCTTCAGTTATGTCTTATGTGTCTTAGATTCTGTTTAACTTGATGAGAGTATTGTTGTGAAGTGCCTCAGGGAGGCAAAGATTTAGTTTCAGATAAGCACTGTAAAAGTGAGAGGCAAGGCTGTAAGCCATGTGTGTGAATTTTGACCCCTGGTTTGGGGGATGGGCAGTGTGTGTCCTGGATGAAGCGGTCCCACCCCAGACCCCTTGTGAGGGGCAGCCCAGGAGTTCTGATTGGGTTTGGGCCCCTGGGGTTTCTCCCTTGCTGTGTTCCTAGTGGTCCCTGACTCTGAACTCAACCCTGGTTCTGTCCCTCAAAACCCCACACCCTACCTTTGTTTGGCGCTCTCTGTCTCTGAATGAGTTTGTTCCCAGTCTGAATAAATGGTTTCATGAACAGAGGCCTGTCTCGTTCCTATCCTGAGCTGGGTCCCAGTAACTGTAGCTTCCCTGGACATGATCCTGCGGTTGTGGAATGCAACAAGTATTGTGCTCATGGGCTGCAGACATGTCTTAGAAATCTCTTAAGTATAGATGTATTAATGTGTTTGTGTTTGCAATATTGGTGAATATTTTTATTTCTGGAAGTTAATTTTATCTGTAGAAATGACTTTATAGGGAGACCAATATTTCTGCATGTGACATCTCTACTGTTGCACAGCATTGCACCACTTGTCATTTGAAATAGGGGGTACCTGGTCTGCCCAAAGAAAGTTGTTTTTCATTCTCCAGGGAGGCAACAGTTCTGTCAGTCCACTGGATATAGGAAGATGTAGAATTTCAAAATTGCAAATAATTACTGAAATCTGTAACAATTAATGATAGTGGGAATGAGATTAGAAAAAGTTTCAAATTTTTTTTTAGTGCCTTGAAAATACTAAGTCTAAGTATTATGAATTAATCTGTGCTTAATGGAACTTCATGCAGGTGTCCAGCTTAAAGAAACCATCTATATTGTCTATCAGTGATGTGCCATTAAATTTCTGGAGAAAAATTTGATAGGCTTTTTATTTATAAATGGAGACATGTCGTGGTTTTAAGCACTAGCTAAAAATCACCAGGAAACTTACTCATCTCTTGTTGTGAGATACGGATTAGGAAAAGGGCAAAACAGGCTCAAAACTTAAAAGGAATAAAGAAAGTTTATTAATAGAACTACAAGAATATGAAACCAGAATAAAACCTCCAGAAACCTTTCCTCCCCACCCCACCTTTTTCTTTGCCCAACTGACAACATAGAGCCAAACCTAGTGGTTAAAAGAGTCCCGATTATACAATAGTCCTTTTATCAATTTTTGAAGAGAGAGTTTTCTCTTGTCATCCCATGGAGAGTTCTCCACAAGAAAACAGTTTTCTTGTGGTTTTTCATTCCCATGATGGCAGCCGCCTGGACAAAAATTTTGCCATCATGTCCTCCTCCCATTTTCACACCACTCTGAGGTCTGTTCATAGGCCGTGAACTTAAGGGGTATTATTTTAAGGATGAGTTATTCAAAGGCAAAGGTTCTCTTCATCTGTCTTTGTGATCATATCTGGGAACAGAAGTTTTCTCTTTTTTCTCCCTGGGGGCCAAGGGTCTTCATCAACTTCTCTCTTTCTGTTCCAGCATCTCATGGGATCACAACTACTCCACCATCTGCTCAGCTTCATCAATGGATACTTTTGCTGAGATCTACACTTTGAAATACTTCATTCCTCCCAAATACTCTTTCACAAATTAAACGAGTTTTTCAGAACATTATTGTCCATCTCCATGACCTTACCAAAATAATATTTCAGCTTATTAAAGCATCTCCTCATTCTCCTTCCATCTGAGGCTCAGCTCCTTCTTTTACTGACTTTGATGGTTTATGTTGTCTCTTTACATGCTGATCACTCCCACTTTCCTCTCTCTGGAAAGGGATTAAATCTGCAGGCCTCATCTGGGTAGTGAAAGGGTTAAATCTGGCCCAAGCCACGGCAGGTGTTCCTGGTGTCAGATTTCAGGTGTCCTTCTCAGCCCAGCAGAGAAGGAGCAGACAGTTCTCGGCTTAGAGCCGTCTGTGTGGGCCATGGTTGGGGGGAGGTTGGCAAGTGTCAACATCCGTCCGGGGGCCTCCTGGGAAGGGCTTTGGCCACCGCGCTGGAACGGGAGCCCTCTGGCTTCCCGGGAGAAGCAGGCACTGCAGCACAGCCCGGTCCGGCCTGGGGCCGAGCTCCTGCAGCCTCCATCCCCCTCCCGGGAGCTGCTGGAGCCTGGCTCAGCCCCCTCCCCTGAGGCTGGACAGGCCGCGAGGGGCGGGGGGTGCAGCTGCACTAGAGCTCTGTTACCTTCCAAGGCCAGAAACAAAGAGAGCCAGAAGCTCTCGGGTTTAAAAGGTGGTGTTCACAAAGGTAATCTCATTTTCTGTGGTCAAAAATAATGTCAGTTCTGAGAACTGGACAGCTATTGGCTTAATCTTGACCAGAGAAGAAACTCCCAGCAGCCTCTCTCAGAGCCCTCATTTCCGTGGGTGTTCCTCACTCTTTTTTTTTCCTAAATGCGAATCCTTCACAAGATGTTATCAAAATATGCAAGTCAGATCAATCATCATAGAATTTTATAAGCACTGGAAAAATACATTGATATTTTATTAAAACACTTTTTTCCTCCAACTTTTTTTCAGTTACCTACCATGGTTTGAGGTATACTACAAGCTCCTAAATACCCTGGCAGATTATTTGGCTAAAGAACAGGTAATTTTACATATTCTAGTTATTGGTGTAAAGTATTTTCCTTGAAATATTAGTCATCATTTCAAATATTGTAAAGGGATTCTATGCTGTCTAAAAGTTTAAGGTTTTAGTAGGACTTAGAAGCAAGTTTAAGTCCTCTTACTGAAATTCAAAGAATCTGAATTTACAGCTTCCATAGTCACTTGAATCCCACATTATTCTAAAAAAGCTGCTGAAAATATACCTTTATAATGTGTCAGTCTCAGCATAAACAGGTCCTGTGTGAAGTGTAAGCAGTGTCACATCACTGGAGAGCTGCAATGACATATTGATTGTAAACTGTAGTGCTCTGGAACTATCTGATTATCAGCTGCAAACACTTTTGTTCAGAACTGTATAAAATATTATGTACTGTTTCACCCTTCATATTAACTAAAAACTACCTCTTGTAATTCTGACGTCTCAAGTAGCAAGACAAAATTACTTGCAGCATTTGGTGAAGAATCATGATAGTTTAGTTTGCATATTCATGAGCAATTAGATGTATTCCAAGATTACACAGCAAAGGAGGTACTGGCATCTGTCTTTACTGAGAACATTAAAGCTATACCTTTTTGCTTTATATTAGTGTATTAGATTTCAATTTAAAAAGGCATCAATATTTAGCCATATGCTGTAGACTGGAAAAGCTAACATTTCAGAAATATATGAAATATAGAATAAGCAATAATTATGCAGTATAATAAATGGACTATAGAGAATGATAATATTTTATGTAAAAAGATATATAGGAAAGTTTGGTGTTAGCTGTGTGATTCAATGAAGTAGAGTATGTGTAAGTCTTACAAATGCTATAATTAGACCTCGGTTTTGGTCCCTATTTCACTGTAGTAGGTAAAACTGTTATTAAGGTTGTATTTGAGAGAAGGAATAGGGATTGTCTTGATCACCAGTGCTGGCATTGCAGTTATTATTTCAAGCAATTTAGGTAGCAGGGTTTGTTGTTTTATGTGCTGAGGCAACTGCTTTGGTGGGTGAGAGAGTTCTAGCAGTGCATGGAAGTGGTTTGTTCCACCGCCTGGAACCGGACTTGTTGCTGAGCAGGCTGCGGGAGGACGCTGCTCTCTCCTGGCCTAGGTACTGTTCATCTGACCAAGAGATAGACCCAAAGCCTTGTTCACTGGTATGAGGTCCCGTAGCATCCTCTTCTTACAGGGAGAGGCAGAAGCTACCTGTAAACTCAAAAAAACGTGTTTAAAAGTTGCCCCTGACTTGTCACTGATACTTTTTGGTTTTACTTTGGCAACATAAAGAATTTAATCTCTATGAACAAAACCCCTAAACAGAACGAAAACTCCAAGCCAACAAAAGCTCCAATCACTTCTTTTTCCCAAGTAAATGTCTCTTCTAGAGACTGGTGACGGATCCAAATTAAACCAGGTAGCTGTAAGTACATTTTAGTAAACCTTATTAACTGTTTTATGTGTTTTGAGGAGACATATTTAATAAAATTTTAAATAAACCTATATAATGGCTAACAATTTTAGGAAGATGATGTCCATGATATTCAGACCACCTAGACATTGTATCCCTGTTTTCAGTTGCAAATGATGTGAGTCCCTTGAGGAGTGAGTGGGGAAACATGCAAGAGATTGGCTTAACTTGAAGATACAATCATTTTATGAGATTCAAAGCTGGCCTTGAATTTTATACTTAATATTTAAATACTTCAGTATGAATTACAATTGTTTTGGTTATTAAATATTTATATTTCTTTGTCAATGTGTAGTTTGATATGTAGAAAATAGTAATTAGTTTTTATGTGGTAATTAATTACCTTTAAAATATTTTCTCTATAGGAAAATGACTCAAATGATTTGTTGAAATCCTTGTATAGCCATCCTGTGCCAAAGGCAAATGCTTTTGTCAGTTTAAGTGTGGTAAGTATTTTTTCTGTTTTATTCCTACTGACTGAAATAGTAGGCAACGTTGAAAGAAAAAGTAACCTCAGCCCTTTGAAAGAGTAAATTGCTGTTGCTTCTCATCATTAACTGGCTTGGACAGCCTTTTTTTTTTTTCCTCTGTGCAGGGTAGAGTCTGTCTCTGTGTCATGTTGTTTTCTAAATGTAGTCATAAAGAAACAGAAATTTGAATTTTGCTCTATGGATGAGAAAGTAAACTGCAGTGGGATCTGACAGTGCTAGAACTACTTTTTTTGTGCTTCCAGCTGTTTCATGTAGACAATTTTGGTTTCTCCTGCTGTGCATCAGGAGACACTAACTCAGTTTTATTGCCTCTTATGTCTGAGTAGGTACAGCTTCAGGATTGGTCCAAAGTCTGTGAAAACTGGCTGCTTTCCCATCTTTATTCCCTTTTTCCTAGTTTTGCTTAATCATACAAAAATGCTGTAGGAAGAACAGTAGAAGTACACTCGGTTTTGTGAAACTTTCAGTACATCTTGGTGAAATAACATGTCCAGGCCTCTTTTGTTTTTGTGCTCCAATTTTTTGTGATGTGGGATGGGATGGTGATAGTGGGACAAGATGGTGTTGCTGCAGAAACATCAAAAAGTGGTCATTATGTCATTGTTATAGTTCCTGAAGTTTTAGCCAGAATTGTCTTGTGGATGCATGTTTAAACACATTTTTAGAGCTTGCATGAAATATAAAGCCAGCACAGAACCTCTGCTGTCTCTGAGCCATTGTGCATGTTCAGGGCATCTGTACAGTCACTGCACTTGCCACAGTGTGCAACTGGGTCTTGGTTGAACCATCACATGATGTAGGACACAGAAAGAAGTGATTTTGTAAAGGCTTTGCTTACACACATACTGAAATATCATTAGATTATTTATCTTCACCTTATTTGTGTGATTTCTTGTGTCTTTGAGCACATGTATTTTAGAAATAAGCCCAGTACTTCAATTAAAGTAAGCACAAATTCTAGAAAAGCATCTGGACCTATTATGAAGCCAGGAAAAATGGAGTCTACCACTTGTGTTCCAGCAATTACTAATCATTGCTGTTTAACATAATGCTGCCTTTATTTTAATTTTTTTTACTTCAGATTCCTTGTTTTTTCACTAGGCTATAGAGACTTAATATTTTCTCTCCTTACACAGTGCTAATTGACTGTATTTGGAAGTCCTTCCAGTCTTGTGTGTTGCTTTTCACCAGAACAATGAACTGGATTTGAGGCTGCAGTTGGAATTGTTTCTGTTGATATGTTTTTTCTTTCTTCTGTCAGTGTAATGTTTCAATTCCTAGCACCTTTGCCAAAAATACTTCTGTATCTCAAATAATATTTTGCTATCATTTATTATAGTATTACAACCAATTATAATCTGGCAACTCTGAAATGCTTTATAAAATGTCCTTCAAAACTCCTGTCGTTCAGAAGGACATAGAGAAGTTTTAAATATATTTTCCCTTGTATTTCTCACAAAGTTCATCTTGTCCATAACTTGCCCAGCTCAAAATGAATGTTGTAGGGAATGTGGACATGGCTGTTTTGGCGAATACAGCTGGCTACACTGGAATGACGGATTGCTTGCTATAAAGTCAATACTTACTGGTTTTATTTCAATGTTGTCTGACTTTGGAATTGTTTTTTTTTTCTCAATTATACCTTTTTCCCAGTTATATCAAAGAGTTTTTTAACTTTCTTGGTGAACAATGGCTATCGAAATGCAAACCTCTTGCCAAATGCTTGACTCCAGGGACAGTCAAGCAAACATTCTGGGTTGAGATAGGGCAGAGCAGGGAGGAATGTGTCAGCTGGAATCCCAATGCTTGTTGGTCTAGAGGCATCTCTGTTTTTGTAATGCTGCAGGGAGCAGCTTTTCCATTGTAGTCTTTCTATTGATGTTTCCTTCTTGGTCCTCAGATATTGTAGAAAAGCTAGACTGGAACCATCAATAGTAATAAACTTAAATTGCAGTCTTAAAAATAATTGTAGAAATGACATCCTGAGGTGGCTTTTCCTTGTGCCAGGATCAGTGTGATTCAGATTTCATTCACTCAGCTGTGCAGCAGGGTAAAGTTTTGTGAATGCTGCAGCAGGGTTTGGGTGGCAGACCACAGTGGTCCTTAGGATTGTGTGTCCATAACTGTGCATAAATTACATCCAACATCTGGATATGTCATGTTTCCTAGCAATCTTTTTCAGGAGACCAAAATGCCTTTGTCCAGTTAGGGACCAAGTTCCACTCTGACCTGTGAGTCCCAATAACAAATACTCTGCGGCTGAAATTTATGAGATGGTCATTTGTTCTACGAAACCTGAACTTAAAAATAATTTAGGTCACTTTTTTTGTTTAATTTTTTTTTTAAATGTTGTCATTATTGGGAAGGCTAGATACATCTGAATTCAAATCAGGAAGCAATAAAAGGAATAAAATTTACTTTCAGCTAGTATTTAAAACAAATAAAAAAATAAAAAGCCAGTATTGTAATGGAATATTAAAAGCAGTAGAGCCATCTTTGGTCTTTCTTGTTGGAAAACTCAAAAGCCAACTGTTCAATCTTTCTCTCATCTTGTATAAGAGCCAAGAGATGACTTTTGCAAGTGAGCAAGTTTTGAAAAAACAGCCTTGTCTTTTATCGGTGAGTTTAAAAGGCACTGACTATCTAAAACCTATCATAATTAAAGAAATAATCACTTGCTGTAGGACATCTCTGTTGATTTGAGGCTTATTTTTACCTGTCCTTTGTGGAATTCTGCTGCTGTCTTTGGCCTAAAAGACCCATCTAATATTAACTTCATTTTTCTGTTTAAATCCAGCTTCAGAGCTATGTGTATATGCATCATAATCCTTTTGTAAAAACTGTTATGAAAATCAAACCCTTGAACTGATGAGCAAAACTTGCATTTTCCAGTGTCCTTTTTAGAGAAAACTTAATACAGGACAGCAACTATTAATTTAGTATCTCTTTCAAGGTCATTCATCTTCCTAAGGGAGTTTGCAAAGATGTGCAAGGACTCCATACCACAGTATTTTTGCTACTTTATGGCTCTTAATGACTGCAGTAATGGCTTTTGCTTCTCATATTTCTGGCTTCCTTTTCTGTTTAATGAGTGAAATATTATTACTTTGTTAATTATTAATAATTACTTCTCTAAGTTAATAACTTCATTACTTAGAAATCTTTTGATAAATATTCTGTGACCTTAGTACATATAGGGAGTAATTTTCTGTTCTCAGTATACTTCTGAAGAATGCAGAATTCTGTCTGAATCTAATCTGAATATTTTCCTCTTCTTGAGCAGAGAAAAAAATCTTTTTTTTCCATGTTGATGTGAAAAAATACCTATGATATTTATTGTGCAAGTTGTATGATGTTTATGGGATGCCTTTTTTAAGCCTGTTTTTTCCTTAAATTTTAACTATTGCCAAATGACTTAATTTATGGAGAAAATTTTCTATTAAATATATCAAGTTGGTTTAATAAGTCTCCTACACAGACTGAATAGTATTCTTCTTTTTTTCTTTTTTTTTTTTTTTTTTGAATGCAAGACACATTTAAGTCTTCCAGATTTTGTTTTGGTAGATATTTTTCAAGTTGGACTTGAGAACAAGCTATGTCTTTGTGTTGATAATTATAAAAAAAGTCTGAAGAAACATATAAATTCTGTAAAAAAAAAAGCTAAAAAATCAATAATTATCTTATTTACTTAACATGCACTCATTTTTTTTCTCCTTCAAAATCTAGACTAATATGCAAAAGTGCCTGAAAATTACTGAGCTAAATCCATGTCTGATAACTAATAAGAGCGCTGGATTAATGAGAGTTAATTTACGTTACATCTGGTTTTAGTTTAATTCATTTTGTATTTACATCCTAGATGGCTTGAAACTAAGACGCATAAAATTGTTAATGTATTTCATAAATTATTGCAGAATATCAAGCTTCAGATCTTGCATTTCTGTTACCATTATTTTTAATTTAAAGATGTTTGGAAAGAATTTATATCAAGTAATAATATTTCCATTCTAAATATTTTTCTCATATGAATTTTTCTTTTCCATTCCAAATTTACATTTTGTCCTTTAGCCTTTTTTTGTTGCAATGTTTAATTCAATACTTAATTTAAGCAATGCTACTCTCAGGCTCATGACAACATTTAAAGCTGTGGTAATTTAAGTGTTGCTACAAAACTGCAGCCCAGCATTTTGTTCCCTTGCTTTTGTGCTGTGCAGAGCCAGGGCTTGTCAATTCATGTCATGATCTGCTTAATTCTTTGTCTAGCAGCAATAAGAATGTTATTAGAAAAATGGCTATTTGCTTAAATACAGATGGGGTTGGAAATCTTAAATGCTGGGTTCTTATGAAAAGAATTTTTTTCCTGTGTGCATAAATTATCAATTATTTTTTCCCATTGATTAGCACTCGTATTTCATTACTCCTGATATAACTGGATTGCCAACTATCCCTGAAAGTGTAAGTATTTAATTTCTTATTTAAGTTTGTTCTGGGCTAGGCTGAACTTTGGCTTTTATCAAGTGGAGACTTTTTGTTTTCCTAAGACTGTTTTTAGAAATGGTTGATGTCTGTTATTGCAACCTTTACCTGGTAGTTACTGTTGCATTCATTAACCCATTTTAAAGCATTAACAGGGCATTTTTGACCCTGTTTTTATTGCTCTATTCACCCTCTGCTCATAGTTACTTCTTTGCATTTACTAGGATTACTTATATAAAATATATTCTACTTATGCACCTCGTGTTTTATTTGAATACTTGCCCTTTAAACACTGCATTGCTCAGTTGCAAATTCAGCCATCAAGCTATACAGTCATTTTTTGTGTAAGCAGGCATTGTTTCAGGCTTTTTGAAAACATGCTCTACCTGCCTACACTCGGATGCTAACCAAGCAACAAGAAGCGGGGTTTGGGGCTTATTTTTTTTTCTTTCTTTATTTTTTTTTCTTTATGAAGACTTGCATTCTGTAGGTGCAAAATCCTGGATGGTGCTATGGGTAAATTGCAAATGGGACATCTCAGATCACATTCTTTGTGATGTGTTTAGCTAGATAGCATTTCATAACAGAGCTTGGAAGGGTCCTTTTTCCCCCCTCCAGCCTCTAAATCTGGAGTTGTATATGGCTGTATAGGTGTGTGTTTTTACACTTTCAAACAGTGACTTCCTTCTGTCAGGGAGCTTAACAGGAAGTTAGGCTGTGGAGGTTCCCAAAACCACGCAGTGCCGCAGAGCTCATTCCTGGTGGATGATGGTGTTGGGGCAGCAGGGAGCTGCTCCCAGGGGTGGGATGGGCCAGGGAAGAACACAGAGCTGGGAAACACTGGTGGGGAGGAGCAGGAGGGTGCTGGTAGCAGAAAGGAGGCCTGAGGGTACATCTGTGCTGGTGGGAAGGATGCTGAGGAGGTGACATAGACCATATTGCAACTTAAGGAACCAGGGAAAGTTGCTGCATGGAGAGATAAAAGAGAGGACACTTGTTGCTAGAGCTCAATAGGTAGAACAGGGTTTAGTTTTTAAATGTATATTTTCATCTGCTTAACGTTATGTTTTGAATGCCTCTGTTTTTAAGGAATCTCTTAACTTACTATTTGGTGTTGTAATAAAATACAGTGTTGGAGGCTAGAAGGTGGGTTACAGGCTTAAATTGAAGAAAATATGGGGAAACATCTAGCTGGGCCTGTGGCTGATAAAGGATCTTGCAATTATGCCAATGTAGATTTATCTGGTAAGAAGGGTAAAATAATATTAAGGTGCCTTTCTACAATTATTTTTACTCCACTAATAAAAATCTCATCCTTTCAGTATGGATCAAAATAAGTAAGGTACTAATGGAGAGTTAGAACATGTAAGGAGTGAAGAGATGAGGTAATCACAGTAAATTAGCAATAAAATTAATCTTTTTCCCTTTTTGTTGTAAGATTCACATACTTCACGGGCAGTAACTTTTCAACTATAACAAAGAAACAACTGTGACTGTCTCCCCAAGATACATTGGTCCATGTAAGATTGTGACCTGTTTTTTAACACCGCTTTTTCCGCACAGAATCAGCACACTGTTATCATCTGCAGTGTTAGAGGGTGTCCAACAAAAATTGGACTGAGATTCTCATGGTGCATCAGCCTCTGACAACCCCTTAAAAGTAACATTTGAAAGACCAGAGGTTTTTTTCCTAAAACTGAGTGTAGCCCTAAATCTCTGGCTTCTATCTCTTCCAAAATTCTATGCAGCGTGGACCAAGAATAACTCTAATACTCCATATCTTGAAATTAATAATGGGTTTATGCATTTGCATGAAACTGGAGTGACCACTGGATCTTTGCTTGTATTTTCAATTTTTTGTTTTTGTTTA
The DNA here is from genome assembly GCF_001522545.3 of Parus major. Lineage (NCBI taxonomy): Eukaryota > Metazoa > Chordata > Aves > Passeriformes > Paridae > Parus > Parus major. Next base: position 8,849,605 of record NC_031777.1, on the reverse strand, counting down.
ATGTTGCAATATATCCAAAAAGGAAGTCACCCCACTCTGAAGCTTTTCCTATTCATCTTGCCCTGGCTGGTTTTTCAGGGCTGGGTGACCTTGCTGCTGTGTGTTGCCACGTCCAGAATCTGTCCAGTTCACAGTTCCACTGTTGATGTCTGTGCTTCTGCTGGGGCCTATCTTTGATAGACCTGCTACATGAGCATTCAGTAACAGTGTTGTCCCTGAGAAGAGATGAATAGCAGTTCTGGTTGCAGATACGCTAAGGAATGTGTGAAATTAAATATTTTGCACATCAGCTGTATGAAAAATAGTGTATTTTCATATATGTTTTCCTGTGTTAACAGAAATTTGCTGTTTTCCCAGGCAAATTTTCTGGTAGCTATTTTAGCTTATTCAGAGCTTGTGTATCTCTGGCGCTGTGCCCTGCAGAAATAACTGTTAGATTCAGCTGGAACACAGAGAATCCCTCCCCACTTATTCTCCTTTCCCCCCCACTTTTCTAGTGTCTGAACTATTAATGGGAGGTGCTGGTGACTTTGCCTCTGATTAAACCCCACAGTGAGATTCTTACCAGAGGTGAAAAGGCTGGCTGCAGGAAGGACCCAGTACCTCTACCAGTTCTGCAAGATGTTTGGTGTCCTGGGACACACAGCTCAAGCAAAAGCTTGGTGTTCAACAAGCTGATTGCTGTACTTGAAATGGAATAAAATGTGTTGACTGCAGCAGACCCTGGCAGAGTAGCAGTTTTATTACTGTAGCTGTGACAGAGCAGTTATCACTGTGGTAAAAGATCTGTTCCTGGGTTGGAAGCAATGGTCACCTTAAAAGCATATAGTGATATTGGTACCAAATCTCATATTTTTTTTAATTTTAAATTGCTGAAGGGCAAATGTCAGTCAGAAGTGTAATGAAATGAGCGATTAATAACTTATGCCAAAGTTAACTTTTCATTTGCTTGAAAACCCAAGTAATTATTTTTAAAGCATGCAAATTCTGGTGCAAAAGGATTTCTTTAATAGTTTGGGATTTTTTTTTCCCACCTACTAATTAGACAAAAATGTTCACAAGTAATATATATCAAATGTTCCACTTAGCTGTAGCTATATTTTTGACTATTTTTTTTTTTTATTTAAACAGAGGAACCTCACTGAATATTTTGTTGCTGTGGATGTGAACAACATGCTGCAACTTTATGCCAGTATGTTGCATGAGAGACGAATCATTATTACCTCCAGCAAGCTAAGCACTGTAAGTACTTCACACATCTCCTTTTAAGTAGGATATATTGAACATTTCACAAAATGGCCTGCAGACCTTTGTGGTTTTAGATATGTTCCATGTGTACTTATAAGACAATATCTACATACTCTTCTAATATATGGTTTTAGTCTGGCTCTTGAAGTACAAAAGTCTGATTTATATAAGACCTACTCAGATACATTAAGTCAGATTAATTATTTTTCTTACCAGGAGATGAGAGTTCTTTAACTCTCCTGAGTTCATTTCTGTGCCTTCTAATCTGAAAAGAATTCTTAAGGGCTATTATAAGATCTTTATTATTCACTTGTGGCTTATTCCAGTGGAGGTACTTGAAAGAAATCAAGGGTCCCTAATAATAGCTGCTATCCTAACCTGGTAATAGGTAGATTCATCTTTGTTAGAGTGGTTTGGGAGTGCACACTGTAATGTCTCTGATTTGAAGCAGCTCTTCAGACTGTCAATAATGTACAACTCAAAATATCAGTTTTTTAATTAAAGGTTTTGAGCTACTGTCCACTTCAAAATGTTTCTTTTTCCTCCTTATGGCTGCTTAATAAAAGAATGTTACATTTAATTTGGAAAATATACCTAAATATTCAGATGCCGTTTTATTTCACTCTTTACAGAATCTTACAGATTTTTAAAATCCCCCATATTTTGAAAACATTCCCAAGTCAATTTTGCATCAGTAGAAGACTGTCACTTCATAACCAAGTTTTAATCATAGGGTGTAATTATTTTGCAGAATATTTAGCCTATTAAGCACTGTTACCTAAAGTGTTTTGAAGAATGCTGCATAAAAATTTTTGTTAAATATGCTAATTTTGTTAAATATGTTGTGGAAAACAAATTCTGTATTTCTGAGCACTCCTATTTGCACTACCAAATAAATGAACACATGGGTACAAGGTTGGATACAGTACTAAAAATTACTATTTTTGAAGACTTGCAGGTGCTGTAAGGAGTGAGAATTCTTTGATTATAAATAGTGGATAGAAGTCCTTTCAGTTTTTTTGAATCAGAAGTAAATTGAAGATATAGAAGATTCAGAATTACTGTAAAAGTCTGACAGGTTTTACAATTCTAGGTGCAGTAGCAATTATTTAATTGCGTTATTATTTTTTTAAACAGCACAGTGTTGTGTTCCTGGATCTGTGACCAGCACTGCAGTTAGGACAGTGCACAAAGACACTACTTTCCCAGTGCTCTGTAGGGTGTGGAGTCAAGTCAGTCCTGGGAACTGGAGTGAGGCAAACATGAGGTCTTATAAACAGAGGCCGCGTGAACAACTAAAAACCAGCACAATAAATACTAAATTAATTTAGACAATCTTCATATTACTAGTCTAGGACAGATTTTTTTTAACCACCAAAGATGTTACTTTTTCTTAGGAAATTCCCAGATTTTATTACAGCCCCCACTGCCCCCGCACACTTCCCTCCCCTTCCTGAAATGGATAGGAAAGAAATTGTGCATTACAACATAGTAATAATACCTGAATGAGCAAATAAGGTATTGAAGGAAAAGCTCTTTCAAAGAACATGTCTTAGCAGAAGCTCACATGATGTAGCAAAACTGTGGAATCAGATTTTTTTTTTACTTTGCCAGTCTGAAACACAGTTTGCTATATTTAAAGGGGGGGAAAAAAGTACACCATAAAAAAAACCTCCAATGATGCCCCAGTCAACCCTGTTTTACTGCTCCAGTAGAGAGGAGATAGGAATTGTGATGGCAGCTCTGAGCCCATGGAAGATACATTCTGCAGGTGAGCACGTGTCCGTCTGCTTGACACGATTCAGAACTATACTCTCAGCCTACATTTGGATCTGCTTAGGACTTGTTTCTGTTAGGCTGAACATCTCAGCTGGTCGCTACTGCTATGATGTGACATGAAAAGAGGAAGTACCAGAATTTGACTGTGCTGATCTAGACTGCTTTATTTAAGCGATCAGATTTCTCTTTGGAAGTCATTACATAACAACCGATAGAATATTCTGGTTGTGAGAAACTTCCACTTTGTTTACACTTTGGCTGTTTATCCCTAGCCTTTTAATGAATTAATAGCCATCTTACTGGTGTCTCCACTTGAAAATAATTTATGTCACTTTCCAAACATGTGTAGTGGTGTTTAGATGTCCTGAACAGTGCCCCCAAGCTGTTAATGTAAATAGTAGCTTGAAGGGCAAATCCAAAACAAGAGAGCCACATCAGCTTTTTTTCTGCTTGCTTTTTCAGTCTATTAGCATTACTTAAGTCATAGCTAAACAAAATTACTGCCACATCATGTTGGATCCACTTTTGATACAGAATGGGTTAATTTTCACTTGAACTAGTGAGTTCTGATAAAACAGAAAAGTGTACATGGCTTATTAAGAGCTTCAGTTAACTGAAGTGCTGTCTGCTCATCTCTTTCATTAATAGAACAGGGGTGATGCATGGCTTGCTTCTTTACAGAGCAATATAGTTTAAAAAGTTAATGGAACAGTTTCCAGTATTGCCTTTAAGAATTTAATTTAACTGCCAAGAATTATTAAATGTGTTTTTGGCAAAAGGTATTTCTTCTTTAACATGGGGATTTCTTGATGTAAGCAAATGGAGGAGTGTATTTGAACATCAACCTTTTCAAGCTTTGTGTTGTTTTACTGTTGCATATAAAGCACAGCAGACGGGTACTTTCTGTTGTAAAGTTCCTGTTTTAATATTCCTAAATTACAGCTTGATACTATAAAAGATTATTTGTTCAAAAATAGTGCAGTCAAGCACAACTTTCTGTTAAGGGAGTTGTGTTTTATCTTTGGGGTATCAAGTGTTTATGTCAGTCCATGAAGACTGGGTTGTGATGTCACCTTCAAGTTATCAGCTCTGGTTCAGTTCGCTATCTCAGGGCAGTGACTGATAACAAAAGGCATATTTCAAGGCCTTGCTCACTTTCTCCTCGCCCTTCTTGGGGGGGCCGGGAAGGAAAATTGCACGCACTTACATTCAGGGATTCTTTGTCTACTGTTTCAGCCCTATTAATTTCATGCTGTCATTATATTCAAGTAAAGGATCAGTCCTAGTATGGAAAAAAGGGGGCAAAAAATGATGCTATATTTTAGAGGGTTTACTGTAGAGGAAAAAAACCAAGGAAAGGAAGGTTGCCTATTTTAAGTTGCTGAGTACAGTTTTTTAATTAAAAGAAAAAAAAGAACCGTCTTGAGGGTGTTTCAGCTTATATTTTATTTCAGCCAAGCAGGCTTTGTTTTATGTGCATCTTCAGATTTTTGCAGTTGTTTTGTTTTCTTTTCATCTTCCTTTAAATTGATTTTCTGTGGGTTTATCCCCTTTAAAAATTCCTTTGGTGTAGGTATTTCTCTGCTAGTCCTTCCAATTACTACCAAGATACAAATGGAAACTTCCCACCACTCCATTCTGTTGCAGCTTCTGGGTCATTATTTGCCCTAACTGTTGATTCTTTTATTAGCTTGACTTTCCAATGACTTTAATAATGTGATTATCACCAGTCTCACAGCTTGCTTCAGGCTTAGAGTTAGAGCGAGATGGATTCAGCTAGCCTGAGGATTATGCTCTGTAAGATCTGTTTGTAGCAAAAATTACCATTTCTGTCTTTTGAACAGTAAACTATGAAAAAGAAACAAATTATGTGGCTTTGGATTAAGTGAAAGGATGAATGAAACAAAGGGATTGATCTATTCACAGAGGTGGCTGTTAGTTATTTCACTTCAGCAGCAAAAGGAAGACCTTTCCTAAATGTCAGGCTGTGTGTTCTTTCACAGCACTGTTTCCTCATGCATCACTGCAACTGCATGTATTCTTAGTAGTTGCATGGAGCTGTATGAGTTTCAGTACAAATAGTTTTTTAATTCCGTCTTTCTATAAGTTATTAAAATGCTGGAGTTGGCTTTTCCAGGAAGGCTGAGCTATGGCATTGACTTTATGCATGCTGGAGGCAGGCCCTAGATGTTTTGGCCCCAAGTGCACCTGCTGTGGTAGTCTACCATAACATCATACCACACTCTCATGTATTCAAAGCAAAGGAATAAATCATGATTTTACAACAGTGCATCAGTTGACTTATTGCTGTTTTGTGACCGAAGGTAGGAAGGATTGCTGTTTAAAGCCATGTCATCGGTTCTCAAGTCACTCAAGCGTGTAAGCTTGTCATATGCCTCTGTAATTGTACCTCTGCAGTCTCTCCCTAACTAGTCAGCTGGGGCTGTGCGCTCCGTCTCCAGCACCCGGCTGGCCAGTGTCTGACAGGAGCTTTCTCATCAGCCTGTCAGTAATATGCTAACTAGATTGGATCTTCTGTGGGAAGCACTGGCAGGTGGAAGGAATGTTACACTTTAAAGCAAATGTCTAAATGTTATCTCCACTTTGACCAGTATTTGTTTCGGGTAATACAAGCCTGATGTGTCTCAGAGCTTGGTGCTTGTGCTTGGCGCTGGCTCTGGATTTCTTTGGTAGCCCTACAAAAAGAGATGCAAATATTGATAAAAGATATAGATTTATTTGTTTTGGTGGTGAAGGAGAACTGAATAGAAATTTACACACATGTATTTGTGGAATCACTTTTACTATTGCTTCCCTGCAAAAAAGAGCTTGCTACAGCTGCCCCTAGCTGCCCTCAGTGAATTGGACTGAGTGTCGGATTTATTCCCTTTGTCTCATTAGTCTTGTTCAGCTCTTGTCACACTCTCCATAGTTGCTCAGGAAAAAGTATTACAGATTTAAAATTTAATTCATATCTCAAATCTATGTGACCTGGAAGTGTTCAAGGGCTAAATTTAGTTCTTAAAAGTCAAGAAATTGATGGGAATTTATCATTAACTTACGAGGCAGAACAGATATTCTGCTGATATTCACTGTGCTCCCAGAAGCATAATTAGAATTAATTTTGGAATATAACCTCCCTTGGGCCATTTAGTCTGGAGGTAAATGACATGTGGCATTTAATTTTTTTTTTATAGTTCATATGTAGGCAGTCTAAGGTAAACTGGGCAGGGGTGTAAACTGTTGTAGATGTGGTTAAATTCCCATTGGGACACCTGTAGGGAGCACATTTCCAGCAATGAGGCAATGGGATGTCAATATGGAATAAAGTGGAGTTAGAATATACCACCAGATCTGGAAAGCTGTCTCAGTCTTGAAATTCAGGATAGTTTTCCCATTGCCACAATGTAATATTAGGAGAAATAATTGCTGAAAGAATTTGTGAAACAACATTGAAATGTGTGCTTAAAAAAATGTTTTAATGAGAGTGGGAGGGAAAAAAACCCCAGTAAATAGTTGGAAATTGCTATTACCTGCCATCTATGTAAAACATGAAGAACTTCATTACTGGGTTTTATTAAAAAAAAATAAATAAATTAAATCCCAAACCTCAAAAATCCTCACTGTAAAAAGAAAAGGCGTGTAGACAGACAGATCTACAAATTAGTTCCAGAATTTAATTTTTCACTTACTAACACTTGCAGGAGAATGAAAGCTCCAAGACTGAGTTAATCTAGAGCAAAGTTGTTGCTTTTTTGTATGACTTTTGAAAATTCAGTAGAAACTGATGGAATTAAATGCTGTGTAGAGTCAGTGGAGGCACTGCTGTGGGACTCTGAGTGAAGCCTTTAGGAACTGAGTCCTTTGTGGCTGGGCTGAAGGGGAACTGAGAGGGAAAGAGTCCCTATTCTGTTGAGCAGAACTGTCTCACCACTTACAAAAAGTACTACTGAAGTAATTTGATGGTCATGTGAAGCAAAAGTGAGGAGGAGTTGCTGAAGGGTGAATGAGTGTAATACCAGCCCTTGTTCTGGTGTTCTGGTATGGCAAGATTTCTCCTTTTCATACTTGCTACTGCTTTATTACTCTTTTTTTCCTCAATTCACCAATGATAAGATGAGTTGTAGCATCATTGGTGGTTATCTCCACTCTTGCTACAGTAAGTTGTCTCAAGTAAGCCATTCACAAGGAAGTTTGTCCCTGCTGCTTCTTAATTAGTCTAAGGCAGAAGAACATGCCATGGAGTTCCTTTGAAGGGGGAAATGTTAATAAAAGTGATTTTCCTGGAAGCTCTCCTTTCAGATGTGAGAAACATTGGCAGAATCCCCTTATTTTATGGGAGGGTAGCTCTTCCTTCATGGAGATGGGTCATGAAATAAAGGAAGAAGGAAAGGAGGCATCAAGGAGCTGGTCAGGAAAAGGGGCACAGAGATGTATATATTCATGGTTTTCTGTGTTTTTGTGAGTGAGGAAAAGATAAAAAAGGGAATAAATGAATGTCAAAATGCAAATAAACAAATCAAGAACATACAGAGATTAAATGAAGAAATGTGAGGAAACTGCAATTTTTGAACAGATGATATACAGAAGTTTAGTTAGTTTATTATAGAGTAAATGAGTATCTTAAGAGAGATGTTATTAACCCAATCTCTAACGTGTTAGGGATAGAACCTGATTAACTTTTAAGAGTTGCATTTTAAACCTATGAGAAAAACAGAGAACTTTTGAGTTACTGAATGAAGTTCAGAAAACCTTTGAGTAACTGAATGATTTTTCTTTTGTCTGCACCCACACCCAGATTGTTATATAGATACCTCTGATTATCTATATAAGCGCCTGTGGGTCCCTGGTGTAGGCACAGTATGTCAGTGGTATTCCTTGCTGAGCATTCACCTGTCTACTACCACTTCAATTCTATTTTCTGCTCAGCTTCCGCTATTGGGAAACATGTCACTCCTGGAGCCATAGGCAAGGAACAAGCCGTGTCTGCAGTCTTCTCTTTTCTCTTCCAAACTAATGCACAAGAATGATGCCATAATGCTGCTTTGTGAATCAAGAACTGCAAGAAAAGAATGAAATTGATTGTATATGAAGTGCTGTCAAAATCATGCATAACACTCATCTCTTTCCTTCCCCCAGAAGGAATGGTAAAAGGAAGTGAATAATCCTAAAAAAACCCAACAGCAATTCCAGGAGAAAATAAGTTTTTCTATATAAATGTTGTTTTTTTTTTTACTTCTTTAATTTTTAGAGGGAAAAAGTTACAATTTTCATCTGTGAACTGGAAATGTATTTCCCTTTCTGTCTCCCTTCAGTGAGAGAGGAGAGCTGGGTTTTCATCTTTCCAACAGGATGAAAATGCATTATGGCTCATTTAAGGTCCTCTTTTTCTTCCTAAAGATTATGGGGATGGCAGATGGAAAATTATTAGCCAGGAGCTAAAATAAAGAATTGCATAGAAGTGGCTTCACATATCATGGCTTGGGCAATATATTCTGTTCTCTTTTGTTGCTATTTTTTTTTCCCTCACTGATGTCTCACCAGTGCTGGCAGAATAAGCTAAGTTTATCATTTAGTCTGACTGTTTAATCTTTACGGTTGGGAGTAGATTTATGCTCTCATGTAAACTGGCAAAAGCCAAGAGCTTCCTTCTCACTTTTAATCTCCAGTCTTCCCTCTGCCCTGCCCCTCATTCAAGAAGTGGATGGAAAGGCAGGTCTTCACAAGTATTAAGCATTTGTTATGGGTTTGGGGACTGATCTCATTCTGAATCAAACAGGATTTAGATGTGTTTGCACCTCTAAAATAAAGTGGTTGTCTTGTGAGTTGTAATAATGCAGAGGAGAGGTTGCCTTTCACCTGTGCAACTGTTCCCCTTTCAGGAAGCAGATAGTGTTTCTCAGTAATTCTTGTGAACTGGGAGTATTGTGAAAGGAGCCACAAGGGTTGGTCCAGGCTGATGGTGACTGCTGTAATTGTGGTAAAACAGTGACCTGTCCCCTACAGTTTATTGTTGTAGGTATTAATGAGTAGATGAGATAACTAAACTAAACAGAATCTTGGGCATCTTTCAACATATGTGTGGTCAAGGCAGTGGGAGGGAAGCAGTTCTTTGGCCCATTGGGACTGTGAGGGAGGAGGGAGAGAGCACACCAGTACCCATTTCTGGATATGGTGTTGACAGAGATTGACAGTGTTTGATGATTTTTCAGGAAATGCTTTTATCACAGTAGTTCTTTAGTTGCTTACAGTAGATTTTGAGAGGTTGTACAGAATCACAGGTTAATTTTACTTTAGCATTTGTTTAACTTCTGTTGCTGTTTTTGGCTTTCTGACAAGATTCTGCTAATCAGTTTTTGTCTTTCTAGTTTGTGCATTGCAATGTGCGCAAATCTTGCCACCCATGCTCTTTCTCTCTTCTTACCTTTGATTAATGAAAAGGTTTTGAAGAAAGTAATTTATATAGATAGAAACTGCCAGGTACCTTTTGTGCAGGATACAGGTGTTTTCATGTTACTCATTGAAATTATGTGATTAATAGGTATCAAATAAGCATTACCTGTAAGTCTGCAGAAAGTGTTTCAGCTAAAGTAATGTGGCTCCAGACATGTCACAGTGTTTTAGCAAGACCTAAAATGAGGAAAAGGAAAAATAGATCAACAGAAAAAGGGACCAGTCCCTTTGAAATACAGAGTGGAAAGATTCAATGGTAGAAGTGAACATTGGGGTAGCAGATACACACATCAGAACTACTGCATCCACATGAGGAAGGGGAGGAGCTGCACTCTTTGTGTTCCCAGGAGCACATAAACCTACTTTGATCAAGTCTTGAACTAAAACTTCTCCCGGCTGTTCTTGTTCATCACTGCATAGATTTTGAACAACAGCCTTCCTAACTGCTTATTGCCAAAAGGTAGAAAGTAACTCATCATTCTCTAGAATTTGGACATTGTTTCAGTCTTGTTGAGATTTGGTAGTAATCAATTTTCTGTCACTCAGTAATGAATTTTGCTAACAAATGCTGTAATATGGTCTCCCACTATTTGGAGAGACTGTATTTGTTTAGTATGTAGTTTCAGAATTTTTTTTTGTAGGGGCAAATAAAAAGAGTACTCTGGAGAAAACACCAATTACTTTCCTTGCAGGATATGAAAGCTCACATGTTGATTCTGGCTGCAGCATCTTATCAGGAGAGATCAGAAACAGACTGAAACTTTCAGTTGTCCTCAGTATTATTAGTAAACCTATTACTGATGGAATAAGACATAAAGCTTCTTATGTCCAGTGCAGATGTTAGAGATTTCAAATTAGATGTGTTTATTCATTAAAGAGTTGAACATTAAAATTTTGCTTTTAACTAATTCAAATAATTTGACTCATACTGTTCATGTAGTTTAAAACCACATCATTTAAACCAATTTAAAAAAAGATAATTAGATTTATTTTTGAAAATGAAAGTTTTTTAACTAAAAGTCATTCTTTGGAAGGGAGAATAACAGTCTAAAAATCAAAATTGATGGAAGCAAAAATATTAGAAGTTTTGTTCAGTGTTGGCAAATGAGTTTAAGCTGACAAAACCTTTACTTAAAAACTGTTTGCCCATTTCTTAATGGATAGATGCACAGCTCTAGTAGATCTTTTGTAGTGCAGTGAACTACAGAAGGCTGTCTCAACATCATTTGTTTCCTCAAACCAGGTTATAAATTATGAGGAAACTAGGTTCTGCAGCACTTTTCTGCTATAATTTAAGATTTTTCACCAAAGTGCATAGCTGTGCAATGATATATCTGTATATATCACAGAGAGATGCCTTTGTGCCTACACAGTGTAAGAAATTGTTTTCTGCAGAGGATAGTCAAACAAGATGGACAGATCCACTTTGTCAAGAAACAGTCTCTCATTTCTTTGCCTGGGAGCTTGTGCAGGTTGCTCTGTTTGAGGATCTCCTCCTGCAGCCTTTGGCAGGTGCCTGTTGGGCTCTGTTCAGACACTGTTGGACACCCCCAAATCTGGTGGCACTTTTGTAGAGTTCTGATATAAATGGCCGAGTTCTTCCTGGTACGCAGCTTTTAAGATCTCTTGAATTGCCTGGTTCCTTAAGATGTGCAGCATTATCCCAGGCTTCACAGCAGCTCCCATTCTGTTCCATACAGTGGATGTGTCAGTTAAAGAGGAAGGTTATTTAAATAACTAATGTATTTGAGAAATGCAGTCACCATTGAAACAGTAAAAAAAAGCAAAAAATAATTTTTTTATAGCAAGTATGCAAATTTTAATATGAAATCCATAATTATAAGTATTTGCTTAAAGGCAGAGTTGGCAGAATAATAAAGTGTTGTGAAGTGTTGCTGCTGAAGAGCAGCACAATCCCATACCTGCCTGTGTTACAGGCTGTATACAACAGGAAACTATAAAACATATTCATGGCATACTAAAATGTTTGGAAACCTACTGCAGCAGCATAGAGGGATATGTTTAAATAAGATCTTACTTTAAGATGTTATTAAATAGAAAAGCAAGGAACAGTACAACAAAAACTTGATGTGTAAGTAATCAAATCTTTACCTTTCCTGCATGAATAATAAAATTTAGTCGATTAAAAACTATGACCTGTAAATAGATGCTTGTGTGAGTGCCACATTAAAATACAGATTATAAAATGAGTTAATAAAATTTCAGATGTTTTTAAGGAGTTACACACTTCCTCTGTTAAAGTGAGAATTAAAATATAACAGACATGCATGAGATAGAGAAATTTCTTCATGCAAATAATATAGTCATCTTAATTCATAATTTAAGAATGCCTATTAAGAGGAGGAGGAGGCAACTGTATACATCAGGGGATATCCTGCATAACTGTAATGCTCAGCTTTATTTCAGCCTCTGAAATACATGAAATGCAGATTTTTATACAGGTTGTTGTAGTTTGTAATTTATATACTGCGTACAAAATTATGTGGACATAATGATTAGAAATGCCATATCCATTCTGAGTGAAAGAGCAAAAAATGTGATACTGAGCTGGACTGTGCTATCAGTAGTGTTAGTTCAGCTACGCAGAGAGATGATATGGAAATAAACCCCACTGTGTAGAAGGGGGAGAAGGTACTCATTTATTTCTTCCCCCAAATCAATTCGTAGTAACAACACAATAATTTTTAAAATAACCATTAATAGAAGTCAAAAATGAGAGTAATTGCAGAGGTGTGGTGTAAAGCTAAAAAAGGAGATGTTAATCTGCGAGGAAGAGTTTAAATAGGGAATTATGATATCCTTGGCTTTCTGCTTTGTAGCTGTCAGGCTTGGGCAGCTCACTGGTCAATAGTGACATTCTGTGTGTCAGTGAGCAGAGTCTCCTGATACCTTAACCTGCAGTTCACACATTTCTGAAGCTCCAACTGTCGAACATTCAATTCCCTTGGTACCACTGCAGCTTCCAGACTCTTCTGACTGGCTCATGTTTCATTCTTTGGCAATTTGCCCTAATGATATCCCTCAGGAGCTTTCAGACCCTCTTCTTTTCCATATTTAATCATGTTATATTAATTTGAGTGCTGAGCAAACTAGGCTGCACAAATTGTAATTGTCTGTGATTTCTTCTGCAATGGTCTTATAACAGTTTCATTTTTTTTTCACTTTTAGTGTAGAAATATGTGTACAAAATTGTAGTATAATTTTTCATTTACAAGTCTAAATGTCCAAGACAGCCTGGGTGTGAACGCTTTAACTGATCCTCTGTACAAAGAGGGTTGGTTATTTCCCCTGTAAAATCCATAATGTTTTAGCACGTGCTCTGTGGGAAGGATTTAAATTTTATTTTTTGCTCTTTGTTTTGTTATTGTGAAAGTTCTTGTCTAATACACAGTGCTATTATCAAAAGTCAGGTAATAATTTTGTATTAATAATTATTAATTATGTATTAATAATTTTGTAATAAGTCAGGTAGTAATTTTGTTGTGATATAAAATATTAGGACAGTCTTGTCTTTTCCATCAGCTTAGTAACTTCTACATGGAACATTCTCTTAAAAAATTTTCCCTTTTTTATGAGGTTTGTAGTGCTGCATGAGATGGATATAGGCTACCCTGTTTTGAACAGTCTTGATTTTTTCTCATTCTATTGTAACTCTGTGCCTGCATAATAAAATAACAAAATTTGAGAGACTCCCTGATAGCAAAAATAGATCAAATTTGAATTATTTACATATTGCAAGATTATTTTGTTCACTTGTGGAATGAACTTGGCCCCATTTCTAATGAATTCCATAGTTATTCCTTTGGTTATTTTGGGGGTTAAAGTGGTGGTTGTAGTGGTTTTTTGTTTGTTTTAGAAAACCAGAGATACCCATTTTGAGTAGTAATCAGTTTGTAAGCACTTCCTTTCTTGGCCAAGGAGCCCTTCATTTTTCATGATCCTTGCTTGGAAGTCTCTGCTTTGAGAAGTGAGTCTTGGAAAATTGTAAATAAGTTTCTTTTCTGTTACAGTGAATATTCACTTCAGATTTTTTTAAGCTAGTTTGGAAATTAAGATAGTGACACAAACAGGAGTTAATCCTGCTTCTGAGTTTAGTGCTGTTCTGTGGCTTCATGCACCTTCAGATCAATTCCAGTTAAAAATAGCAGAAATGGGGACCAGAAAACTCCCCTGAGTGTTTCCTACTCAGTCGAGCTGAGTGAAACTAGGGTGCACTTCTGTCCTGTGTGTTCATGGCAGTACTCATGTTTGAACATGACTTCATCAAGTAATTAATGATTATTTCCCTTTTTCCAAGGGAATAGCTGAACAGGGAGGGCTAACTTGACTTGTTAGCCTGACTTCTTGCAGATGTTGTGCTTGTATACATAATTCAGAGTTATTTGTGGATGTATTTTGGTAATTCAGAGTAATTAAAAAAATTATTCGGTGGTTTGGGGAGGTTAAGGTTCTTACATATCTAAAGTTAATTTAAGGTTTTGTATTTTCTTTTTATTCATGTTTTTTTTGTTGCCAATTCTGTGTGTGTATTTTTATTTTTAGTTAACTGCTTGTGTTCATGCATCAGCTGCATTGTTATATCCAATGTATTGGCAACATATTTACATCCCAGTGCTTCCGCCACATCTTCTGGACTACTGCTGGTAAGACAGCTATCCTGTTATCCCCATTTCTGAGATTCTTACCTGTCTTAGAATTTTGAGTAACTGGTGAAAACACTATTGTGACTGAACATAAAGGATCCAGTTTATGAAAGCACTTTAAATTTAAATTTAAATTTAAATGATGCCTTGGTATGGTGTTAAAATTGGTACCTTGAATTACAGCGCTGATTACTATTAATGCAGCATTTAGAATCCTGTTTGTAAGAACTGTTTCTGTTTTATTGGTAAGAGAACTCATTCAATAATTTAAAAGCAAACATGTTACAGTTTACTTTTATTTGGCTTTTATTTTAGGTTGAAGTACGTTATACAAGCATTCAAACAAAATTTTATAATTTTTTCCAGAATCAGATGTTAATATTCATCAGTGATTTAGTATTTGTATTTTAACTCAGCCAGGCTCAGGATTCTAGCCAGCGCCTTCCCAAAAGAGCTTAAAAAATACTTTTGGGACTCCAAAATTTTTATAATAAGAATTCTGCTTCTTCTGATGTGTGTCTGTTCACATGACAGGCTTTGTGGTTTTGGCATATTTTTAAGTTGAACAAGAAGCACTTTTTGATTAACTTCTGATCCTTCAAGGGGATGATGTTTCCACATGCCTGTGTTTCACAATTTCAGGCTAAGACTACTTGCTTTTATTCAGAGTAGTGGCACAGATAACAAATGAGAGTTTCCATTTAAGCAGGAGTATCCATCCCTGGAGATTTTCACTTTACCTAGACCCTCTGGGTCTGTTACGGAAAAGTGAACCATTTCAAGCTGTTCTAGAGATTGGGAATTATTATTATGTATGAAAACTGAGACCCAGGCAGATGCTTACCAAGCTAAGTCTATGTTTTCTTCATACAAATAAATTATGCTTATAATTTTCCCAGTTTACTGGGCTTTATGTTGTTGGTTTTGCTTTGGGTATTTTTCCTCTCAGATCTATGAGTGTATTACAGTCTACTGAACTTTTGTTTTCAAACAAATTCTCACTATGTTTCCTGAAGTGTCTTTAATAGTTTTTCCTGAAGTTCACAATATTTGTCCATGGTATATTTTTTCTGTGGTAGTCCTTACAGTTCGTGTGTATATTACTTGTTGTTTTAAAAAAGAAAACAAATGTTCTTCTCCAACTCCTCCCTTTACTTACAAGTATAGCTAAGCCTTTCAATTTTAATGATAGTTTTCTTTTGAAGAAACTATGTCCTAATTGTTTCTCCTCCTAACTTTGATAAAATATACCAAAATGGGTTAGAACTTGGGTGTATTTTATTTTTGTATTACTTGAGCTTACAGCCAGAACCTTTGTAATTTTTCAGATCATCTATAAATGCTGTTCTCAGAAGGCAGATCAACACCTTTATTCAAGCTGTACCCTGTAGAGTGCATTCTGAATACGAGAAGATTTTCTTATTTCCCCTTCTAAGCCCAGATAATGTTTCCAGAAATAGCAATGTTAGATGCTATGCACAGCTTCATGTGATGATGATAATAGTTGGGATTCTAGGTCACTGTGGCATGACCTGAGAAATTTTTTTATTCATTAAAAAGAACCATGGAGTTTCTTAAACTTGTAAAATTCATTTATATCCCTTTTTATTTTTGACAGTAGTATAACAGAGTGGAGAAAAAAGTTTCCCTGTTTTAGAGATGTTCAAAAGGAAACATAAAGTTCATGAAAAGAAATGCACAACTGATGAGTTTATTACAGTAACTGTAATTCAGACCTTTTGACTCAGATTTTTGTGCATTTACATTTTTCTTTCTGATCATCTGAATGCTTCTTTTGTGAGATGGGTTGGAAAACTGTAATAAAAACACATAAATTACTTAGCTTTCCTCATGTTCTGGTGTATTAACAGTAAATAAATGTTCTCCTCATAGGTATATAATATATCAAGTTAAAAAATCTTGATGACTTCTTAAGTTCAAAATTTGTAGTAGGCTTGACCTAGTGTGCAGTCCAACAGGATCATGACAATTTGAAAGTAATGAAAGAATTTAAAAGTTATTTTGTATAATTCTATTTTTTATGTCATTTTGATAAGCAAAGTTATTTTTATAAAAGTGCCATATTTCCTTTCAGCTCAACATGCATTTTCTTACCTAGAAATTTCATTGTCACTTTTTCATTTGGACATGTGATGTCTCTCATGAACTCTCATTTTCTTAGTGTTGTTCTGAAATGGTATTCAAATACATGAAGTAGGGGACTATGAATTGAATCATTTGTTCATTCTGTGATAGTAAGGCTTTTTTTAAACAAAGATAAAATACATTTAAATGTATTAATTTAAAGATAGGCCTGATTCTGTAACTTTTTTTCCACATTAATCATATAGCATATTTTGAGAGAAATCAGCTTCTTTTTTTTTTTTATTGGTTGGATTAAGAACCGTCATAATATCATAAAGATAAAGAATACAATTCTGTGGGGGTTAGAATTTGATAAATTACAAAATCTGCCTAGCTGACACATTTTGTAGGCATGAAAACAGAAAAATGTATCTTTGAGCAAAAAAGGGCTATATTAAAATTATTTCAATACTTCCACTTGCCTTTTTAATTAAAAAAATCTGTTCTTTTCTATCCTGCTGCCTGATTATTGGCTGGATTTAGACTTAATGTAACAGATGATTCTGGAGTAGCTCAAATCAAGAGGGTCAGTGTGACTGCAACACCCTCAGGACTGGCCAGGCCATGAGTGCCAAGCTCCACTGTGGGAACAGATTTTGTGTTTATCAACTTCAGGAGGGTTTTTTACCCCCACACAGCTTATCTTGGCCTTGAGTGCCATTATGGGAGCTCCAGTGTGAGAGGTGGAGTGACCATCCAAAACAGGAGACATAATAAATTTATTTTTCTAAAAGATACCAAAATATAGGCTCAGAAAGTAAAATTCAATGTAGCCACAGCAAAAAAACCCACAGAACAGTTAATAAAAAATTGAGTTTTATATTATGTTAAAAAAAATTGTTTTCTCTTCTACATTTAAGTAAAAGGAGACTTGCACTCAATGGAGTTGGTGGCTGGCTTTCAATAAAACTCTTACAAATTAATTTTGAACATTGATATAGTAATCATATTTGAATAAAATTAATTTTTGTAAAGGAGAAAGCTAATTTAATGAAATTTCTGTGTAGTATCTTGGTAAACTTAATCACCAATATTAGAATATATGCCAGCTTTGTCTGTGGATGATAAAGCATCTCTTATACTGGTGCTCTGTTGAGAATATAATGCAGTCAGAAAATTCAAGTTACAATTGCAATAGGTCTTTATGAGATTTGGTTTCTTCTGAATTAGGATATACATATGCCTGTTTTCATGAGATTGGGGTGATTATTTTCCAGTTAACTTGGATGTTTTGCATAACAGTAATTATTTTGGGCAGTGATACCACAGATTGATATTTTTGGTGTTAATGTGCATAAGCAAGAGAAAAACTCTATAGCAGATTCCAGTAGTATTGCAGTAAGCAATTTCATGTGCATATTAGTCCTCTGCTGTGAAGGCTTCAGAATCCAGCAGTAAAAAAATTCACTTTTTGCTGAAAACAATTAAATTGACTTTCCATACCTGCAGTTTTTAGTTCATCTATTTTCAAGGTGCTTTGTACCTTTATTCTGTGAACTTCAAAATTGAAATGATGTAGCTGTTGCTTTGTTGAGAGAAAAGAGCTACATGCTTCCCTTTTTAATGACAGATTTTTTAATGGAGCAAATCATCAGCTGTCTTAAGTCAGCACAAGCCTGGTGAAACTACTGTTCACTGGAACAGTGTCGATGTACAAGAAAACAAGTGTGCATAAAATCCCTACGTGTTTG
The DNA here is from genome assembly GCF_001522545.3 of Parus major. Classification (NCBI taxonomy): domain Eukaryota; kingdom Metazoa; phylum Chordata; class Aves; order Passeriformes; family Paridae; genus Parus; species Parus major. The sequence goes on along the minus strand of NC_031777.1, from coordinate 8,831,625 downwards.
CACTTGTTTTCACTGTAGTTTTGCCTTTTCACATTATTAATTATATATTTCACATTATTTATAACACAGATATCCGGATACAAGGAACCTGAGGATCTATTTTGCTGCATATTCTGCAGCAGAATTCTCAGTTACATGTCAGCCATAATAATTCTTACTAGCTTTGTTAAATATGTTACGTAGTACAAAGCATTCTTGAAATTATAGAGTGGTTTAAAGCTGTTTAAATCCTTTCTGAATATATATGGGTGTCTGCTCTGCAGTGACACTCATTTACAACTCCATGTAATTTGTGTTTCCTTCACAAAGACATAAAGATTAGCCTGAATGAAGTCATCAGGAAGTGCTAAAATTTGTCAGTTATTGGGCTAGGAAAAAGATGTGTGAAAAATAGAGGCCTCTTTTCCTTTTTGGAAGCCCCATTGCCTGGAAACCTTAAGCCAGTTTGGAATTTCAGCAAACCTGTGTTTTGATATCATAGACACCATTCAATCTTGTTTGGGCCTCAGGCTGGGTTTTTGGTTTTGTTTGTTGTTTTTTATTAGGTTTTTTTTGTTTTTTTTTTTTTTTTTTGCATTGGACTTCTCCTTTGGGACATTGTTAATGAGAACAATTGGATAATCCATAGGGTGTACAGATTTTTCTAAAATGGGCTGTAGTCATAGGCAGGTGAGAATTGCTTTTTCTGATCCCAGAGGTGGGACCAAATGGATGAGACCACATGAACTGATGCAGTGAAACCTTGCCCCATCCTTGGGAAGTCAGTCGCCAATCAGTCAGTGCCACTGGCTCAGATCCATGATCAAATTATTGCCATGAGAGAAATTACTGTGTATGAGTTGTGTACCTTTGTGTGTCATCTTGCCTTCCGTTATTTTTCAGAGATCATTTTTATTTAGTTTTTTTTTCTCTGTGGTCTATTAGTAATTAATTTCCCATTGAGTTGCCTAAACTAGTTTGTCAATTGCTCACTTCTCCAGAGGGAATATTGTCAGTAATCTCACAGTACCCAAACATCTGGTGGTGATTGTTGGAGGGTTTTTCCTTCAGTGCTGGACACTGAGTATATTCTTGGTCAGATGTTGCCAGAACAGAAGACTGTGGGAAACCATGATAAATTAGCTTAATTCAGTTTCTTGCTTGCATACAGCAGGAGGTCTTACTGTAGTGGCTTCATGTGGATGTTTTTTCTATTTGGAGAATGTAGTTCCTTCTCTTATGGAAATTGGAAGGGAGAAGTTTATTATCTTGACTTAAATAGGGTATTCTACAGCTGTATATTTATATATGGCTTACCAAGGAAAGGTTTCAGAACCAAAACTGGTGGTTATGATGGTTGTGTTGCATTGTGGTGATGGTAACCAGGACCATATCCTCCAGTTGGTGTTTTAGACCCAAACCACTTTGGGAACATCTTCTGGGTTAGCTTAGTGTGGTCAGTCACTGGAACTACATCTGGATGAAAAGATGTGCAGCCTCCTTGCTTTGTGCCTCATCGTTTGCAGCAGCATTATTTATTTTGTGGTCAGCTTTAATGCAGAGTAAAACAAAATTTTGATTGTTTAGTAAATATTTCTGTAGCAACGGTGTTCATTTAAACCTGTCTTAAACACTGACTGTCTACTAGGGTCTTATGTGCCAAGATTTAAAATATTCCATTAGTGTTCTACTTAAAATTTGATGTTTTCCACTCTTTTTCTTCAGTGCACCAATGCCTTATCTAATTGGCGTCCACTTAAGCTTGATAGAGGTAAGTGTACTGGGAAGCATGAGCGGTGTGTGCCAATGCTTCAGAAAAAAAATCCCTGTATTTTAGCATGCAGAATTACAAAATTTAAGCTTCATGTGCTTTACTAAGTAAAAAATGTCACTCTTTGAAATCTTACCCTTGAAATGTTTTATGAAGACATGTAGCTCTACATCATGACTTGTTTCTCTGTCTAATTAATAGCTCAGTAGTAGCTATTTTCCTGCCTTTTAGTACTTTAGGAAAAGATTTCCCGATAATGAGGAAAAATTAATTTTTTCAGGAACTGGTAAAATTTATTCTGGAGTCACCATCACTCAGGTTTTGGCATTATTGTGATTTCCCAGATAATTTATGTTCCTGTCCCTCTGAAAACGTGAATCTAACTTCATCCCATAACATTTCTAACTACTAATTTAGAAATTAGTATTTTTTCCCAAAAAACAAGAGGTGGCTTTTACAGATTTGAATGTAAACCAACACAATAGAACTCACATAGTAGCTGGGTATGAAATAGTTTTGCCTTTTTCCATAACCATTTGATTATGCTGTGAAGCCTATCCCATGTGCTATCTGATTATCATGCAGAGTAGATAATTGATTTGGGAACATTATTTGATTTACACTTCCGCTAAAGCAGTTTCTAGGGATCAATTCACATCTGCTAAGCTGATGGGGTGGGGTCTTCCCTGAGCCACCAGCACTTTTGTTTTTCCAAAAAAGACCTTCTATATCATCTACACTTCTCAGCTCCAGTCACAGCCTTCTGTGCTCCCAAATCAGGTTCATATGACCTACATGCATCAGTCATAACTATCTTGATTATGATGTTTTTTCTTATTCAATAAGGAAATAATGGAACTGAAAGATTTGCCCTGAAAAAAGAAGTCACTTGGTTCCTTCAGGAATTATTTCCTGCCCTGCATTATTACTGCATATTATTTTATGTCCATATAGAAAATATTACTATTATAATAATACTACATATTACTGCATTATTATTATAGCATATTATTTTATGTCCATATAGAAAAGAGTTCTATCCCTTTTTCCTGAAAGGAACAAATCGCTTAATTCTTAGCTGCTAGCCAAGTACACTGATGAAAAAGTATTTTATCCATTCTTCTGTGGTAATAGTAGGCATCATATGCTTGGTACTTACATAAATCTGCAAATAATTGTATTTTTTTCTGGTTTTCATCTAATTATATGACTAACATCCTATATGATTTTCACAAATGTGATAGAATGAAATGTTGTTACAAGATATGTATAGTTCCAATATATATTTATCCAATATATTCAACTGTGTTCTTTGTAAATATTGGTTTTCAGAAATTTCTTTCAGTGATTATTATAACCTTACTGTTTGAAGAATAAGAAGTATTTTTAAAGGCTATTCTGAATGCTATATCTAATTCACAAATCCTACATCTAAAGCTCCAACTGGTTTTGCCATTATTGTTCTTTGTATAAAATCATTGTTTGTAATTTAGTACATTATAATAAAAATGTACGTCAGGAGACACCATAGTAAATTGTTTTTCCAGTATTTTTTTTTTCCTTCTTAACAGAGAGTGAAAAATAGATCACTGGAGGATGTGATTTTACTAAATGTTGACACAAACACTCTAGAAACTCCTTTTAATGACCTGAACAACCTACCTGGTGAAGTGGTGAGTCTTAGACATTTTATTCTTTCTTTCTTTCTTATATAGGTCCTTGAATTACTCACAGTTATTTTTTTTTCTCGTGTTGCTAACTGCTATAAAAGGAATAAGGGGTTGAAAAGCAGCTAGTGCAGACCCCTATATTTGAGATTTTTACCTTTTTGACAGCTGAGGAGATGTTGAATGGAACATCATATTCCTTATTGTAAAAGTAGGATCATAATTATAAAGCTAGCTGCATTCATTAGGCAGAGCTGCTTTAAATGGAAGTCTCTTCATCTCATCTTAATCATTATATTACAAAGTAGGCATTTCTGTCTGCCTAGTGGCATGTCTTGCGAAAGAACGAGAGTTTTTGAAGGCAAAAAGAAGAAGGGGGCCAATTATCAGCTTCTGCTTCCCTGCCACCTGCCAGCGCTTTCCTTTTAATTAATGATCTGATGGCACTGGTCAATATAATAAGAAATGCTTGTACAGTTGGGGTCAGAAAATTCAGGCTTTGATCTTCTTCAACTTTGTGAAACATTTATTTGTTTTCTCTAAATTATTTCAGTTTTATTTTAATCTCTTCTATCCTGCTGAGGGCTGCGTGAATGAAAACCTATACTGTTTGTCATTTGCTTTGGCAGAGCAAAGACTGCTTACTTAGAATTCTATTTGTAAATTAAACTGCAAACCCAGTTTGTCATAAAAGACATCTGATCCTTTTGAAATGACGAAAGATGTCTTTTGTCTGTAAAGGACGATAAATTAAGTGCCAGCTCTTTCCAGACTTTGATCTTGCAAAGGGTATTTTATTTTATTTTATTTTATTTTTTTATTACATTTTATTACATTTCATTAGATTTATTACATTTTATTATATTATTATTTATTTTAATTTTATTTAATTTTATTTTATTCTTTTTATTTTATTTTATTTTATTGCCTATGGGGAACATACTCTGTATATCATTTTAAATACTTGCAAAATTTACCTTGTTTTTCCCAATAGAGCTCTAAAAGAATATAATTGTGAAACCACTCTTTTCATTATTCAATTAAAGATGCACAAGCTATCACAAATAGTTGTCAAGACAAAGAATTTTGTATTAAAATATGAAATCAAAGAGTTACATTTTCTGAAATTTTAAGTCATAAAATCCCTGTCATAATCCAAGTAAGATCCTACAGTGACATACTGTGTATTTTGTTACTGTTGGTAATTTGTATATATTTAGTACAATAGAAGTCAATCTCTTGATGATATTGCATGATAGTGCACTTTGATTTTAATGATGTTAAAATCTTGACTTTTTGTAGATCATGTTGTCAGTCTTTGGCCTCAATATCAACTATAGTTCAGAAATGTAAAAGACTATAAAAATTGTTATGATGTTCTGGTTTACATTAGTGTATGTACTATTCCATTGGTATATTTTGTGATTTACACAGATGTTTATAGATGGATACATGCACAAACATATATACAATGACTTTGACTGTACTCTATCATTAAGAGTATAACAAGTTAAGTAAAAACGAGTTATTTCCTGGTGTGTCAGTAACTTTAACTGGACTTCCAATGACTAAATAGGGTTGATGTTACAATGTCATGAAGGACTATATACCAAATAATAGCTGGAAATGGAATTGAGAATTGGGCATTGTATTCCATGAGATACTGGAGTTACAGCTGGAGGTCCTTCAAACAGCTAAAATGTATGTTTGTGCAGTAAGAGGCACTTGTCTTGTGTTTCACAGGTGCATATCTAAATGATCCCTAAATAAGCAGGCTAGAATGAAGGAGATAGGAGTACGTATCTTCCTTCTTCTAGGAGTGTATTTTCTCCCAGAATATATCCATGTTATTACTGCAAATCTTAATGTAGGTTATCCAAGTGTACAGACTACAAACTAAACTTAAAAAAATTTTCCATATCTAACACAGAGCAAAAAAGAACAGCTGTGTTCTATGCAAAATATGCTTGCAGAATTTGAGGATTTTATACTGAAGCTTTTAATTTGAATAATCCCATCTCTTACTTCATTTCAATCTGTTAGGCACTTTAATTAAACATTTTGATGGAATGCATATAAAATTATAGTTGGAAAACCTGGAAACAAAAGGCACAGACGAAGGGCACAGGGCTGTGTTTGGTTAATAGGGTGACAAAATGCTTGTCCTCCTTTTGCATTCATGAGGGGCAGTGCAGCTGCTGACATCTTGGGTAAAAGTATAAGGCACAGGAGTATAGAGTCAAAATGGTAAGTCAGATTTAAAACGTTAAAGGGAATGTCAAAGATACATGTGTGAAGCATTGTAACATATAGAGAAACCTCATAAGCATACATACAAAAGTAGTAAAAACCTCTGATGAAAAAATATAATGAGTACCTCTGAAAGGCATTAAAATAGAATGAAGAACTGAAAATATAAAAGAAGTTGTAATCTTTACTGTCCCTTTGAAAAATTGATTCCAGGTTGGTTAACAGCCTAACAAAAGAAATGCAGTATTTTCCAAGTTTTCTAAAACTGTTTCTTGTGTCCAGAGGGAACAGAGTAATTATTTTCATGATCAATAAGCCTGATGATGTCCTCACAGCATAGGTATTTAATGGTTTACCCATGTATATATGCTCTGATCGTGAATTTTTTCATTATGAATTTAAGATTGAAAGAAACATTATTCTATGGCATTGTCTAATAAACCGTATAATAAATTAACTGAGATTGAAAGGTATTTTTAAATCATTCACTTAAGCATTTAAATTATAGTTACAGGCTAGATGACTTTCCATGCATGTGAACTCTATTATTCTGTCAGACTGACCAGTGGTCTTGACTGTTCAAAGGTCAGTGGTCACAGTTGTCCTGAATTACCAGTCCTTTTTTCATGAGGACCCTCTGCTGTGTTGCATGCTGTAATCTTCTTAATGGCTTCATTCCAATATTCACACATAATATTTTAGATTTATTGACTGTTAGAAATACTACCATGCCAGTAGCAGTTCCGCTACTCCTAAGGTATTTAAAATTGGAAGAATAAATCAGGGCAAGACTTTCAGGAATCCTTTGTTTTCTTGGTAGGGGGAAAGCCCCTCTTTACTCACTCTTCTGACAAGAAAGCTTGTTTTTAAATTTCATCATTTCACTGTGAATTTGTCTATTATTTTTTAATTTAAAAAAAAAAAAAAAAGAAAGTAAGGAGCTGCTTCTCTGGGAGTATATTTTCTAATATAATAATACTGAGATCACCACTTTAATAATACAAGGCATTAGGAACAATATTCGTGACCATAGACTAAAATTTTTAAATTTTGGGCCTGACCCTGCAATACCTTCTTGCACTTAAGTCTGACACGAAGACCTCTCCTTTGCTCAGATGTGAACACTTTCCCAGGCAGCTTGCAGAATTGACAGCATCACTTTTAGCAACCAAGTCTTAATGACTTGAAATCATAGACTGAGCATAACTTTTATAAATATGATCTTCAGAAAGCAACAGACTTTATAGTCTTTTAGCTTTTTCTGTGGTTGTTAAGTATTGTCAACTGCAAAAGCTCCACAGCTGTTGAAAGATGTACTGTGGTGCAGGACAGAATCTAAACTGAGGTTTAGAGATTTAATTTAGAGATTCCTAAAGTCAGAGGATTTTAACACCATAAATTTGGCATATAAACATTACTTCTAAAAGTAGCATTTGAGAAGTAGGCTGTAATTCATGTAGAAAATTGGCTACTTTATGCAGCGATTACTGGTTGTGCAAATTATTTCTTCAAATATGATGATTAATGGTACAATAAAGAAATTAAGGTCAATGTATAACAGTGCAATTAAAATACTCTTTTGCAAAATATAAATAGCATAATTTATGATGTTTCTTTTACATCAGAAAATAGCTAAAAGTATTACTAATATATTTTAGAAACTCAGATCTCTTTGCAGCATTATGAAGCAACTTTTTACTGTGAAAAAGTTCTTAGAGCTGAGATTCTGTTGAACCTTGATAAAATTTTAAAAGCTAGAATATGAGATTGAAAAGTACAACTAGTTTTGAAAACATTTGCATTTAAGTAGTTGTTTTTGTCTGAATGTTTAAAAATGTGATTAAATGCTGGAGGTTTCCATGAGATGCCTAAATCCTCTGCATGTATATAATAATCAAATATTTAGAAGCCTTTTACTAGAAATAGTTTTAAATATCAGACTCTAGTTTGTTTTGAGGTTTTTGTTTTGTTTCTTTCCTCTATAATCTTCTCTTACTTTCTTGTTTTTGATAGTGAGCTTCTACTTACTTTTATAGTGGTATCATCTGATGGAGAACAGAATAAAATAGATTACAACGTAACAAGTGTTGCTAATACCAGAGAAATATCTGGATATATTTTTTTCAGAGAGAAATAGTAATTTGAAACTCCAGTGTGTGGTTCTATATTTCTCAGACAACAAGTACATACAAACATAATTCTTCTGTATATGTTTAAATTTATGTGTTCTTTTGAGTTTTTGCAGAAACAAAGTCTTTTATTGCTTTTGAAACTATGTGATCTTAGTAACTTATTTTTTAATTTTATGTGATCCTTCTATTCACATGGATATTGAAGGGATATTAGTCATGTTTTCTATCAGATATTTATATTTTAAGAGTCCTAGAAAGAATGTATGGTAACCATTTAAATGAATTATACCTTTTGTTTCAATGACCAACACAGTATGTTTCTACATTTAGATACACTTAAATACCTATCAGTCTCATCTTTATCTTTGAAAAACTATTTTATTGATTTAAACCTACTTGAAGTTCTGATTGCTCTTCACAGGCAGTGTTTAGCAGTCCAATGAAGTCATCTTCCTATGAGAAGCTGTTGCTAGGAGAAGATAAAAACAGGTTGCTTCTAGTGTAAATTAATAATAGCATTTCTGCAGTGGATCACTGGTGTCTTTCAGAAATAAGTTTTAATGACATTCTAACCCCTGCAGTTTGCTGCCTGCAGTTCTTTATTTTTAAACTTTGTAAAACGCTATTTCTGCAAAAGATATACAAATTTAAAAAGTTTGACGTTCTTAATCATAGGTAGATAGGTGGATTAAAATACATATGATGAAAATATTTTGATATAGATGCTACTTGCTATTTTTTTGGCTTGGTGTCAGAATCGTGTAATTTTAAAATAATTTTAAATGCTATTAATGATGTCACCCAAAGGAGTCTCACATTTCCTTGGTTTGAGGTGCATGGGTCTAAGCAATCACAGTGCTGTTGTGTATCAGATCCTTCCAAGGAGTTCAGTGCACACTCTCTCTTAGCTATGCTTGCTATCCTGGCTGTAATAATTACGTTATCACTCTGTCACTGTGTTTTTGATTCAAATGTGGAACTGGGAGAATTTTACATCATCCTACCCAAGTGTGGCTGGGCTGGGCCCTGAGTAAGCACAGTCCTCTGCTTGTGTGTTCACCCGCCTCAGACTGGGGGAAGCCAAGGCAGGTCCCAAGGGCACTGGAGGTGTGCTGCAGCCAGGGTCCTGCTCGGGACAGCAGGCACATCAGGGCTGTGGCTCACCAACAGCTGTGGCTCACATGGTCCCTGCAGGCTTCCTCTTATGAGCACCGTGCTCCTCGTTCTTCTGCTGAATCATCTGATGGAGCTCTTCTTGCCTTTAAGCATTGCCTCCTGAGCGAAGCAGGATTTGAAGGAGCTTTATTTGAACTCCAGCATTGCCTTTCTGAGGCTTAAACTCCCTCCAGGACAGCACACAAAAATGTGCAGCTGTCTGGAGCACCTGCCTCCAAACTGCCAGCTCATTGGAGGTCTTAATATTGCTGAGCTAATAACACATGGCAGCAGAGTAGGAGATCAGTTGTCTTTTCTATTGTTCTTTTTAACACATATTTTGCCTAAAGCGTCCCGTTTAACAAATTTACAATAGGGTGCTTAGGGCCTGTCGGAACTGAGAAAAATAGAAAATACATTTTTCATTCATGTCCCTCATTTGGTCATGTAATCCCTCTGCTCTGCACTATCTTTACCTCCTCTCTTCTCTTAACCTGTCCTATCATCTACCATAATTTCCCCAAAATCATAAGGTATAATTTAGAAGAATGTAGATTTAAAAGAATGTAGAGAGTTTTCTACCTTTTTCCTTCCTTATGTTTAGAAGATGCTTTGCCTGTCTTGACAGAGAAATTTTAACATTGGCAGTTCTTGTTGACTTCATGTTATTGCTTTTATTTTAGTCAAACAGTGCTACTGTCTATGGGCATATCTTCCTTGTATGCATTTATTTTACCCACAATGAAATCTTATTTTTTACAACTATAATCATACAGTACAGAAGAGAAGAAAAAAATCAAACCACACAACCTAGATATGCATTTAGTTTTTTAACCTTGAACTTCTTAACTGGTTTTTGTACTCAGACTTGTACATTTTTTTTTTCCTTTTGAGGTGTAAGGCAAGAACGTAAATGAGCCTTGGTGTGTGCTTTCCATGGGCTAAACGAATCAGGCTTTAGACTTTTATCTAGATCTGTGGAGCTTGGATATAAATTTAAAAGATCACAGCTATGGGGAAAAGACCTGTACTGTAAAGGCCTTTCTGCATAGATTATGAACATCATAACTCAATAATTTTTTTTTCCAAACTATAGTTATAATTGGACCCAATGGGGGTCTCTCTCTTTGATCAGATCACAGTAACTGTGACTTTACACTGGAAAATGTCACTACTGTGAAGGTTTATCACCTGTAGAGCTGGTCTTTTCTCTGATGCCATGTTCAGTTCTCATTAGCATTATTCAAAGTTTAGTTGTTAATTAGGTTGACACTTCAATTACAATCATCATCTACAAGAGTAGTCAGGACTGCTTGCATAAAGAAACAAAAAAATACTCATTCTTGTATGTATTTTCAAAAGAATTAAAACTGTTTTTGTGATAAATTTGTATTTATAATATTCCACTTAAATAGTAACTCAGAATGTTACTTCATTTAGGGACTTAAATAATGCTCTATTGTGTAAATTGCAATAAAAAGAGATGTATTCTATGTAAATAGAGTTTACTTATTTTCCATGTGTCCCTCATGATGGAAATTAGGAGTGTATAGACATTATCTGCATGTAATTCCACATATCTTGTAATAATTCCAAAGTCATATGAGTTCCCTCCAAAGTATATCCAAGTAACAGTTATTTAAATTAAAATTTCTCCCCTTTCTTTTTTTTCTTTAATTCTAACCAGTGGTTGTTATTTGCCAAGTAAAAAAAGACAAACATCCTTAAAAAAGACAACCACTATAATCAGAACAGTCATTTTTTCATGCTTTTTTTTTTTTTTTTTTTTCTAAATTACAGACACTTCCTAATTACTGTTTTTGTTTTCTTCCCTTTCACATGTTTTATCTTCAAGGACAATTCTGGAGGCAGTGTAACACTGAATTTACAAAAACTTTTCTCAACTATTTGACTGTGGTAGCAGGTACTCCCATGGTGCATGAGAAATCATATAAGATAGGCATTTGACATAAAATAAGAGATACTCCTTGTCACTGAATAATAAGTGACCACTAAGAGTCCTTAAAAATAAACCTTCATACCTTAAATAAAACAGATCCAAATGTCTACATTCAAGCTAGCAAATACATTTTATGCTGGGGAAAAAAGTCTGCAATAAAGTGACTCACATGCATTTTACTGTAAAATAATTAAGCTTATTTATGTCAAGAGGCCTTGGGAAAAAAAAGAGAGCATAAACCAATCTGCATTAGCACTCTACCATCATCCCCTGCCTTCATTTCAATTAACAGACCAGCAGGTGCTCCTTGCAGTTAAAAAGATAAGCTATCAAGGAGGAGGATGAATTTTTGGCTGACCTATAGACACCATGGTTTGCCTGCTGATTGGGTTCATACCTTGCTGTACCAATTTCTGAGGTGTTAATTTAACTGTTCCACTCTGTCATACAGGTCTCGGCCTTGAAAAATAAACTGAAAAAGCAGTCGACAGCTACGGGTGACGGAGTGGCCAAGGCCTTCCTTCGGGCACAGGCAGCACTCTTTGGATCCTACCGAGATGCACTGAGATACAAACCAGTAAGATGGCTTCCCTGTTGCTTTTTTTTCCTGAATTTATTAGATCATGGTCTCATTCTTTCAAGGAAAATGTGAAATTTTTCTGGTCTAGAATAGTTTGTTTTAAATCTTACTCTGTGCTAAGGAATTGGAAGGTACCACCGTCTCTCAACAGTGAATTGTTCTGAAAAATACTCATCCAAAGTCAGCTGTTTTCCTGTTTGTATCAGGAAATTTAACATTTAGTCTTTGTTTTTATTAGTGAAGCTGCTCACACACAGCTCACCTGGTTTAATGTTATGAAGAACTGAAGGGACTGTGCCTTTCAGACTCTCATCATTTTCCCAGAGGTTTTGCTGTGTTGAAGGGCAAAAGCTTCTTTCCTAGCAGAAGCCAGATATGAGTCAAACATGTACTCTCCTGTTATACACTTGCCTTGATTTCACTTGGAAGACAGGAGAAATGAAAACCCATTTCACCTCACCAGAACCTCAGAATCTGTTTTTCACAATTTGCTGGTATTCAGTTGATTAATGCTTCATGGGCTTTCATAATTTCTAAATAATGAGGGTGGCACATATTGAGGCTGTTGGAGATAAAATAATTTATCAGAAAAAATTTAGAGATTAATTTAATCCATCAGTCCAGATTATTTTTCTTGCAAACTACTGGTAGTAGTGGGTTTGAGCAAAAGTACTGAGATGACATTGGGTGAATCAAATTCTGAGGATATGATATTTGGTTGTCTGATAGATTCACATAAATTCAAATTTGATAGGAGAAAATACTCACTTGAGGAGTCAAGTTAGTAAAGCTGATAGGTGTATGGAACATGGGCGGGGATTTGTTTGGGGGTGAGAAGAGTGCTCCAAGGAGCTATGGTATTCCTTGATGGAAATGGATATGATAGTTACTAATTCCAGATGAGGGCTTTACTGGAGGGAACTTCAAATTACAGTTTGGCCCTTGGGTCTTCCCAACTTCTCCCCAGGTGGTTCTCATCCAGGTAGTCTTCTGTGCCCGTGAGCATTTTGCACCCCAGCTGCCTGTGCCACTGAGAACCACTGTTACGAGAAGGAAGGTAGCCCATGCAGACATGAAGTCATGTACGGGTTTAGCTCACCTGTTTCTGTTCAGCAGTTCTCTTACAAATAGAAATCCCATTTTCATTCCATGCTGAAAGGGCTGCACCTGTTTTAGAAATTGCTGGATTTCAGCACCCTGCTTGTTTCAATAAAACAAATAATTTCAACAAAACAGGTGGTTGTCCTTTATTCCATAGTGCCATCACCTGAATCTGATTCGCTCCTTAGTCCAAATGTGAGGACACTAGTCCATGCCAACTCATGGCAGCTTGCAGTAAGAGCTGTTAAGTCAAAAAGTGTCTTTTGGACACTTAGGATATGTGCAAAAAGAAGGATGTCAATCTGCTTGATGGTCTTAACTCTGTTCTGACCAGAAATAAGCTTCTGTCAGTCCTTTGTTTTTGTAACTGTAGAACTGAGCGTGCAAGTTCTTTAGCATCCTGGTTAGAATCTCCTTTGAAATGAGCTCTCCTTTTAACTGATTCCCGTTTTATTTCAGTTTAGCTGTTGGCATATCTGAGATCTCTACATTTGCACTGTATGGAAACAGTGCACTATGCATCGTTTCTACTGGCAAACATTTGTCAAAATGACCTTTGAAGTCTTTCTTTCTGCATTATTTTCTTTTGCAGATTTATCTTTTTCTGGCTCCACTGATTGCATACAAGAGAAGATATTTATGAAACCAATGTGGCCTGATTATTTTTTTTAAAAAACATGTTATTTCAGAATATCTTAGCAGGCAGAAGTCTGCTGGCAAATACTAGCATATCTTGGATTGCTATCAAGTTGTCCAAAGACAAAGCATATTTAGAAATAAATAAAACCTCCTTGTAAGTGTTATTTTGATCTGTGTTCACATAATCTTAAATAATTCAGTATTTCACAGAGTTTTAATTGTGGAAGAAAAATTGAATTTGCTCTGGATTAGTAGAAATTAAGAGGATTTTCACATGATTATTCAGCTCATTCTGCATTTGCCTCTTCCTTTGTGAATTGGAAAGCTGAAAAAAATCTAATCACATTTGGCTGTATTAGGAATATTTGTCAAGAGTCTCAAATCTTGAGAACTGCTGTTGCAAAGAAAATATTTCCCTTTGTTTTGGAGTGTGTGGTGCCAGGTCTAATAAGATAATTTAAACCACATTTATGGACTTAATTTACATTCTTTCAGGAACTTAAGTAGTATTTGCGTAGAAAATTTTTAAGGGTAATACTTAAATGAAAATATTTTCCATATAGGTTTGAAATATTTCTGCTATAAATAAGCTTATACTTTCAAAATCAAGAACTGAGATGTTTTGGGGTACAGTTTCGAGGATCACAAACCTCCTGATGAAAATTAAAATAATGTATTTGGACCGTTATCCATTGCTTGAAAGTTGAAAAACATGTTTGAGTAAACTATTTTCCTTGCAACAGTGTGTCCTGTATGATTTCAACATGAAACATGAAACAACTGTCATTAATATTCACTTTGAGTAAAGAACAGCTTTAATAGTGTCTGTACTCATCCAACACTTCTCTCCACTCCAAACGCTGTTCATCACACTGAACATTCATTCTGTGCAACTGTTTGTTTGCAGCACAGGACAGATTCTCCCGGGTATAGCAATATGTCTTGGACAAACGTCTAGCAATTATTGAAAAAAAATGATTGGTGAAAGGCAAAATGGGAATCTTCAGGGGTCTTGCAGAGAGTTCGTGGGCCTCCAAAAGACCATATGGAAAATCTGACTACTCCCATACAGACAGGAAATATGACATGTAATAGAGAAAGTTTATAATAATTTTTTGTGCATATTAAATGGTAAAGAAATACTTAATCCAGTAAAAGAAATTAAGAAATAGCTGGGATTTTTTTTCTGATTTAATCATTACTAAATTAATCTGTCAAATTGATATAACTGTTAAGAGTAATTTTTAATATGATACACTTTACATGTAAATACATGTAATAGGAGCGGATCTGTAGAGCAAAGCAGTCCAGCTAGTGCTAAGAACCTGATATTCACACGGTGTGCACTTCTGCCTTCATTGTGGCTCTGATTCTAGTCTGGTGTTGAATGCTGAAAACACATGACTAGCTGTAGCTCTGCTTTAGTTGAATCCAGACAAAATCCACCTCACACATGGTATGTGGGGATGATTGAAAAAAATGCTTCAGTGTCATTTGATAAATGACCTAAAAATAATCCAGAAAAATGTATTATCAGTGGAATGGTGAATTATAATGGTTTTGTATATGGTCTCTGTCACACAGAGGGCTGCAGTCCATTTTGCGACATTGTTTACTTTGGGTGCTCACAACTTGGCCTTGAACCTTTTTTCAGGTTCCTATCTAATTTCTTTGGGTAGTCCAGCGTTTGGGGATTTCTCCTGGATATTACTGCATGTTCCGTGTTTTGGAATTGAAGGCATAGGTGGGACATAGACACAAATATCGCTGTTGTGAAGTTCATGTTTGTGTCCTTTTGTTATCAGAGTATGAGTGTCATTGTGTTTTTCCCATGTCCTGCATGTACGTGGGCAGATGAAGGCAGACTAGTACATGTTTTTCATAAATCATATGCAATATGGTCAGTTAATAACATAAGATGTGACATAAAGAATTCTTCAAAAGGCAATCTGTGTCAGAAGAGGGAGTGGTAGATAAGAGAATGAAGAAGGAGTTGAAAAATACTGAATATAAAAATATTTAACGTGATAGAGATTAATTTCCCCTCTTTTGGGGGAAAAATCCTTGAAGCTCCCAATGTTGAAATAAAAGAAATAATCCCAGAATAGCTTTGTTTCAAGTTGTGATGATTGTAGTATCACCTATCAGCAATGAAGAAAGGAAGAGCAAAGGCTGCTGGCTTGCTCTGGAATGCTCAGTAGTAGGAGTTCAGGGAGGGGCAGGATAACCTTCATGGTGAAGATGGCACAACCTGTCAGACTTCTCTTTAATTGAATGTTAACTGCATGCTTTGGGCCTGTATTGACAAACAGTGACATCAGCTGTCCAACAGATACTGTATTCAATGTACAATAAATCAGAATAATACAATAAAATAAATAAAATTTATATTGGAAAAAACTTGAGATTCAGAATGCAATTACATGAGTATTGACTTATATATTTGTATAAAAAGTACAGCAGTGTACAGAAACAGTAATGAAATGGCAGAACTTAGTTGGTGCTTAAATCCTGAGCCACCCTGTGTAATCCCTATTATGACTATTTGACTTCCATAAGAATTCTGTTTTACATGTTGAAAACTATATTGTTTTATTTGTGTCAAGGACTGATATTGGTCCTTTTTGAATATAGATACTGTGTTAATAGGAGTTGGTTTTAGGTATAAATTGGCTGTAAGAAATACCAGTATATCTGATTCTTTTTGGGTTTTTTTCACAGATTGCAAGAGATTTACACATTTTGGAAAAATTTGTTTGTAAATGGTACCTTCCTGAGAAGAATCACAGCACATGCTCAGTTACCCATTGAATTTTATCTCTGAATGTCATGACAGATTTTTAAACAGAGGAATTTTAATACCAAAATTAAATTATGGTAATTGTTGCAATAGAACTAATAGTTGGTATGAGTCACGCTAGAGTGAGGCAATGTTTTCTGCAATAAAAAAGTATTTTTACTTCTTGTTCAAGTTAAATATCACTAGGTTTAGAAAGCACAAACACACCTTGTAATCTAGGGTTTTTCATGCCTTTTAAAATGATCACACTGGTTTAGCTCAGTTTTCATGTTCCATTGAGGTCTGTATAAATAGCTTGCTTAAAATGTGAATGTAGCTTAGAGTAAGAAATTCCTGCTGTGTGTGGCAAGCTATGAAAAGGGAAGAAAATTCTATAGCAACTGTTGTTAGAAGGATAGATATCATGTTTGGGCATAGATTGTTTGGTGTGAGTATTAGCTGTCTACTTTTCAGTACAGAGTCCCCACTGGGTTTAGATCGAACTTGTTTTGAAAGTACATTGTAGATCAATACAACAGGGGCCAGTTGATGGTAGAGCAGTTAAATATCAGTGCAGCATTCCTCCAAAACTCAGTTTCTAAAGGTAGTCAGCTGTATTTGCAGAAACAGGAATGTTACAATCTTAATGTATGGAAACACTGAGAGGTAGTTTTGTTCATAGTGATTCAATAATTTACTTGTTAAATGACACTTCAAAAGGCTTTATGTTTGCAGTAATAATCTTGAAGATTTGTAAAAGTTTTATTTAGAAAACAATTTTGTTGGTGAGAATCTTGAGCAAATAAAAGATCTAGGAGTTAATTGTGTTATTTAATGCAATTTCATTGAAGTTACCATACATATCCTGAGAAAGCTTCCATCTGGAATTTCTGCAGGTTTCAATAGATTTTCTAATTTTTATGTGCTGAACAGGTAGCTTTGAGCTTTAAACCTACTCAAATTTTTAAATCAGTCTTACAGTCAGCAGGTTGAAATAACATAGATCACCTTTGGGTGTGAACTCCTTATAGAATTAAATGAATTTTCAGCAAAGAAATAGCTTTGGTTATTCTGTGTCTGAACTGTACTGATAAGGGAACAGATGTACCAGTCCAAGCATTCTTACTAGGTATCTGAAACATCCAGTGATTAAAGGAAAGTATTTGGGAAAATATTACAGCCATGCACTAAAAATGAGTGTTGATCTATTATTTCCTGATTTTCTCTTAGAAGGCTTCACCACGAGAAGTGCCATCAGGAAAACTGGCTGGCTCCTCTGCCTTCCCTGGCTGGTGTGAAAGGCCAGAGCAAGCATGCCTGTTTTCTCTGCTGTAGGGAGATAACCTCTCCTTTTTCATCTATCCCAAGAGAACTGGGAGACTGGTACAGGGAAGCATAGCTGTACCAGTTTTTATTTTATTAGATAGTTTATTTTGAAAATATTTTCTCTCTTTATTCCTAAATGTAATGTTTTCTAGTATGTCATGAGCCATCATCTAGTCAGAGCTGCACTCCCACAAAGCCTCTTGTATTTCCAGACGTGCCTTCTTTGTGTAACAACAACAATAAATAATTAAATAAATATGATATATATGTGTGTGTGTATACATATATATATGTAGGGAGTTCTTTTAATTTGCTGCCTTGAAATTTTTTGGAAGAGCAGCAGAACTGAGAAGAGAGTCTGCCCTCAGGAGCACTATGTCTTATACCACCATGTCTCACTGGAGACTGTTCCATTTGTTTTGATACACTTTGATTTGCTAAGTAGCTTGGGGTCATCTTCTTAAGACAAGAGTCTTTAGGAGCTCAAGAACAGCTAATGCAAAGTGGGTCAGGAAGGCAGTGCTATTTAAAGTACCACAAACATTTCAGGCTGTTTGGCAGATCCAGCATGTCCTGCATGTGCACAGTATTCACCAGTTATTTTGGGATGAATAGGGGGAATAACTTGGGTGCTTCTGGAGATTTGATGGACACAGTGCTGTGTGTTGTACTGAGCTGGGTCTGTGTCTCAGAGCACCCCAGCTACCCTGGGACAGGGCAAAGATTATGCAAAGGTAAGACTTCTAATTCTTCCAGTGAGAGAACTTCTCTAAAATCAGAGCTTCTGTTAAGAAGTAAGGATGCAAGACTTGTTGAACTTAAATCCTTCGCTGAGTCAGAAAGAAAAGAAAGACTCAGAAAGAGGGAAGTTTTTGATCGTATAAGAATAGATTTTAAAATTACATCATAATGGTTTTACTGCAACATTCCCTAAGGTCACACTTGAACCATTTAAAAACAAAATGTAAGGTATAACGAACAGTTGAAAATTATTTACAGCTGCTCCAGCAAACTAAGCTAAGAGAAAGTGCTTGGTGACACTCTGGAAACGCCTCCCTACAGTCACCTGGAATGATGGGAAAATGCAGAAGTGCCATGTGCAATTGGAGTTAAACAAGGCACAAAGCTGGGGTGATCATGGCCATTAATAAATTTGTCTTTAAAGTGGCTGGAGCTGTGTGAAGATCAGTGTAGCAGCTGCCTTTGGTCTTTCTCCTTTTGAGTGGCTGAGGTTTCTTTTATTCTGTTGTGGGACTGCTGGAGATGTAGCTTCTGGGTAGTAAAATTTCAAATGGTAGATTTGTAATGGGGCGTTTTGTAGCATTCCAAGTTTTGTGTCTTCAAGACCTCTGGTAATTGTTGCTAGCTTGATAATCATTTTGGGTGAGAGGCCTTTTGGCTGTATGGTGAACTCTGATTGTGTACCTTGATTACCACACAAATTTCATAATGCTTCTATTACTTGTCCAGTTATGCCAAACAGCTTCAAGTATTTGTCAGAAAGTATGGACAAGAATAACAAAATTGGAGAAATACTCCTCAGGAGCATCCAGTGGTCTGTGCACACTGGAGACAGCAAATTTTGAATTAAATTCGGGAGTAACAGAGGAATTAATTTGATTGTTTACAAATACCTTCATTAACATCTTTTTCTTTCAATGAATGTTGTTTGCAGTAACAAGCTCTGACTTTTCAATGAGACTTTTCAATCTTCTTTCGTCATCCAAGGGTTCTGGTATCTATAGGCTGTGCACTTTTCCCATGTGGGAAAATATATCTTATTGTATTAAGTGTTAATGTTCAAACCATTTTTATAACCCTGTTTCAGTTTGTAGCCTTTGTTTTGTGTAGAAATTACTTTTTTTCAATAATTTCCTGTTAAATCAGCAATATATTTATTGATCTTCTCATGTCTTGGTAGAAAAAATATAAAATTAATTTGATGCGGACACATATTTTTGGACTGAATTATGATATATATGTATGCTCACCATCTTAACTTCTTCTGTTTCAATTTTTTAGGGAGAGCCTATAACTTTCTGTGAGAACAGTTTTGTGAAGCATCGTTCCAGTACAACTAAGCAGTTCCTGGAAACAGCTGTTAATCTTCAACTGTTTAAACAGGTATGAGGGAGTAAATGGCCCAAATTTAATGATTTTCTCCTAAAACATATCTGTATTTAAATACATTTTCCTTTGTGTCAACCTACAAAAGTCTGGGATGAAATCTAAATACAAGTACTTTGGGTAAAGTCATCCCAGATTTGTTGTATTTTTATATCTGCAGTTGTAGTTCAAAGGAGTGGTGGTGAAACTGAACAAAAAAATAACCCCAGGGTGCAAAGCCAGTGCAGCATCTCTTCAGAGCCAGTCAGCAACCCAACTAAACAAGAAAAATCAGGGATCTCCCAGCTTGATGGTTGAACTTCATTTTCAGCTCTCTTGGCTCATGCCCAAAGAGCCTAAACAGCAGATTGCTTAATTTAAAATTGGACTTCACTGGTGTTTATTTAAAAACTGGATTCATCCTGCAACTGCAGTTTTCTTCGCTAGGCTTTTTGAAGTATGCACACAGAGAATGTCACAGACCTGAGCTATAGGGGTGGCCTGAACAGTATACTAGCTGATGTCTTAATGCAGAATTTGAATTAAATGAGGACAAATTGTTGAATGTCTGGCACAGCTCGGTTATAGTTTGATTACAGTCTTTGTAATGGATTTTTTTCTTTGACTTTATTCTCTAATTCTTCTCCCTTTTCATCATTTGATCTCATTGCATGGAAAGGGTGTTAAACTTATCACTAGATTTTTATGAAAATCAAGGAAAATGTGAATGAAATCAGAAGATTCATGAAAATATAAATTTGCCTGCAAATGCCTGGAATGATTGATGCACAAGAGTTCATGTTTAAATAATCGGGGGGCCTTCTTTGAAGGTATACAACCATGATAGATTAGGGAAATCCATTTTATGTAGAATCTTCTAATTTTTTAAAAAAACATTTAGTGTTAATCAGAGGTTAGTGTCTAAAGTAAAGATTTGTGCAAGGATGGTATTTTATAGAAGTCCTGTGAAAATATGATCATGAAATTTGATTTTACTGTAGTTATAGTAAATAAGCAAAATGAAATCTGAAACCTTTTGAAGTGTGATTGGGTTGAAATGGGAAGAATAACAGATTGAAGTTATTGAAGAGATACTTTGCATATCTCCATGTGACAATGTGGCATGAAATTTTCTTAATAAAAAGCTGCTTACAAGCAATGTTTCTAAATTGGCACACTGGTAATACTGAAACAAAACCTTCAGCTGCCATGAATAGGCTGGCTGTACTTACCCATTACATTTTAATGTGTTCAGTTATTCAGAATCAGTTTACAGTTTATTTATAGCTTGTTTTAATTTTATTTCTATTGAAGGAAATAATAGAGGATTGGGAAATAGTAACAATTTTGATGATGTGTGTGGTTTAATAGTAGTAGTAGGTTTTTTTGATTCCTCTGGTTCTTGTGCAAAAGTTACTCCTACATACTCAATTAATCCTCAGCCCAGATCATCTTCTTCAGTTTTTCCTACTGACAAATGAACTGTTTTCAAAGTTGTTTGTATTCAAAGAGACTGTATTTTATTCTTCTCCGAAAGTCATTTAAGCTGAAAATAGTTCTTAGGGGCAGCCTTAAACCTAGACTAAGCAGAAAATTGATGCTTTAAATACACCCTTTTTGCAATAATTGGTGAGGTTTATTTGTGCTTTTCTATGAAATCCCTCTTCTGTCCCTTTAATTAGTGGAGCATGGAAGGTAACTAACCTTTGTATCAAGCTGCAAACATAAGTAATTAATAATTGCATATTATGTGTCAAATAGTTCTCATGAGTGTTCAGGGAAAATAGAAATTCATTCTACCCTGAAGCCCAATACCGGGCTATCTCCTTAAACAGTGCACTTGTATCAGCAAGGTAATCAGCAGCATTTATTGGGATTTGTTCCTAACATATTAGAAGGTGTAATTTAGAAAAATGAGCAACAAATGCAGGAATCATAAGCCTTTGAAAATTGTTAGTAATGCAAATTTCATTTGCCATCTTTATGAGCTGAGCTCTCTTATTGTGAGATAGGAGCTGTTACTTTGCGGAAATCACATTTACGATGTTTTCTTTGCTTCTAAAAACCTTTTGGTTTTAAAAATTGATAAAATTACTTGGGTGTTCTATTTTGGTTTTAGAATTCAAAATCAGTTGAGGATAATGTCTTTAGTCACCTTAAAATCCAAGGGTAACACTGGAACTGCTAGTTTTTCATTGAAAGAGGTAGTCACCCAAGCGCTCTTTGGATCTCAAAGTGAATATGTTTGTTGGAAGAGCAGGCCCAGATTTTTCAGTCTGTGGGTTTAAAGAGTGTGGGTTTAAAAAATGGAAAAAGAAAACCCATAAATTTTATGTTTAACTCCACATCCTGTTCTTTTCATGTAGCAGTTTAAGTACAACGATTAACAGTAAATTACTCAAAAGTAGTAAGTACTACTGCCACCATTACTAACACTTATCAGTTCTTTTAAATAATGTCTCCAGTATCTTTTTGCTAACAGTTCCCTTTGTCAGTATTTATATTAAATACAAAATTGATGTGGCCCTCTCAAATTCAGTATCTCAGCCTTCTGTTGATAGGATTTTACCAGATGATGAGTATGTCTATAAATCTTATGCTGCTTTATTGTATGGAATGAATTCATTACTTTCCTCAGAGAGATAATGTGTTACAGTTCAAAGGAAGGGATGGGAGTGGAGGTTGTTGTTTTTGGGGAGGTTTTTCACAGCAGTAGCTAAAGGTGCTCTTATCTCTTTTTTCTTACTGTGAAATAATCCAGTGGTCTGACCATGAGCCAGCCTATTTGGAAAAAGGCCAACTTGGAGTAAAGTGAAAAAATAAGAAGAAATTTACACAAGGAAGAGGGAAATATCTTCATGCTTACCTTATTCTTGCTTCTGGAAGTTTTGTACTCAGAGAAAGTTGTTTTTTCATGTCACTAGTCTGTTCATCGGCAAGCATCAGATTGTCACTGACACTGTTTGGATAATCAGTCATAAAAAATGATAGAGCTAAATAATTAATTCTGGTTCACTCCTGTGTACTGTTTAGTACAAGTGAATAACTCATAATTCTTGATAGAAGATGAACTGTGTAATTGGAAAATTGCTTTCTCACTATATCTGTCAGACTTGAGTTAGCCTTTTCAAAACAAAAAGGGAGAGGTTGCTTCTTGAAAGAATTTTAAATCTATAGGAATGTGCTTGTTCTACTTCCTTGAAGCCTGATAATTCTTGGAAAAAATGTATTCATCCCTTCTGAGTGGTTTAATCATTAATTTTCTAATTTTGACTTTTTCTAACACATTTGGATCATTCCAGTCTTAGTGTATACACTTATCTGTAGCTTCAAATTCATCTGGTCATGCAACTATAACCTCTAATAAAGGACAACTGTTGCAACATATATCTGTAGATACACCTAAAGAAGGGGTGGTGCTTAAAAAAGACCCATGATTTCACAACAGGACATCAGGGAATGGCTTGGTGACCTTTATATAGTTATGATAACAAATCCAGAGTTACTATTAAGTAAGGAAATAAATTCTTCTCTTTTCTTGCCATTAGACAAATAGAGAAAATATAGGTAATTTTCTTGATCTATACTCTCTATTCCTGCTGCTCTTTGTTACACCTGCTCTTGTAAACTCCATCTGAGAGCAGTGTATTATCCTTAAGACATATATGGTCTTGAACATACAGATTCCATTATAATGGACACATTTAAAACTTAACACTGTAAAGCAGTAGAAGAGACAACAAAGTGTGTGTGATTCTTTTTTTTCCACCTCCAGTTTATTGATGGTCGGCTATCAAAATTAAATGCAGGAAGAGGATTCTCTGATGTTTTTGAAGAAGAAATCACAGCAGGAGGCTTTTGTAGAGGTACAGAATTAATTTGGGAGTACTTATTGGCACTTCTTTGGGAGCTGTTTGACATGATGTCCTCATGATGTCCTGTAAGTTTTAGAAGTCACTGATTTTGTTACTGTTCAATTGTTTCCCTTCATTCTTGGAAAGGTTTCAGCCTTTAACAAATCACTGGTGGGACACATACTATTATGTATCTAGTTACGCCAGTGTATTAAATGAAGATATGTTTGTTTAATCTTGTAAAATAATACTTAGATTTCAGCGTAGGATGAGATATCACTATAGTGTTTACATTTTTAACTGCATATAAATATAATATGATGCATTCTATGTAAACTGTATTTTCAAAATCATTCTGCTTCTAGATAATTATGTTTTCTGTAAACACTTAATTTTCATTTCACATATACTTATTTCTGCATTGTAGAAATCACAGTGATGTGAATGTTTAGAGAAATCTGCTTTCTTCAACGAATGTGTTACTCTAAAAAAAGAGAATTTTTTTTTTACTTTTATGTGTGATCTGAGAAGGGACATGGAAATTCATCTTCTTCGTAAGCAAAAATATTATTCCTCGTGTTGTTTACCTCAGTTGTGTTCACTGACAATTTTTACAACACTTTTCACATCATCTAACCCATATGGAAGAGTGCATCCTGAATCCAGTGCTGATTTTTACAGGATGATGGAGTGGTTTCCTGTTAAACATTTAGGATAGGTGAATTTTTATTTCAGGTATTGTCATGTTTTAAACCCAGCACCACACAGCTGCTCATTCTACTGCAGCGAAAACCAGCCCAGGTATGAGAGATGGGATCAAAATATGCATGACAAATTGCTGTTTTATGGTCAGTCTTTAAAGTTGTGTAGAACTTTTCTCAGTAGATGGAGGTTATGTGATTAGAGCAAATCCACTGAGGTGCAGATGGCAGCTTTGGATGGTCTTCCTTTGCAAGACTGCCCTTGAATGGGACACGTTTAGGAGAGGATTTGGCTATGAAGTGCTGCAGAGCCATCTGCATCTCTAAATAACTTTTCTATACTCAAAATGCATAATTTCTTTTGTTCAGGATTTTCATTGCCTTCTGCCTTCTTTGCCTTGCACTAAGATCTAGCACATAATTTGGGGTTTTGTTTCTGGCTTAATTTGTTAGTTACACAGAGATTTACTTCTTCCCTGCCTCTTTAGGGTGAATTACTCTGCTCTGTAAACAGATTTGAGATTGTGAGCATCCATTATTCAGATAGGTGATGTCAGTATTCAGAGCTCGTTTTCTGACTGCAGTTAGGGGTCAGGAGGCTGCAATAAAACTGCAGTAGAAGTTAGATAAAGCTTGTTTCTTGGCTGTGCTCCGATGGGCTGTAAACTGTGTCTCATCTGGCTCTGCTCAGGAGGGACCGCTCAGCTCTGCTGGCGGTGCTGGGCTGGCTCGCACTGCCTGTGTGCTTTTCAAGTCAGACAAGCTGATAGTGCCAGGCTGTGGACAAATTGCTTAGGGCACATATTCAGTATTTACATAACTGCTGTCTCATTATTGTTATGAAGTGCAGGGCTAACAATATGTGTGCAATTGAAGGTGACGTTTTGTGACGCTAATGGGATAGAACTATGATCTCTTTGCGGACTTGACTCTCGTCAACTTAGCAGGAAGCCCAAGGTTTGAAAAAAACAGGTGAAACCCAGATTTCAGAAAAGTCACAGAAAGTTAGTGTTAGCGCCAAACTGTTAAAAGGACAGGTGAACACAATCTTAGTGTAGACAGTACAATTTAAAAACTACTGAATCAAATTCAAATGAAAAGTGTTTAAGTAATCTCTTTTTAAATTTGCATTTGTTTACATATGCGAGTTTAACTAAACCAGAAGAGAAAATTAAACAGAAAATTGGAGAATAAAACTTAAATTTCATTTTTTTATGACTTTCTTTAAAAAAAAAGTGGTCAAAACTTATTTGTGTGTCTACATCTGAAGATAAATTTGTGAGACATCTTCATTACAGTTTGCACTTTAAAATTTTATTTTCTCTTACATTTTATTCCATAGAAGTATCAGTTCTAAAGAGCTTTATGCAACTTTCAATACAAGAATATATTGATGGATTGGTTAGCACTCAGATTTGTAGAATATGTTAATTAATTTTTAATTACATACATTTACTACAGTAGGTTTTGTTTTTTTTTTCTATTGGTATAATATCACTGTTTCTCAAAGAAGGAAAACTTAAAAAATAAAAACATTTGAAACTCCCTTGTAATGATACTTCATTTTGAGGAATCAGATTTTTGTTTTCAAAGTTTTCAGGAAGTTCAGCTTCAGCTGAGGGTATGAAATGTTGGCATGGCTGTCTGTAGATGAGTTGAATGTTGTACATTCTGTTTTCTTGATTGTAATCCCTGAAGTGTCACTACATAACTCAATGAACATTAAACTTGGTCATTTGCTGTGATTCCTTTTATTATTTCTATAAATTGTTTAAATCAGGTTGTGACAGAGAATGCTCAGCTGTGGAAAGAGTCACTGTTAAAGACACCTCAAGACAAGGTGATACATAAACATTGTTGACAAGAATTGAAGTGACAAAATACCATGTTAAAGAAAGCATTTATGGTTCATGCAATATCCTTAATTCCCCAGAAGTGGTTAAATTTCACCTTATATGTGTTTTGTTCTTCCTTCCCTGACAGTTCAGGGAGCTAGACCAAAGAAGTGAAATATGAGTTCTTTGTGCTTTAGGTTGCTCTTTGCCATTCTTAATAGAGATGGGGTCATAATGATCATGATTGTCTCTCCTCTCTAAGCAAGCACTGCTTTCAGTTGTACCATCATTCCTGAGAGTCTGGCTGTCTCAAAATTGCTTGTAAAAATTAACTGGAATGGGTGAAAGTACCTGATATTAGTCTAAAGAGTTCATGCTTCTTCACCTCATTTTGAAAATTTGGAATACCTTTTCCAATGATCCCGTTAGTTTTCAGAAATGTTCCAGGAGTGTATTTTAGCTTTCATTAGCCAGTGGAATAATTCTAGCCAGGCCTTGGTTATTGGGTTACAATATGGGTTATTGTAACACTTGAGGAGTTTTGCCAGCTCCTGTTAAAAGTCTGTAATGTTATGTCAGTATAGTCCTTCCTGAAGAAACATGGTCAAACTCTGTTTGAAGCTGGAGTATTCTTGTCAAAGTGAATGTCTTGCATGGGGTCAGTAGCAGCTCACTGTACTGGAGGATTCAAGTGACTGATGTACTCTAAAACTTTCTCAGGGATCATGGACCTAATCTTTGTTGTTCAGCTGAAGCACCTTTGGGAAGTAGTATTGACTACTTCATCAAGTAGAATTTAACGTGCTCCTTTGTGGCCAGTTTAGTCCTTGGTGGTCATACAGAAGTCAGTAGCTCTCACTTGCCTTTTTTCTGCACAGGAATATACAGTTGTGACATAACCCTTAGACTTTTCTTTTTCCTTGGTATGGTACCTTCTCGAGTCTATGTCATTGTTGTGTTTGAAAGTTTGCCCGGAGGGATCATCATGCTTGAATGCAATTAATACATTCTTCTTTCCTTTGAATTAGTGTTTTCCTTTTTATACTTTCAAGAAGTGTGTTAACTTATCATCGTTTTAGTTTCTCTTTGTGCCTCAATTGGAATAAAAACTTTATGTGGTGAAAACATAAGGTTTTACAAAGGAAACAGGAAACAAGCAATATGATATTCCTGGGTTTGTTTCTTATCTTCACATTCCTTGTCTCTCTGGAGAATTAATTGAATAAGTAATTCTCTAAGTACATTTCTTATTCCAATAATGAAGAGGGTTGCAACATGCACAATGTTGAATGCATGTTTGATTGTGTTAATTTGAATTTCTCTTTCAGGAAATTCAAGATCTTATCAGCAGTGGATGCACACAGTGAAGGTATAAACTTGGTTAAGTAATTATACTGGCCACCCTGTCCTTTAGGTCTCCATCCTTTTCCTTACCTCTGTGTAATGGTAAAAGTTTGTTCATTTGTGAGAAAGATGTAGGTACATTCTGTAAGAAATAGCAAGTATATGCAAAAATTTTTGAGTTTTTTTCTTGAAGAATTAAAAAAAAATTCCATACAGAAAACAAATGCCAAAATGCATAAGATTTTTATGTCTGTATACTCAAATATTTCACTGCTTTCTGTATCATGTTATATTCCATAACTCTGAATTAGGTGTGATAATTTGATATGAAGATTATAATTTCTGGTAAATAGAAATTTTATTAATATGGATTTATGCAATTTGTCTAGCAGAAAACTCTTGATATAACCTTGTTATTCTTCAGCATTAGTAAAATATATTATTTTAGATAAGGAGAATTCTTGTGTGATTAAATGAGATAGTTCTTCCTGTTAGGTCAAAGTATTTTTTAGTTGCATAATAAATATTATAGGAACACATGAAAAATAGCCTAACTTCTGAATTGATTTTGAAATGGTAACAGTGAATGAAGACTGAAAATCCATCATTCTGTTGGAGTGCCTTGATAAATGTGTCAGCTGCGGAATGACGTACAGTAACCCTTGTGTAGCTGCAGACAGCAGGTTGCAGAGGAAACACAGCTGTGCTTGCTCTTACCCATTTCAAAGGAAGGTTGTTACTTCTTCACAGCACAGTGTTTATTTTCCTTGCTGTTGTCGTAAGGTTTGCCTTGTGTTAAAATGCTACTAAAATACATTTTTTGTGTATTTCAGAAAGGCAGTGCACTGATCAACACAGCAATGACCAAAGCCACTCCGGCTGTGAAAACAGCATATAAATTTGTAAGATCATTTATTTCAAATAAATAATACATAAAAATACTGCAATTTCCGACAACCTCTCATTCTCCCTGAATGCTGAAAAACCTGAGCTTTTTATGAATAAATAGCAAAAAAGTACTTCAGCCTGTAGGAAGTTTTAGGTTTCTTTGTTTTCTCATATAGGACTAGGATTTAGAGTTGATTCAGTCTTCTAGATAGCTTGTACATAAAAATAGACTTTATCAAAGTGCCAATGCTGGTTTTCTTTCAGTCCTAATACACACTGGAAGCTTGTTTGAATACCATTTAGGTATTTGATACACAGCTGTAATTTCATTTCAGCAGTAAGTGCTGCACTATTGAGATTTGGTAAAGCATCAGTAATTTGTGCAGCAAATCATCTGCTCCTTTTTAAAAATGATAGTGGAATACTCATGTTTAACTGGGTTTAATGCTTATACTTTTCATCTTAAAAGATCTTGTTTTTCAAAGACTGCCTACCCCATGAAACATGCGAGATTATACTGTACTATGCTGTATGGTAAAACAGCAGTAGAAAAAAGTGAACTGAGAAGTATTTTAAAGTTGCTTTTATAATATATGGGAAAAGACTTTTGGCTTCTTTTTTGCTTTTTCAAATGTTCACTAGCTGGATACGTTATAAATAGTCCTGAATAAGTCAGTAAATCAGTCTGTGCTAGAGTATTTTAAGTAGTTTTCAAACTGAATTTTTAATTTTACATCACTTGAAAAACACAGCAGGTGTGTAGAGAAACAGGTAAATTAAATATATTTCATATTAATGGATTCATTTATAATTTAAAAATTGGTTCATCTGTAAATTATTCTTCATTAGCACTATCTTAGACCGTGGTTCAGCCTTCAATTTTGACGATTATGCTCTTGATAGTAAAGGTACCTCAAAGTGGACTTTGTGTATGCCAGGAAACTACAGTAAACTTATGATGATGTTTATGTATATGGTATCCATACTTCTCCCCCATTTAATTTCTTATATTGTTGTCCTTTATGGACCCTCCTATAGAGGACTGAAATATGCATTTCTTAATTGCCACATAACTGATTGGAAGCTTTGACTAATGTCATTGTTACCATCCCTCAGAATTAGAACAAAGCACTCCAAAATTCATCCAAAAGCTGTGAGCAGGATCTGGAAAGTTTAAAGAGGCTTTCAGGTTAGCATCTGGTACATGACACCCCACTGTGCTGTTACTGAGCTTATGGATCTATGATTTAAGGATCAAAAAGGCTCTATGACCTCTTGATTCAAGTGATTTTTTTTTTTTTTCTGAATTGACATGTACAAAAAAACCACCAAAAAATAGGTGGTTTTCAGACATTTATGCCCTTGAATGCATTTTAAAATTCCTATTTTCAGGACAACCTTGAAAACTTTTGTAGTTTTTTCCCATATTTGTGTAGGAAAGACAACTTCTCTTCTGTTAGAGTTTTTAGTGTTATACCCTCATCTTTTATTTTGTTTTTTTCTCTCTGCTTCTCTCTCTCATTTTTTTTCTAGCCTAACAACATGGTATTCTGTATTGATAATTCCTTTCTGTATTGAAGAATATTCTTGGCTGTTTTCTATGCAACAGTGATTCTTGTCTGCCTCTTTTAATGCATACAGAATTCTCTCCTAAATGGCAGTACTTTGCTGTTTAGCAACACTGGGCAAAATCTTCATCTGCATATGAAATCACTTAATTTCTCTTAAGGTTGATGTTGCCCTGCAAGTTGCCAGACTGGAACACTGTAGCAGTCATCTTAAAAATCTTAACATATTTTCAACATGCTTTATTGCTAAAATACCCTTGCAAATATAAAAGAACGTTTCAAAATAAAGGAGTGATGTATATTACCATTCTTAGCTTGTCTGTAATAATAATGAAGAATTTTTGAGTATGTATGTTTTCACAGCACTGGCTGCATGTACTGAAAAAAAACCCTTAAATTTGTGAAGAAGAGATGAGTATAAAAAATACAGTGGCAGTGCATGTTTGAAATTTGTGATAAAGGTTATTGCCCTTCTCTCTATCACCATGTGTTTTAAAAAAAGGCAAAATAAGTATGGCATCATAAGGCATGTTCTGTGACTACAGCCAGTGTCTTGCAGAGCAATTTAAGTCTTTTCATTTCTCCAGGCAAAAAACCAGGCGAGGCAAGGAATAAAAGAAGTGAAGAGTAAGTTAAAACACAAGGTATGTAGTACACTTTATTTACTTTCTTACACTGCTTCCTGTATCAGTTTGAAGCTTATACTTTACAAATCACATGAGATTTGTGTTTTTAATGACTTTTGAAATATGCTTAGCCCTTTGTTCAACAATACCTTTTTCATAACAAGCCCTCTGGCAACTATCTGTCATTCTATGCATCCACTGAATAATCTCTTTATTGTTTGCATATTTTATCATAGAACAACAGAGGTCTTCAAAGATACATTAAGAGGATGTATGTTTTCATAAAATTGATTGCTTTGATATCACAATCAAAGCCTGTGCTTCAAGCTGAGAATTTGAGAAGGGAGAGTCTTGCAGTACAGTCTGTTTCAGGAGGTGCAGTTGTCCAGTTTTAGTTCCGTAAAATAAACGAGCAATAGCAGTGTTTCAAGATGAATGAATAGTTTAACTTTGCAAAAGCAACCTCACAAACAATCAGAAAAGATGGTTTAGGAATTTTGGAGTTGCTTTTCCCATTTGGAATTTTGCTTCCATGTAAGATTTTTCTGTACAGAGAAGGAACCATTTTTTGGATACCTATTATGCTATTTTAAGAAAAAATTCAAAAGCATTTGAACAATTCAACTTTTAAATGACCATGTTGATAATCCAGCATTTTAAAAAGCTAAATTTGATTTTCTTACTACAGATGGTATTTTCATGACAGTAATAGATTGTGGCAAGATAATTTTGAATGCATTCTGCATGCATAATATGGAGGGTATGTTTGCAGATAATGATTATAAATAAAAGAATTTAAATCTGTTTTGTTGCATAGGAAAGTGAGGAAGAGTATGGAACTTGTAGTGCTGGTGCAGTACAGACTGTTCCTGTCTACACATCACATTATGACAAAAGAACAAGCTCAGAAAAACGAAGACTGGCACAGGTAAGACACCTGAAACTTCTGTTTGTATTCACATACATATATTTTTTGCTGCTTACAGTAGTGGGTTTGTGAATCTGTTTCTGAGATTATTTTCCTGTCTGTGTTTGGATATGGTGATTAAAAGGCTGTGTTTATAGAAGTACTGCTGCCCTACTTGTATGAAGAAAAAAATGCTACTTGTGTTTCATCCCTGTTGAGAAGGAAAAGAACGAGAACTCTATGTATGGATCTGAAATTTAATTCTTAAGTGCTTAATTCTTAAGAAAGGCTTCTCACAAAAATACATTCTGGTCTATTTATATATCTGTATTAAGCTATCTCTTTTCTTTTAAGGCATATTACCTCTGTGGTAATAATAAATTATTCTAATAAATTATTTTGGCAGTCACATGGCCTTTAACCTTGCTCAGATAGTTACGATTTATTATTTTGTTAATAAGTCAGCTAGTTAATGCAGTGCCAATGCCTTGGCTTTTGTTATCTAATCCTTTCTAGTCTAAAATTGAAGTAACAGGTGTAGTGTCTTAACATTGGCAAGTGTTTTAATGTTTTTTGATTAATTTTGACAGTTTTATTTCAAAAATATCAACAGAGTAGTTTTTCTAATGCTTTTTTTCCCCTGCAAATATTTACCTGCATATTTCTAATATGTGGGTATTTATTTTTACATTATATTGTTATTGCATGGTTTTAATATATGTGGATTTTTAATTCCTGTGTCTTTCTAATATGAGAATTAAGTATATAAATTCAGTCCAACTGATCTAACAGCGTTTAGTTTTTGCTCTAGATACTGCAATAATGAAATTCTGGTTTGTGTATTTAATCAGTTTGATCTTGAATTAATTTTATCAGTAGTGAATACAAGGTTTCTGAAATACAACATAGAACTGATGCAGATGATTGCTAAATGATGGTGAAATTGTACATTAGTATTAAGTCATAATTTTTAGTAGGGTTATAAATAATACAAAGACTTTCTGATCACTGATACGGTGGTGCTGCCTATTGTTATGTACAGGACTAGAGCAATACAAAGGAATATAATTCACCTTGGTATAATTAAAGATTTCTTTTGAAGGCATATGTTCAAATAGAACAGTTGAACTTTTCTATGATTTTGTGTTTGTGCAGCTGTACAGTGCTAAATCCTGTAATCATTGCTGTTTCTACCAGTTGTCCTTTTGCTTTGCAAACAAGGCAGAAGTGCAGATGTGTGCCTGGCTTTGTTTCCATGCATCCACACATGTGTGTTAATGGATGTGTATGTGTATGGACATACATACACTTAATTATCTGGAGTGTATTTACCAACAAAGCTGGGAACTGAGAGCCTCACAGTTTTGCCCTGCTTCAGACCAAAGGCATCTTCTCCCCAGCTCTTATCCCAAATGTCACGTGAATCCAGTGGGTAGGAAGAAGGAGTACATGGGGATTGCCCTCCAAGAACTCCTTCACCCCTCACTCATGCTGTTCTCATTTTCCTTCTCCTCAAAAGCAAACAAACCAAAGGACTTGTGAAAAATAAGTCTGCTGTTGCTACTCTTGTTTTTATTTTTGGTCTTGGTGTTTGAATAAGATAACATAAATTCTTTATTAATAAGTGGTGATTTTAAAGTTTACATCCAAATAAAAATATATATTTGTATTCACACTGCATGTGTGTATGAGAGAGACCGTGTTTGATCTAGTACTGAATCTGCTATTTAAAATAAATTAAATTCAGAGTGCTGTTATTGTCAGGTTTAATCCTTTTTCTGGTAGTCTTTATCCTGCAAATGAGACTCTGCACCCTGATTTCTAAAATTGCCTTCACCAGTGGCTGTATCAGTATAAGGTTAGTGCTAATGTGGAACTGGGGCAATTTGATACATAGTTCAATTAATGACAAGATACTGATTAAATTGTTACATTGGTGTACTGAAATTCCCACCCCAAACCTAGATAAACTATACGAAGAGAGAGTGATTGCTTTTAATGGTCATCTGGCTTCCAAAATAGAGGCACCTCTGCACTTTATTACTATCTCTTCCATACTGAAACATTTGGAAAATTGCAAATATAAAGAATTTGGTGTCATATTTTATGTTATATTAGAAGTATGCATTGAGCTTTTCCTTCTCCACTTCTTGGAAACAGTTAAATACTAAGTGTTAGCTGAGATGCTGTAAAACATACTTTGAAAAGTTATGTAAGATATGAAAGTTTGCTTTTCTGAGAAAGATAATTTTAATAATTCGTTCATAACAGGATTTGGGGGTCTGAGAGGACATTTCCTTTACAATAGGAAGTGAATCTACTTTTACCCCGACAAACAGGAGTTTGTATATGGGTCTGCTAATTAGTATGGTTATTTCCTGTTTTGTTGATGAGGCTTTAATAAATGTCAAGGGTATAGCCATGAAGATCTCCCAATTAGGCTTTGCGTTTGTAAAACCCAACCCCTTTGCTTTTGTGTGAGGATGACAGTTCCAACTGCAGCCTCAGCCTAACAGGGCTCAAGGGAAAGGATACTTCTCTGGTTTTATTGAAAACACAGCCAGTTTGCCCAGGGAGAATACCAGCACTGGTCACAGTGCAGAGCCATTTTTAACAATGAATATTTACTAAGCATTATCACTGCTGTCATAGTAGCTTTATTGTATTTTTTCTTTTCCAGATTTGCAATAGAATTAAGATAAATCAGCAGTAAATAAAAAAAATAAAAGTATATAGCATCTAAAATAGCTGTCAAAACCTAACCAGAGGATAAATAATTAAATGTGCTATTGCAAACTGAAGTGCTTGGCTTGCCCTCCTATAATTTGCATTTTGAAAGTGTTTCCTAAAAGGAGCTGAGGGGAGTGTACTGGTACATGCCTGTGTGAGCGCGCGTGTGCGCACGATTAATCTGTGGCCAAGACGAGCCGTTCCCTCTCTGCAGTATTCATCTCAGCTTGCTCCTGCTCAGGTTTGCTGTTCTAGGCTCTTCAGACGTGTGCAAGCTTAGCTATATTGCAAGTCAACATTAACAGATGGATTGCCCTAAGCAAGGGAAAGCCACAACAACAAAATCTAGTGAAAGTGGAGGATTGAAGCTTTTTATTGTTAAGCCTTATTAAAATCTTGGCATGTGCACTGCTGTTAACTGTTTCATGCCTAGAGCTAATAATATGTCTTGGGTATGTTTCATCTCTTACATTAATTAGGAATGTAGAAGATACAAGAAATCACCAGCTGCAATTTGTGAAGTAAAAATTAATGCAAGCATGAGATTGTTTAGGCTCTGTTTGCAGTATCTTGTGAATGTTACAGCTGAGTTCCTTTAACTATTTATGAACAACATACAGCAGTGCATGCTTTAGACTATGGAGGATTCAGTTTTTGCATAATCTGTTTTAATTCTGTGCTATTTTATGCTCCCAGGTAATGCAGATTTCTGGGTACACAGGGACCTAAATGCAGTAGAAGCTCTGTAGAATTGTTACAAATTAATATATAATTAAAAAGAGAGCATGTTTGTGATGATCCTGGTTAGAATGCCAGGAAGATCTATTTGATTTCAAGAATATGATCTTTGTAATTTTACTGTTATGTCAGGTGTTGGGGTAGTTTATTGAAAATGGACCATGTCAGGATATCAACAGTCATAATGTATTTAATGGCAAATAAAACACTCTGGAAGATTAGCAGAATACCAAATAAGAACTACCAGTTCCCTTTGCAGTTAGTAATTTAGCAATGCCCCCTTGTCTCTCAGTAAATGTATGTTCTACCTGTACCTTTAGGCACCTACTACTTTCCATCTGTAATGGAAATAGGAATGTGGATTCTAAGGGAGGATTTACCAATCCCTGTGTCGCAGCACTGTTTTAAATGTTCCTGTATTGAAGATACCAAGTGAACTACTCACCATGACTTTGCAGAATCCAAATACAGTGTCTAAGAAAACTTTCAAAACACTTTTAATAAAAACCAAATTAGACTAAACTTTTTTCTTGATGTTCTCAAGCAGAAGAGATTTTTGCGGTTTTTTTTTTTCTTCCTTTTTTCTTAAAAACATACTGCAAATGGAGATTCTTCACTTTTATTGAAGTATGTCCTAGAGACTATACAGTATGTAATTCAGCTTGCAGTAGGTGTGCTTGGCATCTGTTCAACAAAGACAGCAGTGTCAGGCAGGAAGATGTATTCAGAATAACCTTACCTTCAGGAGTGCCCCATTTATCAATATCCCTACAATGGCCAGTAAAATAAATGACATAATCATTAGCTAAAAAGGACTTCTAGTCACTGATTACCCTCCTAACCTGAAAAAGCTGGTGAGAGTGGAATATTCTGAAGACTTTTTTTTTTCCCAGGAAAATAAGAGAGGACCCTGTGCTAACAGTGCTGAATAAACATATTCTGTAGATGACTGATGATAAGATGACTGAATATCTTTTAGGAAATATATCCACAGTCAGCCCCGCAATGATTTCAGAAACATAAATCTGATTGAGCTCATTTACCTGTGTTTATATTAAGACAATATGCTTGAGATCACATTTATGCCTACCAACCACATATAACAGTGGTTCTGTTGCTGGAGGTTTCCTCTACCCTCATTGACTGAAATATTATAAATTGAAAGATGTCATAAATAGTACGAGGTAGTTTTTAATGTAAATCACATTTTGCTTCTGTAAAATACAGTTTTGAAATAAGCATTTGTTGATCAATAAATTCTGTTTCTTTAGCTAATGTGGTGTAATGTGAAAATATTGTAGATATCATTAACTTCCTTTAATTTGGAGAAAAATCTTTTGTCTTGTTGTGTCAAGTAAGATCTCTTCATTCTGCAAAACAGTCACATTTCCTTTTAATTAAAGATGAAAAAGCTAGGCAGCCAAAATTCAAATTGCAGATTACGAGAGTGCCCTCTTGTGGCCCCGCTTCCTTTCCAAAGTGGCAGAGCACACAGGGATCTGGTACAACGAAGACCTCTTGCACATCAAGGGGTCCTTCCTTCATTTGTGTTAAGTGAAATTGTCCCTGGATTTTGTGAAAATTAGGCATTTAGATTATTTCATGTATCATGCATGATACTATTTTCAGGAATAGGGAATGGAAGCTCCCAAGTAGAGCTATAATTACAAAATTGCTGAAACCCATCCCTGCTTCCCACTAAACAGTGACAGTGACTGTCCTCAGCAGGGTTGTGTTGTTTGTTCTGCACCCATAAACCAGTGTCAGCCTTGTGGCTGCTTGTTTTTGAGTTTTGCTGTAAAAATCACCTGAGAAATTTCTTCACTAATTACCATGATTCCAATTTAATTTTTTAAAAAAATAAAAATAGATGGCTTGAAAGTTGCTCTGGAATTTTTTGTTACCCTGTGGAATGCTTTGTTTTTCTGGGCAAAGTCATTAGCATATCTACCTCTGATTTATCTTACTGAAAGGAAAATTTATACAATCAAAAAGTTTACAGATGCTTTTCTGACTATTGTAGCCCACCTCTTTAAGTTTTTTAATAAATAGAAATGCAGCCTTCCAGAGGGTCTTTCGTCTGCAAAAAAAGTGAACCATACTGGTATGTCTAGCATTGTTTCCTTTTTCTGAAGGATCTCAGAGAACAATGCTGTCTTGCAAAGTATCTTCATACTGGGTGAACCTTTCCTGTCCTCAGTATTTAATTGAAATAACCAGATTAATTTTTTCATCAGGAGAATTTATTGACATCTTAATGTAGCAGTGGTATCTTTTACTTTGTTTTGCTGTGTAACTTCTGTCTTCCACTAGTCATAGTTTTGCTCCACTAAATCAGAGAGCCATCAGACAACAGAACCCGTGTCCCAGCTTCCATGCTGCTTTTGCCTTTTGGCTTGAAGGTTTGAAGAGCATCTAAAACTTCAGCTCTGATACTCTGTGTTCCCTAACGTTTTCTTCCTCTCTATATTCCTGTACCTAAGAAGGAACAACAACAACAACAAAAATTTAAAAAAAAATAAAGAAATAAAATTAAAGAAAAAAGTTTGTCTGATGGCAAAAGGAGGGAGAAGTAGAAGAAACAGGAAAATTTTTTCCTGCAGGGATCTCAGCATCTCTGAATACAAGAGTCCAGATTCAGTCTGTCTAATTTTAGATACTTCTGAAATGCTGAAGTTAGCAGCAGTGCTGCCTTAGGCTCTTTCTGCAGTAAGTAGAGAGAGGGGCATGACTGAAGGGCAGCTCAGCCCACCTAGAATCTTGATTACATCCTGATGATGCCTCTGTCTTGCCTGCTAATTTTCTAATTTGGGCCCTAAAATAGCCAAAATTAGTAACATCCAATTCCAAGTGCCAGCCAAATTCCACAGCACCTTGCAGAGAAAGACCTTACTTGTTGAGTGGAAGACTCCTACTGGTGTCAAACAGGAGGAGGGACTCCTCCTTGGTAATTCTTCTATTTGGAATCCCTAGACAGTGTAGAAATCTACTTGGAGTCAGTATTTCTAAGGCACAGTCTTTTTTTCCTTGCAAATGTGGTTAGTCTGTTTTCAAGCTTCATACGGAGCTTCATTCAAATAGGGCCTTCCACAGTCTGTTGGTCTGATGGACAGGGTTCGGTGCTGCTGAAGTCTGGAGGTGTAGGATGTTTGTGTTTACAATCACATCCACGTTGTACATTTTAACTTAAGTATTTTTGATAAGTTTTCCTCTGAGAAAGTCACACATGATCAGGAAATGGTTCTCTCAGCAGTGATTGTACCATGAGATAGTTCTGCTGATGTAAGGGTATGATACACATTTTACCCAAAAGATCAATTTTACCAGTAGTCTCTCTTTTATCTGCTTAGGAATTGTATCAAATAGATAGCATATTCCAGCCAAATTAACTGGATTTACAGCTGTCCTGGTTCAGTAAAGTCCCACACTGTGCACCTGAGTTACTTTCAGGTCTCTTGACTTTCTTGTTACCTCAAATCCATGTTCCCTTTTCTGGTTTTATTAATATCAACATTCATGTGGCTTTGGACACTTGAGTTTTTCTTTTCTAACACATTCACTCTTCCTGCTCTTCTGTCCACTGTGGCTCACTCAGCCCTCCATTCTATCATTTTCCTTCCATCTAATCATTGAGTGTACATTAGGACATTAATAACCATCAGAAAAGGGAAAATAAGTGATACATTTCTCCATTTTTGTAACTGCAAGTTTTGACTGGTGAATCTGATTCTTAAAATCATGCACCAAAAAAATGAGCTGCTGGCTTTAGTTGTTGCAAATGGCAGTGCAAATCTCCATGTCCTATTTTAAAAGATTAACACTTGTGCTTGTTGCCAATTAAAGTGGAGCCAGGCTGCCTTCGGATGGTGCACTCCTTGCAGCTAGAATGGTGTGTGGCACTGTGCCATGGTGCATCATCAGCTGAAAACGGGAGAGTTTGCTAAGAATAGCCTCAGTGCCATTGAGAAAAGCAGGATCTGGCTGTTGGGAGGTGGTCCCTCACTCTGGGCAGTGTGGGGTCTTCACACTGATTTAGGGGGCTTGGGCTTCCTGGGGAAAAAAGGATCAGCGATTCCTCAGGGAAAGTGGAAGGTTGCTTGTTGTTTTGGAGCAAAACATAGCTATTTTTGAAAAAATATTTTCAGAAGCATGATTAATTGTTAAAAAGGAAAAGCAGCATTACACGATTCTCAAATGATACCTGTGTTCAGGAGTGTGGCATGCATAAATGGTAGGGAGCTGAGAGCTTGTTCATTTTTCACCACAGTAATTCAGAACAAAAGTAATTACATTTGCTGTCCCTGACTAAGTATCTCAACAAATTTATCATCTGTACTTAAAATAAATCCTACCTCAGCATAGGTATTAGGGTTTCCTATAACTTTACAATAGTCACTGCAGATCTCTGTAGCATTAAAGTGTACTTGGAATTTCAAAGCACTGCTCCATACACATATTGCTGGTTGTGTCTATTTAATTTATATCCAGGACAGTTTTCTGATATCAGAGCACACTTGGTTAGAATGTGTACTTCTTTTCTGTCTCTGCTTTCCTTCTTCTTTCATCAGTCTCAGCTCTCAGGGAGTGTAATGAGGAGTACCTTCCTCTGAGTCATGGTTTCAGGTCACAGTGCTTAACCAGAAAGGAAGGCAACAAGTTGTGCTTTACTGGAAAGTCTGATTGAGAG
Source organism: Parus major (assembly GCF_001522545.3). Lineage (NCBI taxonomy): Eukaryota > Metazoa > Chordata > Aves > Passeriformes > Paridae > Parus > Parus major. The sequence continues at coordinate 8,792,302 of NC_031777.1, read as the reverse complement.
ATCTTTTGCTTCTCTACTGGATGGAGCCATAATTATGCCTGTGATTTGGTTGTAAAGGAGGATGGGTAAAATAAAATACTGAATCATAAATAACAGTGGGCTTGTATTTACTTTGCTTTCTGATCCTGAATTAATAATGTCTAAAATTTTAAGAAACAGGAAACAGTCCTTCATAGATTTAAACCATGGTATATATATATTATTTTTTTTGATACTTTATTTGTGTTGATGTATTGAGTAGCAGAGTAAATGTGAAATTGTATTGATGCTGTCATTTATCAAAAGATTATTTGTTTTTCACTTTGAGTGTAATTAATAGCAGCACACTTGTTAAACTTCCTGCCTTAGTATCAATCAATAAGCACTCATTACCAAAAGCTGAATGTCTGAAAGGTGTAGCATTATATAAAAAGCTGACATTTCAAAGATTGACTTTCATGCCCAATCAAGAATACAACCATCTTATATTTAAATCCTTTAGCATTCATGTATTTTGGCTTTTTTATTCCAAAGTAGTACATTTTGTGGGGCTACCAGCAAGCAGAAGAGAACAGTTTAAGGACTGATTCTCCCTTTATTTGGTTCTACAGTATTTATACTGTCAGCTCCTTTTCCTTTCTTCAGTGATTGGCATTGATTCAGGTCTGTATAGACCACTTGCAGAAGGAGATTTTGAAGCAGGGCAGCAACCAGAGACGATGGATAAGGTGAACACAAAAAGGATATATAACCTCACACCAGCTTGTGGAGACCATGAGCTTAAGTGTGCTCAGCTTTTACATTCCAAGCAAAATGAGAGATAAGAGATGCCATGTGCAGGAAGATGAGATAAATTTGAAACAGCAAAAGTTGAATCCCTGTTCCTGTTAAGATATAAAGTAAATAAATTAAGTAATAAATTTAATATATAAGCAGAACTGTTTGGAAGAAGCAAAACAACCAGGTACTTTAAAGAAGTTTATTCCTTTATTTTATAGAAAAAAATATGACAGCAGTCTATTAAGACTTTATAAAGTTCTAGTGCAGCAAGAAAAGACTGTTGCCATATCATTTCTTGTGGTAATAAATTTAAATGGTCTGTTTGTTATTAGAATGCTAATCAGGAAGGAAGCAGAAGTCTGTCCTTTTTTTTATAAAGGGGTATAAAAAAGGTTACACACTTCAAAATGCAGAAAAGACAGAAATTAAAAGCTTAAATAACTGCAAACAGCAGGGTACGTCAATAATGTAAGGACTGCTTAAATGACTCTGACAGCTTTTGCAGGTGCACATACTCTGTCACTTTGCCTAGTGGAGCATTGAAAAAGTTTTATGGCTCTTTTTGAAATTTATTAAGGTTTCTTTCTTTCTTTTTCTTTCTTTGCAAAATAGTCTGGACATACCCCTCCCTTGCAGTTGTTTTTATTACAGCTTCTAAAGGAAAGTCACCTATTCAAAAACATATGTTGCTGGTTGTCTCCGTGGTTAGCTCACAGAGTTGTAAATGCTGGAGAAGGTCGTTACTTACAGCCAGATATTTTCCTTTCCTTCCCTTCCCCCATATCTTTTTTTTTTTTTGTACATAAGTCCCATTTTATTTGGTTTAGTTGTTGAAAGCCTCCCTGTATAATTTTATAATATACTCCTAATCATTTAAATTGGTAAAAAAAATGTTTTTTCAAAAAATTTGGCCATCAGGAGCTAAGAGTTCTTGTTTTGGAAGGAGGTTTTAAGTTTATGAACTTGTCTGTTACATTCCTTTTTATGATTATTCGTGCTTTCCCTGACACACTTCCATATTACTGTTCATAGATGTTCTGAGGGGCCATTGCAATGCCTATGGTGTTTGCTGATTCTATTTCATTTTATTCAGCTCCTATTTCTCAAAGACACAACTTTTTTTACTTTTTTCCTCTATTTTTTTTCTTGAGGCTTGGTATCTGTCCTCTTTGAAATATTATTTATTTCAACAAATAAATTTCAGCAAGTGTTATCTTGTAGAATTTTATTCCATTGACAGAATTAATTCCTGTGCAGATGAACAAGTGTCAGTTTACATTTTGTTTTCTGCAACTTCTCAACATTTTGAAGAACCCTTTTCCCTACAAAATCTCATATTTACATTAGTAGGAGTAAATGTGATGGCAACATCTAATTTTGATGCAAATTTGAAGAAAATGAGAGAGGCAGACAGGATTTTGCCCTCTATGAGCCAATTCCAGGTTAGAGCTTGAATTACAATGAATGTCATGTCAGAATTTTTTTTTTTTTTTGGGAAGATGTTAATTTCCAGTGTTATCTAAACAAAATATTTTTATTTTCCCAGTGAAGATAAGTACTTAAAGCTGCAACTTTAAAACCAAAACCAGTGACTGTAGTTGTGACAGGGATCAGTAAGATAAGCAATCACCAGTATCAGTTAACAGAGTAATTCATTTTCTTTTAGTTACCAGCAGGAGAATTACTGCAACAGTGCATGGCAATGACACAAAGAACTCACAAAAATATGAAAAAGTTAGAAATAGTTTGTTTCTCTATAGTCCATCCTATACCTTTTACTCAAAATGAATCTTAATTAGGGTTGTTTGATGGGTTGTAATACTCTAATAATTATCTCACTTTCCATCAACTATTACTCGGTTTAACACATTAAGAACCATATGTTTCCTCTTTGAGGGCAAAGAACTGTGGAAAGTGTTATCAAAACTCACTGCTTTAATTAAATTCTCTCTTGTTGAACAAGAAGAAATGTCTCAGTCTCTAAAGAATGACTGCTGAGATGTTCCTCTAAATAATGGGGGGTGGGGAGTTGCAGAGAGCATCCTGATATTTGTAGAACATTGACAACATCTGTAATAGGTAACATACTGAAATCCTCACAGTACGAGATTTTCAAGCTCCTTGTAGTCTGAAATTAAGGCCATATTTCTTCCCATCAGGGGCTTGTTGCAGGTTTAAGCATTTGGTGAACTGCATGATGAGACGTAGGCAGTAGCACTTCTTACTTTTGAATGGTTTTCCTAAAAGTTAGCTAACACTGTTTTCCCTCTTTACAAATTGCATCCGTATGTCTTAATTATTAGTGGCTATCCAGGATTCATATTCTCTTCAGTGTATTGATCACCAGTATGGTTAAACTTCTTATATAAAAAGTTCTTAATACAAGTATAAGAGATGTATAGTCCTGATGACAGTAGTTTGTGAAGTACAAGGGACTAAAATTCCTGATTTAAATGTTCTGGTCAGGATAGAGACTTTTTTCTAATTATTGTGGAATTCTTTAGCCTATTTTTGTTAGCTAAATAATAATGTCATGTAATAGATAAGTCTTCTGTATAAAAATGTGTGAATTTACAGCTCACCAGCTTGTCCATGCAAAGTCCTCTTGGGGTGCTCTGAAGATGCACTGGGTTGGAATTTATTGTAATCCACTGTAAATTATCCTGCACAAAGACATAATTAGTCCAGAGTTTCTGATCTGGATATTATTTACTCTCTGCAATCCTGTACAGTACCATAACATAAACACAGATGTGTAAAGAGAATCCAAACTTCCTTTGTATTTGCTACTTCAAAAATCAGTTTTTTCTTCATGCTCAGTAGACCACATGAACCAAATCTTGGCAAGTATTTCTACCAGAAAGTACTAAACCACAGTGCTTTTTGTAATGTGCTTTTAAGAAAGGGTACCTTTCTTACCTACTTGAGTGATGCTTTTCCTCCAGTATTCAGTCTTCTGCTAGTCAATGCTTTGCATAAATAAGGCACTCCAGGCTTTGCATAAATAAGGAGGCCCTCCATAGGCCATGAAGAGAATGCTTGAGGACTTGGAACAACCTTTATAAGACTTGATCAATATGTGGTTTACCTCATCAAGTGCTCAGAAGCCCTAATGAGTAATTCAGCAGCTGGTCTCCTAATAAGTAATGCTGAAATAGAAAAAATAAACAAAATTATAATATTAATTGTCCTTCCTCTAGACTCGTTTCAACCAGCGCCTTAGTAACCAGGATTTTGCCTTGGATGAAGATGACGATGAAATTGAGAGAACAAGCAAGTAAGAAGCCTGTTTGGATGTGTTATATATGTATAGGAGAGGGGGTAACAAGTGTTATTCAGCAAAGTGGAATTCAAGTGACACAATTTTCTCCTGTCTAGCTCAATTCTTGATCTAGATGATGTCAAGTAGTTTAGGATTTAAATCTGCTTTAAAAAGAGGGACAAGCTATTATATCTTTTCATTATTTATAGTGTCCAGAAGAGCTTGACATAATCCTCAGTCTTCACAGTCTCCAGATAAAAAGACTAGCTATACAAAGAAAACAGCAAAATATTCCTCAACATGGTGGGCAGTGACTTCAGCTAATCTATTCCTTAAGGCTTGTGTTGTGGCCATGACAATGGGAGATTTTTTGAAGGGTCTGAAAGACAAATAATGCCTTGGAAGTTTTATATCAAGGTCTTTCTATATGAGAACTAAAGGAAAAGTTTAAGCTGAGAATTCAACTTCATTGAGGCATTTTCTGAATTGAGGAGTCGATTTTTGATAATGAACATCTGGATATAAACCAGAAAGGACACTGATCAAAATCAAGCAGTTTAAGCTGTGATATAGTAGGGTAGAGGGAGCTAATGAAGTGTTAAAAGGATATAATGAAAACAGTGAGCCATGGAAAACAGCCTTTGTAGCAGTACTGATAGACAGAGGTTGAAAAAGACCGTGGTAGAATGGGCGTGTGGGGTAAGGATATTGCAATGAGCAAGCAAGGAAATAAGAGATAAAAGCACCAGTTCTCCTTGCAGATAGACAGTACTTCAGTAGATCTGCCCATGTGAGGGGCATGCTCTGATAGAGAACCTATTGCAGTAGGAGAGTCTAGCTGCTAGAACAAAGTGTTTGGCTAGGCCAGGAGGCAGCTAATAGTAACTGCATCTCCATCAACACCATCTATCTGTGTTCAGGAAAATTCTTGAGTAGAAAGATATTCCAGGTTTATGTTCCCATTCAAAGGTCTTGAAATGCATTCTCCTATGTCCTTTCAGTGGTGACCTTAATAAAATGATTTATGTTCCTGTCTGATGGAAAAGTTTTGTTTTCAGGTTATCATCAGAAGACAGTGAAGAAGCTTCTGCTTACTTTTACGATAGTGATGGTTCTGGTGAAACTGGGATAACTCAGCATCAAGGAGAAATGGACTTGCTTGGAGAGATTCTGGACACACTAAGCACACACAGTTCAGATCAAGGAAAACTCTCAGGAGCAAAGAGCCTGGATTTCTTTAGATCAATGGATGACATTGACTACAAGACTGCGGTTAGTCTTCTGCTTTCATTTGAAAACCAATCCAAGTCCATTTACAGTGGAATCCTGCACTTGTGGAATAAACAGCACGCAGCTCAGACACTGTAGCACAGTCCTTAGAATTGCTGATGTGTCTTCCTAGAGCTATATAACAGCACACTCATGCTGGCCACTGCATGATGGTTTTTCACCTGCCAGGAAATTGTCCAGATTACTAAATCATCTTGGAACAGTATTTTTCCCTTAAACCACATAGAGAGCTGTGCACAGTGTAATAATTTACTTAATCAATAGTTTAATATTACATTTATATCATTTTTTTTCTGTTTAATCTGATATGCCTTGAGCTGGTTTAGGATTTTTTAATCTAGTTTAGAAGGCATTTTTAATTTTCACCTTGTAGACTTAGACTAATTAGTGATACAATGATGTTTCCTTCTTGATTTAAGTCATGAGATCCAGGTGGTAATTGCACCCAAAACACTGCTAGAATAGCACTCCAGAGTTTTCTAAGAGGGCTCCTTGTTCCTAGATTAGATAGAGTTGCACTAGTCCATTAGTGTAAACAGACTGCTTGCCTACAGTTTTAAAATCCTCACCAAGTGACTGCTGTGGTATCAGCCAAAAAACCTTAGTCTTTTTGAGTTCCTACAAATATCAGCTGTCCAACACTTACTTTTTGCTGAAAGGGATCCTATTGTAGAAGACTTGTTACTGGAGCAGCAAATACTGATGCAAATATTTATAAAGCTTGTAAAATCTGATATTAAGAGTGTCACACAGGGGTTAGATTAATAAAATGACCAATTTTGTTTGACAAAAAAACTTTAATATTGAAAGTTGGTATAATTAATTACTGATGCAAAGAGGAAATGCCATCTGGTTTTCGTTTTAGTTTTAGTCCTCCTCCCTCTCATATTATGGGTACAAACAAGAAAAGTGTGTCTTTGTTCACTGTCAAAACTGCTTGTACCAAGGCTGAATGGAGAGAGGAGACAAAAATCTCTTTGTGGTACCAGAGGCAGTCCTTAGGTTAAGAGACGATGTTCTGTGAAGAAATGTAAAAACACTTGGCCTTGCATTTCATCTGGGATGTTGTTTTGTAACACTGAGTCCCAAGGAGAATCTTGACTTAGGAACATGTGAAATGCCTTCCACAGTGCTTGTGTTTCAAAAATACCAGTGTAGAGATGTTTCTTGTGACACTAACTATGAACACGTTTCTTTCTTTCAGAACAAGTCAAATGCACCTAGTGAGGGCAACCTTACCCTGCTCTGCAGCAGTGCTAATGACCAGGCAGAGTGGAACCTTGGCCAGGATGATAGTGTCCTCCATGGGAAGCAGCTCCCCCCATCACCAAGGAAGCAAGTTTCTTCTGATGGCCAGAGAGAATCTCTTTCAAGGATAGAAGAAGAGAAGAGTAGAAAAACCTTTACTATTGACAAGATGGACACCACTAGTTTGACATCCCTATCTCCAGTACAACCAAGTGCCCAGTTTACTTCCCTGGAAAGTTTCAAAGCAGGCTTTTCTTCCTGTCAGTATGCAAAGTCTAATGAAACACTAAGCAATACCTCAGAAGATCAGCTCCCAGCAGGTCTTGCTCAACAGCCATCCATTCTGATCCCTTGGGAAAAAGGTGAAAAGGAAGGAGATGAAATTCCAGAAGAAGGCGGACTTCTTCAGGAAGTGGTGTCATTATGTAAACTGAATTCTGCTTTTCACTATGGTTTAAATATTTCAAAGGATAGCTTATCCAGTGGTAGCAGTGGAAATAAAACGTAAGAAAATTATGAGAAGAGAAACTTGACTCCCATCAGATGTTAAAGGGAGACTACTCAGGACTCTATGTAACTCCATATAACATGATAACCAAAAAGAATGGAAAGGAATAAGAGATCTTCTGTTATAAAAATAATTATCTTCAGTTGAATATGCATTTTCTGCCATTAGACATCCGCTTCTGTGTTTACTCAGTTCATTTGTTGGCTGTAGTTAGGTCCACAAAATGGAACTAAATATATGAATGCACTCTTAAATCAGGTACTAGTTAGTCTCTGTGTTAAAAATACAGCAAGTGTATGATGCTTCCTAGTGTTTCCTTCCTCTAAGCAGCAAGGGTGTTGCCTAAAGGTAGCCAGGTTTCGAAGGTACTATGTTAATTCCATTAGCATGAAATGAACCAAGCAATCTGATTTGTCTGAAATGTACAAATGTTAATATTTTTAATGAATAATAATTGCCTTAATCTTTTGACAAGGGGTTCTACTGTCTTAGAAGATGAATGCAAATCTACAAAACAGCAATAATGATTTTCCATGGCAGGAATTTGCTTCAGCAAAGGTCGGGGAGGGAAGGAGACCTTTTGCATTAAGGAATTTCTTGTGACTATAACTTGGAACTTACTCCAAACTAAAACTGTGGCTCTGTCTTCCAGACTTCAAAAAGGTAGCACGTGGTTTTCTCTCTTCTATAAAGTACATGAATTACTGAATTACAATGTGACATTTATTGACTTCTGTTTACAACTAAGACACTTTAAAGACACGTCATCCAGTTTCCCTAGGTAGACTAATTCACCTAAAAATTCTCAGAAAGGAAAGTGTAAGTGGAATTGATAATTTCTATTATTTTTTATTTTTTGCAGCTTAATAGTTGGAAAACTAATATGTGCCTAATTTGTAACACTAGAAAGCTAAATTTACAGATTCAGATTGAGACTGCATATATCCAACTCTCTTTTTAGCCAAGCTGGACAACCAAAAACTTCTTTCTAAATTCAGTGAAGGAGAATAAATGGTCCTGATGTATAACGTATTTAGAACAAGCATTTGTCCTCTTTCTGGCAGTGTTCCTTACAAATATTTGGATATTTAAAATTGACCATTTTTAATGCTCTATGGAGCAGCTCTTTCATTTTAAAAATGGTCTTCGTCTTTTCTTTTTCCACCTCACCATTGCATACCTTGTCTCCACAACAGTCAGGATAGAAAAGACAATTAATCCATTTCAGCAGATAGGAATCATCAACTTTGAGGGATATTTGTGGTAAAGTTGGTAGAAAAAGCACATAGGTATAGAATGAATCCTACCTGAGAAGAATGTTCTGCTGCTCTTCTAAGTCATGAAACCTTTTTCTTTCCCTCTTTGGCATGAATGATTTCTGATAATCTCAGCCTAGGCCTGAGTGGGAGCATTCCTGGGGTTGGTATTTGGATCATATTGTGCTTTAGTACCTTAATACTAGTTTGTAGCAGAGTTTCATATCAGTTGCCTCACTGAGATTTATTAATTTGTTTTCCTTCTAGCTGACACAGGGGTTTTTTTGGCTGTGTTCTTACAAGGCAGCTGACCTAAGGGAATTGTTCCATGGCATGGCAGAGGCACTGTTTGGAAGCTCACCAGAGAGGCTTGGTAGAGTGAGACCTGGGGTTTGTTACTGCAGTTTCATTTTGTTCCAGAATGAGAAGGGCTGGGCCAGTACTTGCCACTGAGAATGAGCCTCCAGAATTATTTTTTTTTAATCAATGCAACAAAGCTAAAAGGTTGTAAAAGTGCAAATCTTACAGAAATATCTGGGTCTGATCAAGCATGAACATTTTGGAGTGTATCTGCATTTCTGGAGAAGCTCAGTGTTCCAGAGTTAGCAGTTGTACATCCAGAGGTCTGGACTCCAGACTATTTGTTTATCCTTTGGTTTCCTCTTATGCATCAACATGGTATGTTCTGAATTTTTTAATAGCAAAAAAAATGTTACTTGGCAAAAAAATTGCACTATTAGAAATCAAAAGTATCATACAAATTATGAAAATATTCACTCTCAGCTTTCCAAATAGGTCAGGCCAGGTGGCTCATGTGCTGTTCAGATGACAAAGCTCCAAAGCAACATGATGGTTCCTTGTTTAAAGCTGGCATTAATGACTTGAGGGTATTCTTCTCCCTTGCTGGTACTAAACATTGCCCAAGCATAGTGCTGCAATTGTGTCTAAGAGAAGACAGGCAATACCCAGTTTTTTGTTCTTGTAGTACTTCTCACTCCTTCTCATTCATCTCCTTGCATTTTGTGATGAGAATTTAAAAGTTCTCCTTTTCTTTTCCTCTACAACTCACATGATGTTTCTATCCATGGTTCAGTCTAAGTTGCTTTGTTTTCTTCATTTATTAAAGGCAGGAAACAGTATCATGTTTCAAGGAGGAAAATAGGAAAAAAAAAAAACCGAAAAAAACCCCAAAAACCAGAAATTATGGCCATCATTACTTTCAAAACCATCAAACACCTAAGTCCAGGAATACTGCCAGAAAATGGTTTTCAAAAATGACTGTCTAGTACTGGCATCAATCTTACTGGCTTTACATGAGAGTTAGAAAAATAATCACATAGGTTGTCCCATCCTGAGTTTTGTGAAATAAATATAGAAGCCATGTGAGACTGACAGTATTCTGAAGTTTTTATAAGGATCAATAAAACTGAAAGTTTGAAGTGGATCAGCTGGAAGTTTGATCTTTCAAAACTGAGGCATTGTGGTAATAATTCAGTGCTTCATGGAGTGAAAATGGAGGCTGAAAAGAAGTAAACAGATTAAATAAAATATGGTAATATTCAACCTAGAATTATTTTCATTTCAGTCAAAATGTTTCTGTGCTTATGCTGCATTGTCTCCTTACTATTCACAAAGCCCATAGTTTGTTTAAAATTATTAAATAGTATTTTTTTTTGTTTTGAGCCTTGTATGGGTTCAGAAATAGCTTAGTCTTATAGATATGTTGATTTTAACTGTAGGTGCATTTTTAAATCTGGAATATACAGCATCTTTTCCACTTACTATCAGTGATCTTTTAAAAAGGCTAATATTTGTGCCTTATTTGAATAGCATTGCCACTTACCAAATACATAAGAGTCCAAATTGATATTTCTGGTTCAGTACTCTTGTTCTCTGTCCTTGTGATAATATAAAATTGTTTATTGGCTACATATGCAGTATTTTTAGTACCTCATTAGGTTCTATATTAAGATACATTTTCCAGGTCCAGTACTTTGCAAGTTTTATACTTGTATGCTTTTTATGTGGAAATCCTTCTAGTGTCTTTGAAAATCATCAACATTGATCACCAGCTACTGGTGAGAACTGAATTCTGCTCAGTCAGAGCTCCTGTGGTCTTCTTTAGAGGCATCTCTTCTTCAGGATCTCAAAAATCTTCCCATTTCTCCCGTTTAAGGGAGATACCAGGTTATTTGATTAAGCTTTGTGGTCTGTTACTTACACATAGGAACAAACTTCCAATGTAGAAAGTCAAATCAGGACTTGAAATTAATATTTTTAAGTTAATTTTGCATAGTTGTCTGCCTAAAATGAGCTGTATCACTCACCTGGTTTGGGAGAAAAAAGTAAGGGCAGTGGAAGGACAAAGGGATTCCTGCGTTTTTCCAGTGCAGTGTGGTGAAGCAGATCCACAGGAAGAAGTCCACAGGAGAGAGAATAACTTTGAAGAAATACAGATTTCAGTTCTATCTCAGCTACAGTGGTTCCAGCTCAGTCATGCAGGCAAAAGTAATATTGCCTGTGGAGTTAACTCCCTGTGGGATTTGCAGAATGGCTAATACATTGTCCCAGTCAGAGCCTTCCCATTCACAGGTATAGTGATGTAATGAGGAAAACTGCAGATATCAGGGAAGTACTGTGGATGCAGAGGTGATCCCTACCCACCCTCTATGCATGCAGAGGGCTGTCTGTGTAGGCAGTGGTTTGCTCTTCCGTCTCACATATTTGGGTGTTGTGTAGTTCTGAAAAAATAGACTAGTTCTGAAGAAAAAATGTAGTTGTAGAAGTTGTCATAGAAGTTGTCAACTGAACCCTTCCTTGTCATTTAGCATTTCAGTGGTGCTGGTGGTGTTGGGGTGGGATCATCAGAAACTCTCAACCTTGGCTGAAGTCCCCTCTCAGGCATTGTAACACAGACTTCAGGCAGAGTTTTAGACAAGTGCTGGGTGCTTCTGAAAATCCCACCCAATCTATTAGAAGAGTGTTTTAGACCTTAAAATTCTGTTTTAGATGTCTTTTCAGGTTTTAGGATGAGCTAGTTTACCACCTCGTGTTCTTGTAACCAATGTAAAGTCTAGGCAAAAGAACAGTAAAACCAGGTGTTTATAACAGCTTCTCTTTATCCACCTACAGTCAATGATATTCATTTCTACAGAACAACTTTTCGTTGGTGCAGCTGTTTAATAGAATTGCTAGGACATCTAAAATACGTTCTGTATGCATGTAAGTAATCAAAGAAACATTTCATGCAATAATCAAGTGCCAGCATGAGGCCCCTTTGCAAGTGTCCGCTGTGTAATCCTGACCATACTGTGTCCTGTAGGAGGAACCCCTAACCATAGCCCTCCCTGACTCCTCAGGGAGAGCTCAAGAGGAGCTTTATTTCCAAGGAGTTAGCATCTTCTCCCTTGGCACCAGCCTCTAGTCCAGGTGCTGTGAGACTCTAGCCAGTGTGTTCCCAACAGCCTGAAATTTCAGGCTAGACAAATGTGGCCAATAAGTAGCTTCCTTATTGAAAAGCTCAGGATGGTGAGGGCTGTCTGTTCCCAAGGTATTGCAGTAAATCTCTGAAGAATGAATGTAGAAATAATTGCACCAGCAAAACCAGTATGAATGGTGATGTGATTTGTCTTCAGTAACTTCTTTGCTGCTATTAGGTGTGTCTGTCTCTGCCGGGTGTTGTTTACTTGTTAGCAGAATCTGAGCTAACCAGACCGTGTCCTCATCTTCACCCCAGGAGCATGGACCACAGGTGGCCTAGAATTCCTTGGGGTGTTGAAAATATAAAGGAATGGAAAGGGATGATACAGCTTGTTTGTACAAAACCTTCCTTGATCTGTTCTGCAATATCTCTTCCACAGTTTCAGTCAGTGGCCAGTTGAAAGTACATGACAGGTCTTTTGGAAATCTGCTTCACCTATTCTTGCAGAGTTTCCTGTTGAGTCCACAGCCACCTCAGTCTAGAGGCCCATCCACAACCCATGTAGTTGGCAGGGCCATTGCCATCCTCTCCTGGGTTGGAGTATGAAGCAGGTAACACAGTTGGATGTTACTCCAAGGTGTACTGTAGAAAAGGGTACTCAATTAAATTGTACTATTACTTAGGTCAATACTAACGACACTTGTATTTAGAATCCAGTAACAGTATTAGCATTTGGAAAATAGGTTGAGTTCAAGTACATTGACATCTATTATGATTCTGTGTGAATTAACATTCTCTTAAAAATAAGGGAGCAATTTGGTTGGGAGGGGGGAAATGTGTTGACTTTCAAATCTTCAGTGAATTTTGTGCAATATTTCTCCTTGTTTCAAAGTAATTTAGTAGTGCACATCTGCTTTCAAGCAGATCCATGAAATTGTATTTTTCAGAAATGTATAAAATTAGATGTAGCTTTGAAATATGGTTGTATGATAAAACATGAAGAAATATATTCTAATGAGGAAAATGTAGTGACTGGGAGTGATTATGGATGTCACATTCTGTAGAAATAATAAGGCCGAAGCCACTGTTCACATACCAGTAGTTCCAGGTAGCTCTAAAAGTAAAACCTGGTTAAATTGAAGTCAAGTTAACTATTAGAATTGATGATGTTTAGTTTCTGCTTTGATCACTTGTTTATAATGGGTAAAATGTTGAGGTGTTAAGCACTGCTTTTCAGAACCAGCAATGAGGTGAGAGTTCATAGCAATGACCAGAAGAATTTAGTTTGTGACATCCCTAATTATTTTAAGTCATTACTTAAAACATCTAGTAATGTTGCCAGTATCTTTTTAAGTTTTTGTAAATTAATTTCTTTGTATATTGATGTACATTTTCTTTTATCCTTTTATTTTTCCTTGAGACCTTCTTTAAATTAATATACTTGAATGAGGCAATAAAGCACTGTGGAAGAAGTAATCTTGGTGCAGCTTGCACACAAGCACATCACGTCTCTTACTTAATGATTTTTGAGGAGGAAGAGCAATTTAAAATGCTTAGATTCTTGGCAAACTGTCAGTTTGTGTTTGTGAATTTTAAATATGTGTCAGATATGATGAGAAATGTCTCGACACAGAACAAAGAAACATCATGTATCTTGATGCTTCTAATTTTATTTTTTTTTTTTAGTTTTTTTTACAACTTTTTTTTGGTGACCCTTGAAAACCATTCCCAATAATGCTCCTTATTGTGAGCCTTTAATATGTAAAAGAGAGGCATAAAGTACAGGACACATTGAGATGTTATTGATAGTTTTGAGATAAAAAAAACTCACAGACCAAACAACCAGCATTGTCCTTACAGTTTTAAAAATGTAGTTAGTTACTGACATTTTAACCAAACTAGAGCCAAATTTACTTCATGCTTTTGCACCTTCTGGACTACTGTTCAAAGTCATCTTGAGAACTGTAATTCTGACCTTAGACTACTGTTAGTAGTGCACTGTCTAGATGTATTGAGCTGTGATGTGTGGTGTGGTTTGTTTTTTCTGTTTCCTTCCAAAATTTGTGGCATCAGTAGAAGTTTTCAGTGAATTCCACATTACCATAAAGTGCCCAACACTGTACTATAAAATAAAATTTAACAATATCAAAATTCCTTGGGTGATGCAGGTTCTTGGGTGATGGGTTGGTCTGAGCAGCATTTTCAGGCTTATCAGGCATAAAGATTAAAATTATTCTGTATTATTTTAGAAGATTTTCTCCATCGAGTGAACATTTCATTTTCTCAAATGTAGAGAAAGCAGAATGTGTTTTCTTGAATGCAATAATGAATTGATTAGTGAAAATGTTAAATGTTGATGTCCTTTGAAATTCCAGTGGTATTTTGGATCTTTTAAAAACCTTAGCTAATCATTCCTTTTTTGTTAAACAGCTTTTCTTGGGCTCTAGATCTTCAAATTACTGCCAAAAGTAGTTATATTATCTTTTTTCATAGATTAAGAAATCAACATAGTAAGGAGAAACAAGTAAGAGGAAGGTACAGTAATAATTGATGGGTGCTGTGGTTTGAACCTTTCATATTAGATGTTAAAATAATAATAATTGTAATCTCACCAAGTACTTTTGTCCTGTTCAGCCAAGTATTATCAGAGAGCTCTTGGGGATCCTGTTGGTGAGGGAGGAGGGGTGCCTGACCTCCTGGGATCTGATGAGGGGTCAGACTGTGCCGCTGAGAGGTGCTGGGACCTCCCCCTTTTGCAAACCTGGACAGCTCCTGCTCTTCCTGCTCTGCTGCCCTTGGGCCTGAGTGCCGCCCCCTCCGCATCCGATGGCACTGCTGGCCTGTGTGACCCACTTGTACATCTGGTGACCTGCCTTCGTCCCCCTCCTTGAGGCTGCTGGGGGGAGGCTGCTGCAGAAAGCACCTCTTGGCTTCAGGGGAGATGGGGAGTAAAATGAAGGTAGGTTTTATCTGTAACTTAGGTGGGATAATGGATGTGTAAGGGGTGAGGTGACCCTGGCTGGTCTCTGTTTCTCCATCCTTCTCAGGGGGAGGGCTCCTGACTCTTCCCCAGCTCCAGCACGGAGGAGCTCCTCCATGGCCTGTGGGTGGATCTCTGCCCCCATAGACCTCCCTGGGCTGCAGGGGCACAACTACCTCACCATGGGCTGCACCTTGGGCTGCAAGGGGAATCTGCTCTGGCACCTGGAGCACCTCCTGGAGCAGCTCATGCCCCTCCCTCCTCACTGACCTTGGTGTCTGCAGAGCTGCTGCTTTCTCATACTCTCCTCTCTCTCAGCTGCTATTGCTCAGTGCATATTCCCCTTTGACTGTGTTATCCCAGAGGTGCTGCCACTGTGGCTGATCAGCTCAGCCTTGACCAGCCATGGATCTGTCCCGGAGCTGCCTGGTATTGACTCTACCAGACATGGGGGAAGCTTCTCGCAGAAGCATTTAAATGTAGTTGCAGGTGTATGACTATCATTCAGCTAGAATCTTCCATTGAACGGCTATGCAGTATAATCTGATCTGTTATTCACTCTTCTGTATTAAAAGCATTTTGATACCTTATGCAGACAAACCATAGAGACTAGGTTTCAATATTTATATAGTCAATCCAGAAACTGATGAGAAAACTACAAATTATCTTGATAAAAAACAATGAGGGTGTGATTTTAACAGTTGCTGTTAGACTGGTGCTAGCTTACTGCAGCCAGCAGGCTGATAACAGCTGTGAAGTGTGGTAGCAAAGGAATCCTCACTGCTAGATTAAGCATAGCACATCTTGTAGTCCTTTGATTTTCCGGTAGATATGCCCACATTTTTATACCTGTTAAAATGATAGCTGTGAAAATTAACTTCTTTTCTTAGGTCCAGGTTATGAGTCAACTGAGGACATTATGAAAGCTGTCTTTGCAGAAGGAGCAGGAAGGTATGAAGTCTTTCAGGTAAAGATTATCTGCTTTCCTTAGTATTTTATCTCAGGGCACTGAGAGTGTGGTTGCAACTTGGCTTCTGAGGATGTTTGAGTTAAGTTCTTTCAAACCTGAGAATGAGAAAGGACTGAAAAAGAGGAGATAATAAGAAAAGGCAGTCTAAGTTAAGTTGGCAGATTTTACACAGATGGTACAGCAGGACTCTTCCTGTCAATACAATGCTAAGTGTCTGTGAAAAACTCAGAGGGGTTTGATATAACAGCCATGTGGTACCACTCTGGGTACGAGAGCTGGCTTGTGTATTAGGAATTGTGTCATTTGAGGGAAGAATGCAGCTTAAAGCACCAATTTACTGGAGACTATTTAGAAGGAGAAATCAGAAACTCTCCTATTCATTAGTAACTGCTTGGTTGTGCTTCAAAAGCAGATGAGAATTGCTTTTGCAACTCACTTTTGCTTTCACACAATGTAGCTGCAGCCGTTCCTGAATGATGGACAAAGCATTTCATTTTCATTCCAGAACTCATTTTGTGTTAACCTCATGTTCACAAAATGAAAAATAACTTTATCAAATTCAGGGATTTAGATTTTTATTTGATGTGACAAGCAATAGCAACAACAACAACAAAAACCTAAGCAATGCCTGGGGTGTTGTGGGTTTGCTGGTATTCAGATAAAGCAGAGTAGAGTCTGTCTGCAGATTTTCAGAAAAAAAAAAGCTAACAGCTTCTTGCATTTCAAAAGCCCAAAGGCAGTCAATCTTGTTGGAAATTCTGTATGAAACATAAACAAGTATTAGTTCTAAATGCAAAGTTTGGGAAGCATATTTGGAATATGTTATGGGCTGTATATTGTTACCTTTGTGTGACTGCCCATTCCACATTCCTCCTGAAAGTCGGAAGGGCTGGGCTCCTGATGGTGTGCTGCTCCACTGATTTTTTATTTTTGGGTCCACTTCTTCTCTCAATTGTTACTGAAAGACTGGGAACAAAGCAGCAACAAACCCCACCACACAACTCTGAAGAAGAAAGGTACAGCATGGCCTACAAAGATTCTACTAAACTTGGCTGCAAGGCTTCTCCTATTAGGTCTGTTACCTGGTTTTAATTGTTAAGTTCTAAACTACTCAGTTTCATGGATGAGACACAGTAGAGATGTACTCTGCCATGTACCACTTACACAATACTCATTTGCCAAGTTTGTTTTCCAGCTGTGTATAATTCTGTGAATAACTCAACTAAATTGTGGTACTCTGCCTTGAAATGTGCTTTAGGAGTTGTAGTTACAGCAGAAAGTTCTGTCCTGCCTACAGACCTCAGCTTAGCTCCATCCTTGCATTGACTCCACATTCAGTAATACATGGCTATATGGAGACAGCAGTGTTCTGTTCACTGCTGTTCTTGAGAAAATAACCTCTTAATATTGTACCACCTGTTTAGCAATGAGGAGGATTATGTACTTAAAATGTTCAGCTGAATAATACATACAAACATCTGACATTTGGCCCACTCTGAGAATAGGTGGCATGCTTATTTAACGATTTCAAAAATGTTAAAACGGTGAGGTAGAAATTAAAATGTTTTTTTAAAATATTTGTATCTAACTTACTGATTAACTCCTTTTCTACATTTCCCCTTGGCATATTCATACTGGGCGTCACAGTAGCTGTACTTGAACAATATACTGAACATTGTTGACATTTCAGCCTAATTAGTTGCATCCTATTTTGTGATTTGTCTTTGGTGCTTTGGGTTGCTGGCCCAGGATTTTTTTTAACTTTTTTTTTATGCTCATCATTGTCTCATTCTAAATGTCAAGAGACCAGTATTTGTGTAATTGTTTTTTCCCCTTACTTCTTTTCTTCCTAATGTCAGAAAATTTGACAAGTGATTTTTGCATCTTAGGCAGGCTACACAAGAAAAATACATCCCAGGACTGCATGACAAACGAAAACTAATCCGGTCTGTGCAGGTCTTGATTGCAGTCATATATTTTTCCGGCCAGTGGTCACTGTAACACATCATTCTGAACCAGAATGATCTTCTCTGGGACTGGTCTCATCATTTGTGCCAGCATTGGGCCACCACAAAAGGCAGATTTGCATCTTCTCTGTTGGGCTAATTTCTCAAGCAAAAACCTGCTGGAGCTTCCTTCTCTCTGGGGTCAGGTTTATCACAGTTGTCTGTGATCCTGTCATGGATCCCACTGGAAGAAAATGCTTGGCACTAGGCATGTTCAACTGGGCACTGAGGTTTTATACATTCCAGATGGAAAGTCTCAAACTGTTGGTTTGCTTTAAATGACCCTCACTTGTGCCCACGGGACTGTTTAAATGTCTGGAAGAGCTGCAGTCACTGACACAGGAGTATGCACTGCCAGAACCTGAGGGACAGGAGCAGTGCAACTGTTGCTTTTCTGGTTTGCTTTTTTTCCTTCTTTGTCACTGGGATCTAGGTCAAGGTTGCTCCGTTTGTGGGTGTTTCTAGGTTGTTCTAGCCAAGGTGTGAAGAACTGTTCCCACAGTGGTGCTGCAGGCAGCCAGGAAGGAGAGCCTGATGCTTTCTCCTCCAAAATAAGCCTGCACTCCTGGCTGGTCCTGAAGTGGCTGTGGTACAGGCAGGGTGCCCTGTTTCACTGGATGCCCACAGCTTGTTATATGGGCATCCTCTCCCTGCTTTCTGAGGAGGGATCAGAAGCAGTTAAGGCTGCATTTATTTGTTTAAACTGTTCTGTCCTTGGAGCAAAAATACTTGGAAATGCTCCTCACATCTTTCCTGAAGATTTACACTTCCCTAATTTGCTTAACAACTGTGCACTTACCTAGGGATAACACTGCAACTCCTGTGTGCCAGCTGTGTGGGAGACGCTCAGTTGTTTATTTGAGGGGCAGAAAGTTCTGTAGCCTGAGGCTGCCCCATGGCCTGGCTGCCTGGACACTGCAAACGTGCAGCAGTGCAGGGGCTGCTGGCACAGGTGACAATGGCCACAGCCAGCATGGTCACATTGTCTTAGGATGGCCCTGCACAACCCTTCCCTCCCATTCCTCCCCTGCTGCTGCTCCTGCTGAATCTCTGCTGCCAAGAAGGGTTAGCACAGGTGCCAAGTGAAACTGAGTGGGTTTAAATTGGAAACACACATTTTTGTCAGCACTGGTTATTACAGTACATGCCAGTGGAAATCACACTTTTGCTGGAACTACAGGTGGAACCTGAAAGGTCACACACAATATTGAGCTGGGGAGAATGGCATACTTCAAATGGTGCCATGAGGAGCATGGAACCAGATGAAGGCCTGTGTGGCTTTTCTCTGATCAGAAAAGACGATTTAAAGCCATGATTTGGACATGCCCGCCTCTGTGGTGCTTGACAATGTTAGATGGATTGTTGGGGAAGGAATTGCTTTGTGAAATGTCTCTGGAGAAGGAAAAGCCATGGCCTGATAAAATCAGAAATTAAAAGCAACATTTGTGAAACCAAGTCAAAAAACAGCAAAGTTGCTCAAATTGGTTGCAATATAAAATCTCCCAATACATTTTTACCCAATGAACATATACATACATATAATTTGAAAGAATGTAAACTCAGAAAAAGCATGACCTAATTGAGACCTCTGCCTGGCCTTCAGTACCTCACCTATGCCTTAATTTATAATTTATGCTCTGGCTTTTTGCTGTGCAAGAGATCTTCACACCTCATGGCATGCATTATAGATGGAGGAGTTTAGGTTAAAACATGCTTTTACTGTGAGGATTGGGATACTGCCCACTCTCCACATCAAATTCATGTGTGCAATTTAAACAAGACCTCACTCTGCTCCCAATAAATACACACCAGATGTATCTTTTAAAATGTTAGGTTTTGCAGCATCTTGACACATGCCAGTAGTTTGAAGGCTGTGCATGCTTCAGTGGGGCATGAAAGCCCCATCCATTCATTCAACTGTGACATCTTGCAATAGGCAAAATTCTAGTGATGTCAGCTATTCACTGCTCAACTTCATTGAGTTACAATGCCTAATCTGATGCTCTTTTTTTGAATTGTTTTCAGAGGTGTCAGTTTTCTTTAGCTGAGAGGTGATTGAATAGCACAGGAAAAAGGAACTTGGCCAAAATCCTCTGATCTATGATTCCTAATGTTATGTGACATTACACATGTAAAGGTTTGTCCTGAAGTGAGACTTAGGGCTTATGTTAAATAAAACATAGTACAGACATTTGGGGCTGGGAAAAAGACTTTGCTGTCTCTTATCTGGAGACAAGATTTCTACTGTGGGACTGTATTTATTATGGATGATTTAAAAGTGTGTCAACTACTTATTTAATACTGTAAATAAGATTAATTTTATTATTAATTAGCATCTGTGGGAACAATAATCACTAGCCAGATGTAGACAATGACAGAAATAATCACTGGCCAGAAACCTGGATGGGCAGCAAAGGATGGTGCAGATTGCAGTGCTGAGGCTGGCAGCCCTCACTGTTCATCTCATTCCCAAGCATGGAAAATGTTTCTTGATCACTTGCTTTCTAATTGCAAACTTGACTTCTTAAACTGTAAATATACTTCTGATCTAGGGATAATTTCCTTTGTAATTGCATGATGAAAGAATCCCATAAAGTAAAAACAATATAGGATTCGATATAATCCTTATTTATTGGTCATTTTGATCCTGTACAGAGCAAAACAGTAATATGAATACAGCATCTAAACTATGAACATATGTACATATAGAGAAGGAACAGTTAATGTTACATAAAACAGAGAAGGCACATAATGCAAGGTAATGCTCACTGTTTCACAGGTTGGATGCCACCTTTTCCAAGGAAAAGGGAATGGACCATGAAAGGGGGTAAGTTGCTTCATCCTTCCCCTGCCTCTGAGTACCTTTGGAGGGATTTGGTGCAGAGCAGACTGTATGTTCTAACTTAGCACCCTCTCTTTGTTTGTAGAAGGCTATTCGACATGAAGAGAAGGTTAAATATGTAAGGCTTGGGAGTATATTGAGCTTTTTTTTTCCTTTAATGGATAGGTTGCAAGTGATGATGAATAATATATACATGAAAAATATTATACTTCAAACTTTTTAGTCAAATAGTGAGAGAGATTAAACAAATGGAATTCTGAAATATTTTAAGACTTTCCTGTGGAGATCCTGCCAGAGTAGTAGAGGTTGCCAGTGCTTTTTTGGGAACCAGAAGCCAAGTTCAATATTTTTTCTTATAGCAGCACACCTGCTCTCCACAACTCCTAGATGTTATTGCTCCTCCCTGGATGTCTGTGCTTCTATACATTCTATTAAACCCCTGGGCTGAGAAGCAGAAAATACCTTGGTATCTTCTATCTCAGTCTTAATCTGTGGGTTAAATTTCATCAGGGATTTTATTAGAGACTCTTTAAAATGTATTCTGTTTTAGCTGTTGTTCCCTGGCTGAGACATGGGCCAGAAGGGTCAGTCTTCCTAACCATGCATATTATGGTGGCTATAGCATGTTCATGAAGTGAAAGCTTTGGGACTTTTTGTGCCTCTCCAGGCTGCCAATTGAGCATTTCCAGATGCAGCATCTACCTCCCTGCTGCCTTTGGATGTTGCTTCATTAATGCAGATTTTCAGGAAGTGTGTTTGGAAATGACACTTGTTGCCTTCTGGGCCTTTTTTTCTTTTTTTTTTTTTTTTTGGTTGCTTATAAGATCATAGAGTTTTGAATATTTCACATTTTAATCCCTATTTGAAGTAAAACATGCTCCCTGCGAGTTACCCTACAAAGATCTGCTTCAATAGGTAATTCTAATTCCTGACTCACCATCATCCTCCCACTGTTTCTTTTGGCCTCACTGCAGTGAAAGTCCAGCTTCCACCTTGCTGCGATCCAGCTTTTGCCTCCACCTCCCTCAAGTGCCATTTACTTTCATTTCCTTTTCTTCTCTCATTTTTCTGTGAATTTCCACCACTCTTACTTTTATCACTTCCTCTCCACCAAGGCTGACAGCAATCTCAACTTACTCTAATCTTAGTTTAAAGGTTTTTTCCCCTGCCTTCTGTCTCCTTGACTTACTTTCTACAAACCACACTTGTATTTCACTGTGAGATTTTTCTCTTTGTTGTGCTTTTATGGATGTCTTTTTAATTCTCTAGGAGCATATTCCTCCTGAACTCTCTTTGGTCTGTATGAAAAGTCTTCAGGCTTTCATCTTCTCTGCCTCTTCTTTCCTCTGCACACGCTCCTGGGTATCTTGCTCAGCCCTAAAGATTCTCTCTGTGGCAACACTTTCTGGAATATTTTATTACATCTCTACAGATTGTTTTTCAACTGTCTCCCAAATTTCATCCAGAAAGTCAAACCATAGAGAAGAGCAGATTTACTTTTCAGCTACTTCCTTATTCTTACTCTTTCCTTGTGCTTTCCTTCAAGTTAGTTCTTGCAAACTGACTCCATCTTCAGCTGCTTTCTCCCTTTTGTCCTTTTTCCTTGGATAAGGTAATAATTAAGCCTGGAAGGGATCTGCTGATGTCATCTAGTTAAACCTCCTGCTCAAATAAAGGCAGACTTCAAAGTTAGATCTTTATTATAACCATTCTACTGCTATTTCTGATATCAGCTGATTTCTCTTTTTCTTTCTCCATCTATGCTATTCCCTGAGATCTCTATCAGTTCTCTCAGTTGAGCTCATTGACCACGAAATCGAGAGCATAAGGTGTGTGGAAGCATATTCTTTGCATCCACTTTGTTAGTCCAGTGCTGCTTCTGCTGCTTGAGCCTAATTCATTCTTCCAGATTTGTCCTGGTGTTCAGAGCTTGCTGTCCCCAAGATTTTCCCAGCCTTCTCTTCCTCACTCACTTACTGCTTGTTCCCTTGTTATCACAGTCTCCCATGTGGAGATTGGCCACTTTCTTGACATGGTTTGTCTTTCTTGTGAGTGAGGCAAAAAGGAAAAAAAAGCCATGATTTGAAAAGATCCGGAGAAAAGAATTTCTGCTCTCTCTCATCATAATTTTAGTAACTTGTTTTTCCACTATTTCCTCAGTTTTCTTTTGAACTCTCTGAATTTAGACTGCAGCTGTACAACAGCAGTTGCATTCAAAATAATAAGCTTCAGTAAAGCTGTAAATTTGGCCGGAATAAAATCTGCCATGCATTTTTGCTGTGACTACATTCTTCCAACTCAGCTTGAATCCAACCATCCACTCACATTTTCTGTAGTACCTTGTTTTGAAAGATATTGGTGAGGACTGCAAAAAGTCCTGAATGTGCTTACTATCATAGTTACTGCTAATCATCTAATATAAAAATAAATGTGAGTGGCATTGATCTTCAGTAATCCCTTAAGGGGTCATCCAGAATTAATTATCATTTATTCAATTAAGGATCATTAATTGAAAAGATGAGTTAAACTCTTAGATACTGAGTGTGCGTACCCTGTTATGCAACTCCTGGAATAATCTGGGGGTTGATGTTGGGATGTTTCACTGCTGTGGGCACATGCAAGCTGAAGTGCAGAAAGAAATGCCTTCATGGCCTTTCCACTCTGATGCCTCCTTATTGTGGATTCAGTTTGTGTGGGAGCAATGTTTGTGATTTAATTACTTGACTACATTTGAAAATTGACTGCATGAGTTACAGTTAAATTTTGCCTCTACATTCCAAAAACCCCTTTGACATTGAATAAATTTTTGGCACAAAGAATCATACAATCATTAAGGCTGGAAAATACCTTTAAGATCATTGAATCCAACTGTTAACTTACATTTTCAAATGTCTATTTCATTACAACATTTCTTTGTATCAAATATTTGTTTCATTGCATTGCATGTCAATGTGATTTTTATTACATCTATGTAATTGTCTGTTTCATTATAAGATTTCTTCCAAGCTTCTTCATTACATTTCATGCATTTGTTTCTTTTTTGACACAGCAACCCTTTTGCTGCTGAGGTTTATGAGGTAGTTAAATAGGATTATCCCTATTTTAAAAGAAGAAACTTGAGGCATAACAATTTATTTGCCCATGATCTTATGAGAAGTCTGAGTTCCAGGAGAAGCACCAAGTTTGGCCTAATTATTTTCAAGCCAATGTTCTACCTGTAGGCCACTTCTTCCTCTTTCCTGGTATTTTCCATGAGCTTTAGGAAACATTTATTTTGGCATCTTTCATTTTGGCAGCCAATGTACGTTTGCAATGCGAGAAGCAATAATTTTCTAAAAGGGATGATTGGGTAATATTGTAATAGGAAAAAGGCAGTAGTGTGGATGCACACAACTTATTTAGGATATTTAGATTTCATATCTCCTAACAGGTCAGGTTGTGCCCATCGGGTATTTTATGCCACAGTCTTTTATCCTAAGAGAAATACGTTCCTTTGGAAACTGAAACTCATTTCACTTTCATTTTAGTAGAAGGTGGAGGAACAGCAAGTGAAACAAAAGAACTAGAAGGAAGAAAAACAAACTTGAAGCATCTAGTTCTAGTACTAAAACCTTTGATAAAAGAATTACAATGTCTTTATTGTACAGACTTAGCTGATTTGTCTGCATCATCTTCTGCAGCAGTGATTGCTAGGCAGCCAAAGGAGAGTGCAAAAGGAGAAGCTGTTATCCGTGTGGTGACCAGGACAGGCAGTTACATTTATTCCAGGAGCCATTACTGTCCATAATGCCTACTGCTGATTATCAGGGCTGGAGTTTCCAGTGCAAATAAAAATTGTCCTTGGATGGGCTGGTCATCAGCAATGATAAATGTCATTTGTTCACTACTGAACTTAAAAGGAAAGCAATGAAAGAATTGTTGTAATATTTATCAGAAGGAAAATGAATATATCTTACATATGTTCAGTGTCCCCTTTCAGCCAGGTCTGAGGATGGAGGAGTGGCTTTGCTTTCTTCTAGATCAGTCTTTCCACAGGTGGTGGCTGCACCATGTTCCACATCTCTACACGGGACCCTTCCTTCTCCTGGCGGCTGGGGCTGTAGGTGCCCTGTGTCGCCCGTTTGCTGGCAGTGACAGCGGAGACCACCATGGCCAAGGACAGCACCACCAGCAGGGCCAGCGTCACCAAGCCAATGGCTGTGAATATGCTCGAGATCAAGTCAGCTGCCAGCTGCAGGGACGGAAATAATTGCAGTGTCATTGCCACCAAGAGAAGACTGAGACACACTTGGGCTACCCCGGAGGGAAAACAGAAAGCATTCTATGAATCAGGCTTTATAAAGGTGAGTTACTGCTGAAGCACCATTTATTGTAGGGAACTACATTAACCCCTCCATTTTGATCTTTGAACTCTTCAGAATATGACTGGATGGTTAGTGTTCAAGGCAGATGAATTTCTTGTAAGGACACATTTCTTTTGACAGCTTCCTTACCTTGAAAATAACCTGCAAGTTAATATGTCTGTGGGCTGCAGTAGTAATTCAGCAGTTATTTAATCCTTCAATAAAAAATTCATTATTCCTAGTTTGCTTGTGAGCACATTATTGCTGGTCTTTGCTACTGCAAGTTAAACATGAGCTAGTTTGAACATATATTGAGCTATATTTCTGTTTATCTTGCTGGAGGAATGAAATTTATATGAACATTTATATATATATACACTTACATATATAGAAATATTGCTTACAATAAATATTGTAAAATGTAGTATTTCTACAGACATTCCTACCAGTAAACTTTTCTACCAGTGTTTGCATTAAATAAACGTATAGAGGCTGCACAAGAGTGCATAATCAGTATATTTTCACAGGTAAATTTTAAAATATTAATGCAGATCTTCCGTATATAGACTTCATAGGTTCATCTACAGAAACATAAGCAGTTCAGTACAGGATGAAATAAAGATGCTCTGATTTTTTTGGGGTTTTTTTCAGTTTTCATGTGGCAGTGGGAAATGTAATAATGTCAGAAGGCAGTGTGCACATAAACCAATCTGTCAGCTGGAAAAACTTCAGACCAGAGAAATTTTATAGATGGTAGATGAATGTTTTGTACACATCTATGTATGCACTTTCATGTTTAAAAATGCTTATGGTGAGGAGAGCAATGAAGTGATGTAGTTAGTGTGGAAAAGTGGTCACTATGGACAAAATGACCCTAGCAGGAATTGAACTTCTGGGCAGATTCTGCCATCCATCATCTTTTGATTTGTATTACAAGTGACAGCTGAACTGCCTGAGATGAATGCGTGCTTGAGGCTGAACTTTCAAATCCCCAAATATTTAGAAACAGAAAACAGTAGGTCAGAGCTTGTTTCCCAGTTAGATGCTCCATGTTGCAGGATATTTTAGTGACCTGCTTACTCGTCATGTCTAAGGAAGGGCAGTCACAGTCCAGAGCATGAGGATGATTTTGCACTCAGTGATGGATGCACTGGAAGTGGATGCTCTGTGTGTGCATCCCCTGGACTCACGCCTTTGCTGGAGAGCAACAATGCCAGAGGGAAAACGTTAAAACAATCCTGTCTCTCTTTTTTCCTCTCTCCAATTCCACACTGATGTAAAAGGTCCTGCTATAATAGTAAAAGCAATTTTGGCTCAGGGGTTCTCTCCAGGGGATAAATGATTGACTAGGATATTTTCCTCTGTCCTTGATGGCTAAATATATGGTCCCTGTGATTTTAAATACATTTTTCCCAAAAGAAATAATATAATGCAGGTGTCAGACCAAATGACTACTACTCTAAAACAAGGTGGCATGAAGCATGTTGGTCTATTAAATTGTATTGGATTGGAAAGGTTATTTCATCTTTGGATAGTATTACAGACATATTTGAGATCCTAGTTTTGCTCTGTACTCTGTTGGATTGTATGACCCTTGTTCCTCTTGTCTCAGAGAGGCAGCAAATTTTTAACGGAATTTTTGTTCTCAGAAGCTCTCTTTTGTTTTCATTGCCTGCTCTGGGAAAATAAGGACTAAGATAGTCCAGGTTAACTCTGATCCTAGGGTTGAACAAGCCATTTGCAAGAGAAATTCACTACCACAGACAAATGGATGGCATGGCCTCTCCTCTGGTATGTGAAATTTCTGAATTCAGTCTCCAGTTTTCCAGTCCATACTCTTTCCATTCCTGTTCCAAGCATGTCTCTCTGTACAGTTCCATTCATGATAACCTTCAAATTAATTTGATACCTTAAAGAAGAACTTTTTGCAAAAAATTGGGGTGAAGAAAAACCTTGTAACTTGCTAAAATGGAGTCACACATCTAAATGTCACTTTCAAATTAAGATAATCATAACAGGGATTTGGTTTTTTTTTTGCAATAGTTACTTATTAGAGAAACCTTACCCATTCTGAGCCAGTATGTAAAAGAAGTTACCCCACTGCTTAATACCTGCAGAGCTGGGGGTTTACCATGATCAGATACATTAGCTAACTTTATTTCTATGTCTATATTGCTTTTAATTTCTACACGTGAAAAAAGGCCTTAACTTCATTTGTTTAGGTGGATTCTATTGATCAAAACCCCCTGATGTTCCAGTGGTGTCCCCTGGTCTATCAGCCCACAACTCCTGCCAAAGTTTCCAGTATAAGGTAGCCCTTTAGCAGTTGCACTGAACTGGCAACAAGAGTTGCCAGAAGGCTGTACAGTCTGGTCCCATCAAAATCAACTGCTTATTTAGTAATTAATGGCTGAATAGTTAAATTAATTTGGAAAATCATCTGGCTGATCTGGGAAAAAGTATCTGAAAAGCTCTGTCCCCTGTCATCTCAGAGTCTGTTCAGTGCATGTCTGCTGATGATGATAGACTGAAATAATTGTAGCTAGTGATTCCAAAAATAAAAGGATTGAGTAGCATTTTTAGTAACATCAGTGCTGCTGAAATAGTGGAAAAGTGGCTTTCTGTCATTGACCATAATGTGTACTTTGCATAATGTAAGGGAGTGGTCACTGAAAATGCAGTTTGAAATTAAAAGTCCCATATCAGTGCTTCAGGCTTTTCTGACAAGTCCTTGCTGGTGCTTTCACAATAGATGGGTCTGTCTGTGAACCTCTGGGATGTTTCAAAGTGCCCTGGGGCTGCTCACGTGTGTAGCCGCTCATCTCAGTGCTCCATCTGTGTCACAGATGCCCTGGCTGTGGGTCTGGGGCATCCTAAGGGACTAGACCACCACACTCTAATATCACTTGTCAGCTTCACACCACACTTCCCTTCCCCACGTTAACTGGTTAACACCTGGCTGCTGAGCTGAGTGCTTGGGAGATAGCAATACACTGGTTTTTGGTGTGTTTGTCACAAGGTTGTTGCAGAATGCCAAGCAAGAGATGCTCTTTGGCCTAGAGCTTCAAAAGCAGAAGAGGAAAGCTCTGGAAAGGAATGGACAGAGCAAGAAAAACTTCATTTTGTCTTGGCACAAAAGAAGTGCCACAGGACACCTGGAAGCTTGTGAAGACAAACAAGTTCCTAATTTTTTGCTGAAAACCTTTGTTATGCAACACTCTCTGCCCCCATACATTGTAATTGTCTCTCAAAAATAATTCCTGCCAATAAATAACACATGGTGATCACAGCTGTTTCTGAATGTAACTTCAGCACTGCTTATGGAAAGTTAAATATATGCAAGGTAGATGAAGGAGGGTTAATTAACTGGCTGGGCAATACCTTAGAGATTCTCATTACAGTTTGAGGCTGGACTGAAAGGCCTCCTGAGGACTCTAACAACCTGAATTATCTTATAAGCCTGTTTAGAAGGTAACTGGTGACAGAATAGTTTTAAGAGCCCCTAATATAGAGGAGCTGCCAGTAAAAGCTGCATCCTTGGTGGTAATGGATGCTGATGGCAAGATGATAACAAAAAAATGAGGTTTGCTACCATGGGAATGCCTATCTGCTTCTCACTAAGTTGGGTTTTTTTGGATGTTCTATTTAAATACCGTTGGATGTCAGCCAGAGCAAGATAGGTTTATTTTGGCAAAAAATTTAAAAAAGGAAAGAAAAAACATGGTTGAATTTAGTTTTCAGATGGGCTTCATCTGCAAAGACAGGAGAAAATGCAGGCAAAAAATCTTTGTCTTTTTCCAAAATCAAGTCTTATGGCTTTTCACTGGTGGCTTCACATGAAAATTTCTTATTTTTTTTAGAGTTATTTCAATTATAAAATTTAAATTACTTAGAATATTTAGATTGCATAATATAAATCACTGAATAGAGTGACATTTCATTGTAGCTCTGGGTTTTGCTTTCCATTTGGTTATGGAAATAGATCGATTGCTCTGCTTTGGTTCCTTGTTCCACTTTCTGAATGTGAGGGGCCCAGTTCAGAAGTTAGAGCTCAGAGGCATTTATCAACCCAGTGTATGTTTGCTTATCTTTAAGAAAGCCATCTCCCACGTGGTTATTTTACAAGAGGGAACATTAGGGATTTGCTGTAATGAACACTTCCACGTGTGCCAAGTGTCAAAGGCAAGTGGAAGAGCACGAGTGAGTGGCACTGGGGAGGTGTTCCTGGAGATGCTTCTGGAGGTGTTCCTGGAAGTGTTCCTGGAGATGCTTCTGGAGGTGTTCCTGAAGGTGTTCCTGGAAGTGTTTGGGAGGTGTTCCTGGGAGGTGTTCCTGAAGGTGTTCCTGGAGGTGTTTGGGAGGTGTTCCTGGGAGGTGTTCCTGGAGGTGCTCCTGGAGGTGTTTGGGAGGTGCTCCTGGATGTGTGCCTGGAGGTGTGCCTGGAAGTGTTCCTGGATGTGCTCCTGGAGGTGTTTGGGAGGTGTTCCTGGAAGTGTTCCTGGAGGTGTCCCTGGAGGTGTTTGGGAGGTGTCCCTGGAGGTGTTTGGGAGGTGTCCCTGGAGGTGTTTGGGAGGTGTTCCTGGAGGTGTTCCTGGAGGTGCTTCTGGAGCTGTTCCTGGAGGTGCTCCTGGAGGTGTTCGGGAGGTGTTCCTGGAGGTGCTCCTGGAGGTGCTTCTGGAGGTGCTCTTGGAGGTGTTCCTGGAGGTGCCTGTGGGCTGGGTGACCTGTGACAGGCTCTGGAGGAAGGAGCTGCTCACCTCTGTGCCTGGGCAGAAAGGATGAACCCGCCTTCATTTCAGCACTCACTCAGAATATGCCTGGTTCTGAATGTGTTTCCAGACAGAGACAACAACGCAGGCTTTAAAACACCAGGGTTGACAAACCCAGGAGATTTCCCTTCCCTGCCACTTGTGGGGCTTTCTGGGAATTCTGCAGCTGCTCGTGGGCACTGCAGCTTTTGCCGCAAAGTCTCTGGATCCTGACACCACTCACAGGGTTATCAATTCATTCCCGGTAAGATTTACTGCCTCCAAATTAAAAACATTTGCTGTGGAAACAATTGGCTTTAGTTGTCCTAATTCATGTCAGAATTACTTTGAAAGGTTTGGGGGCGTATAGGGACAACAGTGAGCAGCCAGAGAAAAGCCATTTACTTGATTAAAAGGTCCATAGATATGTTGAGTTTATTTCACAGAGGATTTACAGCCATCTTATTGGAACTTCTGCAGGCTGAATTCAAATAAGAATCTGAGTAGTTCAAGGAGGCATCCAGTCAGGCACACACAAATTGTTATTATGAGATGGATTGATAACCCCAGGCTGTGAGGCTACAGTTTATTCTCAACAGCAATAAAGTAGCCATAAATCTACAGATTGGCTGTATAAAAGTACATTAAATAAAAGTACATTAAATGAGTGGCATGTGAAGTCCCTTTTTCTGTGATTTTTCACCTTAGCAAACTGTGACCTATTGCTCTCCCTCACATCACCTGCAAAATGTACCTGCTCTGTTTGTGCTACACACCAGCCACCATGTCCCAAGAGCTGTTGGGCTGTTGAGTAGTAGTAGTGGTAGTGGTAGTAGTAGTGATAGTAGTAGTAGTAGTAGTAGTAGTATGAATAATCTGGTTGGGGCTCATTTAAGGAGCACAGACTTATGTCAAGCCAACCACTTCATAGGTCAATGGAAAAGGCAAACTGCTTTTAAGATTCTGTAAACACTACCTATTTTCTTTAACTGCTTTATCCTTTAGTGGTTTATCCTGGTTTCCTGCTTCATGCTGTTGTCCATGTGGCCACTGATTTTTGAGTGTGTCTATACACAGTTATTCTTCAGGTCCTTGAATAGTTTACTCCTTGCTGCTTTGCTATCTGTGGCAACAAAGGAAGCAGCACTTAGTGCACTTTAGCTGATTTTCCACTGTTTATCATCAGTGAGACCACCAAATCCTTTTCCTTCTGCACACCTCAGAACTCATCAGTTCATCTTGTGGGCTTCAAAAATGGCAGTTGCATTGTGTAGATGTTCCTCTTGTCCCCTGAAGTGATTTCTGAAACGTGCAGTATTTGCTGTACTGTAAACCTGATGCCTAACAAGTTTCAGGTTTAAGTGTTGATTGAGAAGCAGAAAGTAAGAGATTAAAACAGACATAGGAAGACTGCTGCAGGGCTTTTATCTAGTTTTGCTCCTTTTATGAGTAAGAAAAAGGACAGTTCGTAGGACTGGATTCAGCTGTGGAGTCTTGAAGGTGTGAAGAAGGTCTCAGTGGCCTGAAGGTGCCACAAATTGGCTCTGGTGCCTTCTGTATTCAAGGCAACACCCCAAGGTAGCATCACTGCTTTTTTTCTTCACATTTTAGGAACTTCTCCCACTGACCCCATGTTCACTAGGAGGAGGCTATCCTGTTGTCCCTCATGTCCCTCTGTAGCCCTCTGAAAATATCTCTGAATTATATCAAGAGCTGTAGATCCTCTTGAACTTCCAGCATTCTATTGCTTTTTCTGCCATCAGCCTCTGAGTTATTTTCCTGATAGCTGCAGGGAAATACAACCCCACTTCCTAGAGCGACTGAATGAGACTCTCGGTCCTGTACCTGCCCCTGTGGACATTGCTGAAGAAAAGCTTAGGTGACTAATTCTGATGTGTGCAGAATATCCAGGTATTTAGGCAGTTCATCTTGAAGAAGAAAGATTTTAAGTAATCTTTTAGATTTCTTTTTTTGTTTTCTTGTGGGTGTTATCTGAATATTTTCTTGAAATGTCTCTGAAGAAATTATGTTCACTACAATCTCTTTATAATATATGCTTTTTATGTAATGTAGTTTGAATAATTTGTCTTAGTTGACACCTGACAGTTTTAATTGATTCCTTCCTTAAAAATGCCAACTTTTAGTTTTCTGACAGTTCTTAAAATTAAGGAAAAAGCATAAAGAGAATTCATGTTAGCTGCTATAATGATAAATTGGTCATCTGGCTTGACCAGTTATAGATCAGAAAAGTGCAATCTTTAATATGAAGGAAGAATTATGTCTGTGGCAGTCTGTGAGAAAAATGGAGAAGATGGAGATGATTGAAGTCTAGGATTTAGCTGGGCTTGCAAAGAAAGCACCTCATTAAGAAATTCTGACAGCCTCCCTCCTGGCACGTGAAGTTGCACTGTTGTGACACTACAGAAGTTAATGAGGAAGTTTGTTCTAATTATAGCGGAGCAAGAAATTGGAGATTGGAGACGGAGCTCTCTGAAGCGTTGCAACTAAATTGTAAAGCAGGCTTCAGTGAAACAAAGGTGTTGTTCACATTAGTCTTGATCTCCCAGTCAGATAGCTTACCCAGACCTCCCCCTCCCCACACTGGGCTGCAGGACCATTCCCTGTTTAAAGGAATGCTTTAAACATTGCTGTTTAAACAATGCTGTGTTTAAATAAAGAACAATTTGCCCTCTCCTCAGTGCTGGTACATGCAGCAATGTGTGGCTCAGGTGGCCTTCTATTGGCAGTATTAGCTTTTTGGCCAAGAAGCTTTTTCGGAAGGCTCGGAAATTAACCTCCAAAGGAATTAACCTTTAAAGAACAGGCTACCTACAATAACTATAATTTGTTTAACTACTTGCAGTATTGATACCTGGTTTATATTTAATGCAAGCAGTCCAGATATGAAAACAGAGTTTAGTATGTCTGGGATGGTCTGTCTTAGGCAGAAGGAGCAATAGTCCTGGTTTTGGCCACCGTACTGTGCATGAGCTCAGCCATAGACCCAAAAGAGCCAGAAGTACATAAGCAGCCCCTTAAAATCTGCATCAGATGTTTTGCTGGACCCGTATCTCACAGATTTTTGAATGCCTTTTAGGCAGCAGAGTGTTGGTTGCACAAAGAGAAGTGATTTGGGTGGCAGTTTGGGAGGGCAGCTCTCATTAAGCTGTGGGCTTTGAGAAGGCTCCTTGATAGCGCTTCTGCAGCAACTGCCAGTGCTAATTCTGTAAGTGCTCCAGCTCTTTTTAAGATCATCCGAGTGGTGCAGCACAGATTAAATGTGCAGCTCCAATGTGTTGTCATGAGATGCCTTTTAAAATTCTATCGACAGCCTCTGGTGTAGGAACTTCACCATCTGCTGCAATCTGAAAGGATAAGAGGGAAAAAACTATAGCTGGTGCAAATCCAGGCAAACCATGCTGAGGAGGAGTTTGTCCCATAGCTGCTATATCACAGACTAGACAAATGTTTTAGTAAAGGTGTCAGTCTCTGGGGTGCAACATCCTTTTCCAGTTTGGGAAATGCTTTGGGGCATAATACAGAATTATTTTTGTGCATGGCTGCCAGCACAGTGTATCAGGTGGTGTTTCTTCACAGGGGATAACTGCTTTGCAGCTTTGAGACAACAGATTCCGTATGAGGATATCTTGATGGTGGATAAAAGCCTCATGAGACAAGCATTTTGTAGGAAGAAATGGGAGAGATTTAAACTCAAGACTATCACTGAAAACACACTGACTTTCTGTTTTTCCCTGCATGTGGCCAGGTTGAGTTTACTGTATCCCTGTAGCTGCCACAGTAGAAATGGCACCTGGAGAGGCATTTGGAAGAACACGCAGGCTTTTTGAGGAAGTCTGCTGTCATGGGAGAGTGAGGTGGGTGTGAAGGGGTTAGGTTAAACCCCCAAACAGGAGAAGAGTAAGAAAAGATGCTGCAGTGCTGAAGATGAGGGCAGGACAGCTTCCAAGGAAAAGAGATGGAGAGAGGTCCAGTAGACAGAGTGAAACAGTTAAAATTATGAGAAAAGAAGAATGGATTTCAAAACTGCTTTCTTCATTGATTGCACAGGTGTTGGTCAGACCAGCATATGCAGGATGATGTTGTGACACTCAGGATGGGTCTGATGGTAATGACAGCATTTGGAGAAGACAATAGGGAAGGAAAGGGTAATGTAGGCTGTCGGCAGCTAAGTCAAGGAAGCAACTAAACCATTCCTACTGCAAACCTCTGCTTTTCTGATTTTTTTCCATGTATTTTTTTATCTGTCATTCTAGATTCCAATCACTTCTGTACAAGGAAAAAAGAACAAAATGAGAGATTTTGCTGAGTTATTTGCAATGTGGAAGTACTGTCTGAGTGAATACCTGCTTTTTGTTTCTCCTCACCAACGTGTTTCCTTGCACATTGTTTTCACCAGACATGATTCGCCTGTGTTAGGAACTATCAGCCTCAATTAACCTTAATGGAGTTGCACAATCAGACTTGTGCACAATGTGGAGTTGCTCAAAACTCCACTTTTCAGTTCATGATAGTTGGGGTTAAAGATCTCTTAATCAGTGATGTTAGTGGTAGGTGTTATTTTATTTCTGTAATTACTAGGTCTTTGAGAACAGCTCCAAGGACCTATCAAAGTCCAGCATCACAAAGGATGCAGCCACCTCCTGTGGGCTGTGGTCCCTGCCTGTGACCATAGGTAGCAGGCTCTGGTCCTCTTGCCCCAAGGTCCTGGTTGTCTTGCACAGGTGCAATCTGTGCTGAAACTCAGTGTTGAAATTCAGTCCTGCCTCTCCCTGCTTTCTGTGGGAATGAGAAACTGCTCTGTCCAGTGATGCATAAAAAACAGGTGGGTCAGCTGTTTATGGCATAGCACAGACTGTTACAGTTCTTGTCCAATTTTGTAATTGCCAGGCACTTTCCATCCCTTCTTCTCTGCTAATAAGCAAAGCAAATGATCTCAAAACTGTTCCATGAAATTCTTCTCCGTACTTGGTGCTGAGTGCCTGCAAACCAGCCATGTGCTGATACCTAGCATAACAGGATGCTGTCAAGTGGTGATGAAGTAAGGAGCACTGTGACTGTTTCACACTGTCAGACAGCAAGGTATCAAGTCAGCAGCGAGCCTTTGCTGGGAGCAGCACTTCAATTGCAGCCATCTCCTGCTTCCAACTGTAAATATTAATAGTATAAGATAGACCTTTATTGGCTACATAATACTTGCCTTAGCACGCTATGTGACACTGTCACGTTACTTCACTAATTATATTCCTCAATAAAAAACTTTTAGTGTGTTTTTCTCCTACTGGTTGCTTTTTTTTTCTAGTAGAAAGTTGATTTGTGACAACAAAAATCATTATGGTTTAGCTTCGGGACAGATTTTGGAAGAGGTGCATGTAGGTAAAGTGTAAACAAAAAAAATCTAAAAACAACTATATTAATAATTATTCAGACTTGATTTAGACTTTTCATTTGTTAGCAGTTATTTTTTATCTTTTTTTTTTTTTTTTTTTTAAAGTGTGCTTTTGGCTTGTACATAGAACTGTGTGAGTGTGTGTCTACCTCTGAATCTTATCACTGTCCTCAGGGATTCTTGGATCAAGTACTGCATACCTAATATAGGGTCTATCATTGTACCATTAATATCATTGTATTAATATCGCTGGCATTCAGCAGGTTTGCATCTGAATGTGAGCTGGATGAAGCCAACTCTGATAATTGCTTTTTGGGTATTGCTGAAGATGGAAATGATTTATAAAGTCTCTTTCTGTGTTATAGCCAACACAGCACATGAGAGAAAGATCTCTGAAAATGCAGTAGAAATTTCTTTTAACTTTTTACTCCATGCTTTTACCTTACTGCCACCTAAAGATAACTAACAGAAAATACGTTTTACTTCAGATTAGAATGTTTTACCCTGATATGCTGGAGAGGAATGGCAACCCTATCAATGTCTGTCTTTTAAGAAGTATTCCTACACTTTCAGGTTTTCTTGAAGATCAAAGTTCTTGGAAATAGGAAAGAAATCTGCCAACTCAGCTCACTGAATTTACCTCTGGTCCTCCAAGGCAAGGCATACTGAGTCTGAGGCCAACTCACCCTTTTTCTGGCCAGGTCTGTTTAACTCAGGTGATTAACTCAGATCTCCTCAACATAGGCTGAAAGTAGCATTTTCTACAGTGGTTGGGTCACCTTTATCTGCAGGTGTAAGGTATTTCTGATCCAGCCCCTCTTTGATTCCACCTTTCTCAGATATGAGAGTGTCTGCTGGTGAGCAGGCAGCCTGAGTGGTTCCTCCTTCTCAGCACCATCCTTGATGCCTTATTTCTTATGCAGTGGTTTTCAGTCGGAGAATGCCTTTAGAGCAGCTTTTGGTCAAAGAGGGGAACTGAGGCATGAAATAGAAACACAATTAGCCCACGACCAGTTAGGCAACCCATGGTGGAAATGGTGATTGAATTTAATCTCTTCCTTCTGCCTGTCAGTCACACCAGGGCAACACAGCCCTGCCCAGCTCTAATACTGCCCCTGACAGTGGCACTGGCGAGGTCTGGCTCAGGGGGTGCCCTCCAGGTTTTGCCTTGCTGGGTGTTTGTACAGTTGCTACTGCAGTGATGCAGGAAGCACCGAGCAAGAGAACTTGGTCTGACAGGTGGTCTTTCATGGACCTGTTGCCATCAGACATTTTTATTGTATGACATATTTTTTTGGAGTGAAGTATGGCATTCTCTGTTGTTCAAACTGCACTATTGCATTTACACTGGTGATAAATCCCTCATATGTACCTACTACAGGTTTACAGTCTGCACTTAGACTAAACTCACATTTCTGCATCAACTGACCTGTTGTTATTTATTGGCTGAGCACCAGGACAAATGCTCTTTCCCAGGATGGACAGGCAGTGACTCCTCTCAGGCAAATACCCTTGAGTGCAGTCCTCACTGCTCTGTTCCTGAGGCTCAGCTCCCTGCCCTGTGGGACTATTACAGACTCAAGCCTGCTTTGGTTTTATATATTTTCAGATATTGGAAGGATCTGGCTCTGCCAGCCTCATTTTTGGTAACTCTGAAGTCTCACAGACATGACATTTTGCTTGCTGTCTGTCTGTATTTTCATACCACAAATAAGCCATTTCATTCAAATAAAAATGTGATTTCCAAAATACTTTTTTTTTGTATGGCTCTGAGTAATTCTTCTGATTGATACTTGCATCCTTCCTTAAAATATTCCCAAACTCATATGTGTTAGCAAAGTAATCAGAAAATCAGATAAGTTATATATATATTTTGGCAGAAGTTTCATACATTAGTGTTTTCTCCTGGAAGAATACTTCGGCTTCCTCCTTCATGAGTAGTGTTGGGAGAGGACGGAAAGAAATGATCAGAAGCTACAAATCTTTGACTCTAAACTTTCTGGAAATGAAATAAGTTGTTTCAGGTTTCTGGGTCCAGGCCAGTTGCAGTCTGAGCAGCCTGTGTTTTCCTCCAAGGCAGAGTGGGTAGCTGATACTGAATGGAAATTTAGCTTTCCTGCCCACTCGATCTAGAGAACTTCACTGTTTTAGAGATTATTGCTTAGCAGCAGGTTCTACCAATAATGCCTTAGTAGTTTTAAACTACTGTTTAAAGCATCCCAGGGTAGACTGTTGTCTCTCTCTCTGTCCAGTTCCTAGTGAAGAACTAGATAATAACACTTGGGCACCCTACAGAGGTGCCCCAAGCATTCACTTGAATAATGAAGTAATTTTTCCTGTGTTCAGATATGGCCTAAGTGACTGTTTGTCTTTTACAAATACATTATTTACTTATGTGTTTCCTTATTTGTGTAATTTCATTTCCCTCAGTATCACTTTGTGCCTCCAGAATCTCCTTCAGAACCACATCTTTGTTCCAGAAATGGCAACGCTGGCAGCACTGAGGGAGTTTTCAGAATCATCATTCCCCAGACAGATCCACAGCTACCACCGGGGTTCCATTGACAGTATCATCTACTGAAAGGACAGGGGAAAATTTGGGTGGGATAATAACTTCCAAACCTGTGGAAAGTAACTGAAGACACTGCTTTCACTACCTTTACTATTGGCATTAGGTCTGCGTTGAAGGATGTTACATTTTCATATGTACAGAAACCAAGCATTTTCTTTTAGCCTGAATGATGTTTGTATTTGATTAAAGGAAACAATAAAATAAGAAAGGATCAAGTACAATTTTCCATGAGACACAGCATGATTCTCGTGTGCAATATTCTGATTAGTTCACAAAATGGTAACATTTGGGATAAAAAAAGGCAACAGTGACATCCCTGTATAAACTGTGCCTATGCTGCCATTTCACTGAGGGATTAGAGTGAGCCTAGATAAAACTAGATATATGCATTAGCATTGGTGAATACAAAGTGAAATTAGCCTTGCAGAAGAGGTGGTGTTGCCAGACCCCCTCAGAGCTTAGTCTCTAGTTAGTCATTGATTTTAATTGGGAGCAGGTTTGGGTTTTCCTTTGGAGTTTATTTTGGCTTGGGTTAGGGGGTTTTTTGGGTGTTCAGTTTTTTGTGTGTGTATACTTTTGTTTTATGTTGTTGAGGGGGTTTTGGTTGGTTGGTTGTGGTTTCTTGTGTTTTTTTGTTGGTGGTGTTCCAAGATTATCAGCTCTCAGGTGTCAGGCAGGCTGTGTTCACACTATGCATCCTGTTCCTACATAACTGATACAAATTCAACAGGGGAGAAAATGTTGTGTTACAGGGTGATTAGGGAAGCAACTGCACCTTTAATTCACTCACAAATGGTTACTGCTTGGAGAAGAGGGAACAGAGGGTCCTGTCCCTTTGGAGATAAGAGGACAGCTTGTGATGCTTCCCCAGACAGAAAGAGAAGTATTTTCATTTATTTCTGTAATGGATAAATTAGACCCCAAAGTATTAATGTGTTTGAGAATCCCCAGAATCCTTACCCTACCATTTCACAGGGACTACCAACAATCAAAGCTGTCTCTACAGGTGCAAAATCTGTTCCCTCTAAATAGAATGTACAAAGATAGGTAAAGCTGCTGATTTCTTTGTCCTTTGAATTACAGCAGTATCACATTTTTTACTTTAGTGCTTGTATTTTTTTGGAAAACATATAATTTGTTCTACCAAATCTGATTTGAATACATTTAAGGATTGTTGTGTTTGCTGCACATTTAGATTGGTAGAATGTTCTGATACTTGTGTAACAAGCTCTGCCTCTCATTTAAATAGTTCTCTCTATCAAAATAGATAAACATTCTTGATCATTTGAAACCAAAATATTTTTTAGATTCTCAGGAACGGGAATTATTTTTATTCCTTTTCAGTGTGGTAATATTCCATAAGCCTAGTAAAGTGTGTAATTTTTTTCAGATGTTATTAGGAATGGAGTTTCATATCAAGAAATGAAAAATAGAAGAGAACATTAGGTCTCATGAAGCATAAAAGAAAAAAAAAAGGCATAAAATCTAGTATCTGAACAGTGCAGGCACAGAGTGCATGAATGTGTTATAAAGTGAACAATGACTGAAGTAAATACCCAGGTGATGTGGATGTGGGTCCACAGGGAAAACATCAGAAGGTGAGAATAGGGAAGACAATGCCATTGGAACAGAAAGGATGGTGTACAGACAAAACGTGTTAGTCTGAATACTAAAGTGTTACGTGAACGCCGTGCTTGAGCTGATTCCTGTACTGCAGAGTGTTATGCTGTCATGTGTCATCTGGGCTCCCTTTTCTGCTTATATTTACCATGCACATTAAATATTCAACTGCTTTTCAATGATGCGTGCAGTAATCCTGGCCTTGTGAAGAGCTTTCTTGTCTTTCCCAACTAGGACACATTTGATAACCTTATTGTCTTTGCATCGTAATGTTTTTGTACCTTATGTTGTGACACACATTAAATGTGTTTCCTGCAATATCCTTTCAGAATTTTTAGTTAAATCCTGTGTTTTGAATGCAAACTAATACAAAATAGCAAATGGTATTAAGGCATTGTTCTGCTCTGAAAAACAACTGAAAAAATGGCATTGTGACATTTCCAATGACCTCCAAAGCAGAACTGCTCATTTTATAAATCTAAAGATGTTTCTTCTTACCCCACATTCGACCTGGCACTGGAATAAAGCTGAGCCCTCTCTAGCTCCTACCATCAATGGTAACGATTCTGCCATGGTGGGTGATCTGCAATCACACAAATGATGTGAAAACAACTAAACTCCAGCTTTTCCCCAGCTTAGTTATGCTGATTCTCCCAGGCTAATAAAAGTAAAAATTTACTTCAGTCATTGAAATAATTTTATTTCAATAGCCTACCATCAGACTGTAACAAGTTTACAGTTTATTGTGCTGTACAAACAGTTGCCCTGATGACGGTTTTCTCAAGCCTAGTAAGGTACTACAGAGAGTAAATCAGAAGTACCAGGAAATGCCCTTTATGCTTCCAGTAGCAGCCTTGCAGGATATAAGTTACATAGCCCAGAGTATTTCCTTTCCACAGTCTGCTCTCTTTCTAGGTCTTGGGAGCCTCAGGAAAGCTGACCAGGTGAGAGTTGGCTTCTGCTCACTGATAGTTCTGTCGACCCAGGGCTTGTTCCATGCTTGAGCAAGAGTGCCAGCAGGAATGTTGTGGCACTCTGGGTGCTGCAAGCTGAGGGCATCAGTTTTGAACAGGGATTCAGCCATCCTCTCTCCACTGGTCCTCAAGAACTTGGGTTCAGTGTGATGTTTGAACATACTAGTGAGTGTTTTTTTTAAACCCCTCTGATTTCCTGGGGTTGTATCTTTTGAGGCACCTCATCTGCAGTGGAAAAAGGACAGGGCACTTCAGAGAATGGTGTCATTTTGAAAATGTTGCGCTGTCCATACCAGTCTTTTTCAACAGGCTGCTAGAGCTCTGGAGAAGACAAAAGTCACAGCAGGTACAAATGTGCTCCTCATTAAGACACCATCCTGATGTTCCCCAGGAGCTTGGCCTGACCTTGCTGCCTGGAGCCCTGGGCTGTTCTGTGACAGCATCTGAGGAGAGCCTGGAGCTGACCCCCATGCTGGGGGAGACCCTCTGCTCCTGCCCTGCAGGTTGTGACAGCTGGAATAAGCTTTTCATTGACCTTGGGCACCCACAGCTCCTCAGCTCATGCTGTGGAC
This sequence comes from Parus major, assembly GCF_001522545.3. NCBI lineage: Eukaryota > Metazoa > Chordata > Aves > Passeriformes > Paridae > Parus > Parus major. The sequence goes on along the minus strand of NC_031777.1, from coordinate 8,751,524 downwards.
AAGCAGCAGGTGAGTGGCCTGTCTGAAACTCAGGCTGTCAGGACTTTTCTGTTGACTTACCCAGCTTTACTTGTTCATTTTACCACACTCCTGAGGCTGGCAGCTGAAAATCACTGTTTTAGTGTTGTCAACTTTGGGCATTCAGTCTTAGGCTAAGAATAAAAATTACCATATTGCCTTAAAATATATTTTAATAAGAACTTTAATTATTTTTTTTGTTATTTTGTGGGGTGTTTTTTGTTCCACTATTGCTCTCAATGTCTTCTCTTGGGAGGGCTAGCAATGTATCTGCTTATATGGAGGTTGAAATATGTGTATAGGAGCAGAAATACCAGATATCTAAGGACAGAATTTTTCGGTTTGAAGGTGCTTCCAGTATAGCTACCCTAATTGTCCAATCTTCCTATTTTTTCCAATATTTCTACCCTAATCTCACAAATTAAAAAATTTCTGAAGTATGAAAGTGTCCTAACCATCTGCAGTAGGAAAGAGCATAAATTCAAGACAAGAACAAATCTATACTGATGGCAAAGAGAACAAAGTGCTTTCAAAGTTTTGCAGTCTCAAGACAAGTTGATGAGACTACTGGCTTAGAACTGGTGCAGAGTGGAAACCTAACCTGCATGGGCTGTAATTGCCATTAGATCACTCTATAGGCCTGAAAAACAAAATACTGTTGATATTTCTGTGCACAAGGTGCAAGGTAGAAGTGTCCAAGAGCAAGGCATGCAGGTAAAGCCACAGTGAGATTGAGGGAAAACAGTCTAGTTGTTACATTCCTGATGTCCATGTCTTTTAGTCAAATGATAATTATCCATTAATAGCCTCATAAGTATGAATATGTAAATAGCTATGGAATGCATTATTCATGAATCACCAGGCATTAATTATTGTAATTAAGTATCATTTGCTACATTCATATTACTAACCCTTCCAGTTAATGAATACATTAGCTAATCACTGTAGAGCAGATTCAATCAAAATTCCCTATGTCTGTGCTATGGAAGCCTGAGAGAGTTATATTGAATTTAGATTCAATATTGAACATACCCAACATGCTTATCAGTGTATTTTTAATGACATTAAGTGTGAATCATAACCTCCAGTGCATGATGCTTGTCCTTGTGCCCAGGAGAATGGAATGGTACCAGCTGGAAGAGAACACAGAAGCAGCAGTGGTGCAGCATACAGCAGCAGCTCTGTGAACTAAGGAGTGCTTTAATTCTGGGACATGAAATCCACCTCTTCTTTCAAGTCTCGTTGTCACATGTACTTTCAAGTCACATGTACAATAGGAGAGGGGGTGTCTTTTGTGAGGGTCTGCTGTCCCAAAGGTGCTGCTGTTCAAGGAACAGTTTCAAAGCTCAGCTGGAGCTGTTTGCTAGGCAGTGCCTTTTGCCAGCAGCAGCAGGACACAGCCCTGGCAGGATGTGCTGCCAGTCTAATGGGGCTCAGGACACTCCTGAAACATGAAGTAAAACAACCCAACCCCAGCTTTTGTCTTTACTCCCTGGTGATCCATTTCAACTAATAGTAATCTCAGTAACACGGGAAGAAGATTTGTTGCAGCTTTTATTTCATTGCCTTTTTAGGGTTATAGTTCTTAGAACCCAGGCCTTGTGGGTTTTGAAGTAGAAATTTTGAATAATTTATTGCAAACAATAGTTTCATTGTTTTTAGGGAGAATCACTAACTCAAGATATAAATATGTAAGTTCAAGTGCTGAAAGTTAATAGTGACAAGTAAAATAAACTCTTGGCTGAACTTTTGGCTGTCAGGATAGAAAAAATATTTGCAAAGAAAGAATGAAATCTTATTTCATCACTGTTAGTTTGAAGCAGATTTTCTCCTATTTTGGAGTTCACCAATATACTGTAGTCATGTGCAGTGAGTAAATGACTATTGGATATAGTTTCCTCAGTAATCTGGTAGGAAGAGAATCTAAATAAGCATACAGAAGGATATTTTCAAATTCACAAACACATGGGCTCTTTGTAGTTAAAATTGTCATAAGGTACTTCTGCAAAGAGGCCTTAGTCAGAGCCTGTTTTTTATAAGGGCCAGAAGTAAGAACAGTGGTCAGGAAATCTGTCATTCCCTGTAGACACTTACTCAGTGAAATATCCCTTGTGCATTTTCCAAACACAGGGAAGAGTATGTTTTCATTCATCCCACAGCTGATGCAAATCCCTTTGCTCTCCCTTCCAGTGTATCCATCACTGCTGTCTTCTCTCTCTTTTCAGAAATCTTAATTCTGCCTAAAGCCCAAACACTGTTACTTCTCATTACCCAGCTTTCTGAATGACAGTCACTGACATCTGAAAAAGAGTTTGAGTCTCAGCATCATAGGTATTACCAACATGCAGCATCACAAGCCATACCTCCAAAAGCCTTGCTTTTTGGCTTTCTTTCATTTGCATATATTGTATCCCTCCTTTAATTCTGAGTATATTGAGGTGATGATTTCCCAACCCCTTCTCAATGCCCAAATTAGTAGGAGTGTGTTTTGATTTTATTTTTCTTATAAATGCTGATTTTCCACAAAAGCATGAACTTGGCAGGGAGTTTGTGTTCTTAATAATAAAAAAAAATCAACTATCAAAATATTTGAAGTACAATTGCAACACTGGAGATGTATGAAGATCTTGCTATTGTATCTTAATATTAAACATGAATAACAGCCTTTTCAGCCTCTTGAATTCTAAAAAATCTTAGCAATTGGATGTTTTTATGAAAAGATTACTACCCAGTGTCATTATTCATCCAGCTGTTTTTTCATACTTGCTTCTATACCTGTTTCCTTTTATTTGTCTAACACCTGCATCTCTTAAAAAAATACAGAACATTATTTAAATTAATCTGGCATTTGTTTACTTATTGTTTTTACTTTTAAAACTAGAAATATCATGTCTGCAAGACTACAGCTGGGACAGTTGGATTGCTGAAGAGCTTCAGTGGGAAGCACCTGCCTGACCCTGCCCTTCCAGAACTACTGGAAAACCCCAGGATGAAGCAACCTTCGTTGGTGTGTGGTGTTCCTGTGTTCAGAAAGTGTTCAGAAAACATAGCACACTGAAAGCAAATGAACAGAGCCATTAGCAGGAAATGAGAAGCAGACATAGAGACAAAGGCAGAAGGTTTATTTTGTGTATAAAGGTAGGAAATTTATGTACAGGTGCACAATGCAGTTGAGGATACAGAGGTACAAAGAGGAAGAGAGCAGCATTTCTGAGGCCAGGGAATGTTTCATGATGACAAGGCATTAGAGGAAGGAAAGAATTCAATTAAGGGGCGTTTTTTCAGTAAGAGTGAACTGATGCCCTGCTAATAGTAGAATAATAACTTGCATATTGCTGTAAATTCATTTAAAACCTGTGTTTAATATTGCATAAACACTCATAGCAAGTGTCTTTTATTCAATATAAAGAGTATTATAATCTCTGTATAAATGGATTCATTTTGTTTTCACATTTTTGATTTAGGTCTAATGTCAGACATACTGTTACTACATTTATTGCTTTCTACCTTTCTTCAACATTAAGACTGTAATGATATTTTTGCTTAATGTAGTATGTCCTGTAGTGCATATTCTATAAAGTACATAATGGTTCAATCTAGTTATGTGGAAACTGAACTTAAACTAGGGAGAAAATAAAACCAAACCAAACTTCATTATTTTCTTAATTATAGTTATTTAAGAGAAAATAAAAATTGAACAGCTTTAGTTAGGAGCAGCACGGCTTTTTTTCATTTGAATTTTTAAAATTTCTTCTTTGTCTTTAGTTGGCATTCTGAAATAGGATAGCTTTCATTTCAAGCTATTTGTGATTAATTTTTAGTTTTTCAATAATACTGAACTGAGTAGTATTTTTATCTACAATTAAATGAAAGCTATGGTTTGGAATGAAGCTCCTAACATAGGATATTATTTTAAATTTCCCCACATGAAAGCAATTTTCTAAAACTGTATTTTCATTGGAATTAAAAAATCCAAAATGCAGTCTGGTTTTGGTTTTTTCTCTTTGCCTGTGTTCTGTAAATCCTGGTACTACATGATTGCCAGTAAGATAATTAAACCTATATCTGATAGTATATACAGCTTTGTTTCTGACACGGATACATTAACTTCATCTCCAGTGCATTCTTATCTAGTGTTTATTGATTGCTTATGAAGAAGAAAGGGTTTTTTGTTTGCTAAATTTATATATATCTATATATAAATTATTTATAATTATTTTTAATAAGAGTTTAACAGAAAAAAGTTCCCTAATCACTTTTTAGGTATAATAAAGCCAGCAAAGAAATTATCCTTGTGTACAATTCTCATAGGTAAATACACTGAGCTTAATTTTCATACTAAGTCTGATGCTAAGAACAGGAATATGTGAAAGGGATGAATCATAATTTTTTTCCCCAAATGTGCACAAGTTTCTTTAGATTTTTTCCTCTCCCATAAAACAGGAGTTTTTAACAGCAGGAATATTGCTGCATTTGTGCTCCACAGACTTGGGGGCACTTATGAAAGGTGGAAAATAAGTCTTAATAGTCCTGATCCACTGTCTGATCCATATCCTGCTGTGGCAGAACAGAAACCTTAGCATTTCCTTAGACACATTTCAGGGTGTCCTAATGTCACTGGAGATTTAAAGGGGGAATTTGCTTTCCCTGAATGCACCAGGTCCAACCTGCAGCGAGTTAGGGAGGACTGATGAAGGAACAGGGTCAGGTTTGAAGTGGGGGAAACTGATATCAATGATTTGAAGGACTTCTCCAAAAGATAAATTGTTCCCTCTGGAGTCACAAAACCTCACAGTCTGGTGTCAGTCTTCCCTACTGCTACCTGCCATATAGCTGAATAACAAAACATCACCCTATATACACTTACTGTTTCAAATCCTTTCTCAAGGATATTATTCAAATGACGAAAAGGGATAGAGAATCTTTGCAAATATAATAATGAATGTCCAAATAAATTATTTCGCCATTCATAAATGGGGTTTTTGACTTAAAGAATGATTAAAAAAACCCCAAAACTTCTCATTTTTTACAAATTTTTAGTATTTAACAATGTATTTCAGTTGTGTCTGCACTCTCAAAGGCAACTACAAAGATATTTTACTATAATATTTTTCCTAAATCTCCTGGTGCTCAAAATTTTCAGGTCTCTTTTTGTCATTCTTTTAAGAATCTATGGACAGCTAACCCAATTACCTTGCTTGCTTCTTAAGAAGGAAAAATCCCATCTTTTTTTATCTGATGACACCGATCTACTAAAAAATAAAAGAGATTTACTTTAAGTTATAGAAATCTTTAAACAAACAACAAATCTATGATTTTCAACTACGAGATACTTACTGGGCCTTTCTTTAAATGGGAAATGTTGGTAAAGATTAAGATTTTTTTTATCTCAATATAGTACTTTGGAGGTGTAGAGGCTACTGGAGCAGAGGATTGGGATTAATGATATCAGTGCAGGATTGACACTAATTCAAATGTGTGTAAGAGCCTCCTCAGCATGTTTTCAATTGCTAATCCAAACCATTACCTAATTATCCAAAAATATCCTGCATGATTTCACAGGTATGAGGTCTAACTGTCAAAGGAACAGCAATAAACATAGTGTGTGATGTAAAGAGAGTGACCACCTGTAAGATTTAATTTAAGATTAGAGTTACTGAAGGCAGTGAATCTTTACCTCTCTGCAGTAGGGTCTGAATGCCACCTTCAGTAAATGCTACAGTTGTGTTGCCTGTTAGTTGTCCCACTGTCACCCACTGGCAGTGTCCATGTGGTGAAATGCTCTGGTGAAGGTGGGGTGTACTCTTTAATATGTTAGCATTTGTTCTAAACCTGAATTGTTTAACTAAACCAGATCTGAAGTGATTCATAGAAAAAACATTCAAAGAAATATAAAAAAAAAAAATTAAAACTCTGATATTCGTACTGCTTTGCTAAGCTGGTTAGTCAAGGCATCTTCTGCTGCAGTAAAACACAAAAGTTTTAAGACTGCTCAATAGTCTTCCTGATCACCCCACTCGACTGCTGGCTCATCATCCATTCGTAGAATGAGATAGGAAAGAAGCTGAAAGAGATTCTGCCACAAGAGCAAAGAGACAAAAAAGGAGAGGTCGCTTACATCAATCTCACAGCGGTCTCCAGCAAAGTTCACATCACACAGGCAGTGGAACTTGTTGAGGAGGTTCTGGCAGAGGCCCCCGTTCAGACATGGGTCAGAGCTGCACTCATCAATGTCCTTCTCACACCTGGAGGAAAGACTGCAAACAGTCAGCCTCTGAAACCAGGCATCAAATGCATCAAATAGGCACATTTTTAATTCAGAAACTTTGTGGGGTCAGGGAGAGGAAGACGGTTAATGGTGCCTAGCAAAATGTAATGCAAGATTTCAGAGCCAGCTCTGGTGCAAGTCCTGCTGACAGCTTGCTTGTCCTTTTCATTGTTCCAGCAAGCTAAGGACACAATTTCCTTCTCAGTAATCTGGATATAAGTCAGACAAATGTGTGTTTTTCCCAGCTGAGTGTTCCTTTCTTTGGGGGGGTGGGGGGTGGGGGGGTGGTTAACCTTTTTATTTCTTCCCTCTATTTGGGAAGAAATCCCAAATATCCCAAATTATCCCAGCACAATTCCTATCCAGTCTCTCTAAAATGGGCCCCAAAAAAGGTAAAAATGGTGCAGGAGAGACTAAAGAAGTCTTCTAACTTAAGAGTTCATAAGACTTAATATATATCATTAAACGTTTTTGAGCTAATTCTGGTGATACAGGAAATTTGAGTTATAATTTCTCAAGGCAGCCAATGGAAGGATGATGAGGGATGTGTAAGATTTTCTGAAAACTGCTGATTTGGTGATTTTCTGCTCTGACAATGTTCCCTTTTAATTCCCTGCTCCCTTTTTAAAATTAATGCTAACAGTTAATCCTATTTTTCCAGGTAAAAATGCAGGTTTATACTTGGACAAGAATGTGAGAAATTCTCTCTCAGTTACAAGGAATTGCTTTTTTCAATCATATTCATAACCAAGCAATAAGATTTTAATCTTATATCAGAGAAGAGAATTTTTTATATTAAACACTTTTACTCTATTAATCTAAACTTCTTTCAATGGCTTCCTTAAATTATATACATATATTTCAAAGATCTAAGTTATTTATCCAATGTATAAATTATCCAATGTATAAGAATTATATAGCTATGAAATTACCTATGCAAATTTAAATAAAAGCCAACAACCTCTCAAATCTTCCAGGGAATCAGGTATCTGAATCCGAGTTTTAGGAACACTTAAAAACCTGATTGACAAATTTGTTTTTGAGAGAGAGCTCTATCTTCTTTTATGGAGATTATTCTTTACACATTTCCCTTTCCACTTGCTATTGAGATCATGGGGCTTTTTATTTATGTGATCCCAAGTGAATTGATTGGCATAGAATTTCTCTATACTGTGCTTTCTGAGGGCTGAATTATTGTCTTAAAGAAAGATGCCTGCTTCATTAGTCTAATTCATAAATATAAAAAAGGGTTTGGTTTTAATTTTCTTATTAACAGATATATTTGAATTTGTTCTGAAAAAAGAAAAAAAGAAAAATAAAAGAAGGGATGAAATGTTCTCATTTGATCTAGTGAGACCTCCGAGCTTGGAGGTGCTGCTGGTTTATAGTTTGGCAGCCTGGAACAGAGGCCAAATGGTCCATTTCAGAGCCTGGAGAGGAGTGCCTGGCTGCCACAGCCAGTCACGGTGCAGCTCCCTGGGCACAGGGCTGCTGCTCAATGTGAGAACCTTGGGAACTGTAAAAGAGAGATTGCCAACCAGCAGGATGGATGGAAGGAAGGAAGGAAGACTCATTCCCAAAGCTGCAGTTAGCAAGTAGGCTGGCAGGGGAAGGGAGAAGGAAAATGTGCTTTCCTGACACCCCAAAATCCCAAGTGCAGAAGTGGCTATGAATACGCTTTAACTTCTTAAAATTTTATTGTATCCTTTCCCCCTTGTTGAATGTTGTGAGGTGGTGCACAGGCAACCTGGCTGTTAACAGTGGAATTCAAGTGTGTCTGCCAACTACACTGTGCATTGAGTGGGTGGAAATCTTCATTTCATGTCTTTTATAGCCTACTCTACTCCTTCCACAAAATCAGTGGCCTCGTAAGTTTTTTGAGAGAATGAAAACCTTTTGATGGAAACTTCTCTGTTACAGCTTAGTCCTGTTGAACTTTTGGATATTATACCCTGACATAATGCTAGTTTCACCAGGAGTATGTACAGTTTTTCTTGTCTCTCTATCCAAAATGCCCTTACCTGTTCAGGCTATGACTGAGACAATGCCTTCTTAGGTTTCTGCAGCACCTGATGCCCTGAGGCTCTTGGCCCTCCCTGCTCCAGAGCTCTTTAAAGGCCAGCATTAAGTGTGAATTGTGCTACAAGATACAGATTTCACTGTGAAGAAGGTCCCTCTGTTCCAGGCTAAACAATAACATGTGCTAAATATTCTTTAATCTCTTCTAAAAGTAATCATTCTGTTTTCACACTTCAGCATTCAGTAAGAAAGCCTGGTATACCAAGCCACCAGGTAAGCCACCTCTTACCATTCCTGTGATGGAATAGATTGTATATTCACAGTACAGACATGTGAAAATTAAATAGCTTTGCATATTCATGTGCCAGAGCATATAGCTGGTTTATGTATATGAGCAGGATACGCGTGTTTGTGTCGCCACCTATGGAAAGGCAACATTTTAACTTGTCATGAAAATTCTGCACAGAAGCCAAAAAAAGGCACAGAGAAGCACGTGTACAGCGCTGTTTAAGAAATAATATCTTGGGCTGGATTACTGGTGCTGCATTGGACTAAACTGCATTGCTGCATTAATTTCTGACTTTTTTCTAAAACCACAATACTTGAGACCCTCAGAGTCACTCTAGCAAGGAACTGCTGCACTTAAACAGCTCCTTTGTCTGTATTTCTGCCAGAGAGCTGGCTGTTACCCTCTGGACTCTTTTGGAACAGCTTTTGGAAGAGGTGCTCCCAAAGATGTGCAGGACAAAGCCTCTCACCGTTCTCCCACAAACCCCGGCAGGCACATGCAGGTCAGCTCACTGCCAAGATCAGTGCAGTTGCCGTAGTTGAAACACGTGAGGTTCCTCTCTTCATTCCCACAAACTGTGTAAGGTAATCTTCGATATCTGGGCAAACAAGAAGGCAGCAGCAGTTATTGGCACTGTCCTTGTTTCTGGATGTCATGTGCTCTCACAGCTGGAGCAGGGGAGCAGAGTATTGCTCAAAGGAATGACCGCTGAAACTCAGATTTAAGACTCCCAGAACATGTTTTGCCTAACTTTTTTAAATTTGCTAAATATATATTTTTCTTTTCCAAATATTTACTGGAAAATTAATGATTCATTTCTCATTAGAAAAAAAAAAAAATAAAATGGACATCACGTACTTTTATTATTAATGTGGTTCTGTGTGATATGTGGACAGCCTAGTATAAGAGTTCAAAAGAGACAGACTTAACAAACAAAATAAAAAATATTGGGCAACAATAAGGCATCTTCAAATCTGAGGAAGTCCTCACTACTCATAAAAAGTCAACAAAACATGTCAATTTTAGTAATTATATCCTAACAGACTGTAGTTGGGTAGCATGAAGATTATTGTCTGTCTGCATCCTTTGGGCTGCAACATACTGGTTTTGTTGGAGTCCTCTGAAGGAAGGAGAAGGATTTTGCCTTCTTGGAGAGGAATTGCACATGCTTAGAGGCAAGAATTTTATGGGTGTGCAGAAAAGGGCTATTAAAGGGAAAAGCCTGCTGCCTTTCTAGAGAAGACTATGTGAAGAATAGGAAACAGCATGTGAGCAGTGTCAGAAGCAATGGCAAAAGTGGGCTGTGCGATGTTTGCAGCCATGAGGACTGAGAGTAAGCTGGGAGGAAAAGACCAACCCAAAAAAATTGTTGTGAATGGAAAGAAAAACAACTTCTTTTCCAATTGTTATTTTCTCCTACCAACTCTGAATTCCTGTATTTATAACTCTAGAGCTATATTACTCTAATAAAATATTGTTTTAGAGATTTAAAAACCTTAAGTTGTTGTTTTTTTTCTGAGAAGAAGATGTAGCACATGTATTTTCAGGCTCTAGAAGACTTATAATCTTGTCATCAGAGAGCTCACAGGACCAATGTTGGCAGCAGAGCAGAGCAGCAGAGCTTGTTCAATCCTTGCCTCATCAGTCTCTACCTGAGCTGGCAGCTCTCCACTGTCTCAGTCCACATCTAATTGATCTGTACAACTTTCTGTACTCTTCATACATCCACTCTGCAGCCATGATTAATATAGAGACAGATGCAAAACATCTGTGTTTAAAACAAAAACATCAGTGGTATAAAAAGCCCTTCAGAAGAGACTTGACAAAATCATGCAAATCAGCCTTATTTACAGTACCTGCAAAACCTCCCCGTGAAGTTAGCAGCACACAGGCAGGAGTATCCATTAATCCCATCCACACAAGTGGCCCCATTCATGCACTGGTGGCCACGGCAGTCATCTATATCCTCCTCACAGTTCTCCCCGGTGTAACCAGGCTCACAGCTGCACTCATAGGAGGCAGTCCCGTCTGTGCAGTTCCCATAGATGCAGGGGTTTGAAGAGCACTCATCGATGTTGACTTCACAGTAGGTGCCAGTCCATCCATTGGGACAAACACAGTGGTAGGAAGTGTACAAGTCTTCACATATGCCCCCATGCATACAGGGATCAGAGCTGCAGAAATCTACCTGCAAACAGCCAGTATGAGCAGGGTTTGCAGATATTTTGAGAAATTGTTCCTCTTGAGGTTTTTTAGTAGGTATGTCAGCATTTTCGAAGTATGAGAGATAAATGCCACTGATTTCTATGGTGCTCATGCACCCTCGCAGGCCATCCAGGCTGTCGAAAGCCTTGTCAGCCACATAGATGTCTGTCTCTTCTCTTAAAAAGTTGAGGCTTCCTGCAGCAGCTGTGCTGGTTGCCATGTCTTTCTTGTCTATATCCAAGTGCCATCTGGAGGACTGGGACAGGGGCTCCACCATAGAGACCATCACTTGGTGCCATTTGCCATCACTCACAGGCACTGAACTCACAAGGGTCAGCCTGTAGAAGCTGTTGCCACTTTGTAATTGAAACAGGAGTTTGGAGTTGTGTATACTGATGATGACAAACTCAGGCTCCCTCTCTGCATACAGCAGGATCACATCAGTGTCCCTGGTTCGAAAGCCAAAGACGATATTAGTGAGGTCTCTGCTGATTTTCCCATTGCTTCTGTAAAATATCGCACTGCTCCGGCCACTGAACACTGCGTTAGCAAGACCTGTGCAAAGACAGCAATTGAGAAACTGAACCAGTTTTACACCAATATACGTGGAACAATGTCTCCCCAGTGCACATGCCATATAAATGCTTTTGGTTTGCTGAAAGACAGTCAAATTCCACCAATGTTTCAGTTATCCTGGTCTGCCCCTCATGGCTGTGGAAATTACAGGGCAGTGCCAGCATCAGCTATAATGACATCCAAAGTGTACTCTTTTCATCATCTCAGGTTAGCACTCTCATATACAATTCTACATTACTGTTATCTATTTCAGTAAAAGACATACATTTGTTACTTTATGATTGTTTCCTAAATACAGGCAGCTAGCTACTCCCTGTGACAGATCTGGATGAGGTGAACACTTCTTCCCAATTCCTGTTTTCTTAGGTGTGTCTTAAGGTGTTTTATGAAGTATATGATTGGATCCCAATTTCATCTCACTGATACAAGAGGATGAATTTAATGGAAGTCAGTTGATGGAAAGCCCCTTGGAAATCCCTGTAAGGAGTTGTGCCTGTCATGTTCAAAGCCAGCTTCTCTTGGTGGGCAGGCACTGCCACAGCCCTGTGCTGGTGGAACTTGGAGGGCAGCAGTACTCAGCTCACACTGCTGTGAGTGAAAATTGATGGGCAACGTTCTGTCAGCTTCATGGACAGCTTTACAAAGGTATTTGACACATTTTGTTAGCATGGTTTCTACTAAAATACATTTACTCACTGGGCTGTAAATTTAAATGTTCTGAGGCTTCTGAGGATTACAGACAGGGAGGAGGGACAGGAAGGAATGTCCTCTGATGTGCTTCAGAAAAAAATAGCTTTGAAAGATCTGATATAAGATGGGTTTCTGAACTATCTCTGGGCTTAGTAAATCTTAGTAAGAGGAAAAGAACCCTGGGAGTCCCAGTATGAATTTCTTGACTTCAAATCCTGATGCCAAGGCAGCAGAGGTGCAACTGCATTTCCTGGTGCATCAAATGTGCTGTCTTTCTCATAGAAAAAGTTTCCTGAGAGGAAATCATACTAAATTAAGTAATGAATCTTACTAATACTAAAAGGAAAGTCAGAATTTTCCAAGATTATTCCTGTTCTTTTCAAATATCTCACAAACCTGAATTTTTTTCACAGAAGACTCAAGGCAGAGAACTCACTGCCCAGGATATCTTCTATTTTGTTATCCTGTGTTGAACAAGAGGAAGTTTATCCTGTAGCTAAGAATACAACTAGTTAAAGATGCAGTTCTATAGTGCAGGAATTTTTGAATATCTATTAGGGAAACTCCCTACTGTTGCCACATAAACCAGCACAGAAATTTAAAGGGGATGACCTTGAGTCATTGAAAGTGAACTTGAGTTTATCAGAGGAAGACAGTTCAGGTACTTTTCACTTTACTGTCTCTGGGTGTTTCTGTTCTACCTTAATAAGCAAAGTAAATTTTATGAGAGAATGTATATTGATGATATCTTCTGTGAGAGAAGGAGCAATTATTTTAATTTCAGTTACAATTTTAAGCCATCCTGCAATGCCGATCCTAACAATCTGCATAAAAATAGCATCATATTGTCTGTCTGTGATAGAGATCTTTTGCTGAACAGCCTTCCAATTCCTAAGAGTCAGCCATTCTGACAGCTTCCATCAGACTGAGTGGGTATTTACCTTCTCTCACAGCTTTTTGTTAGGGCTTTCTTTGGTAGCAAAACGAAAAATATTTCTTAAAAATCCTTACTTGCTCATTTCAATTCCACTCCAGGGCTGGAAGGAGAAGGGAAGTGGAGAAGGAAAGAGATGTGTAGGGTGGCTAATGATTCTAAGACAACTAATGGTCATCAGTGTTCCAATGGACTGCTTGGCATGCAGGTGCTTCTTATGAAGGTGCTGCTTGAACAACTGTACTGTAGGTATTGAGGTGACTTTCTCCAAAGATGTTCAAGATTTAAGAAAATCAAGTGATGCAATGTAAGTTATGTAGCTTGTCTTTTCAGGAGGATGGAGAATATTCTAAGGTTAATCCAACACTGAATTAACTCTTATCTCTTTGCAGTGGCAGTGTGGGGGCAATGTACTGATCTATTGAACAACCTTGACTAGCTGGTCCAAGTAAGTCAAAATCAAAGTTTCTGTAAACATCAGTGTCTGAGTCAGGGGGTCTGGGGGAGAACACCTGGGTTTGGTAAGGCAGACTCTTCCCATTAACTTTACTTAAAACTGACATAACTATTACTTTAATACAGAAATAACATTTGAATGAACTTTTAGGGCAACAAAAACTTAATTTCAAGCAAATGCTGCTGAAAATGTCTATTGTTGCTGATCTCCAAAGATGATTGGAACAGCTGAAATGTACCTACATTCAAATCCTTGGTGCACCAGCTGGCATTGTGCTTCATGAGGACAGGGCCCAAGCTCACACCACTTAACTTCCTCACATGCCTTCCCCTCTGTGTTAGGGGGGCACGTGCAAGTGAAGTCATCCCAGATTGAATAGCACACACCACCGTTGTGACAAGGGTTGGACTATGGGGAGAGAGAAGAGAGAACCTCAGTATGAATCAACTGTTGGGCACTCAACTCTAGGCATGGGGGACTGTTTGGCAAAAAGAAATTTTCCTTTTATTTCAGGTGGAAAATGATAAAGACCAGTGTTATGACAGTACAGCACGTTTCATAATTAGTGAAAAACAGAATTTCAATCTCAAAATAGTTTCATTCTCCCCTATGCAAATACATTTTGCTTCAGATATTAATTATATATAACATAGCTTAACAAAACCTGCTCTTTCTAGCATTTTTTTCATGTTAATATAACGTCATTATAATCAAATAATGAGTGGGAACATACTAAAAACATAAACTAAATTCCCCATTATAAGCATGTGAAAATGCTCTGAAAAATGCCATTCTTACCTTGCAGAGGTTGTCACCAGTGCAGCCTTGGGTGACATTGATCAGAGTTCGGTTGGTAGAACTCAGTGGATTGGTGATGGGGAAGAATTCCAGCGGCTGGTTATTCACTCTTACGTCTTGGATACAGCCTTTGAAATACTTGCCATTTCTATCAGTTTCTGTGTTATCTGGTAGGCCTCCAATGTAAAGAATATCCTTACTTTGGATGGTTAGTGCTGGAGTAGAAATAAAGCCTAGGTAGTGAGAGGACTGGAACAACTCCATCTTATTTGGTTCTATTTTTAATGTTATTAAGTAAAAGTTTCCATCATTCACGGAGTGTTTCCCTAATAACTTCATGGAATTTAGAGCTAGCATGGTGAGTTTTCCACCTTCCAAATAGACTCTCATGTAGAGGTAAGTACTGTTTCTCAGAGCCAGTAACAAGCCAGAAGATTTGCGTGTTCGGACAAACATTGATATGATGAAGTTCTCATTCTGAATGGAATCAACAGGAAAAGCAGCATAGCCTGAGGAGTCCTCGAATCCAAACCGGCCTGGAATGTACTCTTGAGGTTAGAGATATGGGAAATGAAGAAAAGAAAAAAAAAAAGAGAGAGAGAGAGAGAGAGAGAGAGAGAGAGAGAGAAGGGAGAAAAATAAGATAGTTAGGGCTAAATGACAAGGGATCCAATGCAATGATTAAATAACTACTTCTGGTGATGTTTCTGTATGGTAGTAAGATGTGCTTTTTTTTATGGATGAATAGAGACTTGATCCAACTGTAAATAGCTTCTGTTTCAAAATTCCTGTTGGCTTTCATGGTTGTAGCATTATGACCCAGTGCAGGACCAGATGTTATATAATTGGGCACATTTTTCCTCTTTATACCCTCTTTTATCCTCTATGTAATGCTGTGTTTCCAGGTAGTTAAACAAGGACAGATTTCTACAGTTTCCTGCACAGAAAGATCATTTTGGAAAGAATCTACCTGCTTTGATCCTCTGATGACCATGGAAGCTAATGCAGTTCTGGGATTTTGTAGTATTTTTTGCACAGATTCCAATTGCAGAAAGCTGCTGGGCAAAGCCCTCTTGTGTGAATAGGTGACGTGTGTGGTGCTGCATGGACTCCCCAGTTCTCTGACAGACTTTTCCTTGCTGGGGCTCAACATATGCTCACCTACATCAACTTGTATCCAGTCATGAACCCTACTCAGTCCCTGAATGCCCACAGTGCTCTGGGAGAAACATGATCCAGGATCAAGTAAGTTTTTTTTCCTTGTGCTTATCAATTAAAATGATTAAACCAAAACCATCTGTCTGTCCTTTATCCATTATTTTTGGTAATGATTTTCAGTCTTTAAAGGATACAAAATATGTAGCCAAAACTTATTCTGATGAATCATCTCTTTAAAGAACAACAAAATGTTTCTATTTTTACACTATAAGTTTTGTGATCTTGTCCTCAATATTACAGACTTCCTGCCTAAACAGTTTCAGGAGCTATTTTTCGTATATCAAATTCCTAGAAAGAATAAACCAAGTTTTTTTTAAATGCTCACATAGCTAAAGACTGAATCATCTGTTATGCAGTAAAACTCCTGGAGCAGGATGTCATAGGCCAACTTCCTGCCTGCAGAACTACCTTTTTTTATGACTGCATTTAAAATCGATGAAAATAAGGGACTGACCATGAAGCCCCCAGAGACCCTTAATAACCATAGTCACTGCTATGTGGTATGGTCGTATTATTTAGCAACAGGAATAAATCCCATACTTGTTCCTAAACAGACAATTTCTTAATTTAATTTGAAATAGTTTATTTCCATGAATAAGATTTCCTATATGTCTACATCTACTTGTTAAGCAGACTTAATGCCTCAAAACACCAATTTCAACAATTGTTTCTGCATTCAAGAGTTTTAAATTATATCTTCTCTTAAGGTGGTAATGGAGACTGAGACACTTTTTTCATGAGAGTAAAAAGAAAAATTCTGCTGAACTGAGGATTCCACAACTGCAGTATTAGAAAGAAGCCTTGATCTCCAGAAAGGCATTTCATGTTTACAATTGCCTTGTCACATTTCTCTCTACTTATAAATACACACATATATCATCAGCCTGATCTGTTTGATGAGATGACTAGCATCACCTTAGTCAATATTAACCTCTTGGATCACATCTGGATGTTGATCAAAATGAGGCAACATCTGTTTGTTATTTTGTATATGTAGAGAAAGTATTGCCTCTTGTCAATTAAATACTTGGCAGCAACTTTTCTTCAGAAAGACACCAGCATTTCTTACGTTATCCCTTACCACAAGTCTCCTCCACTCTGCCTCTTTAGAAACCTGGCACAGTCTTTTACATGTGACATGTCTAGAACCTATGTACCAAAATGGCATGGTGCCATGGTTAGCAAGGAATATTGTGGTCAGCAGGAAAAAAAAAAGCATGCCTTCTAATCATTCTCAACAGTTCTAATGCCAGTAAAAGCTGCTCCTGGCCCTGAATGGTTTTAATTTTGCCTCATGTAAGGAGGCAAACATATTTCCCAGATGTTGTCCTATGTTCAAAAGTTGTCTTCCAAATCTTTGGATAAATTACAGCTACACTTCAAAGAAGTCTGTTACAATTACTTCTCAGACTTTGTCATTTTGCAACCAAACCAAAAGGAAAAACTATTGAAAGGTATTGATAAGTATTAGGTAGAGCATACAAAATGAATTTGTATTCAAACATTTGAAATGTATTTGAAGGCCCAGCTTTCTGCAGCAATACATTCAATAATCCCTGAGGCCAGTTTTTCAGCTGATGTGAATCAATGCAGCTTCACTGGCAGCAGTACAGCCATGCCAGTTTACACCAGTTTAGGATCTGTCAATTCCAATGTGACCATGGCTCTGTTGTTCTGTTTAATTTTTTCCAGTCCACCTGGCAAATATATCTACATAAATATATTTATGTATGTATGTATGTATGTATTTCTTGCTCCCTAAACATTGCTCTGCTGACCACATGTGAATGAGGGAGAGGCAAGGGCATAGCATGAAGACTTAGTCCTGTGCAATTTTTCTTAAACAAAACTGCTTCTTTGAAATCCCTAAAACTTTGCCTGGGGAAGGATTGCAGAGCTCACCCTAAAGCATTCCTGAGGGCTGCTGTATTTACAGCTCTAGGGGGCTTCACCTAGCAGATGCAGCAGGGTGCTGGACAGGGACCTCCTGTTGCCCCACTTTGCCCCAGCCTGTACTGCAAAGATCACTTGTAGCAGGGAAAGTGCTGCAGGCATCTGCAGCTTTTGTGTTCCTGCTCAGCACTGCCATGGAAGCTGCTTGCTGAGATGAGCTCTTCTGCTCGCCCTGAAAGGGACACATTTCCCTCTGGTCCCCATGCAGCTCTTTGGGAGCAGCAGCCTGCACTGGGGATTGTCCAGCCCTGCCTTGGGACCAGTTGAGGGATGAATGGACCCTATTTCCAGCTGCTGAAGCCCTGCCCGCTGCTTGGGCTAATCAGATTAAGCTAAGAGTATGATCTCTTTCATTCTTTTTAAAACTGAAATCTATCTTTTTTTAACTTGCAGTACTTTTGCTTGAATCTCTTTAAAAAAGCCTAGAATGCTTGAGGATAAAATTTTCAAAGAATGCTTTGAAAATAAGTCCTAAACTCCAAATGACTTGCTTGCTTTCTAAATTTTTACTCAGCATGGATAACCTACAGTTTTTCAAAGTTTCAAAGTGCTAAAAGCACTGAGATTTTTAAAACAAGAGGAGTGGAATCCACTAGTTTAGCACAACTTATTTTTGTCAGGCTGAAAAGAAGCCTTCCTGGGAAACTAACTAGAAAATAAGAAAGATGTGCCACTACTAACCTCTTGTACTGGCTTACCACTTGACATTAAGCTCCAGAGATCCTAAGGGTCACATTGTTTCACAGCCAGGTAAACAGGATTGTTTATGGTCATGTTTTCAGCAGGCACATAAACCACAAGTGACAGCAGCATTCCCTTACCTGTTGCACAGTCTGGCCCTGTGTAGGGCCGGTAGCAGTCACAGTGGTAGCTCAGCCACAGGTTGATGCAGCGTCCCCTGTTCTGGCACGGGTGGGGAACACACCAGTCCTTTTTAGCACATCCTGTCCTGACATTTAAAGATGACCCAGATGATACATTCTCTGGAGTAATAACATTCAAGTCTATCTCAATATCCTGAAGACAGCCTACAAATGAAGGTGCAGAATGTGTATTAAAGGTGTTCTGTAGAGAGTTGCTGTTCCCCACTGGTAAGCCGCCCAAAAATGTGCTCTGAAATGCAAACATCACCAGCTCGTTATCTATCTTAGCAGATGTTTTATTGAGACAGGATTCGACACAAGAGCTGTCAAGCAAATTAAGAATAACAGCTCTTGCCAAGGTTACCTCCACTGAATGCCATTCTCCATCACTGACATTATGTGGAATATGCAAAAGAGCATGTGGCTGATTATTGACTTGCACGGATAACTGTAAGTAGCCATTCAGTACTTCCAACTTTGCAAAGGTGTTTTTCTCCCCTCGTTGAAACAGAAAAGCTGTGGGTTGCACAGTTTGAAACCTCAGGTTTATATTATAGAAAAAATCCTTTTTATGGGTCTGGGGATTCTTCAACAAAAGGAAACTGTTTCCTTGAAAAGAAAATGTGGTTACAGTTTCACAGTGTATTCCAGTATACCCCGGTGAACATATGCAGCTGAATCCGTGTTGGCCATTTTTTAAATGTGGGATACATATTCCATTGTTTTGGCATTGATGATCAATACAGCCATGCAGAACTTCTGTACAGTTCCAGCCACCATAAAAAATCCCTTCTTTGTCTGCAGGTGGGCAATGGCAAGTGTAATTTCCAGGAAAGTTCTCACAGATCCCACCATTTTGGCAAGGGTTTGTGTAACATTCGTTGACATCTTCATCACAGTGAGTACCTGAAGAATAAACAAAGAATTAGGCATTCTGGTTTGAATAACTGGAGCCCAAAAGAACACTTTTAATAATGTATTTTATTAAATTATCTTTTATTAAAGGGGAATGCCTTAATAAATAGGTGATGAACAAGCAAAAAAAAAATACTTTAAATATAGAAAGGCCATTCAATTGTTGTGGTTTCCTTGTGCAAGGTATTATGTAAACACCTAAGTGACAACCACATTTTGGAGAAAAGAGCCAAACAAATGGACAGTTTTGATATGGATAATGTGATGAAATTAAGACAAACGTCATCAGATGGGATCAAGAAATTTTTTCTCACATATCCTGTGGTAGGAATTTAGAATGCTTTGTAAGGAACTGAATTGTTTATCACATACAAAAACCCCAAGAGTTGTTGCTTAATTCCTATCCATAATATAGTACAGGAACAAGCTGGAGTATGATCTGCTGGTCATTCCTTTTTTTTGTGTTCATTCAAAGAGTGTAAGAACTACAGACTATTATTCCTGGTCCCATATGAAACATCATGGAGCAACACTCTTCAAGTGAGAGCCACAACACTTGCAAGTGATACCTGACATGGTGGGTCAGACTGACAAGTGGGTGAACATGCCTGCAAAATGTATGTACTACAGGAGAACTTTTTTACCTCTCCTCAATACAAAATATAAAGCAAGAAAAGATGAAAGGAATATTCTCTCAAACATTTCAGAGGTTGTTTGGTGATGAGAGCACTTCTACAGGAGATTATCAATATAGTCTCATATTTCCTCTTCTTTCATATAATGCTTGGCTTCTCATATGTCTGGTAAAAGGAGAACTCCTCATCTCAACTCCACTGTAATTGGATAGATGTGGTCTAAGTGGGTCTGCTGGATCACACTTCACAAAGAAAAACAAATCTGTTCCTCTTGTAAAACTAATCTGTTTATCCCTCTGCACTGTTGTTCATCTATAAAGTGGTAATTACAATAACTTCTCCCTTGAGCAATCAAGTGACTGATATGCATGCAGTGGGTCAGGGCAAATCTGTTTCTCATCTCCCTTGGAAGCAGTCAAAATATCCAAATACTATTCTGATAACTCATGCTAAGTGCAACTGTTAACATTTCTACTTCCTTTCATAGTTGTCTTTAGAGAAAAATGAGAAACACTTAGAAGTTAGTTTTCAAACTAACTTCACCAGCACAAATTAAATAGATTTCATCCATCCCCACAGCAAAACTGCTGCCTGTAAATCAGGTAATGAGATGTTCTGAGGCTCATGGAGTGGCATCTGGGTGTACCAGGTACCACACCTAGCTTTATGTGCAAATTCACATCAGTCTTCATGTCTTTTCTTCTTTTTATGTGTTTTAACAAAGCACAGCCATTCCTCATGGAAAATTATAGAGCAGCATTCAGCCACAACGAATTGCTTCAAATAGAAGTAGATAAGTGTAGTTACTCAGGCTAATTCCTTGCCTGCCCATTTTATTCAATCACAGTTGTAACTGGACCCATCTGAGAGAGTGGTGAGTACAGGAGAGCCAGGAGGGAAGATTAGCACAAACACAAATATAAGTCACACCAAAAGATAAATAATAAGTCACTTTTTTCATATCAAGAATAAATAAATCAGCTGTTCTTGCAAGTGGTGTTGATACTGCTTGTAATCTGCTGATTGCCAGGCAAGCAAAGACCACTGTCAGTCAAGATAAAAGCACTCTAGATAAAAGGATTAGTCAATATTTATAGAACTGTATAAGCAGTTCAAATAGCTCAGGTTGGAGATGTTAGCATGTAAAAACAATATTCTTAAAAGATGTAAGACATACCTAAACAAGTGCAAAGGCAACTATTTTTTTCCATTAGTTACATGCATTATCTCAGCTAAGCATACTTGTGTTTTTAAGGGAAAAAGGAAAGTAGAATTACACAGCATTTTCTCTTCTAAATATATTACACACTGACATAAAATTTCATGTGAATGTGAATATTTTTAAAGATGATTACTTTTCCCACCTGTGAAGCTTTTTTTTCCAAACAGAGATTAAACAGTTCCTTTGAGTTAGTTTGATAGCACCACTCATCTGTCTCCTTTTTTCATTTATACCTTATTACTATATGGTGGCTATTTTCTGTTTACCCTTAATTAAACTCTCTTTCAAATTTAGCAGCAAAGGTTTCCTGCAGAAGCAGGATGACAAAAGCAATTATTCAATCATAATTCTACTGAACACCACTGATTTTCATTTTGACTAAACAATTATAAAAGTATTATCTAAATGACACTTTTGATAAACATCTTAGGTTAGAAATGCGCTTACAGCTTTTTACCTTTCCAGTCCCCTGACACTAAATAAATATCAAGAAATTAGAAACAAGCAATCTGGATAGGTGCTACACATTCAATACAGTCTAAGTGCACATTCAAATTCACAAAAAGAAAATATTTACCTGTAAACATTGTCATTAAAATGATGTAAACTTGTATCCTAATTGCAACCATCTTTTTCCACAGGAAAATTTCCAAAGAAAAAAATTGTTTAGCACTTAAGCAGTCGACAGAGTAAATTCCTGTAAAATTCACAACAGTTCTTAGTATAAAGGTTTCCTTTCCAGGATTAGCTTGCTCCACTTCTGTACCTGCTGATGTAGTCTGATGGTGTATTTTGCCCAAGCCAGATCAACAAGGCTTAAAGTAAGACCCATTAAACTGCTTACACAATAGATATGTATCCTATTTAAATTCTTTTTTCTCCAAATTCATGCTCACACTGAACATTGTTTATGTAATACATATTATTAGGATCCATTCAAAACTGATTGGTCACTTTTTTTTTTGCTTGTTTTGAAAGGTGGTGTTTTTTAAGACTTTTTTCCTTTCAAGAGGTTTGTTAATCCAGATCAACTCTGTCATGGTCACTGTCATTCACAGAAACTGTACATCTCAAAGGGCAGATAGAAAGGATCTAAAATTTGATCCTATTTCTTTATTTATAAAGTATTTTTGTTCCACTTGCTCTCTCTACTTAATGAAAATCTGTGTCTCTAGATTTTTGAGTGTGATAAAGACACGTAAAAAATTATTTACTAAAACATTTTTTTCCCTCAGCTCTTGAGCAACACATTTTGATTTAGACCAAATTTAATGAAGGGAAAATAGCATTTAGGAGATTTAACTACTTATTTCTGTTATAATTGTAGCAGCAGACATTATTTTTGGCACTTACATTAATCAATTTTTTCTTCTACCTCAACTCATTTTTTCACAAATTAGGAAATTCCTGACCTTTTGTCACATTTCATTTTAGGTTCACCAAAAGACTCATACACAGAACACAATTTTGAATTAATTTAATCTACAGTTCACAATTGCTTTTGTGGAGATGCTCAGTAAGCTGCTGCTTCTTCCAGTCTCTAACACAGGCATCAAGTGAGTTTTCCTATAATACATTTAAATATTAAAGGGTAAAAATTTCACCCAGACTCTTGGAAAGGTGAGTAAGGCAGCTTTAAACAAAACAAAGTTCATTTTGATAAGTTAGTGTGAATGCACTTAATTAGTAGTGCTTATCAGACATCTCGTGCTACAGTTTGATGTTGAATGTGCACTTTATTTTGAATATTGCAAGAAGCTGGAGGTTCTCAGTAACTGTTACTCCTTTAGTAGTGTCACTGTGACAATAGGACTCTGAGGCAAGTTTATGAGCTGACACAGAGTCAACAACTGGGGACAGACCTCTGCTCTTACAGGTCAGTGACAACATGGGGCTGCACACTGAGACAGGGGAACTTCTGAGCAGTGTACTCAGCAAACAACCCAAAACTGTGCCAGAACCACTGGTGCGAGTTTGAACAAATTTGCCAGGTGCAGACACTAATTATAGTCAGATATTGCATTTAATAACATTTTCATATACAAACCAAGGAGAATACTCCATGTGAAACCACCGCAACGCAGGCAGAAAACTTGTGTAATCCTACCCAGAAAGTAATTGTCAGAGGTTCCCTGTCAAACTGGGATTTGATTATGGTTTGGGATTGTCCTGGCTTTGCTCTGGTTGGTGTTTTCATAAAATATGTGGATGTTGGCTCAGAAAACTTGCCTCGTAAGTTGTCTGATAAAGCAGGGTTAAGTGAAACCTTTGATTTTTTTTTTTTTACAGATAAAATGACTTTTATAGGTGAATGTAAGAAATTGGAGAAATGGTCTGAAAAAGATTGTATTCAATTCTGGAAAAGCTCACTCAGTTTCTGTAGTCTCAGGCGGAATAACCAGCAATCAGGTGGAACAATAGTTTCAGTCTACAATGCTTCAGTTTCACTCAGTCCACTTTTAGTTCTGCACTGCAAGGAAGATTTGGATCAATTAGGAAGAATTCAAGGAAAGCAATGAGAATGACCACAGGTGGAGGAAAAAATGGCTTATGAGAAAATGTTAAAAAACTAGGGCAATTCAGTCAAAACACAAGCAGAGGAAATGGGATGGGTAAGAGTTTTTCAGCCCTGAGACCACAGTAAACTGGTGAAAAAGTCACAGGTTTGGCCTGCACAAGGAACATCCAGGTCACACTCTAAGAAAATATTTCTAGTGATAATAAGATGACAAAGCCTTTGCATATTATATCTACTGGGAGCCATAAACTCCATTGTGGATCCTTAAATATTGGTTTTTTATTCTTGTAGTTTTGTTAATAAACTTTCTTTAAACCTTTTAAGTTTTAAGCCTGTTTTGCTGTTCTCCTAATCCATATCTCACAGCAAGAAATCAGTAAGTTTTCTAGTGATTTTTTTAGCTAATGCTTTAAAACCATGACATTATTTAGTGCATTGGCTGGGAAAGACAGAATAGTGTTTTCTGCCTAGTGTTTGAACTGAAGCTGTGAGATAAGGATTAATTAAGAGAAATAAGAGAAAAGCATGATTAAGTCCTAAGTTTATATAGCAGTAATGGTAAAAATCTAGGGGTGGAGGGTACTGAATTTTTTGTTTCTTCCTTTCTGTCAGTTTAGTAGTTTTATTGTTTTAGGTAAAGTTGTATGTTGAATATAACTCTGATAATTTTTAAAGTAAGTGTTCATAGGTTGAAGGAGTGGATATTGTGATAGATTGGCATTTAAGAAAAAGGTACGAAACTTCTAAGGAAGTCAAGGCTGCTGGAGGCTGATGGGAGTTTTTTCTCCTGGCCAATAACTAGCCATTTCTGAGAACTGACAGTAGTTTTGACCATTGAAAGGTGAAATCAACCTGTGAACACCACCCTTTAAAACCTAAACCCAGGAATTTCTCTCTCTCTCTCTCTTTCTCTGGTTTCCAGTTTTAAAAGGTAACAGAGCCCCAGCTGGCTCCCGTCCCCTGCCCACACCGTGCGGCCTGGGCCGGGGCTGGGCTGGGCCTGCTGCGGTTCCCGGGCAGGAGATGGAGCCTGTGGGGATTTCCTCGGGCCCAGGCTAGGCCGGGCTCTGCTGCAGCCTCCCAGGAAACCTCCGGGGTGGCTGAAGCTTTTCCCGGGGTCATCCCCGGCTCTAAGCGCCACTGAGCTGAAACCTGGCACCATGAACACCTGCTGTGGCTTGAGCCAGATTTAACCCTTTCACTACCCAGATGAGACCTGCAGATTTCATCCTTTTTCCAGAGAGAGGGGAAGAGAGAATGATCAACATGTAAAGAGACAACATAAACTATCACAGCCAGTGAGGAAAGGAATTAAGCCTCAGATGGGAAGAGAATAAGAAGATGCACTAATAAGCTGAAATACTCTTTTGTTAAAGCTATGGAGATGGGCAATAATGTTCTGAAAAAAACTCCTTTAATTCATGAAAGATTCTTTTGGGGGGAATAGAGTATTTCAAAGTGTAGATCTAAGCAAATGGTGAAGTAGTTGTGATCCTATGAGATGCTGGAACAGAAAAGGAGAAGTGAGTTGAAGATATGTGGCCCTTAAGAGAAAAAGAGAAAACCTCTGTTCCCAGAGATGATCACAGATGAGACAGATTAAGAGAACTTCTGCCTTTGAATAACTCATCCTTAAAATGACACCTCTTGAATCATGGCCCATGAACACACCTCAGAGTGGTGTGAAATGGGAGGAAAGGACTGATGGCAGAGTTTTCCAGGCAGCTGGCATCAGAGAAATAGAAAGCCATGAGAAAATGGTTTTCTTGTGGAAAACTCTCCATAGATTGACAAAATAGAAGTTCTTTTTCTCTACAAAGACTAATGAAAAGACTATAGCAAAGTTGGGACTGTTTTGACCACCAGGTTTTGTCTCTGTGTCGTCAGTCAAACAAGGGAATGGTTAGGTGGTGGGAGAAAAGGGTTTCTGGAGGTTTTATTCTGGTTTCTTATAGTTTTGTTAATAAACTTTCTTTATTCCTTTTAAATTTAAGCCTGTTTTTCCCTTCTTCTAGTCCTTATCTCACAGCAAGAAATGAGTAAGTTTTCTAGTAATTTTTTAGCTAATGCTTTAAATCCACGACAGAGACAAAAATGCAGTGAGACACGAGCCAGCAGATGCTACCTTAGACCCATAGACAGTCCAAACAATACCTGCATGTCTGTCCCTTCCAAGTCTATTTTTCCATGGTTTTGTGCCTCCCTTGAATGAAATAATTCCCAGCAACTGAGCTGTAGGTGTGTCAAACTATACCTGCACATACTGGTATCTCTACACATACAGGTATCAAATGCAAGCAGGAGTAAACCTTGGAGAAACTCAGATTGTAGTATCCCATTTAGAACAGACATTATGGAAAGCAAAGAGTTTGCAATAGCACTTCCTCTACCTGTATTTTAGAGTTTTGGAAATATCTGTTATAAAATCCTACCCCAGGTGCAAACAAGTCTCTCTTCAAGGAACTCATTAATCCTGAGCCAACAGAAAGATCTGGCAGAGCACATATTCTTCAGGGCCCCAGGTTTTAGCAGACAATCATGAAAACTCTAGCTTTGCCACATCTGTGTAGATAATTGCAAAGAGATAATTACTTTTTGCTGGAAGGAGGAAATGCACATTCATGAGTAAGTGCAAGGAAATAAATTTACCATCTCTGTGTCATCATAATTATACCCCATACTTGTGTGTATAAATCAGTCACCATGCAGGTCAGGAAGTTTTACTCTTATGTACATCAGTGTGGAGCAAGTGAAGGATATTTAAATGGATTTTTTTTTCACCTATTTTTTTGTCAGTAAAGAACCAGTTTACATTTGATACTGAACTTAATGTGACCACTGCTCTGCTCTTGAATGGAAATTTCTGTTGCTCTCCTGGCAGGAAAAGCTTGTGCAAAATGAAGGACAGAACACAGAGCAGAGCTGGAGCACATGGAAACAGGATTCTTTAAAATAGTAGGATAACAAGCATTTGTTAACATTGGGCTAATTTGCACATGATACCTTTCACACAGAACTCTATTTTTGTAGTCATTAGACCTTGCAAGTTATTCCTTGATTGTAGACAAATTCATTATTCTGCTATTTTTCCTCTTGCCATTTGAAATGTATGTATGAAGTTAATACTGGCTAGGAAAAGAATTAAAATAGAAAAAGAGGTGAGTGGCTTGACTTAATCATTAAATATGTCACTCTAGCTAAGGGATATGGAATTCATAATGTGCTACATTCAGAATGGCATGCTGTAATTCAGTCTTTTTAAATGTTGCTGGCCCAAAGCTTCATAGACCAGTTTGAATTTTCAGTAAAAATGGGTTTTTTAAAAGTAATAAAAACCCCCAATCCCTTAATCTCTTCAATCAATAAAGGTTTTCTGAGAGCAAAAGTACTTGGAAATGTTTTTCCACTTGTTTCACATGTTTTTTCACACCTAAAATAGTTTTCATTTGAAAAGAAAAAAAAATAGAGAAGAAGAAAATCGGGTACATGCTGTAGGTGATTAGTTCTTTAGTGAGATCTGGTGTATTTTATTTTAGAAATACTGGAGCCAGCCGTCTGTGCTGAGCTTGGCTGCAGCTGCGAGGTGGATGAGGCAGTTCTGAGGGCCCTGAGCGCAGCCACGCGCACGGCCAGGGCTCAGGGGACACTGCCTGGCAAGGACCAGGGCCCTGTCCTGCACGGGCAGCACAGCAATGCTGCTGCTTGTAGCCTGCACCTCCAGCCTCTATTTCAGTTTGCACAGCCAGCCATGTGGATCCAATTGTGGGATTAGGGTCTGAATTTGGAGTAAAGAAAAACTCATTGAAGAAATATGTCCCTGTGTGGCACTCATTTTGACTGATGGAGGCAAGGAAGAAAAGCAAATGGTGGCAGCCCAGTTTTCACAGACAGCATCCTTCTGGAGTGGGTTTTCTGGCTGCACAAACATGTTGTAGCTGTGGCTATGCTGATGGTATGAGATAGGAAGGGGAG
Source organism: Parus major (assembly GCF_001522545.3). Lineage (NCBI taxonomy): Eukaryota > Metazoa > Chordata > Aves > Passeriformes > Paridae > Parus > Parus major. The sequence continues at coordinate 8,723,974 of NC_031777.1, read as the reverse complement.
AAGAGAGGAGGCAGAGCACAACTACAGGGTGTGACAGGTTAAAGTAGAGAAAGGTGATGGAAAAAAGAGTAGGTAAGATTTTGGAGACTAAAGAGATGAAAAAGTAGTGAAAGATATGACTGGAGAAAAGGAAATAAAAACATGGGAATCAATAGTACCCCTGAAGATACTTGTTTTGGCATTTGAGACAGAATTCTTGTGGACATGTGGGCATTTGGGAGTAGTAAGAGAACAGAGTATATGTGTATGGCCATCAATCTATACAGGATGTGTGAGGGATGCTAAGAAAGACTGCAGATCATAGATAAGGTCTACACAGAGATCTGGGCTAAAACTGAGAGAGGGAAAAGGAGACCATGGGAGCAATACCAGAGACAAAAAATTTAGAAGAAACCAGCCATAGGTATTTTTTTTGTAATCAAACAGCTATGTGTCCTGGAGCAGAGAAGTCCATTCACAAAACAGAGAATTAGGACAGAATCATAGAAAAATTTGCACTGAAAGGGACCTTCAAAGGTCCAGTGGCTCAAAGGGTCAGGACATCATCCAGAGAAGAAATTGTAATAGCAGGTTTCAGAGAATTTGTTATTTATACCTGATTCTGCACCAGATATTTAGAAGGCAAAGTAAGATATTTGGTGTTCTGCTTTCCAGTATGGGGTTGGTTTTTTTTTGTGTGTGCTCTGTAAGTAGGAAAAAAGAGTATGTGTAATTCAGGAATTTTTCATGTACTACCTTTCAGAAAATGGTGGCAGGACTGTCAAAGTCAAAGCATTAATGATTTGATTTGCACTTTCTGTAGATTTATGAGTTTGTACATTTAGATGATGTGTGTGCATTTGAACTGAAGTATATCCAGAAGGCTCTTAAAACAACCAATACCTTTGAGCTGTTTAATTAGATCATACGAGGTCACATTTCATTGACTTAAAAATCTGTTTGGAGCATATGACTCACTTTGGAATTAGAAAACAAATTCATTTTCCATCCTACAAACACTTGAGAGCTTTAAAAGAGTGCTTGCTGTTGATGAACACACCCATTGTGAAATGTACAGTGTCTTGTCTCCCCTGAACGGGGTTTTCTACCTTGTCTCTTGTTGGCTGTTTCCTGTTTGTCTTAACTGAGTTAGGTAAGTACAGCCACTGTGCTGTCTAGTGTGAAATGGCTTCTGTTCTGGAAAATTTCAGTCATTTGCAGAATTTTCTCATTTTGTTATAGCTGGTGTGAATCTCCACAACATGCAAAAGTGACTGTGTTCACATAACTTCATTGTCAGTCCTTATTGAAACAAACTGAAATAGCCAGAAGGCCCTAAAATCATAATTTTAATAGGGCCTATAGAGTTTAATTGATAATGGAGATGTGAGAATAGAAAAATGTAAAATATGAATGGGTGAGTACACATAACAAGTTTATGCTGTGTGTATTTTGAGCTGGGCACAGAATAACTGTATAAAGAGCATAGCTATGCTGTATATAATCACATTTCTGTGTTCCTAGAGTATATATATTTATATTATTTATTATCTCCTTGTATATAGAAAAAAAATTCCAAGCTTTTTATGCTGAGTTATCCACTTTTTATTATTTTGTATGTGTGTTTTCTTTCCTGGGTAAGCTGTGACTTGCTCTAGAGCAGATATAAATGCAGAAGACCTGAGATTTTAGGCTGTGATCTTTCAGTCCAGCTCTGTGTCAGTGGGAAGGGCAGAGGATCATATCTCTTTTCACTTCAGCAGCAGTGTACATTCCTCACATTCCCTGCAGTGTTAGTCCCTTTTTTAGTGTGAAAACTCATCTAAAAGGTGGCTTCATTCATCTAAGGTTTCATATGCTTAAGTCCTCCCAAGGCTGGGAAGACAGAGACACAAACTAGCTTCATTTTTGCTCGGTCACATAGCAATCCCAATGGCAATGGGACAGCTTGGACCTCAGCTAGGACTTTGTGTGCTTGCCATGGAATCCTGGCTGCCTGATGGGGAATTTCCTGGAGCATATTAGAGGTATGAGATCCACCTAGATAAGATCTAGTTTCTCTATGTCTTTATGTGTTACAGTTAACTTCTGTAGCTGTGCAGACTTTTTCACAGTACAGCATTTAAATAGTTTCCTTTATTTGGTACTACAGGCAATATTTTACCATGATGTTCTGGCCTCACAAACAGGTCTAATAACAGATTCTGAACCTTCTTTGTTAAAAAAAAATAGCGCCCACAGGACAGAAACTACAGCCATAATTGTATTGACCATTATAATTCTCTACATTAGTGTCATGTTGTTAGCACAGCCAGACTCGAAGAATTACAGCAGTGGGAGAGCAATCTGAATCAGATACACCAATTCTACTTCTAGCAGTCAATTATCAGCATAAATTAGGTGTCTATGCCAGGTTTATTTTTCTTCTCTCCAAGGCTGTTTATTGAAAGTGCAAAGTTCATTGTCAGCCAGGGAAAGAAAGTGTTTTCTTTTATCTTGTTCTCCTTACATAATCAACAGAAGTCCTTTTCTAAGTTAATTCAAATATTTTTAAAGGGATCAGCATTGAGGTCATCAGTAAAAGACTAGCTTAACTTCTTTGAAATTCTCCTTGTACTGGAAAAAAATTAGTTCAGGCACCTGCACAGAAGCAGGTTGTGCCTTACTAGAGTCACCTCTGAGTTTACTTCAAACAGTGCCAATGAACAGACATAAAACTACTGGGCTTTATCACTTGTTCCTCTTATTAGCAAACACTGTATAATTAAGAGCTAGATGCTACAGGGAACAATTAAAGTAAGAGCTTTTGTATCATATATCACATAAAATTAGTTTTGGTGCCCATTTTATCAGCTTATTTTTATTATTCAAAATCCCAACATATTCTTTATGCCCTTGAGAAGACCTTAGACCTAGACCTAGGACTCATCAGTGCTAGTTAATTGCCAGCAAACTGCAAAACTCCTGAGTCCAATCCAACAAAAGCATTAAAGTGATTTTTTTATTTATTAACAAGTAAAATGGGAATTATATATATATATATATGTGTGTGTGTATGTATGTATGTATGTATGTATGTATATGTGTATATATATACACTCACGTACATATATACATATATGTATATAGATACATGCACATATATGTATGAATAGAATTAATAGATGTATGTATACATACATATGTGTATACATAATAAGAAAGAGTTCTTTATGCACCTGAGAGCTTGTGCTGCCATTCAGAGGGACCTCAGCAGGCTGGGAAAATAGGTAATCTTCAGGAAGCCCATGAAATTCTGCAAAGGGATTCTCCTCCAAGTCCTGTGCCTGGGGACAAAAAAGCCCATCCAGCAGAAGAAGCTGGGGCCAGCTGGCTGGAAAGCAGCTCTGCGCTGCTCTGATCAAGCTGGGCTTGAGGCAGACATGGGCCCTGGCAGCAGAGAGGACCTACAGACTCATGGGCTTTGCTCAGAATTGTGTTGCCATTGGGTCAGGGGAGGTGACTCTTCAGCTCTGCTCACCACCAGGGAGAACATACCAAGCCGGGCTCTGCTCTACCCCAGGTACAAAAAAGGAGCAGCGATACTGGAGCAGGTCCAGCCAAGGGCCCTGAAGGGGTTTAGGAATTGAAAAATCCTAATGATCCTAATGAGGAGAGACTGAGAGAGCTGGGGCTGCTCAGAAGTTGAAATTAAAGCCAGTTTTAAAGGCAGGAGATAGCCTTCAATTAAAATATAATATTATAATATTATATATTAAAATATAATATATAAATGTCACCCCAATTAACTTGTTCCTTCCTTTTGAAGAACTGTGTATTGCCTGACTGTGAATGTGGTTGCTCTCATGGATGGAATTCTTCTCAAGACATAGTCACACAAGTGTGACTCTCAGCTGTCCTGCTTTCAATTTCAAAATGCTGTATCTTGTAAAATGACTCTTTTTAACAGCCACAGGTGGGAAATCTGGCACATAATTGTATTGTAGAAGCTAAGAATTATTTGCGTTCCTTACTCTATTCTCCTTGTACACAGTGTTAAGCCAAGGAAGGTTTAGAAGATTATGTGTATATGACAGCCCTGAGGATTTCTGTCATCGTAATTTCACTTCCAACTCTTTTTCTGAAGAGCATAATAACCTATGACAACTAAGCTTTATTCTCTGAGGAGCCTGAGATTGCTTCTGTTTAATGGATGAGACAGTTTGTGATACATCAGTTCTAGACTCCCCCATCTCAACCTGGGGTACCTCTTCAATATTTCCCATCTGTGCTGACCTGTGTGATCAAAAGGTCATGTCCTGAAGTCATACCAGAATCCAAACACTCAGTCCTACCACGGGCCAGACTATTAATGCAACCCATTTAATTTACATCAACTTGGAACTTGACATTCAATTTCTCAGTCAAGAAGCAATTATTTTTAAAGGAACATGCCAACAATATTGCTTGGCTTAGAATGGTGAAAGTTCAAAAGGGTAAAAAACATTTCACACCATAAATAAAGAATTGATTATACTTGAAAACAAAGTTTGTAATTACTACTGACATTTCTGAGCCTAGATGAGGTGCCTTTTATGCTTTAAAAACTGATGTCATTCCTGTCACTGGCATTATGGGAACCTTATGTAAGGGTCTGAAATAGTCCTTTGCTGATATTTTAAGTACAAAGAGGAAAACATGAATATTTTGCACAATTCCTGGGTCAAACACTTATTTTTTCGTCAAGAAGGGGTGCAAAATTCTTTGTGGGTGCCTCCCTTCAGCCCAATAGCCTGTCAGCAGGACCACTAGCATAATTAGTAAAATTCTTAATTTGTTGTTCTTCTTGGCATGAAAGCCAAGCCTACAATGTGCTATGAAATTTCAACTAGGAATAGCCCTGTCTGGGTCATCACATTACTCTTTTCTGCTCAAAACCATGGTGCTTGTTTTGTCCATAGCTTTTACAGCCCTGGGGAGATTCTGCATGACTGGCTGCAGACCAATATCACTGAGTTTCACATGGAAGATCCTGCTAACCAAACTGCTAACCAAACTGCTAACCAAAAGCTGAAAACTGCCACTAAGAAGTTGGACTGCCAAACTGTTCTTCAGAAAGTCTTTGAGAAGCAGCATCTCCCAGATCAGGCTGCAATGACACGGCAGCTCTAGCCAGAACTCACTGTCTCACAGATGCTGGACATGGACAGCATTTCACACTCCCTATGCTGGCTCACAGGTACAGAGATCTGGTTCTCAGAGCTCTGCTGGTACCAAAATGCTGATTCCAATCCAAACAAATTCCATGTTTTCACAGCGCTGATACTTTTTTAGCAAGGTAATACAAATTTATGCTATGTAAAAACTTTAACTTTTAAACAAAGTGATAAATGTCATTATACCATTATTATATATTTGATGCCATAGCAATTTAACAGCAGCCTGCATACTTTAGTTTTTTATCTCAGTGTAGGTCAATATTGTCTTCATAACAAACATATGCAGATTTGGCATGCAAAGATCATGCATTTCCCACTGTCAGAAGCCAGGCATGTAAAATAATTATTTAGTAGTGAAGATCAACAGAAACTCTCCTTATTAGCCAGCATCCTGCAAATTTTGCAGAAAGGAATGAAGACAAATCCTTGATTCTCAACTTAAAACAATCCAGCCAGAAAACCGTGGCATTCAAAATAGCAAAAAATTAAACTTGGGGATCTTTTTAACTAGAAAGGCTTTCTATAAGCAGAGCAATAAAGTCCTCTGAATTAGCTGTTATGTATGTGTTTACACGTGTGTATTTCTTTGTGTATTAGCACATTATGTGCAAGAACACAAATTTATTCCACAGGCAAATGGTTCAGAATTACCAGCTCGTGTGATTTTTCTGATTGAACTCCACCAGCTTCTCCCATGCCAATCATATGTTCCTCTGTTATGTAGAGAAAGAGAAGTAATGCCTCTAAAATGTTTGGCTCTATCATTTAGTGTATTTCCAATAAACTGGATTTTAATGGGGTTCACAATTGTGACATTATTAGGGCTGGTTTTGAAATAATCTGTTGAACAAAACACTAAACTATTAAATCAGGTCATTTTGTTTATCACTTGAAATTTGACCTTAAATATGCCATAAATTAAAAAGCATTGAGAAAGTAAAACATATTAGTCCCATAGCATAGGTCTTTTCCTTACTGTCTACATGCCAAGCACTTTCTCCAAAGCTGGATGTGTAGATTTAAAGAAAGTTCCTTTCTGTTTGGACAGAAGTTATGCATCTGCTAAACTTTGCAATTTGACTGTAACTGAACCAGAACAATGCAGTCTTACACAAAGCAGTGCTAAAAAGCGAATTCTGAGATGGACAATCCAATTCTGAAGGAGATGAGCCAAGTTCTGCTGTCAGTTTAGTGTGTGCAGTACCTTTGGTTTCACCTGGGTTTGTGCATTGTTATCATTTAGACCACACTTTAAGCTCAACTCTCATTAGTGGTAGCCTGTGCTATCAGATGTGTAACACTGCTGGGCTGGGGAAAAAAAGAAAGAAATGAAAGGGCCAGAGATTCTTCAATAGAGAAAGACAGAACTGAGCAGGTTCATAAGCTCAGTCAAGAGATGGCAAAATTGGATTGTAGAGAGGCTATAAATATATGAATTATGCCAATTAAAAAGGCTAGGAAAGGTTTATCCAGAGATTTAAGAAAGACATCAAAAAAATAAGTAGGCAGTACTTGAAGAAGGCCCCAGGAGGAAAACTCTTACTGGATAGACTTGATTTAACAAGTAGGCAATCCTATGATGGAATGAGCCACCAAGAATGAGTGTCAGGAAAATAGCAGGTGCTTAAAAAACATTACTCCTGATGCCAAACAATATCCAACTGCCTTTTTTTTTCAGGGTTTTTTTTGTTTGTTTGTTTGTTTTTTGGTTTTTTTTTTATTTAAGAATTTTCTGCCAGGTACTGGACATACTAATTCATTAAATCATAGGACATTATCTGTCTGTGTGTTGCAAGACCTGGGAGCTTATGGATTAAAAGTCATCCATCCCCTCTTCCTTCCCTTCAAGGAAAAAGCTTTTCATGCTAAAAAGTGTTTATGTGCAACACTGTTTAACACAGAGAGATGTGCCAGATTCAAAATATCCACTGCTTCCAGGCTCTGTCAATCACACTGGACTAAATTATACAACTTAACATATCGATGCAACTAGAGAGATCATAGTAATGATGAGTCAGCTGTCAAATTTTAAAGCATAAAACTCTATACATGTTCTGAAAATAATAATGCTAGATGCTTCCTAATGTTTGAGTATCATATATCTCTAAGTAAAGAAAAAAAAAACAACCCCAAAACATCTGACCTCTGTGCACTCCTTCGCTGCTGGATAGTGCAGAAGTGATGACTGACATATCTTTGCATTCCTAGCTGCAACTTGCAACAAGGAAAGAGATTGTAATATATATTTTTCAAAAAAAAATATACATAGCTATATCAGGGCTCTAAATATCAGTCTCAGTGCTATAAACCAGGTTTGGAAGCTAATTCTGTAAAGAGTTGTCATGTAAAGCTCAAGAGCTCATTTCCTAATGATTGTGGTCCAGCTTTTACAAAATTTTAACATAAAGTGGCATTGCCAGTAAAAATACTTTTCTGTCAAAAACTTCCCTTGAACAATAGGAATAACAGGGACACGCTGGAATTTTCAATAAAGCCAAATTTTATTTCACTAGAAGGAGTCCTCTGCATAGTCAGTACCCATGGTAGGTGCATATTTTGTTTCTAGGATCTGAAACTATTTCAGTCTCTACTTGGAGCACATTAATTGTGGTAAGTGGATCTGATAATGATGTACAAATACATCCTTCATGGGCTGTGAGATCCCACTGTTCATCGAAGTAATGTCATTCATTATTATCCTACTGGACCTTATTCTATTTTTTGGAGGTGGGGATAACACACAAATATTCAGATTCTAGTGAGGTGAAACCCAAGCTGCAGAATATTGTAATCACAGAAATGTTTTCAGCGTTTCTTAATAACACTTAGGGACACATGCTACTCTTTTCTGAAGTGTCTTCCACTAAATCAGGATTCTTTAACCAGTGGTAAACACTAGTAACCATTACAAGTAGAGTCAATGCCTTCAAGCAATCGCTCTCACAGTCTGCTGCCATGCAGGGGGCAAGTTAAGTCATAAGAAGATTAATTTTTGCCAAAAAAAAAAGCTATTAGGCTTTCATAAAGTGTCTCAAGATATGGGCTGTTAAGGAAAGAGCTGTCATGAAAAACACAAGTCAGTCTTAGTTGCTGTGGTGATTTATATGGTGAAAGAATGTAAAAATTACACTTTCTTTAACTAAATGGTATTTCTTTAAATTGTTCAAGAGGAACACTCCCTGCAGTAGAAATGAAATTGAAATGTCCCACTTGTTCTGTAATGGTAACTGATAAAGGAATGGCAGATTCATAAATTCTTCCAGCTACAGCCCAATTTCAGTGCTGCCCACAATGTTCTGAGGTATTGCTGCCCTTGCATGGCCATTACTGTAGAGAGTGTGTGGTGTGAATTGTGAGCTCATCCTTGACTTTCCTTCTGGGGGACTATCCAGAAAGAGTAATCACACTGACCTAATAGTGTGCTTGGTCTGGGAGCTAAGCATGTGACAAATCATTAGTGCTTGTTGCAGAGAAAGCAGTTTGATTGTGAATAAAGGGACAAGCAAGAAACCAGGGAGCATGCCTCATTCTTGGGGCCTGAAAGCATTTGCTTTCAGAAATAGACCACAGACCAGTGATAAGGAATACACTTTGTCTTTCTAAGAGAATATTCTGATCATTTCCAAAAATTAAGAAAAAAGGAGAGAAGGAAAAACTGTGTGGCAGAAACAGAGGAGGAACCAACTGAGAAGGAATCAATTCTGATGACAATGTGAACATCTCCCTACCAGGATGCTACTGATTGAAGAAATGTTAAATAGTATTAGTGGGTAGAATCATTAAAAGATTATCCAAATGATCTTTCAAGATCAGAGACTTTAGTAGAGTTTGAAAAGTACCTTAAAGTGCTAATTGTCTGTTTGGTGTAGGGTTTTTACAATCAGTAGGTACCAGCCAGGCCTTGGGGGCATCCTGTGTTGGTCCAGCCCATGCCTAAGCTGGCCATGGAATGCTGGAGCTGCTGGAGACTGGCTGGGAGCAGGGACAGGAGCTTCTCCTCCTCCTTGCCCCTGTGCTTTTGAACACAGGGACGTGTGGAGATCACAGGGGCTGGGACAGAGATAGGGCAGTGCTGTAGAAATCTCTCTAGGAAAGCTGTAACTTTGCCATGCTCAGAAAACAGACAGATTTTTCATGTTGTGCTGCACATCTGCCCAACACCACCAAATTGGTTTTATAAGGGTTTCACAGCAGTCCAGCAGTGAAAAAGGGATCCCATATTGACTGTGAATGGAGTTTGAGCAGTGAAGAAGTGTGTTTGCATGATAATTACAGCCTCTCTGTGGTTCCAGAGTGGTAAGAAGTCCAGAGAGAGAGCTCTCGAGCCCTGATTCTATTTTTTCAGTAATTCATGTGTGTAGTACACACAAATGTACTTGGAATTTTTCCTTAAACCAGCTAATTGGGATGGATATTTCATGCTATCAACATTTTCTTTCTTGAAACTTTGTTTGTATGGGAATAATAATTAGCCAACAGTACCTCTGGACCTGTTAATTTTGAGTGCCTGTCTTACCTGTGGGAGAAGCTTGCATCCCACTGGAAAAAGGAGTGGTGCTCTTGAAAACTTCTTAACTTGAAAATTGCTTTTTCTCTCTGTTTTTTCTCCTTTTTTCTCCTCACTCTTTCCTTGATCAACTTTGTCTTATTCTAAAGTCTCAGAATCAAGAGAAAATAAGCTTTTAAACTGTGATGACAGGCCATGAAATAAAGTGAATTAACCTGGTATAATGAGGAATGATTGACTACCATGGTGTGAAGAGCTGAAGGACAGATGAGGAAATTAAGGAAAAATTGTATTTTGGAGATGAGAAATTTATTATTCATCTGCTTGATTTAATTTTTGTAAGTCAGATTGCTTTACATAGCTGAGGATGGCAGCTGTGTGATCATTGCTCTGATGGTTAAGGTTTAAAAAATAAAGAAGATGCATAATTATTTTTATAGTTTTAAAAATATATGTATGTATTCTAAGTTTCCCAAGTTAGTGCTAATGTGCCCATGGTCCTACCCCCTACCCATAAATAGTATTTATGTCTGTCCCATGCTGTCAGAGGCCAGCAGAGAGGAGGATGGATGGTTCAGCCTGCCCTGCTGTCTGCTGGGTGCTCTGCCCACAGCAGCACCTACAGACATGCAGGGAGATGGAAGCTCTGTGTGCTCTGTGCTTCTGTCACCCTGCCTTAAGTGCAGAATGAGAGCCCAAATAATTCAGTTTCTGCGTACTGGTCCCATGACGTTCCCAGTTCAGTGTCTGGCTTGAGGTTTTCTTTACTTAGCTGAGTGTTCTGCACTCTCCCATACTGGCCATTTATCTGCCTCATCTTCTGGCTCTGGGAGACAGTTTCTTTCCCCCATGCATATGGCAGCAATTCAGTATGCATACGACACCAGTCTGATCATATCATTTTCTCTTGCAGTAGTCCAACAGGCTGGGAAAGGGGCCAAGGAAATTTAAAAGGGAAAAACAGAAAACAAGGCAAACAAAAAGGCCAAAAACCATTTAGGAATTCCTGATGCCAAAGCAAGTAACAGTGCTGGTGGCACAGCTGGCACACATCAGATAACAAGACACCAGCAGTGGCTCTCAGCAGCCGGCACTGGTGTGAGACAGGCACCCTGCCTGCAGCCAGGGGAGTGGGCACTGCTGTTCCCATCCTCACCATTCTGAAGGAAAATGCATGGGCTTCATCCCTTCTCCCAGCATTGTCACCCCCCTGCCCGGGGACCATGGGCAGCATGGATTTTTGGGCACAGGGAGCAGGACCTGCCTGCCTGGCACACTCATGCTCCTTGGGCTTCGCTCCATTCTGGAGTCTGTCACTTGGTAGACCTTGCAAGTTCAGAAGCTCCCTAATTTTGACATGGTGTGAAGTTTATTACAATCTGGTGAAATGAGTCACTACCAAATCCATAGTTCTGCCTTTCTCTTTTCTCACAGGTTTTCATGAGTGAAGTGAAAAGTTTAACCTTTCGAGTAACAGCCTTTTTAACAAACGTGCAGTGCTAGAGCAATACAATATATCTATAGTATGAAAGGACAGAGTTCTAGGTTAACTATTGCCTTTACCTCACAGCAACAAATCACAAGACCTTTAAATGAAAGCCCAATTTATTAAAAATACTGTTATGCTAGGGGGCCAGCATGCCAAGGTAATATAAAAAAAGCTAGGGCTTGCTACTGCAGAAGTATTGAGACCTCTTGAAATCTGAGTATCTGCAAACACTGATTTAAATGGGAGTGGGAGAAGTTTAACCCTTTGTAGAACCTGTGCAGAAATTTTCTATCTTAGGTCTGGATAAGGAATATCTAGTGTCCTCAAAGAGTTTCTAGCTGGGATAAAGTCTCCAGACTGGGATTTAGATGTTTATTTTTAAAAATCAAATTGTCTAAATAATTCTGGTTGCAGATTTGATCGTTTTAAGGCTTTCAGTAGGACTATTTTTCAAGTCACCTGAAAAATCACTATCTGTAACAAGATACTGCCAGGTAATATTTATTCCTTTTTGCCAGCTTGTGAGGGAAATATTTTATCCTGACACAGGCAAGTGTTTAAGTTTCATTATCTCCTGCCCTTTAAAACTGTAGTCCAAAAGGTGTATATTCTCAGTTTTTCAGTTCAGTTACACTCATTTGTTTGCAATCTAACCCAGTAAATTCAAAGATGCTTGTTACATATTGACAGCCATCCTTAATTTGATTAGATCAGATCTTTCCACTGATTTCAATGGCTTTTGGATCAGGCCCTTGCAATGCAGGATATATGGACTATTATTTCTGCCTATAAACCACTTTAGTGAAGTATACTTATAATGTTATATGAGTGCTTTACTGAGGATAAAGGCATAATAAAATGAATTTATTTTATTTAATGGATTATTAAATAAAATATCTGTCCTGTTGCAATAGGAATCTGGGGGGTTATATCTAAAACACATACAACAATTCAGGTGCTAAGGCTGGAAAAACTCCTGAGTTACAGCTGCAGAAATGTAGGATTTGGGGAAATACGCTGATATCCAGATGAAAGGATCTGACCTTTTTTCCAGGTGGCTGTTAGTTCATCTCCATTATATAAACACCATATAGTATGTGGTTCTGATCAAGGACTCACCTGCTACCTTAAACCACACTACTATTATCATCTCTAATCTTAAATCTTCTTTAATTCTAATTCTAATTTAAAACTAGGGGCTTATTTATCATTTGGCTATAATTGGAGAAATTGCTTGTCCAGATCAGAAGTCAGCACTTCTAGTCCTGCCTATTTGTTCTGAAGCTTCTGACGTCCAAGGAGGCTGAGGCTCATTTTGAGCACTTTTTATTTTCAGGTTACCTGGGAGAAAGAGAAAGGCCAGAGAGAAATGTGCGGTGCTACTGCTACAAAGTATCCTGTTAAAGATTATGGTCTTCCTACCAAGGTGTGGGCAAACTGTTTATTAAGAATAACTATTTTGAGGTTTTTTTATCTCATGAAAGCTATATAGATAGCATCCAACAGATATATATGTAAGTAAACTTAGTTACGGATTTTTAAAATGTAATTTAATTTGCATAAAATTTCAGGATCTCCAATACTTTCTACCCCTGATGCTTTGAAAGGTCTTGCATTGTGAATGGTGAGATTATGGATTGAAAAATTGAATCAAGATTGATATATGTATATACATTCTGACACTTTTTTTCAGATCAGTTAAGAGTTTCAGACCAGGGGAATAAGTACTCCATATGAACAAAACCCATAGAACCATGACCCAAATTGTGCAAACAAGCCAGGTGAAGGCAATTAATAAGAAAATAAGAGGACAAAGGATGGTTAATCAACAGAATGCACCTTTCTGTTTGTCTCACAGAGCTTATAAATTTTCAAACTAGGACAAAACAGAAGGAAAAGAAACTGGAAGTCTGGACATCACTGAAAGGAGGTGAAGAGAAAGCAGTGGTATGTGAAGAGGTAAGGGTGCTTGGGACAGCCTGGGAGACGCTGAAAGCCTGGCTAGAAGCTTCATATTACGGTCCCTAGACAGAACAAAAGAACAACAGCAACACTTAGTGACAGGCTAGGGAAGGACAATTAAGGGGAAGGGCTGGAACAAATCAAGTCTCGATGCCCCTTTGAAGAAAAATACGTAGAGGATTTAGACTGAAAGCTGTGGTCTCCGTAAGCTTTTGTAAGTTGTTATGCTGGAGACATCAGACATGCATTTCACACGACATGAAGTTTATAAGGAGCTCGGGAGATGAATGGAATGGAAAATTGAAGGTTGGTTAAATTAATATAGCTATTAATTATTTGTTTCCTTCAGAAGGAACAAGCAGGTGGAGTTGACAGAACAATACTGTGGCCCCAGAAGTACACAATCCAAACACCGAGCGGTTTGCGGCCCTGCTAAATAGTGCTGGCTGCGGTAGAATAAAGGGAGGTCCGGATGCATCTCTTTCAGGATGATGGTTATCTGTGAATTGGACACTTTTCCCGCTGTGAGCCGTGCACACAAGCCGAGGCTGTTTTTCCGCGGGCGGTAGAGCGGTGCCGCAGGGACCGAGCGCTCCGCGGGCTGGGGCTCAGCCCCGCTCGGCGGGACCCCCTCCCCTGACCCGTCCTTACCGGCGAAGCCCGGCGGGCAGCGGCAGATGTAGCCCTCGGCCCGATCGTAGCGGAAGGCGGACGGCAGCCCCGGGACGAGCCCGTAGTGGCCGGCCCAGGAGCGCTCCACGCAGATTCCGCCGGCGAGGCAGGGGCTGCTGCGGCACTCGCCGATGTCCTGCTCGCAGCGGGAGCCCGCGTACCCTGCGGAGACACCGCCACGAGGACAGGGCTGTGACACTGAGGCTAAAACCCTCCGCGGGTAGGGACACCTCCATTAGGGCAGGGTGTTATGAGCTCCATCCAGCCTGGCCGTAAACACTGCCAGGGATGGGGCAGCCACAGCTTCTCTGGGCAGCCTGTGCCAGTGCCTCACCACCCTCACAGTAAAGAATTTTTTCCTAATATCTAATTTAAACCTACGCTCAGTCTGAAGCCATTTCCCCTCGTCGTGTCACCACATTCCCTCTCCATATTTCTTGTAGTCTCCTTTTAGAAACAGGAAGGCTAGATGGTCTTTAAGGTCCTTGCAACCCAAACCATTCTAAAATTCTATCATTCTGTGTGCTATTCTTCCCTTCCATACCCCAAAATATACACTGTGAATAGTAGCTGCATGCGGCTTCAGGCTTCGTCATGTGCTAAAAGTTTTCCTCAGCTCCTTGAAGGTGTGACTGTTCCCTTGCAGCTCCCTGCCAGGGCTTGGCAGCAGGATATTGATGTTGGTACTCTACGTTAGTGAGCTGAGCTGTGCCACAAAGGATTTGTTTGGGTCTTTTTAGGCAGTAACGTGGATATTTGTGTGGGTAACAAGGCACTGCATTGTGGTTTAATACACTCTCAGGTTCTGAGAAGGTAGAGGAGAGCAGGGAGTATAAATAATTTGGTGTTTGCAAAGTGTTTCATCTGGAGGTTGAAGTGTTACAACGATCCCTGGAATCCTAAAAAATGTGAAGGGTTCTGCCTATTTTTTCCTTATCTGTTGCACCAAGACTTGTGTAGTGTAACAACACTGAGGTATTTAGGCCTTAGAGTGCTGTCTGTACTCCTGCATCCTCTGTAAAGCTCACAGACATAAACTGCTTAGAGAGACTTCATGTAGTTTGTGTGCTAATAGAGTTGAGTGGTCTCTCAAGCGCAGCACAGCACCGGCTCTGTGCCCCCACTGGGGTGTGGGCCTGTTTGCGAACAGCTGGTAGAGAATATAACCTGAGGGTTTCACTGCCCGACAAGATTTTAGACTGGTTTAAAGGTTGTGTTAATGAACACTAAAACCTGGGTCAGCTGCAGCAGTGATGCATGTGTCACATGGTTTGAAGGATTAAGTAACTGGGAGATAGCTTCCAGCTTTGACTTATCTCCTGTCTTGGCACCATAATGCCAGTGCCTTTTGTTTTGCCCACTTCTGCTGTACAGGAGAATAAATTCTTAGCTGGAAAAGCAAGTGACTTATTCAAAGAGCTCTGCCTTATGATGAGTGAAGCCCATGTAAACATAAGGCCATAGAGGACTTTTGAGGTTATGGAGCTTAAATCTTTTATTGTATCAGGAGAAAAAAAAAAAAAAAAAAAAAAATCTCTACTACTACCACTCAAGGAATATTCATAGAAGAACTTGGAGCTTACCTGGCCAACAGTGGCATGTGTAATTGTCAGCAAGGTCCTCACAAGTGGCATTGTTGTAGCATGGTTGTGACCAACATAAGGGAGCGAGGGTCTCGCAGTGCGAGCCCATAAATCCAGTCCCGGTGCAGTTGCAGCTGTATCTGCAACACAGAATGCAATGTTCACTCAGGCTGGAAGACAACAGATCTGGGCTTTGTTCCCAAACATGCACAGACTTCTTGTGTAGCCTTGGCTCACAGCTTACAGAGTCGAGTCCAGCTCAAGACCACCATCTGGTGCTTTAGGAGAAACCACAGAAATTGGGAACCTATAATGAGCTTTTCCCTAAGTATCTGGTTTTGTCTGGGGAAAAAGAACTGCTTGTGAATAGGTTTTGATGCAACTGTAAGAATTATTGATCCTTCTTTTTTCTTCTTCTTCTTTTTTTAATTTTTGGGAGAAAAAATGTTTGTGGTATTTCCAATGCTTTCTTTTTTTTTGTTGTTTTTTTTTTTAAGGATTAACATTATTCACAAAATGAAAAGGGGGAAGCAGTAAGTGTGTTAGTATCCCTTCCTCTTGGACTGTTAGAAATTGAATTGGCAGAAAACTAAGGAATATTTTTTTTCTTCAACTGAATTATTTTTTTCCCCTGAAAACCAGCCTTTTATAGTTAGGTTAGAACAAAAATGTCAGTTGTTTTCTTAGTCCCAATAACAACAGTAATACAGCTCCCTTTCGATAGCAATGCTACTGCAACATAAGTAAACAAACAAGTGCACATACAGAAATTATCAACGTGCAGATATTAGTAATATCTGGGAGGTTTTGTCTGCATATTTTTTCAGGAGAACTGAATGCTATAAAAAGCATCATTTCTGTTCTTTGGTCATCAAATATAAAGTTAACACGTGCACATCATATGAAAAGATAGGCTTTTGCAAGATACAAGTTAACTGTGCAGGCTTGCATGCTCTTGGCCTAAAAATGATTACAGGAAACAAAAATTTGTTCTAGTTTCATTCACATTAAAGTGATACTTGCTAAACAAGATATAAGTATACTTATTTGATAATTTCTGTGCATAATATCCAAGTTTTTGACTCGGAATAAATATATGAAGAGAAAGTGAAATTGTTGAACATAAAGCAACATCAGAGAACAACTGGCTCCTGCAGTCTAATGGACCAAAAAGTGTAAACTTTTTACTGCACTGTTTAAGTGTGTGCATAAGTAGAAACTTCTGGCAGGCCAGTTTATTACTGGTGTATGGATTATTCTTAAATCAAAATCAGAGATGACTTATACCAGGTGGTATTTGAATTTCAGATATAAAAAGTAATGAGGAAGATGTGAACCAGAGAAGTAATTGTCATTCTGAGGTATGTTCTCAAACCTGAACTCTCCTTCTTCTGCTGACTTTTTCACACATTTCTCCCATGCACATTCAGTTTGATGCTGTTAAACTTTGTGGTAAAAGCTTTTTTTCATGCCTGTGCCCAAGCTATTTTTCCCTTTAGTTTAGCATTGTGAAGCAGAGAAGGAATATCCAGAACTCACTGCTTAATGTGCAGCCCCACCCATGTGCCTTTTTCTTGGGTATCTTTTAGCATTTTACATTACTGTTGAGCTTCAGGGATGCTGGATGGTGCCCTCCTTGTGAGCAGGCTGCAACTTAGCAGGCAGATGGCTTTTTATAGTAAGAGTGATAATTTAGATACTGTACCTAGCATATTTTTTTGATTTCTTGACTGATGTTTTCACAGTCTGCAGAAAGCTATACATCTAGGCATTCTTTCCTATGGAATCTCCTATAGACATTAGAGCTCCTGGGGCTATTTCCTATGGAAAAAAGACATGTAGCATGCAGAGGTATCCTCTGTGCCTAGGTACAGTATGTTTTGTAGTCCAGCTAAGTCTGTAAACTGTTGAGTTTAAATAAGAATGTTTACTTAGGTAAAAGTGTTTTTTAATGAGATCAGCTCATACTTCATTGCATTCATGAAACATCACTGGAAGGTCAGTCTGAAATTTGTGAGAGAATTTGGTTTGATGTTTGTATTTCCAGCTTTTTGTGCTAAATCCATTGCCTTATACACATTTCTGTGAGAGCTGATGGCAGACACCAAAGCCTCAGCTGCTCTGTACATTAGTCAGAAAACTCCCACCTAAATACCACAACTCTTCATTTATCCCCAAAAATACACAAAAGAAAGGAAATTGCTCGACACCCTTCTGTTTCGAATTGCTTTGTTGTCCATTCCTTTCCATCACATAAAAAATACAGAAAGACCTCCAGTTGTTCTCCAGATACCCTGCAGTATTACAAGCCAATTAAAATTGGTCTTGCATGTACCTCTGATTTAAAACCCAGGAGAAAAATGAGCAGGATTAAGTTTGGCCTGAATGAGCATCCCAGTTGCTCACCTCACATATGTATCCTGAAAAGGCTTCCAGGTTACTACACAGGTCTGTGAGTGAGTCAGGTCCAAAGTGACCCCCTCTCACTGCTGTCATGCTTTAGCTACACTGGGAAATAATAAATTGCTTTGTCCTGCTCAGAGCCATTCAGCACTGCTGAAAAGAAGCTCTACAAGGCTGGTGCTGTGTCACGACACTGCACAAAAAACTCATTGCCAGAACATGATCTCTTGCCCCCTTACTCAAGGCAAGCATGCCTTTTGCTGACATGCCTTCTGGACTGATTTTTGGGGCACCAAAGTCTCCAAAACTGGTTTGTGAAAACTGGAAAATATGCAATAAACTACAAATCCTGTACTGGTAAGAGGAGCACCTGCATGAATACACTGGGGAACTTTCAGACTGAGTTTATTTATATATGTGTGTTCAGTTTGGGAAGCTTGTGCTGAGCCATAAAATCCAGTATTGGTGAGTGAATGTTGGGCCAGTAACTGTAGGTGAAGAATCTTACTTTTCCATTGCCTTGTATTTTTTGTATTTTTTTTTTTAATTACTATTGTTATTTTTTGCCCATGGACTGTAGGTTGTTTTGAGCAAGTAGCTGTTGTACTCTATACCTGTAAAGTTTCTGACACATTTCCTAATGTTATCTATTACTATGGTTACAGTTATTACAGTTTTTCTCTGCCTCTCTCTAATCCTTCAGTCTGTCAGTGTGGGCAGCTGCTGTTAGCAAATTCACTTTTATACAGTTTCACATATTTCTTGGAAACTAAAGTTTGGTAAGCATTAGAAACAGAATTCATATCTAAATGACAGTACTAACAGCCAGGAAAACAGCATGTTGTAAATATTTAAAGTACAAATATGAAAAATGCGCTTCTCATTCACTCTTTGCCATAAATATTTTTTGTCCTATTGGCTCTGACACCAGACTGGCATTCTTTAGTCATTGTCAAATTGAAACTGAAGTTAGTTGTCTTGGGTTGCAATGCAAGATGTAACCAAAAGTATGTATTCTATTACCAGCTGTTAAAACTTGGCGGCAGTATTCTTTATCTCTTCCAGACCCAGCCTCCGCCCAGGGGGGTATCTTCTGTTAATGGGCAACTGAGTCTCACTGCATGACTGATAAAATTACATCATCCCATTGGGAGATGCTCCACCCAGCAGGAGGAGCCAAGCATTCCTACCTGGGTATAATCAGAGACTCAGAACACCCCAGGCAGCCTTTCTCCACTGGATTCCCAGAGGAAGACAGGACCCATCTACACCACCACTGGACCTTCAGAGGAAAACTACACCCTTCTACAGGATCACTGCTTCAGCAGAACCACATCTCCAGGATGGAGTCACTCCAGGAGGACTGCAGCCAGCACCCAGACCAACAGGGTGTCAGACTGCATTCTGACTCTGTGTTTTTATTTTGAACTACTGCATTTTTATTTTAATTTTCCTAGTAAAGAACTGTTATTCCGATTCCAATATCTTTGCCTGAGAGTCCCTTGATTTCAAAATTACAACAGTTTGGAGGGAAGGGGTTTACATTTTCCATTTTAAGTGAGGCTCCTGCCTTCCTTAGCAGACACCTGTCTTTCAAACCAATACATTAGTGCAGGAGCAAGGAGTGAAATCTAGAATTTGGAAGGAAATGAGCTACCAGGCCAGGCAGGCGCGAGGAGCACCTGTCTCAGCCCTGCCCAGGGCTGGCAGACCTACCCGTTGGCCCCATCCATGCAGTGTCCCCCATGGAGGCAGGGCTGGCTGGAGCACTCGTCAATGTCGCTGTCGCAGAGGTCCCCGAGGAAGCCCCGCATGCACAAGCAGGAAAAACTCCCCAGGGAATTGTGGCAGGTCCCCCCGTTCAGGCATGGCTGGGACAAGCACTCATCGATTTCCACCTCACAGTTCGTACCTTCAAAAGCAGAGAAAATAAACCCCAGGCTTAAGATACAGCTTTGGGTATCTCAGCAAGAACTGCCTGAAGTACAATAGTCACATAATCCTTTTTTTTCTTTATGCAGTTCCCTGGTTTTTAAAGACATTTCCTCCTCAATGTGCTTTGCACATTGTTTTCAAGGCTTGGCAGAATTTACAAAAGAACAAGCCAGTTGTTTTCACAAGAATAGGTAAAAAAACTTTTTCTTTTACCTTGAACACGGAGACAGGACAAACTAATTTTCAGTTTATTTAAACAATGCTAATATCCTATTTACATAGTACAAAAGAGAGAGACCAGCAGTTTATTGATCTCATAAGAGTCCATTTAAAGTTGGCCTTTAAATGGACCATTGAATGTTGACTGAATTCATTGGGTAGTGTCTTGTTTAGCAGTGGATTACTGATTAATTCTTTTTAAGGCATATCAATGTGCAAGTAAATGGGTGCTCTTCAGAGATAACTGCTGGAAAAAGATCAGTTCTTATATGACTTTACAGTTACTTGTGATAGTTGGCAGGTTAAATATATGCTCCTTTTTCTTTTCTATAGCACAGTCCAGGAGACACTAAGAAAATTTAATAACTAATGCCTTGTAGTTCTGATTATTTCAGGGTTTTGTATCCTTATGCACTTATTTGGTGTTTTGAGCAATACAGTAATATTTTCAAATAATTTTCAACTGTCAAGTCAGTTTGTTTTAGCAGCTACAATATCAACCACAAGACAGATGCAAAGTGGCAAATTATAATGAAGAAGCTGCTTTGAAGTGAATTTCCTTTTTCTTATTTCAGCCTTATTTACTGCTCTCGAAGTAGCAGCAGTATTGAAAAGTTTACAGGGGACTTCCCTACTTGAAAGAAAAAATACAGCCTTGAGAATTGGTTAATTTTATTTTCCTTTTTTTGTAAAAGTGAAGTTTTCAGTACAAGATGGTAGGGTAGACTTTCAAAAGAGGGAACAGGCGTGTTTGATGATGGGTATCACTCTTGCAAGTTATTTAGGAGCCCACCTCTAATTCCTTGTTTATGCTCCTTTTGTCAGCTCTGTATTTCTGTGAAATTTGTACATTGTAACTCTGAATATCTTTCTTAAAACACAGAGATTGATAATATTTAGCATTATTACTTCATGAATAATTTATTTTGATGCTTGTGAGCATCTTTGCTTTGAAAGAGTAAATCTGGATAAGTACCAGGAAATATCTTAAAATGCCAAACCCAAAATTGCAGATGTTGACTCAACTATTTTTCATTGTCTTTAAACATTAAAGTGCAAGTTCCTATTTTCAGCAGTTGAGAAATAGCTCCTTGAGACCGCATAGTGGATGGGGAAG
This sequence comes from Parus major, assembly GCF_001522545.3. Taxonomy (NCBI): domain Eukaryota; kingdom Metazoa; phylum Chordata; class Aves; order Passeriformes; family Paridae; genus Parus; species Parus major. The sequence goes on along the minus strand of NC_031777.1, from coordinate 8,702,910 downwards.
CTGCCAGTGGCGTGCCCCTAGTTCAAGGTTCATTGCTCAGCTAACCACTACTTTCAGCAGAAGCCTGCCACAAGAGTCCGGCGCAGGAACAGTCTCTTACGGCTTTATGGTAATGTACATTACAGCCAGATATAGTAAGCAGTCCCTCTGTGGTCATTGCCCTGTGAATTCACTGTAATTATAAACAATGTGTTTGCAGAAGTGTGCCTAGTGACCGTAAATCTGCCAGAGCTTGTTAACAGCTTACTGTGAACACTAAAAATCATGTGACAAAACAAGCCCTGTTCAACTGATCCTCAGCTCAGCCAAATTTAAAACTACAGGCCTGAGAACAGCCTGACAATTAACATGAGAACATAGCGTTGTTGTTTTGGTTCATGTCTTTAATCTATCAAGCCCAGTAACCTGCCTTCGGCAATGTTGCCTCAGAAGAAAACTTCTCCCTGTTTAATGCATCCAGCCAATGCAATCTGCCATGCAGACAGGGGTAATCCCTTCCTAGCCTCCTCTGAGTCTGCTGTCAGGCTTTCTTAGATGTGTAGAAGAGAGATTAAAAGATTAGATCTGCATTTTCACCTCAGTCTAACATTCTGTCATAAATATGCTGTATGCCAAATATCATATGCCAGGCAGGAAGGAGAGCACCACGGAGCCCTTGCCGCAGTTATTGCACAGGGATGCACCACCACAAGCTGAGGCACCCCGAGGTATCTTGGAGCAGGCTGAGCATCCCAGCACATACATCCCACACAAATGATTTGAACTGGAAAGCTGGAAAGGTGGAGAGAAGTCACATTCGTAACTTTTGCAGTTTCTTTGAAGAACCAGGGTTATTTCTTACACTGCTTGCTTCTCCAATGAGTTCTATTGTGCACTTCTTTCTACAGTCAGAAACAAGAAAATGCAAGTGAGGATGAAGGACACACAGCTAATGTTTTCAAGCCTGCATGCCTACAGATAGTGTAAAATCATTTTCTGGTCAAAGGTGCTAGGGATTTGCAGGCTCAGTGTCCTTCCGTGGGGACCTGCACATTCTTAGTACGGCTGGAAATTTGTAACTAGGTCACCCTTTCTGCTCTCCTGCACTAAAATGCTGTACTCGGGCTCAGCAGGTCCAGAGGGCTGTCCCCAAATTCCTCATTCTGTATAAAGTATTCTTTTGTGCCATTATTTGGATGGAGAGTATCACATGGCTATTTTATAGGCACCAGGATTGAAGCAACAGGAAGAGATTTATATCAAAAATTAGACAGAGGGAGAAGTTGTGTTTCTTTGATCAAGGCTTGACCCTTTTGAGTTTGGGCATCTCAGCAGAGCTGAATACCTGAGCTGGCTAGGACACAATGTGGGGAGTGCTGAGGAAGGAAGCAGACTTTGCACTGCTGGTAATTGCTATTAGATAGGCCATGATGTTTGCTATTACATCCACAATGACGTGGACATGTAGGGAGCTCATTGGGAAGTGATATCTCTACTTGGGCTTTTTCATCCCATGGTAGAGCTGCTGTGCCTCTGCTTTGTCTTGAAGTGCCTAAGACTTATTTATGATGCATCTAGTCTTAATATCTGCATAGCACATATATTATTGATGAGAATACTGAATGAAAACTTGGAGATCTATCAGGAGTAATTTCCTCAAATTCTACAGACATCATCACAGCGTAGTTACCTCATAGTAAAAGGTATCGCACAAAGAACAAATCCAACTCATTGCACCTATTTTTCCTGCCACTGAAATGCTTTCTCCTGCTGTCTTAGACTGGGACTGGGTTTTGGAACTGCCATGCACTCCTAAGAATTCACACTGTTCACTGGCAATGGAAGACTGGCTTCAGCAAGGTAATTAATGCACATAGCTGTGGGTAATAACAGGCTCTTACGCCATGCTCTGTTGGGGTGAATTAAAAGCAAGTGCAATTAGTCCAATGGAGAAAATGCAGTTGATTAGGGTAGCCAGAGAAACTTCAATAAACCAATTGAACTTTGTTATTTGATGGCTGTGTGAAACATGTCTTGTAAATAATTTCACACATGCAGAACATTATCATAGAAACTGCAGATTTCATGCTAAATTTTCCAGTCTTGGTGCATTCAAATCTCTTCCATTTGTGTAAGAATGATGTGTGACATTTCTCAGCTATTTTAAGAAGTGCTGCAGCATACCAATTGCAGAAAACAGCAGTCACAGTCCATGAAACAAGTCGCAACAGCAGCCAGTAACTCATGCATTTGGTTAGCTATAGATTTACTATACCTTCTTTACCTCCATATCAAGAGATATAACCCATCTTTACATCTTAGGGAAATGAGAGGAGGCTGGATGACTTCCCACAGTAATTCATGGTGTCAGGCCAGGATAATAATGGTTGGCAAAATCCCCTGACAGGGTAAATGAGGGGTTTTATTACCACTGGGGACACCTCAAGGCTTTCATCCAGTAATCCTTCTGGCTTGTGCATTTAGCACAACTCACAGCAAGGTGCAAAAAAAACAGCAAAAAAGAATGCTTCTGATAAATCATTTTGTTAAGTAGCTTTTTTCAGCTGATGTTTTACTGCTGGAGGAATGGTCTGCTACTCCTCTATAGAATTCCTATGATTAGTCTCTTTGCTGCTGGAAGTAGTGTCAGAGCTGTATGTCAAAACACTGTAGCCCCTTTTGCTGTGTATTTTAGATCTCTTCTCCTTCCTTGGTCCTCTTCTTATTTCTTAACTTTGCTTGTGCAAAGTGTGGAGCTTTAGTGACTTTTTTTGGTGAGAGAAAAGAGCATGAGCTTGGGAAACAGCAGAATTTCATGATGAAAGTAGAGCAACACCAGCAGGGTGAGTTTCCATCCTCAGTTTGTGTTGACCTAAATTTTTATTTATTTTTGTTTGGGCTTTACTATTTCATTATGTTTTCTCTCCCTTTGTCTCTAAGGTATATATTCTGACTCTCTCAAACCAAGTTTCTGGGCTGTGGATCCAGGCCCGGACCCCACTAACAACGCCAGTTAAACGAATACAGTTTCCTGAATACAACAGGAGGTCTGGGCTGAGTCTGATCATTGCAGAGTAACCATGCTGGTTGTTAATAGGTTTTTCCTTCCTTCTTCTCGTCGGCTTTCCCCCAGTTGTGTAGTTTTCTCCTCAGCTGGCCTGGGCTCCGACACCTCCTGGCAGCAGCGGGGTGGCAGGAAGGTAACAAGCTTCCTTCAAATAACATTCTCTGTGCTCATAAGGGATATTAACCACGGGCTGCCTTCCAACAAGGGCTGTGTTAGACACAGGAAAGCTGCTTTTTACCTCTGACTTCCCCTCCTGCATGGGGATTTGGGGATGGAGCTGTAAACCACATCTCTTATTTCTTATTCATTTGAATCACTTGAAGAAATAGATGTTTTTTCTCCCCATTTTGCTGTATGACTATTTGTTTTCCTTTGCTTACCTGATTGGAAATCTATCAGTAAAGTATTTCTTCCCTTTTCTTCTTTTAATGATTCAGGGTGCTACCTCTCACAGTCCTGCCCCTAAACACAGCTTTGAAATTTGAAGGGAGCTGTCTTCCAACAAGAATTATATGCTTTCCAGCAGAGGAAGTAGGGAAGAAAAGTCACACCTGTACCTTAATGAAGCTATACAAAATGGGATTATCAAAAAGCGGGCAGTTTTGGAACATAACACTTTTCTATATAACTTACATAATGTTCTAGTTGCAAATGAGTCCTTTGTTTCTGGGAAGGGCAGATAAGAGAAATTTAACGTGAAATGTCTAAGTTTAAGGGTAGAATTTGTCTACTTGGATCTAATTTTTAAATCTGTCAAACATAGGTTTTGATCTTCAGAAAAAAACTACATACAGCACTCCAAAGAGAGCATTTTGAGACTATTTATTTTAAAAGCAAAGGCCACTTAGCCCTGTGGCATAGCTTGGTGTTCACAAAACTGCTGTGTATATTTTGGTAAATGTGAGATTTCTTTAAACCTTCTCTTTCTGGTATCAGTAGTTCACAGTGATGTGGTTATCTGTAGTCTATCAACAGCCACTGGTGCCGAAGGTGAAGGCAAGGTGGTAATACAGATATGGCTAAACACACATGTGGGAAAGGGAGTTGAACCTGGAATGTGAGTTACCATGGTTCTACATGACCTAAAGGAAAAGTTGCTTTAATAGGGCTTACCTGTGTAGCCAAGGGGACAGATGCAGTCATAGTGCCCTATCTGGTTGAGGCACGTTGCCCCGTTCAGGCACGGGTCTGAGGCACATTCATTCACTTCCAGGTCACAGTGCTTGCCCTGGTAGCCTGGGACACAGTAGCAGAAATACTCATCCACGCCATCCCTGCAGAGCGCTCCGTTGCGGCACGGCTCAGAGACGCACTCATCCAAATCTCTCTCACACAGCCTCCCGGTGTAGCCGGCACTGCAGAGGCAGGTGGGCCCTGCCAGGCCACTTTGGCAGGTGCCTCCATGCTCACATGGATTGGTGTCACAGTCACTGTCAGCTCTTTCACAGGTAGGTCCATTATACCCAGCAGGGCACTGGCAGGTGAAGCTGAGGTTTCCAGCAGAGCTTAGGCAGGTAGCGTTTCGGAGACAAGGCTTTGAGGAACAAGGGTTGGAGGTTTTGTTGCAGAGCTCCTCCACGCTGTCCACTGATGCATCTGCACAAAGGCAAGGGTCATCTTTATGACCAGCAACACATGTAGAGTTCTTTTGGCAAGAGTTTGACAGGCACCTGGAATCATTCCTCATGCAAAGTGATTCTAGGAAAGAAACACAAAAAATCCTGAGTACTTCCACAGCACTGGGAGTAACCAACAGTGAAAGAAGTGTAGTTCTTAACACAACTGTGCTTCAAAACCAACAGCTCCAATTGCTAGCTATTGAGAAGAAAACAGGACTGCCAACTGTGTGATGCATTAGTGAACTAATGAATGTAAAATGAAAACAATTATGAAAACTTGAGTAGGTTGTAATTTCCTGTTCTCATCTCTTTCAACAGCCATGGTCTAGAGTGTCAGGATAGTTTAACACTATATTAAGAGTATAGTTGAGACAATATTGGTTGTTGTCAATTGATGTCCAACTATATGGAAGAATTTAGGTATCTTTGGTTTTGTTTCTTTTTTTTTTGTTGTTACTAGAGAAAGGAGATGAACCACTTTTTAGTTCAATACCACCTTTGTGGTGGTACCATTATATTGTGGTGGGTGTTTTTTTTGTTTCACAAGCTAAATTACTCAGATGCAGTTACAGCTCAAATAAACAGTTCAAACCATCAGGCATCCTAATTTTGATTTGCTGATTATAAATACTAATTTCACAGGTGTACAGCATCTCCACCACAAAGAATCTACTGAACACCTGAGATGCAAAACAGCCCTGTGAGAGCCCTTCGGCCTCCATGGCTGGAAGGACACAGTGAATATGGTGTAAAGATGTTCCTTACTTCTTTACCCTCTGGAAACTGAGCTTCTGTCAGTAATTAAAGGCCACTTGGAGTTTCCTTGCAGCTGTAAATAATAACAATAGCAAGAGCTACTTCTCACTTCACAGACAAGGAGGGTGAGCTGTTACCATCCCTGTTCAGAATCCACCTCTGGGGTACATTGAAGCAGCTGTATCTGGGCCAAGACTCTGTGAAATGAAGCTGAATGTTCCTTTAGGAGAGAAGGCAATTTGTAGGAGAAGGACTTGTGAGCTGGAGCACAAAAGTTGCAATGAATTATCTGTATGTAAGTCCTGTAAATATATTTTTTATTATTTTTTATACTTTTAATCAGGAGTTTTGTTTGGCTATATGAAGGGTATTTGTCTTTTACAGCAGCAGAATAATGTGTTGTAGATGAGCTGAATTTCTCAAAGGAATTCAGATCCATCTACCAGCAGTCTCTGATTTCTTCCCAGTGCTTGAACTGAAATTCGGGAGAGCAGACACAGTGGAGATGGAGATGGGGCACTCGAAGAGAAGAGGTGAGCAGAGATGGAGACTCCAATAACTGGAGTTAGACCATTGCTGATAAAGGCCTGGGACAGATCCCTGGAAAAGGGAGAGGGTAGGGTTGGTCACCTGAGGATAACAACCAACCAAGCACGGGGGAATGTGGAGGATACAAACTGACTAATCGTGGTATGTTTCCATTGTGTGCATTTTAATACATAATACAATTTAATCTGTTTTTCTCCTAGGAGGGGGTAGTGGAGGAAGAAAGTATCAGAAAGCTTAACCAGCTTAGGAAAGACTGCTTGTGTAGATTTGACACTAAGATAATAAATGGAAAGTTGAAAAATTGTCTGTGCATGACTGTTATGCTTTCTGACTTGAGGTGTACACCGGAGCAGTAGTAGCTCTGAGAATTAGAAACACCAGTCTGAATGAACTTGATGTTCGTGAACAGGTACATTTACTGAGCCAAATAACTAATTAATACTTGTTTGAACAAGAGGAATAGAGATTTATGTAGTAACATTGGTAGCAACAGTGACACCAAGATTTAAAACCAACAGTGGTGTTAAGGATTACATAGAAAGCAAGCTAAACATTGATTAGCAGGAGAAGAACTGAGTGTTACCTCATGTTCTCTGAAGGAAAACAGGACAAAAATAGTACTTTTGGATTAGCCTGCCTTTAAAATTACCATCCCCAAACCTGTTAACAATCAGTTTTGGGAGCAGGTATTTCATCCTGATGCAGTGTTGGTTACACTTGCCCCAGCTCAGAGCTCTCACAGAATGCAAAAATTCAACACATTGGTCACATGTGCTGACCTGCACCACTTGTAGTAATTCAGACCCTTCTCTTCCTCAGCACACTCTCATGGATGTTCTGATGTCCTGGTTTACATAATTTTGTGCTTTACCCATGAATTTAGTTTTTTTATTTAGCCTGGATGATGCAGAGCTTACTGCTATCTATTAATTACAGTTAAAATGAACAAAACTGTGTTCCTTGGGAATTTCTGTGTTCTGCATTTTCCTTGCACAACTTTAGGGAGCTTTCCTTTCAGTCTGTGTACCTACTTAAAATTAATTAAAGTGCATGTTTGGGGAAACATTGCAAATTTGAAGAAATTAATAATGATCAATTTATAATGTTGTCTAACTGTGGTACTGTGTAAGCTACAGGAGGTGAGGTCAATCATTTGCGTGCTTGCTTACACAGGACCACGGTGACATCAGAAGCAATTTAGTTAATTATTACTGCTTTTTCAGAGATAATTTGCATGCAACAGGCTCAGTTTGTTATAATGACTGTGTGAGGACATGACTCATTTGCCAGTCTGCAGTTTTGATAGCAAGTGCAGCTGTGAGCACTGGTTAAAAACCTTCATAGCTCTCTGAGGCAGTAAGAGTGGAGGGAAAATGAAGGAAGGGGAAAGACAGCCCTAAAATCATTGTCTGTATGTAGTGAAGCCAACCAATTTTTCTCCAGGGTGGCATCACTACGGGAAAAACATGAAACAGCAAACCTCTTCTTTTTTTTTTTAAGCACTATTTTAATTTCAACTTTTGTAGCTTTTATAAAATTACTTTCTTATGCAGAAATTGCCAACAGAGAATTCAATAAATCCAGGACTCCCCAGAGATTACTGTTTTCTGATCTGTACTACAAGTTTATAATGAAAGAGCAACATTTTTGGCATTCTGTCTTTATTCTAATGCACTGTGCCATGGTTTTTATTATTTGAATAGTTTTTGAGCAACACAAGAGTTCTGAAGGTCTTAGCAGAGATGTAATCATGCTGAGTTTTAACTTAGTTGTGATTTAGAGGCTGGGACAAGGGTTTAAGGGTACTCCATAGCAGTTTGTCTCAGCACTAAAACTGCATCTCAAAAAGTTGATCATCGAAGGTATGCAGTTATCACAGCATGGTTATTGAATGGTATGAAGTTCACCTGGACATTTCCATGATTTATTTTTTTAATGATGTTCCTGAATGATGTGAGTGTCTCAGCTAATCCTTGATTCTGGACTGCTAGTTCAAACACCAATTTCCACCTCTTTCTGGTGAGTTATTTGCACTACCTCCCTCGCTGCCCTGTGGAAACTGTGTTTCCTTGCTGCTGTGGAGTGATGTGGAAGGATAGATTTGGGAACCTCCTGAGCTGAGAGCTGCATGGAAGGAGAGTGAAGAGTATGGCAGGTGGAAGCTCCTGCATGCCCTGTGATGCATGTGATGATGCAAAGAATGTCTCAGTTTAAGCAGATGCCTAAAGAATATTCTCTTCTGCATTTACAGACAGAACTGCAAAGGGACAAAAATGTTTTAGTGGAGCTTGGTTTTTGGCCAGGTTGTGGAAGGATAACCAGGAAAAGCCTCATGCTCTACCTCAGATGTGCAGAAGAGTCGTTTTTCATTCCTAAGGAATTAAGGTCACTTCAGCAGTGACTTGTTCTGACAGAGTCTTAAAACTTGTACATAACATTAGGAAAAATGGAAACAAAATGCTGATTGCTTTGGATTTACACTGACTGACACTTGAGGTAATTATCAGTCTCTTTATAAATAGTGGTACATTAATCTAATTATGAGAGGATTTAGTGCCAAGTGTTTTGCCCCATGGTTAAATCCTTGAGATGCAGAAGAGATGGTTTGCATTGAAATTCTTTGCAGTAAAGCTTGCCATCTACTGGCACATCATCCATACTACCAGAAACATGGCCATACCTGCAGCTATTGCAGGAACTGGCACAAATAACTTAATGTAAGAAATGCCAAGAAAAAGACAGTTTTCCCTTTGGTTTTTTGCTCTTGGATAAGATTATTTAAAGATTATTTAAATTCATTGAAGTGATCTTGTTAGTGTATGAATAATTGAGCTTATACAGTCAATGAGCACTAAAAATGCATTCTTTTGGCTGGTAAAGGCTTCTGAATCAACAGAAATTACTGTAGTGATACAAAACAATTTTTATGATGTTAGAAATGCATGGCAATGAGGATAGAAGGCTAAAATTGAATTAAGGAAAAGTTATTATAAACAGGGCAGGAATTTTGAAATGGCCAAGGCATTTTGATTATCTGATGGTTAAACTCAGTTTGTTCCTCAGTAAAGCAGCTAATTTTGAAAAGCTTACCTACATAAGTTTCCTGACAATTTCAAGAAATTTTTTTCTCTGATCCTGTTTGAATCAGAGATTTACTGAATTCATGTCCATTTTTCAAAATATTCTTCTAAGTTAAATTGATAAGATTAAAAGTAAAGTGAATTGATGAACCCAGATTCTGATCATTAGCAATCTCAGCCACTCAAAGCCCCCAGATAAATCCTTTGCAATCTGTGTTGGGTTCTTTGTGTCAGAAATGTCTTTCAGCAAAGACTTGTTCTTTCAGGACATGACTCTTCCTAAGTGTTGGTGAAATGTCATAATCAGTGACAGCATTTAAAATTAAATTTCAATCACGGCTAATCACAGAGTTATGAACCAGAGTCCATTTGGCTGTGGCCATGCCTGCACTCTGCTAATCATCTCATTCTGTCTGAAGGCTGCTTGTGATTTGCAGTGCTGTTCTTCAAACGTGCCTTCTGCCCTTGAAGAAGGACTATGAGTTTCACAGAAGCTCTCAACACTAACAACTTTGGAATCTTTTACATATGCTGCAAGATTTTCTTAAGAGAGTCTTCTTAACAGAGCCAGTCTATTTTCTAGGTGGAGGGAAATCTAGGATAAGATAGAGAACGTCTTGATACACACATAATCATCATCACTGATGATTTTACTATGCTTTGAGGACTTTTCTCCTTTCCTTTTTTTAAACAAATAGTTATTAATTTACACATTTGAATTAAAACTGGGGAGCTACACAAGCCAGTGTAGATAAAGCAGGTCACAACAAAACCTGACTTATTAAAAAGTCATACATTTTGGGGAAAAAATGGATAGCAAAAACCCCCTGGTCTATGAGTTGAGACATCCAATTTTAAAAATACTCTTAAGGCAAGAAGGATTGAGTTGCAATAGCAAGATGTTTGGGTGTATAAAACAAACCCAACTCCACCATCAGAAAATGTGTTACCTGCGAGTTTGTTTTTTTTTTTGTTTTTTGGGGTTTTTTGTTTGTTTTTTGTTTGTTTTTTTGTTTTTTTTTTAATTTGTTGGAATGGCATATATAATTAACATATTTCTGGTGGTCAGTCACTAGAAAGCAGACCAGATCGAAGCATCCACTTCTTCTCTTAGTGCTGTTACTTCAGTCTGGATTCTGTTGAATTAAAACCAGCATATAGCATTTGTTCACAGCTAAAGGCTTACATTGTGATCAAATCAGCTCACCAAAAATGCCATGATGGTAGCGAGTTTAGATAGCCCAGTGGCTTCAGAAACATGAACCTTCAATGCTCATGCTCATTACTTGTTTGAAACCTGTCCTTGAGAGTTTAGAACAAGTGTGTGAATCTGTGTCACTGACATATCAAGCTCTGTTACTATACTGAGATCTTGGACTAATTATCATTTAACTGGAAATTTTAAAGTATTGCCCAAGGCATTTACTGCTGCATTGAGGAGCTGTGGCTTTGGTGTAACTCATCCTCTCTCCATTTATCTGCAGTGCACTGTGACACAAAAAATACAGTTCATCACTATGACAATAGCTTCACTCCACAGACAGCCTTAGAAAGTTGTGGATGTGCAGATAGGTGTTCAATCTTGAGATATCAAGAGGAACTAAGGAAGAGATAAGCACAGCTGCATAATCAGCAGGGACAGAGATTGGGATCAGGTACCTTTACAATGGACTGAAAGGCAGAGATGTCACTCCTGCATCAGCATTTGGCAAATGGGGAAGGAAAGGATAGGAAACTATGTTCTGGATAAAACAGAGGTAGGTAAGGGGCTTAGCCCTCAAAATAGCTTTCTCATGTAAAAAAATAATTTCAATTTTTCCACACAGTCTCAAACTATCTAAGTGTTGCACTAATACAATTTTACCCCTTCCCATCTCCCATACATTTGTATTATGGTCTTAATTAATCACTATAATGAGCAGCTTGTAGTTACTATGGTGCCATTTGTCCTTTGCAAACTTCACATGTGAGTAAATCACCATCCTTCAGACCCCACCTGCTCTATCCACAGCTGGAATCATTATCACTCAATTTGCTTGATGGAAAATCCTACTTTGGGAAGGGTGATCAAACTTTTGCCAAACAAGCAGACACTTGTGTCTGCAAGTACTGTGGTCATAGAGAGTTAATCCTTAATCTTTAACTTCAATTGTGTGTCCAAAATTTAAATTTAAATTTAAATCTTGAGTCATGTTTATTACCCTAGTAACCAGCACCACACACAGGCAGGAAAGAAAAAGGGTGGTAACACAAATATTCCATTGCTATCAAAAAAGCCAGATTTGGTTTTGGGTACATTTGTATCAGTAAAGTCAAGGAAAGTAAATTAACTTATTTTCTGCAGAAAAAGTAGGGTGTGTTAGTGTAAGAGTAAAAATGGAATAAAAACAATTTAAAAACAATGTTGTTCAGGCAACACTACACGATTAAAGTTATTTGTGATTGAAATTAGAGAACTGGTTATTAAACCAGTGTCTCCATTTCACTCTTCCCTAAACTTTTCTATTCACACTGACTTGCTGCTGGTCCCTGAGAATAAAGGCAGATACTGCTGGCTGTTGTTGTCCTTCACTATCTTTTGACATTTGTGCCACCCCAGACTCCCTTACCCTTGAGCACTGCAGCAGCAGCAGCCCTTAACAGCTGCACCCTCTGGCTGCACTGAGCACCACAGCAAAGGCAACAAATGAACAAATTAAAACGAGGTAAATGCCTGTCTACTTCTAAATGTAAATAATTTTTGGCTTTCACTTTATTTGGCATCATACCCTAGTATTTGTGCTGGGAACAGGAAGAGAATCAGGCCCAGGAGCTCAACAGGGCTCTTTTGCATTGAATTTGGAGGATTTTTTGTTCAATTGGACAACAAGGCACAATGCAAATAGACTGGTTTCTAATGAGAATGAAAGATTTTATGCTCTGCTTCTTTACCTTTATGTTTACTACTACTTTATGTTTACTACAACAGTGCAGTTTAAGGTAGTAGTGTACAATGATCATTCTGCTTTTACTGTACACAGATATTTTTGTCTAAGATATAGAGCAGTCTGATCAGGCCAGGAGGCAGCTGATATCCATTGCAATAAATGATGTGGACACAGATGTAGAAACTGAACTGATTTCTGCTATGCAATCCTTGCTACTGCACATACTCTCTCTGAATGTAGCTCTCCCCTTTAAGAGTTTTATTATATCTGTCCTCATTTTTATCTTCTAAGTTCACAGAAGAGAAGCGACATGAGCATAATGAGATATTCCTTGTCCCTCTAGAAATGCTGAATTTTTTTTTCAGTTGAGGTCACAAAGCAGAATTTATTCTTAATAGTACAGAACAGGATGACTCCATCCAGGGACGTAGGAGATAGATAGATGAGCAGCAACTGCATTACATGGCAGTGGGAACCTGTAGGCCAGCCTCAAACTTGCCTTTTTATCAGCTCTTCAGAGGTAAAGAACATAGAAAATTTTTTTTTGCTCAAAATCTGAAGCAATTTTATTTAGGTAATAAGCTTGATTGCTTACAGGAAAGACAGTAATTTTGTGGGTTGAATGTCTTTGTCCCAAGGATTCAATCAACACCTTTCCTGCCTGAACTGCTCTTAAGGCTTCATTAAAGCTGGGGACATCCTCAGCATGTAACTCAGGATAGAGAGCCATGTGTGTAAAGATGTCTCCTGAGAGTGAAAGGTTTTGCCAGAAATAGAGAGAAAAGCTTAGTGGTTTAGTTAGGGGTGTGAATTATGTCTTACACTTTAAAATGTTATCCTGAATTTGCTTTAAGTGAGGTTTCTTAGCGTACCTAAATGAACTTGTTTGGATGGGTGGATTTTTGGTGCCTTTGTGAGAGGTGCTGCTCCTGCCTTGCTCCCTAAAGCCACAAGCATCTACATCAAGTCTTGTAAAATTAATGGAAGCACAACCTGCTGTTTATAAACCCGATATCAGAACCTGATATTGAGGGGTGCAAGTGGTGCTTGGTAAGAGGAAAGATGAAAGTAGTGCTTGCAGTTGGGAAGATACCAGCTGTATTTGCAGCTGTTCTAGGAAGGAAGGAAGGCTAAAATGCACACCTGGAAAGTGGATGTCTGGCAGAATAACAAGGAAAATGGTGCCAGGGCTAGAAAGGGCTGCAGAAAGACCAAAGCATGGTCTCTTTCTCTGCATCAGGGGGGGATTTTGAGGAACAGAGAGGGGGTAACACAGCATAAAATTCAGTTTGTGAGTTTGGGTGAAATCCAGTTGCTCCTGCTTCTGTTTAAATTCCAAATAGTTGAAAATAGGGAGCAAAGGAACCGTTTGTCTCTTGAAGAGGCCAATCTCACCTTGAGAGACACAGGATCTCACAGCTTCTCTGGAGTCTGGAAGGAGTTTAAGGCATTTTTGTAAGACAGAGGCCTCCAGCTGCCACTGAACAGGAGGAGCTCCTGACTCCTCCTGAATTTATCCTCAGGAAGGAGCTGAGGGCTTGGCTGAGCTCAGGATGCTGCCCCTCAAGCAGACCAACTACTGCTGACTTGCAGCACTGAGTTTGGTTTAGGTGAGAATATGCAAGCAGCTGAGCTCCCACTGTGCTCAGCCACTAACACAGGAGAGAAAAAGCACTCAGAAATGCTGCCAAATGCTGCTAAGAATCCTTCCAGTAGAGGGGCTAAAAACTGAGTACAAAATTGATTTCAGGTCCAAATTCTGTGTTCATGTGTTGTTTGAATTTGAAAGGCATTATAAGACATCTTCCGCCTCCTTCAGCTGTGGTTCTGCCATTCATTACTTCATTCCCTTTCTTAATATGAAAGGGCATGAAGCAGTGATTCTAATAACACAGTGGCACATAAACATGCTGTGATTTTAAAATGTAGCCTCAAATGTCTAACACTGACCCAGGTACAATTTCTTTCTGTGAGTCATAACTGGATAAGCTTAAAGCCCTGATTGATAGAAATGCATCATAGCAGCCTATAACACAGGGCAACCCTTTTAAAAAAGTCTCTGGGTGCAAAGCCATGTTCTGATGTGTGCATATGTTGATATTCCCTGCAGTAGCTTCTCAGTAACACAAGTGAGGACTAGGATGTTCCTGAACACATCAAACTACAGCATATCAAAGTCATCATGCTGCTTCTCCTGTCTCCCCAGACTTAAAAAAAGTAATCAGTCCTGTGACAGATCAGCATTATATGGCTGAAAATGCAGTGCACTCTGCTTTAAATGCCACAGGACTCAGAAGAAAGCTTTGGTGTGGCTACAATGGGCAATAAGTAAAGAGAAAGCAAGGCCATGCTTTTCCAGCATGAACTTTGTAGAAGAGTTCACATTCCAGCCCTTTCTGTTATGTGCTAAATTATTTTCAATAGAAATCACCTACAATTAGCTCTGCATGAACTAATTACCAACTGGGATTTCAAGACTGCTTGGGGAAAGTTGCAGCTCCTGTGTTTTGCGACAGGCTGGAGTGTCATGGGGAGCTGGTACAACCCAAATTTCCTCAGCTGTCCTGCTGAGCCCCTGTGCTGAGGGCAGCTTCCCCTCAGAGCCAGGGCATAACTCTTATTGTGGTGTGATCGTGAGCTGCACAAGTTGCCCTCACCAACTTCATACAGACAGAAATCAGTCCCAGGCCCAGCATTCTTTATCATTATCATTATTTAGCGTTATTATCATGTCAACTTCAGTAGAGGGCTGGCCTTCTGAACACTAGTTCCAGTGACCCATGAAAGTGAACACAGTCATGGCTCTGACACAAAATCTGTGGCAGCTTTCCTGACATGCAGACTGTATTGTAGCATCCTAAAAACTCTACTGACTTGTAACAGAGCAAGAATGAATTTGTTTCATGGTTTTACCTCTTTTTATTTCCAGAGCAGGCTTGGAAGCACTGAGGAGGAGCAACTGACCCAGAAGAAAAGTAGGTATTGAAAACCCACTATATAATTAGGGATACCTTTCTCTTACACCGTTTTGAGATGCTTCAGTGTAGAAGTAAAACAAAACTAGAATATTCATCAGCATCAGGGTATGCTCAGGAGCCTTCCCTGGGGAATATGCTAAGAAATAAGCCTTCCATATTAGAAAAATATCAGTAAAAGTCAAATTGTTAAAGCTTAATGTGATGGTGTGCTTTAGAATAAAAACACCAGCCACTAGGGCATTAAATATCTGCTACAAGTGAAGAGGTATCCAGCAAGCCTTTATCAAGATTAGATCAGTACCCCTTTTGCTAGTAAAATGATGAAAAATTTAAAACCATTAATAAATGAATGAATATTTATTCATCAGTAGGAATCAGTACAGTAATTTCTTGAAGGCTTTTTAAATTTCTATTTCCCCATTAATAATCTCCTTTATTTTTTCTGTCTATTTAATGTATGGAGGAGGTAGATCTAACTCCTTAGCTCTCCTTCCTTTTCTAGTTGTCCCTTCCCTGCCTTAGATTTTTTTCCATGCGTTCTCCTTTTCTTCCTCTGAGGCCTAATCCAAAGCAGCCTTGGGTTTCATGGGCAGGGATGGGATATTACAGTAAGTTTGTGTGGCTGGTGAGTGAGCCCACAGGAATTGTAGCCCCAGGACACAGTGTCAGTGGTGGCACCAGCTCCATGGGGTAACACAGATGCCTCTGTGCTCTGCTGAAGTGCTCACACTCCGCAGGATGATCCAGAAGACAATGAAGCTGCTCTGGCCTGCTATTCCCCTGTATATAAGATTTAGCCATCCTGTTGCAGTGACAGGGGTGTTTTGGTTCTCACACTCTCTAAAGACACAGGGAGACCTCTGGGTGTTGGTGGTGTGCTGGCTGGGGAGTGGAAAAAAAGATCAGCAAGCAGGAGCAGGGAACTAAAGCCTCCACAATTTGACATCCAGGTGCTTACTCTTATCTCAAAAAAACTTTGGTGCCATACAATGATGAAAAAACAAAAGGAATACCCTATTTGGGGGCAAGGGGCCTTCCTCACAATACCAGTCCAGACCTGTCAGTACAGAATATATTACAGGGCAGCATCCTGCCCTGCTTTATATTAAGTTATGGTAAATAAATAAAGGAGATCTATGTGACAGGTCTGGCCAGGGTCTGGCCAGGAAAAAAATTAAGAAAGATTTCATGGCAATAATGAATAAGTATGAATAATGAATCTAGTGACTATCTTGCTGGGAGCATTTTTTTCAGAGACATCTATGATGGGGCTTGTTTTATAATCCCAAAGGGCATCACACGTCATAGTGTGCTGAGAGGCTGCAGAACAGATTGAGAAGTAGCTCTCAGTACTTAATACCTAGGGATCTTCCAAAGCCATTTCCTCTTAGGATCACATTTCATTTGATCATTGGAGTTATTAGTTACAGATACCTTGAACAGAACAAGGCACTGTTACTGTACCCCTCAAACAGTGTCTCATTTAAAATGAACAAAATATTGTATTTAATTAGGTGTTCAACTCTGGTTTCTTTTCAAGGGACTTTGGTATTGATTTTACCATGATAGCCTGCTCTAGCAAATATTATGTCATTAATAATAAAGGGAGCTTGTAGACATAAGTTTAGGAAGGAAGAACCAAAATTTTTGTCATTCAGTTTCCCAGAGCAGTTGGAGTATAACCATCTAATACAGCATTTATTCTAAATGCTATATTCTATGGTTCAGAAGTGTCTGCACTTATATGGAGACCTTTCCTTTGTGCCATTCTCTTAATTGTATCAAAACTATGCTTCATCAAGTGAATTCAGGCAGAAGCATTTGAAGCTTAATTTTCTCTCTGGATAAATAGAAACATATTTTTTTCTGCCTTGACTCTTTAGGCTAATTTTGCCTCTGTTCTGTTTTTGTCTTACCTTGCTTTGGTCATCATGAGTAAACATATGAAATTAGCCATAAAATTAACCAGGTGAGTATCAGTCTGCATATGTGAATGTTCACTTTACTCTTAGCATGTGTTGATGCATCCTTGTCAGCAAAAAATTGCATTAATTGACTGACAGGGTTTTATTTCTCTAAGTTCTGGTCTCATAAGAAGCTTTCACTAACATTTTCTTCATACTGCAATCTTATAGATGTGTGGCAGAGATCTATTCAGGATTTACTGAATTGCATTCATGGGTTATCTCTCAGAAAGCAGAGGGTTTCACTCCCCAGCCATGTGGGTCTCATTCCTGTTGGGGTGGATATGCAGAGGTCTGGGGCAGGTCTGGGGCCCTGCTCCTCCTGGCTCAGGGACCTGGAGGGGGATTGGGAAAAGGTGTCATGGAGCCCTGCAGCCAAGCCTGTGCCACCTCATGTGGCTGTTGGATGCCAGGATAGCCCTGAAGTTTGGGAGGTGCTGGAGAAGAGCCTCTCTCTTTGAGGAGGGGGGCAGTGCCTGACCACCAGCCCTGCTGTCCTCAGGGGCTCTGAGGCAAAGGGAACAAGCTTCAGATGGCTTCCCTCTCTAATTTATTTAGGGAGAAGACAGAAATCTGCAGTAATAGTGGGGGAGAGGGGAAAAGATGTTCCTCGTGGAGAAGTAGTGCTTGTGTGACCTGCAGGGAACACCACAGATTCCCTTGATGAGCTTCTGCTTTGCAAGGGATGAGCTTTAACTGCACTTTTCAGGTAAGATATGGATTGTATGCATGCCAAGATAGTAAAAAGTATTTTTTAGGTAAGTTTTTAATTGCTTAGGTGTTCCTGTAACTACTAAGAATTTGAACTAATATCAAATATATATGCAGGGATTTCTTGTCTAAAACAATCAAGTGAACAAGCCACAAAATAAAACCCATCAATCCTCCCCACACGGTTCCTGATGATCAGAATTCTTACTCAAATCAACAGCAATTTTGTCAAATTGTTGAATCACAAAGTTCAACTTGTCAAGTTCAGCACTTTATTATGTCCATACTATACCCAGTTAAGGAGTTGCTCCAAAGTTTAATTCAAGCAGAGAGATACTAAACTTACCCCATTTGTACTGGGATTTTCACCTGTTGCCACAATATTTGGCACTTGTCAGACCGATTGCAAGGCTTTCTTTCTAGGCTTCTCTCTTCTAATTTGTGAGCCAACAAAACAAAATTCTGTTTTATTATTAGCAAAGGGAACTAAAGCTCTAGCTAACCTGATTTCTTTCTTCTGTGGCTGCCTTTCTTTTCTGGCTGCCCCCAAAATGGATCCCAGTTTGAATGACATACTTGGGAGAAATCATAGCTGGAGGGTTCCAAGGCAGCATTTCAGCATCCCTTCTCCCCAGGAGATGGGTTGAAGTATCTCCCATAATGTACCTGAGCTCATGGCAGTAAGAGGGATTGTTATCTAGGAATATCTGAATTTCAGGTACAGAAACCGTAACTGCCAATTGTCTTTGAGATGACTTTTGCCAGCCTTGTCTGAAGACTTGTTTAAATCAGCTTTTTATTAAAAACTCACTAGGAATGTGGTTTATAAAAAGCAAAATCTTGTTTTCACTAGCCTGTAAATCTTCACAGTTCCTCAACAATTTTCATAACACTTTTCCTTTTTCTTCTCCGCATTGTCATGGCTGTTTGCTGCAGTGATTGAGTTTTCTTAACTGTCAGAACAATGTCAAGACAATGTGAAGACAGTGTCAAGGCAAATATAGAAGGGTGACAGTGTGAAGGAGGGAAAGAGAAAAGAGCTGTCAGTACTCAGAGTGCTCTCTAGAGAAAATATTTCCATGATAAAACCATTGTCACCATGCGCTGAGCAAGAGAGAATAAAGTGGGGTTACTACACTAGGAACATGTCTAGATGACAACTAGGAGTTAAAGAAGAATTTAGAAAAGCAGTTTGTGAGGATGTCTTTTGTCCATTACTCTTGTCCCATGTCATCTCCTAGATGATGCTCCCTAATACTTTTTTTCTCTTTCTAAGCTGTATACCTCAGGGAGGGAAGTTATTGCATTGCCCACTGAGTGGAAGGTGAAGGGTTTTCCCACTGGATGTGATTGCCAAACACTTTATTAGGTGTCATGAGACAAGACCTCTGCTTGTGGATAGTCAGCACTGAAAGGTGCTGAGTGTTCTGCTCCCAAGTCAGTTTGGAGTTAAGGCACAATTTACCTCCACAGTGTATTTTTTTCTTGAAATACCCTTGGAAAGGTGACACATTGTCACAAGGATGAGCAAAGTACAGAAGTGCAGCTCATCTGGGGCTAAATTCTGGTACCAAAACCCTGTGCTACAGTACATCTCTACTGAAGGCTTCTGTAGGGTAAGGTGCTAACCTTTAGGACAGTTTTCAGGTTTTAAAACTAGGCACTGATCTTGCAGAAAATCTGTGAATTTGATCTTTGTGCATATGCTGTTCCTTCCTCCTCAGCCTTAGAGATGGGGAAAATGAAAGGGTTTTCTACTATTTCTGTCCTTTTTCTGTACATTGGGATAATTGGATATGAGAGGGTTTGTCATTATATTGCAGCTCCAGAAAAACAGACATCCTTTTGTCAATGATTTCTAAATAACATTATAAATCCCACTGGAGAGGTTTAAGAAAAATTTAATCATAAATAGTTCCATTACCTCCACCAAATACTTCAGGGGTTAAATTTTCAGATACAAATATATTATATATATAATATATTTTTTATATATACACATATATACATATACACAAATATATATATATTCTTATAAAAATAAGAACTAAGTGTTAACTATTCAAAATTGAAAAGGCCAAGTATTTTCCATATATTGTGTTTACATATTTATTATAATTTATTGTAAGGAGGTAGGTTGAATAGTTAACAGACTTTCTTACTTGTTGCATATGAAATAACTGAACCATAAAAATGCTTGCTTTTTTACCATTATCCTATTTCTGGGTTATGCTTATTTGCAATTCATTAAGTATAAAAGCATCAAGCCTGGGTGACCTGTTTAGATGAACTGCAAATTTTATCCCCAGCTGCAGCAGCAACGCCCAAAGGAAGCTGCACAACCCGATTGTAGCCTGGGTTATGTATCACTGAAGGCTGACTTTTCCCCCTTGCCCAGTTAAGGTTTTTTAATCTGAAAATAGTCTGCCATTTTGGATTGAACATCAGCTGGAGAAGAGTGTGTTTCTTGCCTGGGGCTCAGGTGCCTCCTCCCATTAGTGTTTGCACCTCAGCCATCATGTGCCTCTAGTAATTGCTGGATCTCTCCAATCCTCACAAAGGAAGGGCTGTGGGATGGCAAGTAAGTGACCTGATCCCTTCAAAAGTGGCAGCTAAGAGTGATCAAATGAAAGAAGTGATAAGTAAATTCTTACAGTCAGCAATGGAAATTGCACACACAGAAAGTGCCTCCATTTGGTATAAGAGTGAGCAAACAATAATGCCATTTTTAAAAAAGAAATGCTTGCCATATTACAGATTTCTCAGGCACAAGAAGAATCTGGAAAACAGTATTTGTGTCCTCCTGCTAATACATATCTATATTAATGTGTGTGTATAATTTATAAAGGGAGAAACACAAGATCTAAATTTAGTGATTTGAACAGGGAGATCACTTGGATTATGTTCACAGCTCTCTCAATGCAAGCGAGGTATTCACCTTACCCTTCTCAGCTTAGCATTCTCACCTATAAAACTGTCATGTGTCTCCTTTCAGGCTCTGGGGCCCAATCTGCTTATGTGTTGTAAAAAATGCAAAACACCTCACAAAGAAAAAGCTGAAATTATTTTCATGGGAGAAATTTTCTCTGCACGTTTGCAAGGAAGAGAAAGAATCTGAAAGAAGTCTGTTCCTCCACACTTGTATGACTCTGCTGGGCACAACCACACCTCTAAGGATAACTTTCAAGTCAGCAAATGTCTTTGAGAGAGTCTAAACTGATGTCTAAACTCAAACTCAAGGTACAAGTGTAAGTGCAGGGAGGACAAAAGAGTTTTACGAGGTGAAATGCTGGACTGACCGTGAACATGACAGCAGAGCCCTTGGTATTAACACAGGAAAATGTTAGAATCTAAGACCTCACTTGAGAAGCAGAACTAATTAGAGAAGATTAACAGAAATGAGGCATGTAATAGCTGGAATAGGGCATGACTGCAGTTTGAGAGGCTGAATCACTGGACCTCTCATCGAGGTGAAGATTTTAAAAAGGCCTTTTTTAAAGGCAAGTGACAAATTTTTTTAGATGTCCCTGTGGTAACTGAACATTCATTACAGAATTCAAGCTCTTTTCTGCACATAGGAGTTTCCTCTGTGTTAAGACTGTTTTCATCCTTGATGTCTGGATACATTTCTGAGCATAAGTCATAACTTCATAACTGAGTCTGCACTACAGTGGTAACTCAGTGAAGACTTTTTCTTTGGTGTTTTTTTTTTCAATTAATCTAGTAACTGATTTTTTGTTTGGTTTTTCTTTTTCAAAAGGAGTTTGAAATATACATTGCAAGAATACACATATTTTTGCCACATACTTTCCACTTCACAATTTTTCCTGTCACTGACAAGCTTACAACAAATTCTAAAAACCTTTTATTACTGAAAGGTAAAAATGTGTCAGAATTGGTGAGATAGCACTTCTGATACACTCCCTGAAATGACTGCATTACCAGCTAAAACCCAAGTGGTTCACTTGGAACAGAAAGCATTGGGAGGGACTATTGGTGATCATCTAGTCCAAGCTGTTGCATCAACTAGAGCAGAAAGCTCAGCACCCACTGCCTGTGATGTGACTACTTCTGGGAACTTTCTGTAATGTTTTGTACAAATTTCTTATTTTTGGAAAGCCAGGTTTACTGTAAGCATGTGTAACCACATGCCTGTAGTTAATGAAAGTTTTGGTGCTAGGGATTGCAGAAAAGAAGCAGAAAAGACACAGAATTCTTCAGGCTGATTCAGAGCCTTTGCATAAAAGACATGCAGGTTTAAAAGACCTGAAATCCATCTCTCAGCTCTCTGGGTGTTTGCAGTTACATTAATAAAAGTAAGGAAAGGAGATGTCTGTAGAAATGTTGACACAGTATGTCTGAAACTGAAGCACAATTAAATAGCATTGGCAGTTGTTGTGTGAGTGCCCTCTAGAACATATTTTTATGTTACCTCAAAGAAGAAATTGTGCAATTCAAGATGCAAACACATTTGTGATGCTGTTTATCTCTTGCACAGAAATCTCAGGAAGTATAATAACAGTCTCCACTTGCTTCTAATAGTATTGAAGAATGCAGTTCCCTCAAAGTTTAGTTTAAGAGCTGGAATATAACAAGCAGAGTAATTGTTGCCAGCCAATCAAAGTATCAATCTCAAAACCTCAAATATCTCAAAAGACATAATTCTCTATCGCCTTGAGAAGAAATCACTCTTGATTACAACCCCTCACTTCCTGGTTTTATAAGCAAAGCCATGCTGGTCCTTGCTGGACATAGCACAGCATCTTCACTGGAATGAATGGACTTAGGAAGTTAAACCAGAAAAAATAAATTGAAATCAAATTTGCTCAAGGTTCCTTGTGGAATAGCAGAATTACAGACAACATATGCCTGTGTGACTGCAGCAAAATCATTGCCAACTCAGAGATGTTGGCTGGGGATACAGGAGGGCCACTGTAGGGTATTTTCCATTCTCCCTGGGCAGTGAGAGCACTTACAGATATCTCTGGGAACACAAAGTGCCTGCATGAATCTGTGGGCAATTCCCCAGACAAAATGAAGAATGGAATGTTTATGATTTTAAGGCTATAACAGAAGCACTGTAAAAACAGATCTGATTTTGTAATGATGTGTGCAGAAAACTACATTTCTCCTTTTTTAATTCCTTTCTATCACTTTTCAGATCATTAGGTCAGTGTGTTTGCTGGAAAGACTCATATCCAGATCATTCAAAGGTGTTCAGTGTCAATTTTTCCTTCTCCTGTTTAATTCCATTGAAGTTTTGCTCCAAACACCTCTCAGTCTTATCACTTCACTACTGTGGAAAATGGTGTCAGCTCCAAGTTCCCTACTTGTTTTTTAGGAAACACAATATTCTTTGGAAAAAGCTTTTTGAATGTGAAAATGGCAATTGATTTTAGTAACTTTAATCTTCTTGTACTTTTCTGTGAGCTCCAAAATGGGAAGATGTTAGACTAAATTGAATCAGACATTTAAGACATACTCATGAGAAAATAGAAGATAGTTCTTGTTATATCAAACTGAGGGCATTTTTACAAGGATTGAGGCTTGCAAAATGTTCAATACCATTAGTATTACAACTTGAATTACAAATGTCAGCTGTATTTAATGAGAGAGAAGGGATGGGTTTAGTTAGAAAAACTGAGTTAGTAAGTCCTACAAAATGATGGCTAGACATTTGCTTTTTGCAGTTGCATTGCTGAGGCATCTTCCTCCAGTAGGTGCTTCAAAAGCAGCTGTGATACCACAGCTAGTATGACAAACACCCATGAGTTTGAACACAGTGAGTGTCCACACAGCTGAAAGAAGAGATCAGACTCCATTATCTGCAGTGAAGAGCCTGCAGTATAACTCACCGCCTTCCCAACACCTGGAAAGAGCACCCCTGAGAGCGTGTCTGAACTAATACATATCACCTTGCTGCTCCTTGGGCATCAGCCACCTCTGTTGCAGGAAGGGTGCAGCTGTGCTGGCTGTAAGAAAGGCAAAAAACACTACAGAGGTCTGACATGGTGTAAAATATCCTAACTGTGCCTACTCTTCTCCAACAGCTCCTTAATTTCCTTTGATAAGCTCATAAATAGAGGTTTGATAAGCTCATAAATAGAGGATACAGAGAAAGAAGACACCAATCTTGTGAAATAAGCAAAAAGGCTGCATAACAAAAGAAATGTAAGAAGAAGGGAATAACACTGATGTATCAGAGATTGCATCAGACCTATTAATTGGGATGAAAATATGCAAGGCCCTTGTAAATTCTTTTCTCTGTTTAATCTTAAAAAAATTCTGAAAGTCAGCCTCCACTGATTCTTACCATAAAATGTAGGAAAATATGAAAAATGTGTTTGTGGAATGATACATATTGCCACAAGGCTTAGCTAAACACGTGTATACTGTTTTATACAGATGTCTTTTCAAGGCTACATTATTATGGTGAGAGTTTCGGATTCCCTGCTGTGAGTAATCTGTCAGTGCAGGTTACTAAAATTGCCGTTGCTTGGATCCTTGCAGACTGATGACTGTCTATCATTCTGAGTCCTTGCTTTGGCTTCCTGTCAAATTATGTTGTTTTCAAAGTCCTCTAGCTCACATTCAAAGAAGGAAAGAAATGAGTTACAGTTAAATTCAGAGTTAGGGCCCTCCTTGTGGAAGAAAAGCTAATGAAGCATTCTGCATCATCCTGTTGGAAACCCAAACAAGGGAGACTGGAACCATCAAGGGAAGAGTGTGGCCAGTGTATGCTGCCTCTTATGCTGCCTATAACCTCCCTGGCAGTCTGAATGTGAATTAGAGCATATCTGGCCTTATTTCAGAGGGGAGTCAGACTTTGGTAGCACCACAGTATAGGAACATAGCTGTACCTCTCAGAAACCTCAGCAAAGGAGCTCAGGCTATTGTGTCCATGGCTGAGCTCTAAGGGAGGGGTACAAAGCTGTGTTTGTTTACTCACAGCCTTGATCTCATTCACTGTGATTGAGGGCACTTTGAAGGAACGTGTCCTGTCTGCAAAGCCCCAGACTAATGCAGTGAAAGATGGTTTGTCTATCTCATTATTCTCAATATTCAAGGAAAAGTTTAAGGGACTAGGCTTCCAGTATGCTCAGCCTTGGGGAGGCAAGCAAGAGCAGTAAAAAGAAGCAAGGAGTTTCTCCCTTTGCCTGCCAGCATCCACCCAGGCCACAATTATTCAGGCACAGCATTTCCCAGCATAGAAGGCTGCACCAGGCAAGTGCCCTGATCCTTAGCTGCTGGAGAGGGGACACTGTAATGGGTTAGCAGCCCATGCCCCTTTTCTACCCACAGAAATATTTAGCCCTTGAAATATTCTGATTTCTGTCCCCACTGATAAGATTCCAGGCAGGCAGAAGCTGCCCTGACCCTGAAGTTGCAGCAGCCTTGCTTTGTTGATGCCTGGAGAGGGACGTTTTGCTGGGACTGGAGGAGCCCTGCAGAGCTGCAGTGGCAGCTGTGTGGTGCCTGCCCAGAGGCCTTGTCAGCTGCAGTCTTTGTCAAAAGATGGAAGCAGATTCCTGTTGACCCATTTTATGGGAGAGTAAGATATAATCAATATAAAGTAAACATAAGAACCCCATTGGAAAACCCATTTATGTGTGTTGTTGGGGTTTTTTTGCTGTTTGCTGGTGTGAGAGGGCTTTCATATGATATAGCACTGGTAATGGCTGAGGAAACAGGGAAGTAGAGTGAGAACTGACAAAACATGTCAGTCCCTAAAACCAACAAATTAATCTGTGATATCAATCTGGAAAACAATATGTATCACTTACCTCCTTGCTGCCTACTGTCTGTGACTCCAGATGAGTCAATTAGTTTTAAAGGCTTCCCTTAGAAAACGTAAATATCAGGATCTTTTTTCCATTTTTGGGTCACCACAAAGAGCAAAAGGAATATTCAAGGTTGCCTAGAGATTGAGGCATTGTCTAAAAGATTTTCTTAATGATGGGATCTGAATTATAAAATCAAACTCAAAAATAGAAGTATCTCTGGGAAGTCTTTGACTGCAAACCCCTGTAGGCAGGATCAAAGGCACTTAAGTTGCTATTTCTCTGACTTCTTTATTAGAGAGAATTAAGTCACATGGACTAAGGCATGTTTATTTATTGCTTTGTAGTTGGCTGGATATATGTATTTAAACCTTGATATTTCATAAATAAGGGATTTTTGCTGCCATCAAAATAAAATGTTAAACTTCTCTTAGATGAAGCAGAACACTTAATCCAATGCTAATTTGTTGTACTGTATCCAGAATGACCAGTTAGAACAGTTTCCTAGGAATCTACTGCTATTTGTTTTTGTGTAGTAAGTTCCAGCCTTGTATTGCTTTTTTATATGAAGCGAGAAGCTGGCAGGTTCAGCAGACAAACCATGTTTTTAATTCCTTTTCAGGTTTCTGACCATGAAAATTTTGATATTGATAATCCATTCATTAATTATATATTTTTGCATCATACTGTCAACAGATCTAGTATACTCAAAAAGCAAGTAAAAATATAAGTGATTTCACTTTAAAATAAAAAAGCTGGAAATCAAACTAAATTATCTCTTGCATGGATGTACTTTCTGTCCTCATTGTAATCAGTGCCTTCAGTAGCCAAAGTGCTTATTTTAAGTCTAGGGTACAAAAAAATAAGCATTCTTTATGTCTCAAAGAATGAGAGTAACTATTTTCTCATTGAAATTTAGGCAACAATTCTGTTTTTGCTGCAACCAGGGGGCTGGGTAGAGGCCTGCCTTTGCACAGTACATAATCCCCAGTTATGCAGAAGGGAAGGGAACCATCTGCTTACCCTGCCCCAGAGCTGTGCCTGAGCTGCCCTGGAGCCTTGGTGCCACCACAGCCCTTGGGGCAAGTCCCCACCTGTGCCTCTCTGGGGCTCTGTCCCCTGAGACCTTCACAGATCCCCCCCAGACTGCCCATGGTCTGTGTAACACCAGCTGTGAGATAGCAATCTAGACAATCTCTGGCAGATTTTTATCTAACCCATTCATTAAAAAGTCCTGATATAGTGTCTTATTATCCTTCCGTTGGGAAAGTTCACACAAATCTTCCCTGATGTACATGGAATCTATTATTTTCCAGCGCCTGCCCTTCTAGAGGTCACAGGGAGCAACTGATCTCATCACCATCCTTGATTGCCATTCTCTTTTGTGGAGGCAAGACTGTAATCATGTCTTTCCTCAGGCTTCTCTTCCTGTGACCCTTTCTAAATGTCTTTCTATTTTTTATGTCCCTTTCCAGCATTTTCCTAATTGCCTCTCTCTTGTTCAGAGCAGCACTCAAAACTGGATACAGCCAGTACTGAACAGTGGTTTGATTGCTCTCCTCTCTCTTACATGTCATTTTACTGTCAACATACAACAGCAAAATATTCGCCTTTCCCTGTAACTTTTCAGTGGGGAAGTGCCCAATTTGGCCATCAAAATTTGAGCAGTCTCTAAACAGCACTTGTTTTTTTTCTGAGCTTCCTCTAACAGAGAGGAAAAAGTGTAGAGATTTGCAAAAGGAAAAAATTCCCTAGGTACTTTAGGTTTATCAAAATAACACAGGGAGAACAAAAAACTGTGGATGGATGGATGGTTGGATGGATGGATAGATAGACAGACACACACACATAAACTTTATGTGGGGACACCTTTGAAAGGTTTATGTATATACTGTATATATTAGGTGTGTATTAAAACATTACATTTATGTCCTCTGCTTGTATGAAATGCTTTAAATTTCCAGCATCAGATTCTCCCATACATTATCATGGATACAGGATAACATACATAAGTGTTTCAAGATCTATGTGAGGTCTCTGCTGCTGGTTAAGTATGAATGATAAAACACCTTTTTGTACATCCTGCTTTCTTGTCCATCAGACTTTTTCCTAATATGTTATTAGTCACAAACAACCTGCTTAGAGAGATTGATCCATGTCCTTGCTGCAGAATCCCCTTTTTGTCCCATCACTGTGAATACATCATTCACTGGTTTGTCCTGTATTGCCAAAATCACTGTCATTTGAGGGGTAAATTTTTGAAGAAGCTGATATTTTACACTGTCATTTCTGAATGACAAAATGGGATGTGGGGAAATGTTTAATCTCCAGAGATTCTCAATGGTGACAGTTCCCAAGTTACAGAGCACACAGCAGAGAGGGGGTCTGTACTCTGTTCTTGGAATGGGAGGCACCCTAAGGATGCCTTGTAATAATTTGAACTGAGTGGCTCAAGTATAGTTGTGGTTAGAATGTTCTTAATGTCACTTCTACACATTTATCTTGCAGAAGTTTCTGTCTGTTTTTAAAGTTACAGGTCTACTAATTTTCATTCTTAAGATTTAATTTCATCCCACAGATGGAGATGCTATCCATAATAAAATAAATAAATGAAAAGGAAAAAGAAAAAAACCTAACAACCCAGCAGCATTACAACTAGTCTAGAAGCTGTTGCTTTTAACTTGCTGGAGATAATGGCAGACATACGAAGGATGTTTCATTTTTGCTGTGCTCCAGATGCAATGTGCCAGGAGGGGAGGCAGGGCTGCAGGGCTGCTGGTGCCTGTGCTCAGAGGCTGCTGAGTGCAGCTCTGACAGGCTCAGCTCCACGGAGGGCTAATGAGGAGATGCTGAATGGGATGTGAACTCATCAAACCATGCTAACAAGACTTTGCTGGAAAGGTCCTTACATCATCTGAGTGTGCCTAAGGGATGAGCAGTGTGAGCAAAACCACAAATCTCTTTATAAGCAGAGCTTTATTCCTAACACAGCAATTAAGCAGTAATTAGAAGTTTTGTGAGTAATGGGAATAGTTGTGTGAAATTAAGAGTTCTTGTCCATGGGGAAATATTACATAGTGCCAGCATCTCAGAGGGGTGGAAAAAGTAAAGCTGCAAGTAAAGCTCAGATATTTTGCTCACATTAATAGCAATCCCAAATGAATTTCCACTCTTAATTTATGAACATGTGAACAATTTATGAAGGATTCATTTTGAAGTAAATAATAACTTTTTTCAGCTCTGTTGAAAGGCCACTAAAATGGAGAAAAATAAAATCATAGAATTATTTGGGTTGAAAAGCATCTTAAAGATCATCTAGTTTGAACACCCCTGCTGTGGGCAGGGACAACTTCCACTAGATCAGGCCTTGAACACTTTCAGAGATGGGGCATCCACAGCTTATATGGGCAATAATTTTGACTTTAAAATATTATTTTTCTGTATTTTTCCCAGAAGAAAGACAATTCTGCTGTAGTGGTAGGTAATCCATTGTAAAACTTGAATACTTTAATGTTGAATACAGTACTTGAATGCTGAATTAAAAGATTTTGAACTTGACTTCAGACAGAAACACTTCCATAACTGATGTGCAAATATACCTGTATTTATCAGAATTTCTCTTCCTCTATCTCATAAGCAGCTCTCTGCCCACATTTTCATGCTTGTAATTCCTGTTAGACAATAGTATGGCAGCAATGAGTTATCAGTGCTCTGGATTTGGGACATGCTTACTGTCACCTGTTGTACATACTGATTCATGGTCCCTCCTCATACAGACCTGAGCACCTCTGGATGCCCCCAGATTAATTTTCTGTGAGTAGTTCATTTGGTATGATTTGTAGAAACAAATGATGTTCACAAAATGCCATATAAACCCAACTTGTATTGAATGCATGCACACAGAGTTCATGGCTTCTAAATACTATTTATTTTCCAAACTGTTTAGAATAAATAGTTATACAGAACATTCTGCCTTTAAGCAGGACCTAAGATTAGAATCCTTCGGGGAAAGAGAAATCCAGTAAATTGATTTTAAAAACATAATGACTGATACAACTTCTGTAAATATCATCAATCACCTCTGTTCCATTTTATCCTCAGCTTTTCTGTCTTGGTCTTTCTCAGCTTTAATTTTTAAATAGGGAAGCAGTCAATTTTTAAGCAGTCAATTCTTCTGCTTCTGTTTCTGTCTTACCTGTTCACAGGTATGTTTTTATAAACAGAAACTGTTAGCAGTTTTAAATGGGGTACAAACTTTCTAAAGAGAAAACACCTATCAAGATCATTAAATGCACAGCACTGACAGATAGAGATATGGTTCTGAGCCTGATTCTGGTTCCCGAGGCAGCTGCTCCATCCTGGTATATCAATTTTTATCACACTGCGGCAACAGCCACAGTTCTACCTGAAAAAGTTCTCCAAGACTGAAAAGCCCTTTGCTTGAAACTCGCCATATGATCATAACTCAGAGGAAATCTGTGCCACATCTGAAATGTCATCCCAGTTAAGTGGGCAAAGGAAAAGGCATAAAATTACATAAAATTACTTTCCTCGCCTTTGGCATCCTGCATTGAGCAAAGCTCACCTGAGGTGAAAGCCAAAACTTGTATTTATCTTCTTTCTTTAAACTGATTCCTGAGGGCTTTTTTCATGCTTTCATTCTAGCAATGAATGAATTCTAGTTTTCTTTGTGCATGAGGTTTTTAATGCAACCTTAATTTATAAGAACTCAACTTCTAATTCCTATTCCCAAAGCTTTCATGTTTTGTATTGATTTGCCTGCCTCATAGATAAATTAAATTTTCTTAAGTAACACTACTTCTATTACTTTCCTTAGATAGCAGACTGTCTTAGAGACTTTCTGGTTGCTCATCCTACAGGATGTAGACTTCGAAAATTGCTTTGTGAAAGTTAAAGGTCCAGGTTTTTTTTTTCCTGGTTTTTTTTTTTTTGGGGCGGGGGGAGTATGTTCTGTTGCGAGTTAATTTAGAAAAAGCACTTTGGCTTCCCCGATTCACATCAGTACATCCCCAAAAAGAAAATTACTAGCATAAAATGATGTTTCTATGACATTCTGTATTTTTCTTGAATTTTCAACTGTGGTACTTTTTTTCAGTGCTGGCTGATTCAACTGCATCTGTTTTCTTTTTAGTCTTTAATTTATGTTGGGCTGTAAACTGTCCAAGTAACAATTTCAGTGATGCAGCAACAGAAGGCGACCCAGATTACACAACACTGTACGCTAATGCCAAGTCTTCTTGTTTAATGGCAGCTGCTCAAAGCTTTGTGTTATTCCTATTCACATGCAGCGGACACAAATCAAACAGCCTTCTCAGGCACACATCCCACAGATCCTCATTTTAAACATGTTCAAGAGCTGCTGCTTTTCATACACAAACAGCAGCCCGGCTTGTATTTACTCTCAGCCATCTGACACAATTATCAATGAAACCCATTGTGACTTCCACTATTTTGCACACTTCTGTTTATGTGTAAGTTCGCTGAGAACATTTTTTCTCCATAAAAGTAGTTGGACTTTCATGCATCCATACATATTTTGCAACACCAAATACATCACATTTGTTTAATAACTGCTTTCTCTAGAGGCTGTAGTTTAAAAAGTATATATAATAAAGCAATACTACTGGAAAGAAATAACATGAACAGTTTAAGTAGAAGATAAATTAGTCTAGATTTTAATCAAAAAGGTTTAGATTTACTAAATGAGTGGTATCAAAAAGCAGACTTTAAAATATAGGCACAGTTTTAGCAAAATAATTTATTGCTGTACCTTGAATGTGCAAAGCAACAAAATGCTTTCCTTCCTTATTAAGAAAAAAAAAAAAAAAAAAGAAAAAAGTTGAAGCATGGAGATCAGGAAAGCTATCAAGCAACGAGTTCATACAACTTAGTTTCGTGGACCAAATTTTTTTGGCATCTCCATCAAATTTTTAAAGCCTTCTGACAACACAAGCTTTCTGCTAGAAGTGCATGTCTAACCATCTTCCCAGAGGATATGTCAGAACAATAAGAAAAAGCGCAAATCTTACTTTTTAAATGGATGAGCAGCAAAAAACTGAGGTAGAAGATGTGTAGAGAGTTAATTCTTGAATGAGCCATATTCATCTTGATAGGACATCCTCCACAGAGTTGCCTGTTGTCCAAAGGGCCGGTGCTGATCCTCACTGCTTTCTCCCCGTGTCTGAAGCTAAGGGCACACCCGGGGCAGCCAGCCCCCTACGAGCCATCTCTGCCCGTGCCCCCCAGCCTGCCCATTGTGGAAAACCTGCAGACTTTGATTCAAGAGGCAGTTGCGCTTGTTAGGGTTTTACTTCGGCAGGTCCGAGTGGTTATTCAAACCTGGTGCAGATTTGTGTGGGAGCTGGACTGGAGTCTTTCCCTGGAGTGGGGAATGGTGCGCTCTGCTCCGCTCGGCTGCCCCGCAGCGCAGGCACGGCACAGCGCCCGGAGTGCCCAAACCTCACCACTCATTATCGCCCACCAAACCCGGCTACACCACACTCCTAATCCACAGTGCAAACGCTTGAGCTTTTCTTGCACAGTCAGCTCACAAACACTTCCTGATTTCTGATTTTTTTTCTGTTATATTACACCGTTTGCACATGAAGTGAAAAGATGAAACATCCACCTTCTGAGCCTTTAGTTAGTGAGATGTTAGCCTGCTTTTTTCCTTAGCATGAATTTGTTGTTGTTGTTGTTGGTATTGTTTACACTGGAGTGACTAAAAAGCACACTTCTGGGAGCTGGCACAGGACGTCTGAGCTTCATCAGGCTGTCTTAAAATCTTGAACTGCTCATGGAGGAATCAGTCACAGAACCAGAAGGTGTTCGAGCAGGATCAGTAAGAGAAGCGGGTGGCGGCAGGGCATGGACTCCATTTGGTTTTAGCCAGGGCTGGTATTAAAGAGCTGGTATTAAGTGCCATCAGCCTGCCTGTAAAAGGGGAGTCTTCCCCAGCTGCCCCAGCAGCTCCTCACCCCTGCGGGGCAGGGGCAGTGTGCTGTTTGTGCCCAGCGCTGTCTGTGTGCAGTGCCTCATCCCCGGATCACCATTCCATTCGCAGATAAAATCCTTGTCCTGCTCTAGCAGAAGGGAAAGTGAGGGCAGACAGAAGCAGCCCCAGGAGCTGTATTCATCCCATGATCCAGTACAAACTCTGGCCCTGCGGCACCTCACACACCCAGTCTGTGTGTCCCCTGTGGGGGAGCTGTGCCACAGCAATTAGTGCCACGGCACCATTCCGGTCCTGAGACCAAGACACAAATGAGCTGCCTGTTTGGCAGTGAATGAAGTGGAACCTTTCCACCACCTTCACCTCTACCCATCCTCCTGGTCTTTGGCTCTTGGCATTTACTCTCTATGCCTCAGTGAGAATCCAGGCATTCCCAAGCCCAGGAACAGCCTGAAAAATCTCATTGGTCATTGCTATGCTATGTTACTGTCAAACAGGTATTGTATTTGTCCTCCCCACTTCAGCAGAATGTTAATCCCCCAGTTCAGGAAGCCTTTGCTAATGAGTTGAATTTTACATGTACACAACTGAACAAAGTACAAGCTGAAATTCAAGTATATGCTGAAGGCCTCAGATGAGTAGGAAGCAGACTGTTGATGCCAACAGGAATTCACTGAAGTTGTTTATAATAGGTAGGTACTTTCACATCACTCACTAAGCTCAGTGAACTAATTAATTTAAATTTTTTTTTCATGCAGCAAAGCTCCTTCTTCTTTCCCATCTCACTTATGTGGAGCTTCACTCACCCACTGCTGACCTTGTGGCACACTTTTCCAGACCCTCTCTCCCTTCTCCTGGCACCAGCAGTTCAAGCAGCTCTACCATCTGCTTTCCAGGAAGCCTCCACCCTCCCACTCCCCTGAGCCTTCCTATTCCACTCACCAGCTCTGATCTCTCTGATGACAACCCAGGCTGGATTTCCTGGCCAAATGTCGAGGGCTATGAACATAATGATGAATAGGGGTCCTAGTGGAAAGTACTTAGATTAACTACCAAGTTAAATATAATTAAATGGCTAATTGTAGTTTTCAGCTGTTTCACTTTTTGTAATCCCCTTTTATATTTACATATGTAGTTGTTTGGATGTTTTCTTCTCCTTGCCATCTGTCTACTTTGTTTCTGTTTGAAATTATGCAGTAAGATATATAATCATTACAACATGAACATGAGAATACCACCGTCATCTGGGAATTCTTTTGTCAGGCTAAATGATGCAGTTTAGCTCAGTGCTGATTGCCTGCTTTAAGTGCATTATTATTTAAATTTGTCACTATATAGCTTACTTAGAACAACAATATTTTCTGGATTCATATCCTAGTCAATTTGAAAAAGAAATCCTGTGAGTATTCAGAAAGATAGACCCCTAATTTAAGCGAATATAGTTTTCAGTTCTGAGGAATATATGGTAAGTACTTCAAGAAAACAGTCACATCTATTCAATCTGAATATTTTTTCTGAAAAATACACAATTGTAAAATCTGTACTCTGAGGAAACTTAGCAGTTCTCAGACATGAGGATACACCACCAATCTGAGAACTTAAATGTATTGTGTTCACACATATGTTGACATTGGAATTAAATACTCTGCCATGTAACTCTGTGGTAATCAGAAAACATATAGCAAGCATATGAACACTTCCTAGGTATTCTGAAAGCTACTAAAATGTAATCACTTTCAGAATAACCAAAAAAGCTGCTTTTTTCAACCTGTTTGAAACTTAGCTCTGCGTTTCCCAATGCCTTTTTTCAAATGTTTCTTCTTCGTGAGCTATTTATATCCCAGAAAATAATGGAGAATAAACTAAATTATAAACTTATCACTGCCCTAATTCCTTGAAGTTGCCTACAGGAGGAGGTTTGAATTTCTGTATGCATATCATCTGTACACAGCGAAACATAACATCTAAATGTATTTTCCATGCTTTCTCAGTACAGCTTAGCTTTGATGAGATTCTGCAGTCACAAAAGTCAGAGGCTATGCCATTTTCTCAGGGAAAAGGGATTTGTGTTGTCATTTGCTTTCACTTAAGTGCTGCCTTTTCTGTTCTGATTGCTTCCATGCAGTAATGACAGAGTGGTGTGGTATCAGACTACACTAGTTAGTGTCATTTCTTCTAAGACATTTTATGCAACTCTGTCCAGCTAAATTAATTGTATAACATCTTTTGCTTCCTGATATAAGCAGTGTTTTCAATTTTCAGATGACAGCAGTACTAATTAATTGTGTATCTTCTGCTTCTCACTGGTGGGCATGTTTTCTGATTGTTCGATGTTGCTCCAGTTTAAAGTGTAATTTTTATTGACGCCATCCTGTGCCTTCTAGGTCAGATATATTTACAGGTGATTTTCCCAAGTAATTGACACTTATTTTCCAATGTTTTGTTAGTTTAAATGTAAACTACAAAATAAACAGAAAGTAGAATAGTTAAGTAATTCATGTAAAGTGTAAAATTATCTTGCAAGTGGAAGATGTGAGTTTGCAAAATGCTTGATGCTGACTAACCTGAAGCTTTTAAAAATCCCTTTTTAATTTTAAAAATCCCTTTGCCCACTGGCAAGTAAGACACTGGTAATAGTCAGGAACAGGTAAGTGATTTCATGCTCAAATTAAATGTACTTTGAGCAGGTGGGCACTCCCCACCAAATATTCCTGCAATTCTCTTTATATAGAGATTTCCTATAGCATTAGATTTCCTGCACAAGCTCCAGCCTATATTAGCTCAGTCCTCCGTTCTGCATACTTAATGCAGAAAGCCTCTATTTATAAAATTATCCCTGATTTTCCCTAAGGACTTTCTTACTCATATTCAGTGGTGCTTCTTGTGTACATCTTCTCTTATGTTCTTGCTGAATTTCATCAGGGATTAAACTGGGTTTCTAAATTTCACTGGTCTCCCCAGTTCACCAATGGGAGAGCTTTATTTATTAAAAAAAACTACGGAGCATCCAAGCATGAAGTCACTCTGGTATGACATCCTGGTTTGGGTATTAAATACATTCTGAAGTATTTATTGAAAACTGAGGATGATGGGGTTTCCTAGAACAATGGATCTGACCAAGTCATCCAAATCATCTTCCTGTTTACGGTACTTTATGTACCTCTTCAGTAAACATCTGATAATTTCTTTTCTCTACCTTGTTGCACTTCGGGTAATTATGAGTGGACAAACCAAGGCCATGGACAAATCATTGTGAGCAAGGGATGGCTGAAAGGTCTTGCAGATTGAATTGTATTGTAAGAGGAAGTTGTTCACCTCACTAACAAAACCACTATAGATCTATTTGCATTTTAATTGGGCTCCTTGCAACAAGGGCAACTCTAATTGCAACTCCTGATTTCCTGCAACACTTGCAAAGTTAACCACCCACAAAAGAACTGGGCAAGAGAGAACTGGAATCTCCTTTAACCCATACTTTTCCAGAGACAAATATTTGATTACTGTATTTAAATTCTTAGTCTATAAATGTTACTTCTTTTGAACTTTCTTTTCCTTTTTATTAGGGTGTACAAATTGTACAAATATTTTGGGTTTTGAACTCTTGCTTTGCTCCTTTTATGTCTTTCTCAGCCAGAATAAAGCACTAGAGCACGACCTGTCAGTTCTGCCTATTTTCAGGTTACTAATGTTTTTATGAAACTGAAGGGCTTTATCTGAAAATGTAAAATTATTTTGCAAGACTTGCCAAGCATATTGCTTTCTTAAATGTAATACACTTTTTCAAATTATGACTATTTTTTTGATTCCCATGGTAGCCACTTTCCTACTGAGTAATGAGGGATTTCTACGTGCCAACGTAAAATACAAATTTAACTAAATGTTTGGTTTTTGCTTTGATCTTTGTAACCAAAGATTATGGAATGTCAAGCTGATTTGCTCAGATAGCTCTAATTTTGGA
This sequence comes from Parus major, assembly GCF_001522545.3. Classification (NCBI taxonomy): domain Eukaryota; kingdom Metazoa; phylum Chordata; class Aves; order Passeriformes; family Paridae; genus Parus; species Parus major. The sequence continues at coordinate 8,666,568 of NC_031777.1, read as the reverse complement.
TGTGATATAAATAGTGAGAGCAATAAAAGCTGTTTCAGTTTTCATATGAAGTCTCTCCTGGGTATTTTACACATTGGTAGGCAAAACAAAGTGGCTTTGCAAGGTAGGACAGGATTCCCCTGGAACCTGCAGAAGTCAATAAAGTGTGTGATTCACTCATTCTTATCTTTGATGAATTTTTGTAAAACAACTTGTTTTTATCCTATTGTGTGTGGCTGGGAATCTGGGATCAGAAAGCAGGGAAGCAAGAGGCATCACCAGGGAAGCAATTTCAATCAGATGACTGCTAGGTCAGGCCTTGTCAATGCAGATGAAAATTGGCAATTAGTATTCTGTACCTTGCTGCTAATGAGCCATCTAATCAGGAAGTTTCTGTCTGTACCAATAAGCTTTCTATGAGTGCCAAGGTTACAGGAGTGCTTGAGAAAATGAAGCAAATTGTGTTTTTACAAAAGCACTGATACATCAAGTTCTAAATGGGTTTTATATTTATTTTTCCCTCTATGCTTTTCACTTCAGCAAAATAGGTGTGTTAACAGTCTCACATATCCTCTTTTAATTCTCTTTTTTAATTCCCTTCAGGTAACTCATACTACAAACCAAAAAGACCTAAACATGAAAGTATTGGAATTAAATTTAAAAACCCATCTGTTATAGGGAACATAGTTGTATAGTTCAGCCACAGTTTCAAAGGTATTTGGAAAAGATTTACATAGGTTTGTAGCATGATTTCATCTGATCAATACAAAGTGGTTTTAGAAGGAATTCAGGCCTGATAATTCCAGCAGGCAACAGTGTAGAGGGGGAGAAAAAGCAAGACTGAGGAAGGCAGGATTAGTAACCAAATATGCTTTATTTTAACACACAATTTGCATGTAAACATTTTACTTCTGGTAAACACTGCAATTGTCCTAGGGACAGGGCAGGATGATGACTACAGTCATGTGGAGAGGCTGGGAAGGAGGAGATGCTTCTAAAACTGTTGTTTGAATTTTGGTCTTTGCAAATAGAGAAAGATGACAACACACTTGGTTTCACAGCCAAGCACAGGGCTGAGGGACACAAAGCTAGTTCTTTCCCTGGTTTTCTTCACTATACTTGAAGTGATAAATCATTTTGAGGTAGTTAAATTTGCAATGCAAAACAACATAAAAAAGTAATTTTTCTAACAGGAAAATGCAGAAGTTTCTTAATTTTTCATGATCTCCAATATCTCTTATACCTTTTTTTCCCCCTCTTCTGTACCCAGTCATTGTACATTGAGTGTGACAAGGTTTTGACAAGCATCTGACTATTTGGATCTCCTGGATTTGCAGGTCTTCAGTTGAAGGATGTGACTTCCAGAAACCACAAAGCAAAATTTTCCTGTAGGCATCTCTGAAGTGTCTCAGTGTGGATCATGGAAAGCACTAAATTCCTCTTGGAAATCTTGGCCTCTGTGTTAAAGTATTAGATAATATTATGGGAACAATAACATGGGAATAATAGGTGCCCCAAAGGGATTTCAAGTTTCTGCTAAGATTGGGTAAGACAGCATTCATCTTAATGCCAATGCCTTTCTCAAAGGCTGCGGCTTTGTACTGAACTAAATCCTGAAAGTTTGTCAGTTTGAATTACATTGTTCACAAGGTAAAATGAAATATTCTGTCTTCCAAACTTGTGCTAATTTTATCTCACACCTACTTCAATCACTGGTGGTGATGCTGACCTCAGTGATGATGACATATGTGATGTCACCACGTTCCAATGCAATGAAAGGAAAACACCCCCTGGATGGAGGAGGCACAGCCTGACCTCCAAGCACCATGTTGATGTGAAAGAGGGAAGGAGGAGACATTACTACTGTAGTTGACTTATATTCTTTAAGTGTCCACAGAGCCCCACAAATCACCAGGTGGTTTGTTGCCTCTTAATTTTTGTCTGTGATCAAGTTGAGATCTTTGCATATGTTGGACTTCATGCAGTGCTTTTCATTCTCCTGGATATCAAGTATTTTTGTTTGTTTGTTTGTTTTTTAAGGCATTTTGGCAGTAAGTTCTTCCAATACACTGAAAGCCTGGGTGAATATGATTCATTGTGCATGTGCAGGTGCTGAGACCTCTGGTCTTAGCACCCAGATTTGATTTTAGCACCACCATTCACCAAACACAGGTTTGTGGGACTGAAACTTCTAAATCTGAGAGTTTCTGAGTTTCTGGAGTATAAGAATTTCTAAGCCAGCACTTCCAATGTAATTACCATTATCAGAGAAACAAGATTTTGCTATCAAACTGCATATTCAGTGCCTTGACTATAAGCAAGTGTTGCACTATATTAGGAACGGAGAAGTGATGACACTGACTCTCTAGCTTTGGTTGCAAAAGAGGGAACATTTTATTCTTCCAGATCTTCTTTTATAGACAGTTCTGTGAAGGTCCAAAAAGGTAAAACTTTCATCGGCCATCAAACCAACACATCACCATCATTGGACAGTTAGGAACATCACCCCTTGACCATTTCTTACACGTAAACAACAAGATTGTTTTCCTTCTCTAAGGACTGTTTGAATTCTTCCCTATGATTTCTCAAGCCAGAGTGAGAAAGTTGTGTGACTTAGTTTCACACAGGCTCAAGCTAGTGCCTGAAGCCTAAAAAAAAGTATCTCTTATTTGACAATTGTCAGTTCCCACAAGCAAGTTGTTTAAAAAAGATGTGTTCACAGTAGCAAACAAGAAATACCCACAGCAACATGGCCCATATGTGTTGCAGGAGCTCCTCATGCTAACAGGGTAAGATTTCCTCTTAGTTTACAGCTGTATGGGATCTGGCTGGGATGGATAGTGGCTTAGCTCAGGTACCTTGTACAGAAGGCATAAACTTGAGACCTGGGGGGTGGGATACTGAAAGGATGGAAATCAAGATGCTTCTGGGATCATTCCATAATAGGCCATGTTTCTGGTTCTGGTTCTCAGTTGGTTCAGGAGCTGTCATATATATGGTCATGTCCCTGGTCCCTGCCCTCAGGTACCCCCCCCCATATATTGTTAAGTTTGCCACACCCCTTAGTCTTTGGAGCTTGCCCCCAGAACATGCTGTTTCTGCAGTTGTTATTTTACCATCATTGAAGTTTTTCAGGCAACTCCATCATTCCTGTCCCTCTATTTTGCCACACTCGCCCAGCCGGACAGGACTTGGGAGTCGCAGTGAGCCGACTGTGGCACAACTGCACTCAGAATTGAGGATGTTGCCACTGGTGTGACACAGTAATGAGAAACTCCACACTCCCACAGCACTTTTGAAAGACTTAGTCCCCAGGTAAACCTATGGGCATGACTCATATGCCTGAAGAACAGCAAATGATGAGCTCTTTCAGAAATGTAGCCCTGAAAGTTGCTAAATGGACTGTAGTCTAAAGACACAGCTCACTCATCCAAAATAAGATTAGTTGGAGTGAATGAAACAGTGTCTGGCAGCATCTGACTACTAAAAAATGGATAAACATAAGCCATGTTAATCTTGGTCCCCTTGACTCCTGCAGCAGTAAAGTCAGACTTCAGTATTAATTTGGTGAAGTAGATTAATGCAACATGTCCTTGTATAACACTCTTTAAATAAGCTGGGAAACCAATAACCCACAAGAATTATACCAAATTCTCTTCTGACATTCATGGCAATCATGAGTGTTCAAGAAATGAAATTAACTTTCTGAAGGCTGGGCATGCAGGATGTACTATATTTGTTCTTCTCTCCATTAGAAGCTATGGAAATAATGAGTCTAGCAGACTACACGATTTGTGCTCACTCAGTGTGACTCTCTAACAGTTTGGCATTTCTTTAGGACCTTATTCCTTTATGTGTCACAAGCCACAGTTATTCCAAAAATAGGTGTTGTAATTCAAAGAAAAAAAATCTATCTGGCCAAAGTGATGCCAATTTGACATGTTCTCTAACAATAATAATTTATCCAGTAACATTTATCATGAGCAGAATTAAGTACAATTGTTTTGTACTGTATACCATTTAAATGAGAGCTCTTTTCCCAACACTGAGCAGAAATTCAAGTTGGATGGTGGTCTCTCTAAACCACTTGGTCTTTGAAGTGAAGCTGGCCAGAGATTTTTGAAGCCTTTCAGAAGGAAGAGGGTAAGGTTTGTAATTTATTTTTCTCTGCATGTGTGTGTGTGTAGTTGTGAGGTTTTATAAAGCATATTTTATTTAAAAATGGATGAAAAAGAGGTTTTTGCAATTTTAAAAGGTAATACCTTCTTGATATTTTTTCCTTTGAACAAGTAAAATAATTTTAAGGTGTTTTGAAAAGTTTGAAACATAAATTAAGATTCCTCCAGTCATACCTTTCAACTAATCCAAGCCACTTCTGATATCACATATTTTCAAGGCAATAAACAAATATTAAAGATTTCAATCTGTGGTTTCATTCCGAAAAAGAAAAATATTTTCAAAGGAGAAGAAAGCAATCTCACTCACAGATTTACTTTGAAGTCTCTTCTCCATTTTTTGATTCAAATAATACACTAGTGGAAACAGAATTTAAAAACCACTCAGAAGAAGAAAAGCAATATCAGCTCGTTAGCATGTAAAGGCATCCAAGTTACTGTCAATCCTTTTGCCACAGAACCCAACAGCACTAAAACACTCATGGTTGTTGTGGTTCAGGTTGGCAAATGGATGGGTGACATAAAATTCAACCACAGAAAAGAATGAGCAACCGTAACTGCTCAAGAAGGAAAGCAAGTAGCCTTTTGAGGGCCTACAGTACTCTCTCAGCTTTGCCTAATAAAGGGAAATTAATTTACAAGCTGATTCTCCCCCTCCACTGTTTTTATTGGAAATTAATGCAGCTTTCCTTGTTGCATCTTGAGATAGCAACAAACTACACCAAAAGAAACATGTACAAACCAATCATAATGTACCAAAATTCACTGAAAGGGATTTAGCTCCAGTGACACCCCAGGCAGCAAGTGGGTTTGATTCATTTTTGCATTTGGGAAGGTCACTGTTACAGGATTTTTTCATAGGGCATATTTCATAGGGATTATTTCATATGCTTCATATGCTTACTTTGGCATGACTACAAGAAGTTCTTCTCCTGCTACTGCATTTGTTTATACAGACATTTTACTAACTCAGTTGTCATTTAATTCGTAGGTGTTTTACTTTGGTTAGTATCATTCTTTAAAAATAACTTTTCTGTAGCCATTTCTTGTACAAGCTTGTTGTACAAGCTGTCTGTTTATGTGCATTGGATTGCTAACAAAGCAGAATTAATTCTGTATTTCCTTATATTTTTGGTTAAAACATTTTTCTCTGTTTTGTGTGCTTGCTTTTTTGACTAGACACACTTTTGTATTGCTCCAGGTTTTTAACAGTGGCCTCAAAGCCTAATTATAATGTACTTGTAGTCTGCCTCTTGACATCAGAATTTAATCATACTTTCTTAGGAAAATGTAGTAATTACTATTAAAATGTAATTAAGAGAACAAATAATGAATGCCCCCTAGATTAAAATAGGGTACTGAAATTCTCACACTATAGTGTTGCTCCAGAAACAGATATAATGCTTTTATTATGTAATATTTCTTTCTAACAGTGGGGAGAGTTACACAAGACCTGTAAGCTTTATAACTGCAGCCTTTTATCCTGACTGTGAGTAAATGGGCAATACATCATGGAATATGTAAATTCAGACAGAGAATGTCAGTTAAAAAGCTCATCTAACACTAAAACATCCTTGAGTTTCTGCAATTGTATGTCTTTGGGGAAAAAATGTGTTGTAGATTATACATACTTTTGACTTCATAATTCAAAACAAATAGCTTCTACAAATTACATGGATAGTGATTCAGGAGGATGCAGAATAGCATTTTAGTCTCTCCTACATCTTGAAGGACCCTGCCTCTCTAGGAGAGAGATCAAGTGTGGTTCCCTGACAACTGTAACCATGTCAAGGTTCATCACAAAGGGAAGGAGAAGAGCTCTGGGAACCATTGATAAACACTGAGCTGACAGGCCTATCTGAGTGCTTCTAGCTGTCCTTGTAATTACACAGCAGATACTTTCTGAAGGCACAAAGGCTTAATAGCTGCTGATAATTTGTCAGCTTCATGTGCTAACCTTCCACCATGTATTACCACCATCAGCTTTCCAATTTTTTTATCCCATTTAGAAACTTCTATGCATTATACTCTATTTCTGAAAAGTCTTCAATAGCAAATGTAATTTTTTTCCTCTTCAATAAAAACTACTGAGCACATTGTACACCAAGGTTTCTACATGGACATATAGTTGTATCTTACCCTGTATACCAAATTCTGCTTTCTACTGGGCAATGTAAAAAGCTTTTAACATTGGTAATTTTAATGAACTAGCTAGTTCAGTACCACTTCCTTGTGTCATTGCAAGCAATCTGTTCCTGAAGACCTTGGAGGGCCACGACTTGGTGCTAACCTGGATTTTGACACCTTAGTGCCTTATCTCTTCTGCTCCAAACAATCCATGCAGTGAACTAGGCAGTTCCTCTGTAAATCAGCCAGATACTATGTCACACACATTCTTAAGCTCCAAAGAAGTATAAGCAAAAAACTTTCTATATCCTTGCAAGTGTACTTGATAAAAACTTGGGATCTCAAGTATAAATCTGCTGCCACCTGAGGCCTTCCATGGCAGAACTCCTAACTTCATGTTCTTTATAAACTTGGATAGATAGAAGGATCTATTAATATTATATATATGAAAAAATTAGCATTTTTAATGTAAAACACAACTACTTTTCTCGGGGATTAAGAATACATTAATGCTTATGGAAAGGATGGAAAGAGAGACAGACCAGAGTAAATCTTAAGTCTATTCTGTGGCCCAACAAAGAGCACTAGGTCTGAATGTAATAAAGCCACAATTACCTAATCTAGGGGACGATAGCTGGCATCTCCTTGTACCCAATGATTTAATTTGGCCTGTCAGCCAGGGATAATTGGTTTCTGGTTGACTGAAAAAAGAGACAGTGACATCAGTTCCCTGCTACCCTCCATGACTGAAATTCTTGTTGTCTCGTACCAGGGCCTCAGCATTCAGGGTGCTCTGGTAGCTTAACAGGTCTCTCACCAGGCAGTGCAATGGAAATGCAGCAATGTAAAACACAGAGAAACTTCTTCATGATGTTTACACTATACATTTTCAAAATATATTTAAAAACCAAGATTATTTCTGTATTTATTTATGTGAGGTGCCCCCACTCAGGGAGGGAAAGATTTAGTTTCAGATAAGCATTGTTAAAGTGAGAGGCATGGCTTTAAAGCCTGGAAAGTGTAAATTCCATCCCTCTGCCTCAGAGGATGGGCCTTGTGAGCCCAGGAAGGATTGCCCCACCCTGGGCATGGGGTGGCAGCCCAGCGTGTTCTGAATGGGTTTGAGCCCCGGGGTTTCTCCCTTGCTCTGTCCCTATTAGTCCCTGACATTCAACTCCACCCTGGTTCTGTCCCATAAAACCCACTGCTTCTGTTCAGGGCTCTCTGGATCTAAGCTGAGTTAGTTCCTGTGCTGAATAAATGGTTTCCCGAGCAGAAGCCAGTCTCACTGGAGTCCCATGTGGGTCACAGGTAACTGTAGCCTCCCTGGACATGATCCTGCAACCCCGCAACACTACACAGGAAAGTCTGGTTATGCTTGTTTTACTTAATAATGTTGTTGCAGTTACAATGATCTAAGGCAATAAATAAGGCAAGACTTATTGGGAAAGGCAATACCTTTTACTAACCAGCTGATATGGCTGGAAAAATAAAGATGATTTTGGGCACATGAACTCTTCTGAAGGTCACACTCATAGAGCTGGGGCATTGTTTTTAGTTCCAGTGGTGACATACACCGGCTGAACTAATAAAAGATATTTCACTTCTCCCCAGTTCTTGTTTTGTTTAAAGGAAAATACCTCTGATGCTAGTGGCACATTATTGCAAAAGGTTTAGAGTGCTCTGTTGAAAACATCACCCAAAACTACAGAAAATAAACATGTTATGTCCTTGTTTCTCCTTCAGGCATGGGTACAGCTTCAATTTACAGTAATTTCGTAGTACAGCTTAAGACTTACATCAGTAGAGGGCAGACTGGTATTTCCTCCAGTGTTACTCTCTCTGGTTCAGCTTTCCTCTCACCCTCCTTTCCCCTGAGCTGCCAGGCACTAGGGGATCAGGTGGAGCAGGCAGGGATGGGAGGAAAACACACAGGCAATTTCCCTCTACCCAGGATTTCTTCAGTCGCCACATTTTTCAAATTGTGAAGGCAATTCAGTGCACCTGTGAATCTACCTGTAGAGCTGGCCTAGTACTGAGTTCAGAATTAACAGACATAGCATTTCTGTTTTATTGTGACAGCAGGTTCCTGCTGATTTCTTGTTCCAGGTGCCTGCTGATTTCACCTCAGGGTTGCACTGGATTAGCATTTCATGAGGAAATCTGTTCTGTGGAGTCTGTAGCCATACAATTCTCTGCAACTTCCACACTGTATGAATCTCCTGGAAAAAGATGGCAGTGACAAAGATCATTGTTATTGAACTCATGTCTGCTTACAGAACACTCCAGAGAACAAAAAGAGATGGTGTCCACCCTTCCCTGCACTAAACTTCCTGGATGGAACAAGGCAGGCTGATACAGTCAGAGTGGATCTGACCTCCTTCTCTCCACCTTTCACTTGCTGCTCTTTAGAGAGGAGACAAGGGGAGAATGTGACTCACTTGTAAAACATCCATAATAGTACAACCAGCCTCCAGCTGATTAGTGTCTCAGAGATTGCTGGATTGAGAGACTGGGGTGGTCTTTTCATGGCTTATGTGAAATGATTTCTTGGCAATGGTTCCAGCAATGGACTTTATTTAGCACTGTTGGCTAGAAAACTTGTTGGAGTCTCTAGGCAATCTTATAACCCTTTCACTTCACAGCCTAATTTAAAACATTTGTGTGTATGTGGTGATTGGCAATAAAATACAGAAAAATCTCAGACTAGAGGAAGTATAGGCTTTGTGGGTTCTTCCCTAGGTCCCACCCATCACTGACACGTCTGGGATACAAAAAGGAAGAATGACAGCACGGGTCATGTTTCAGCAGTGTCATGCACCATGAACCCATGGCAAATTAACTATAAAATTCCTAGAGAGAAATTTACCTTAGCAGAAATGTTGTGGCCAAAGTCAAGTCAGCTGTTTGAAGAAGGATGTGAATGTATGTGCTACTAAATTTATAACTGGGTGCTTACAGTGATCAGTTCTTAAGGAATACATTGCAATAAACTGAAATAATTCAGACAGGTATGAAAACTTGCATGCTATTTTTATGTAATTTTATTTCTGTTTAGTTGGCAGCTAACTGCTTAACTTAAGAGTTGATTCCCTATCTGCTTATTGTTTAAGCAGTGTTTGATTCAAGTATCTGTCATTTCTAGTTTTGCTGTATCTCAGAAGGGAAGATTTTGAGCTGAAGAACAAGTACTTTAAGATGAAAACACCTCCTTCAACACCAAACCTTCTTGCAGAAAGCTACTTAATTTCCAACAATTAAAAACTATTTATTTGATAAATATACTGTTTTCCTGGACAAATCAAAGAAGCTGCATTTGCAAATTCTGTACAGTAGGTGAGCAAGTGCTTATTCTTTGATTGATGCTGTCTTTAATTAGTGTAAAAGTCAGCTTTTTAACCTATGTGGGATAGTCTATTAATGGGCAAGAAAATGCAGCATGAATAAGCATTGGAACAAAAGGGATTAATATAGTTAAATTTTGTCTGTACCACTTGTACTTTGTACAAACTGCAGAAGACTTAATGCTGAAAGAACCCTAATGACTTGAGATTTCAAGGACATTTTGTTTCCAGAGCATAATTATTGTGGCAATGCCAGGCATGGTAATGGATCACTTAGCACTCTACAACTTTCCTTTGAACTAAATCCTTCATGGACAGAAAGAGAAAAGAAGTGTTACCTAGGCCTGTGCTAAGTCAAAATGCCCGCTGAACTTGTACAGTTTGGCAATAAGCTGTAGATGTTTTGTAGACTGCCAAGAAACCACTTTGCACTCAACACAGAGTCAAAAATAGCAGCAGCAAATAATGAAAAAGCAGGTATTTATCTAGGGAAAAAAAACCCAAACCCTTCCCCAAGCCCCCAACAACAAAAAATAAACTATGCAAGTCTCAGGCCTGCCCCAGGGATCACTTCCCTAGCTTGTTTATGCTTGCTGGCAAAATAGTTCTTCTCAAGGATGCATTTTCGTTATGTATTTCTCTCATGAAAATTGATGAAGCACTTGGTTTTATACTTTCCAAATGAAGGATTTGCTATGGAAACAGTAAGACCCAAGAAGCCAATTACCTACTAATGATGTCTTTATGTGCTTGCTACTCAGATTAGAGTGAAATGTAAGGCTCACTTTAAAATTTAAAATGCCTTGCTCCAGAACTTTCTTTTTCCGTGCAAAATCAAAACAGAGAAACCCAATAGAGAAGCTTATTTTTACAGTTTATGTACAGTTTAACTATTCTGCAGAAATAAAAGCTGGGCATGCACAAGGAACATCCTAAAAGAGCAGATGGCTGAGAGGTAAGTAGATTTTTATTTTCAGTGCAAGAAAACCAAAGTAATCTTGATTGCTCTATTTTTATTGACACTGTTATTTTGATCTACCAAAATATGGATACGATCTAGTATCAATATCCAACTGAGATGAACAAAGACTCTCTAATTCTTTTAATTAGAAGGGGTATGTTTATTCAGGCTGGACTGGTGCTGGGTCATCCCTAATATGCACGCCCCGGTGTACCCGGTGATTACAGGCTTTTATTTACAAAAGTATTGAATACAAATACATATTCATAGCTCAGTTACCACCCACGCTCTGCTTCTCATGCTAATGAGGAAAAAAGCATGCGTGGTTTGTTCTTTGAAATAAGTCGGTGGTCTTTTTATGAGTAGGGGTCCTGAAAGGGAGACCAGAATGCATCTTGACCTTTCCTACCTTTCAGAGTAAGATGACAAATGGGCCAGATGGGCATCTGTCTGGGCTCTTAGTTTATTGTTTTAGTGAGCCTTTTTGATTTACTATTGTCTTTATCAGGTTTTCTATTTTCTTTCTTAAGCTCAACTGAGTCAGTGTCTTCATCTAGCTTTGATAACGCCTCTCTATTTGCCCTTGGTTTTAGCATGGTCCCTCTGTTTATTTTAGATAGAAATTCCAGTAATGCCAGGTCTTAATTAAAAAACTCCGACTTTTCTAAAATCCAAAACTTTTTATGGTTTGTGCTTTACTTTCACTATAGAATAACTGAATAGAAAAACCTGATACCACTTAGAATATTACTTGAAACAGTTTGCTATTGAATTAATTTAACTGTAATATAGTATTAAAAATAAAAAAAAAATAAAAAACAACAACAAAAAAACCCCAAAAAAACTCAAAGTCGAAGTTAAATATTTGTAGACCTCAAGGAAACTGCAGGACTGTGAGTACAGAAAGTACAGCAACACTCAGAACAATTTAACAAATTTAACAATTTAAGAACAATTAGTATTTTTATTTAAAAATTCAAGACCTTCGAGTCACACTTCGTTCAGTATCTATTTACGGATCATAAATACAGAATGCATGTCGTGGAATAAAGTTTAATCCTGCATTAATCCTTCTTTAAGGCTGTCAGGAAAACAAGCTCATTTTCGGCGTCATATGGTCACTGGCAAGTGGTTATCCCGGGGGAGAGAGGAGAGATGGAGTGGAAGGAGCAGAAGGCAGTGCTCTCGGTACGCGGAGCGGCTGCAGCCCAAGCGCGTCCAGGGAGCCGAGAGGCTCCTCTGGGGCTGCTCCTTTTCCCACCCGGGACGTTCGGAAAGTGGGAATTTCATGTCAAGTGCTTCAAAATATTCAAGAAAAAAAAACAAATTAAAACTCGTATTATTGAAAATAACTACAGGAAGCACGAAACCCAGGCATTTCACAAATCCCTATGTGCACTACTTCAAAGCAGCAGACAGCCTCAGCGGGGTATCCTGGCGCAGAGCCGGCGGCAGCTCGGCTGTCCCGAATCGTCGGCGCTGTTCGAGCAAGCTCTCCTAGCTCTTGCCCGCTTTTTTCACCCTGTGAGCCGCGTTTCGGCACTAGGCCCTGTCAGGGTGCGGCCCCTCATGACCCCGGTCCCGCCCGCGCAGCCGCCGCGCCCCGCCCCGCTCGGAAGCGCTGCCGTGACCCCGCTGACGCGGGCGGCGGGCCCGGAAGCGGCGGGCGCGGGGCCGGACCGGGGCCACCAGCGTTGGGCGGCCGAGCGGCCCCGGGGAGCACCCGGTACCGCGCAGGTGCGACGGACGGACGGGGCCGCGCCGGGGAAGCGCGGGGGAGCGGGACGGGACGGAACAGGGGGGCGGGCGCGGCCATTTTAAGCACCGCGGGACTGCGGCGTCCTCGGTGCCCCCCCGCTTTGTGCTGCTAATCCCGCTTGGGGCCCCACCCTGCCCTCGGCAGGGGACAAAGGCAACGTCCCAGGGTCCGCGGGCTGGGCGGGGGCAGCGCGGCCGCTCGGCGGGGACAGGCGCGGCAGGGCCGGGCCAGACGGCCCCGGCGGGCGCCGAGCGGATCCGGCCCGACCAGTCCCGAAGAGCAGCTGGAGTTGCTTTGCCCTGTTGAGGTGAAACGGAAAGAGAACGAGCCTCGGTGTAATAATAACAACAGTACACGCCCGTCCCGGAGTGGGGCGCAGGCTAAATGCCGCCGGGAGCCGAGCGTAGCCAGCCCGGCCGCCGCCTTAGAGCTAATAATAGGCGGTGTCTGCTCATTGGCTCGCAGCAGGTTATGCCGTGGTCTGCGACGCAAACAGCTTTTAGCGATTTAATAAAAGCCTCAGTTATGCAGATGCATAAAACTAACAGTGAAATATAGAAAGCATTATTAAAAATTGATGAAATGTTTAAGTGCTAAGAGTAATTTTTTATCATAATTCTTTTGCAGAGTATGAAATTACTGTTGCATATTTTCTTAAAGTCTGGAGCAGAACCAAGTCTTAACGGGAATTCTTTACTAGTCACCTATGAAGCTCCTGATCCTGAAGTTGCGCTTTTGCAATGAAGAAAAGGAGACGGCTCGCTGCAACTCTAAATGAAAAGGTTCGTCTTGGCCATGAGAAAGATACTTCAGAACAGATTCTTGTAGTGGACTGTGCACAAGAAATTGTCTCCAAGTCTGCAGAAGTAGCTCCTGCAGATCAGCTTGAATCTTCCCAAGAACTTCCACCATCACCAGAACAAAGAAAGCTCCTAAGCTCATTGCAGTATAACAAAAATCTACTTAAATACTTAAATGATGATAGACAGAAACATCCATCATTTTGTGATTTACTCATAATTGTAGAAGGAAAAGAATTTAGTGCCCACAAAGTTGTTGTGGCTGTTGGGAGTAGTTATTTTCATGCCTGTTTGAGCAAAAATCCAAGCACCGATGTTGTCACATTAGATCATGTAACCCATTCTGTCTTCCAACATTTGCTTGAGTTTCTTTACACTTCTGAGTTTTTTGTGTATAAAAATGAAATTCCATTAGTGCTGGAAGCAGCAAAGTTTTTAGATATCATAGATGCAGTGAAGTTACTAAATAATGAAAGTGTTTCCAATGTACAGACTGATGTGGTAACTGATACACCTACACCAGTAGAAACACTCAGTGAACTGACAGGTAAACTTTTAAATAGTCATCAGTGCACTTTTTGTGGTCGAAGTTTCTGCTACAAGAAGTCCTTAGAAAATCATTTGGCTAAAGCCCACCGACCCCTTTCCCTGGAACGAAAGCATGGGTTAAAAATGGTTGAGAAGGCCAGCTTTTCCACTAGACGCTCCACGAGAAGCCGTAAATGTCCAGCTAAATTTGATATTAGTGACAATGAAAGCAGTGATGCCTCTGACAGCAATTTGGAAAAAGTCAGTTCTGACAAGGAGACATCTGAGAAAAGTGAATTTGAAGACAGTGAAAGTGAGTGCAATGCGGATGAAGATGGTCAGGAAGAGGAAATGTCAGGTGAAGATTCAGAATCTGAAGAACAAAGTGAAAAGGAACAGAATGATGCTGAAGAGGGTTCTGAGGCAGTTGACTCAATGGGGAATATTCCTGAAGGCTTAGCTCCAGTCATCATTCAGAGCAGTAGCAAAAAACTACTGCAGTGTCCCAAGTGTGACAAAAAGTTTGATCGAATAGGTAAGAGCGAGTTAGGTTGATCTTGTTCATGGTGATGCTGTTTGTGTGGGAAATAAACCAAGCTTTTTCTCTGTCCTGGAGAGTGAATATAAGAATTTCTGGATTATCTCACTGATCCAGTGGGCTGCTATTTTCTTGAAGTGTATTAAGTTGTTATGTCTGTGGTGCTAAATAGTTTCAATAAATTATCTGAGCACATTATTTTAAAAATCTGCAGATACTACATTTATTTCTCCTCCACTGCTCTAGATTCTGATTGTTAGCACAGTATGTAAAAGCACAGCTACTGTGCAGAAATAAATGGCCTGTGAGTATTTAGGGTTGGAATGGTACATTTTGGTTCAGCACACATTGGAAGCCCTTTTGTCTTTACACTTTCATAACTTACAATTCTAGTTCAGTGCTCAAAAAATCCATGACAAGCACACATTAAAACAAGCGATACATAAAGTATTTCTTTATAAGCTTGTATTACAATGGACAGTTGACTTATATGTTAAATTTATGAGCTGCAGAAATTCATAAATTTACAGTACTATACAGCAGCATACATGTATGTTCTACAGAAAAAAAAAATATCTAGGACAAAGCAGAGAGGCTGCTACTGACGTGAGGTAGATTTATCCACAGGACAGAATTTTGTCCTCAGAAAAAAGTGGCAAACAGAAGAGGGAATACAAGCCATGTGAAAGAAATGAGAGTATCATTTTTGTTTCTGGTAGTATGTTGGGTCCCAAATACAGATAATATACAAGGGTTTGTATGTTTCATTCAGTTTTCTGGTATTTGAAAGTACCTTAAGATTACCAGTTTGTTGTCAGGCTGTTCCCCATTCTGCAGAGGTACTTATGCTCAGTGTAATGTGCAGTATTTAAGAAGAGACTGCTGTGAGGTTGAACAAGAGTGACTTGTAACCCTTGCACAGACTTATAGGAAGATGGAAGTGTTTGGAGGGACCTTGGATCAAACACATAGGTGAGCACTGGGCAGTTTTCAGTGCTGTAAACCAGTAAGAACCTTCAGATGCATGTGGAGGGTATTTATAGCTTTACTACATGTGAGAGAGATTATAGAACAAGCCCCAAACATGCCTATTGCAGGTAATAGCTTTTACAGATCATGCTAACAGATTTGACTTTGTTGTTCAGGCAAATATGAGAGCCACACACGCGTCCACACAGGTGAGAAGCCTTTTGAATGTGATATTTGTCACCAGCGCTACTCAACCAAGTCCAACCTGACAGTGCACAGAAAGAAACACTCCAGTGACACTGACTTCCATAAGAAGGAGCACAAATGTCCCTACTGCAATAAGCTGCATGCAAGCAAAAAGACCTTAGCGAAGCACGTGAAGAGGCAAGTATGACATAATGTGTCTGGTATTTCTGAAGAAGCATTTTTTTCATTTTAAAATAAGTGAAGATAAGCATATATATAAACACAGCATATTCTGCATTATTTTATAACTATTTCAAATAACTGCCTTTTCAAAGTATCACTTAATCTGCTGTAAGAAATAGCAGTAGTGTTTCTATGGTTCTGCCAAAAGTTTTTATTATAAATTTTAGACTCTTTCAGATGAGCTTGCACAGTCAGAACACATCAGACTTAAAAATTACCTGTACTGCTTTTGATTTGAAGGCAGAGTAAAATACCTTCTTTAGTTCTATATATCAGTGCTTTACTGTTGATAATAGTAGATGTCTAAACCATTCCTGTGTAGATTCTTTTAGATAAATAATTTATGACAGGTCTAATTATAAGGTATTCTTATTTACATACTGCTTTTTTGCTTTTTTTCTTTGTAAACATCTGTAAGTTGAAGTTGCCTTCTGTCTTATCAAATGTTGTATGAGGTTCTACAGGAGTCCATAGTCAACACTTCTTTCCAGATAACTGTGTCATTAAAATTGTTTTAGCATCAGTATTCTGTTCTGCCAGTGTGGTGATCAACTTCTATGACATATAAAGCTTAGAAATAGATATTTAGTATTTGGATTATTTTCATCTTGGAAAGCCATGACTGCTTTCAGCTTCTGTCTTTCTTCTAGGTTTCATCCAGAGAATGTACAAGAATTTCTTTCTATCAAGAAGACAAAGAGTGAAGGTTGGAAATGTGATGTAAGTAATCCTTCAGTACTTTTGTTATTTCATACAGAGTTTACCTTCTGTGAACTTTAATGAAAGTCTGGTGTATGCTATGAAATCTCAGAAAGCTTTCTAAGGGATACATTTCCTCTAGCTGCTGATTCAAGGACTGAACTTTTTCTATATGTACAGCCTCTTGTCAGATAAATAATTCCAATTTGAATTCTAAAATAGTTAAAGTATTTCTTCAAATACATCAGTTTACAGATTAATAGACTAGTGAATGCTCTAAAAACAGTATTTACTCCCCTGTTAATTACACACATCAAGCATTGACCGTAAAGTATACTTTTATAGGAGGGATCTCTCAATTGTGAGGAAAGTATATGTTAAATATGAAACACTTTCTCATTTAACTTCATGTGCAAGTCATCAGAGTTGTAAATTTGTACTAAATTTATCTCTAGTTGTATAATCACAGAATTGATTTTCCCTGGGAAAGGTGTATGTGTGAAACTACATCTCCTCTTAAAAGGAGTTTGTAGAATTTCCGTTCTCTATATGTATGCTACCAAATAATGTTTTAAGATTTCAGATGTGGGATTTTGTTGTTGTTTTTTTTTTTTCAAAGGAAATTGGTTTCCTTTTTGTTTTTTAGGGCAGCTGTTTCATTTATGCAAGCTGCTGTCTACTGCTGTATGTCTGTAAAATTATGGGCTGTAACGTAATTTCAAACCTTGATTTGTTTTGGAACTTTCACTTGTAAACATATAGTAGAATGTTGGGAGATATCAGCTGTAGGAATTTCTATTGTTCATTGTGCAGCTGGTGGGGATCATGGTTCAAGGTTATTACATGGTTCATCAAAGGGTGTTATCTTCCAGGTGAAGTTGTAGTGTGTGAATGTGTTACAGTTTCTGTTGTTACTAGATAAGAAACATTTTAGTGGTTGGAATCAATTGTGCAACATTGTTGACATTCATTCTGTTGAAAGTGTGTTACCAGATGAGTGATTTGATAAACTCTACTTCCTGGTATATGGGTTCAATTTTAAATTGAAAATTTTAAGTAGAAATTTTTAAAGAAGTGAGCTGCTGCTCCTTTACAGCTCATGTGCATTGAAAATGGACTTGAATTAAAAGCAGGTAGAATTCCAACTGTTACAGCAGCTGGACATTGAATAGGACCCTTGGGTGCTGTGCTTTATTTTCAGTTTGTGTGGTGTCTTCTGAGGGCAAAGGTGCCACAGATGTTAAGCTACTGGGTTCACTAAGGTTATTGGTTTATGCTGTAATCTGTTTGCAAACAACAGGATTTGCTGACCATATTTTAATCCTTGAGGAAGATGAGAAAATTTACACAAACAATATATGTTAATAGTAAGGAAAAGCAAGAGGGCTATTATACTTTGTACAAATATGTGATTTTCTTACACCTATATTTAACATTAATGATTTTTTAAACAAATAAAGCTGCTGGTTTTGATTTCCATATTCATGTGTGCTCTGAGAAGCTGATTGCAGGAGTTAATGTCTGGGAGTTGTAGCGCTCAGCTGAGCTGTCATAAACAGCAGCAGGAGTTTCACAGGGAAATATGTGAGTACTCTGTTGATTTATGTTGAAGCATAGGACCCTGATGATAAATTGTAATATCTGGTTTCAATGCCTAAATTTGAGCTGTGGATTCAATTCCATAATTGCACTGTGTGCTTACTTAAGTCACTACTAATAATTCTTGAACATTTAGGTTTTGGTTAATCTGAAAGCAGTACTAAAAAGCACACATATTTTTAGGCTTGTGATGGTCCTGTAGTTCTAAAATGTATTTGAGTTACATTTCTTCATTGATACTGGCATTTTTTCTTTAATATCTGCTGTCAGAGAATTTCGCAGAGGAAATAAAGGAACATGTATGACTCTGGTTCTACAGTAGCTTATACTAGAGTGACTTTTGTTATGGTCCAACTAAACTGTTTCAGCATCCAAAACCAAGCCAAATCTGTTTGTTTTTTCCCATTGGATTATTTTCTGCTGAGTTAATGTGTTGAAACACGGTAGGAAGAGAGTCTGGAAAGCGCTGGAGTCAGAAAGACGGACTGGGGAGGAACATGTAAGTGCATGCAGGAGTTGCCAGTAGTTGGTTTAGGCTGCCATGGATCTGCATCCTAATCTATACAGTACAATCCACTATGGTTTATATAGAGCACAGGTTGGTTTTGATGTTGACTCCGCTGCTTTACATACTGGCATAGAGTAGGTTTCTGACGATTACCTGTTTAACCTTACTTTGGCATAGAGAACAGATGAAATAAACTGTTATGTGTTTATGAATAGGAAAAGAATCTGCTTATAACTGATGTATCTTTGACAAAATGTGTTATCATTTCAGATTTGTAAAAAATCTTTTACTCGAAGACCTCACTTAGAAGAGCATATGATCCTTCACTCTCAGGATAAACCCTTTAAATGTACCTACTGTGAAGAGCATTTTAAATCCCGGTTTGCAAGACTGAAACATCAAGAAAAATTCCATCTCGGTATAGAAACCTCCTTCTGACATGTAAACACTAGATTTAAAGTAAAACATTCCCCCACCATTTTATGTCCTGGAGTCTGGTTTCCACCCCACCTCCTTTTACAATTCTCTCTTCACTTTTCGGGGAGAGTTGTTTAAGGGTATTTGTTGGTTAGGTTTTCACTTTTGTGTTCAGCTGTCTTTTTGAGGCATTATCTTATACCCAAAAAAAGTCAGAATTTTGGGGAGGAAGAAGAATTAAGGTTAGTTTGGTTTACAACTTTTTAGCACAGAATTGATTCTCAGCTAGGGAGTCAGATTCTTCCTGAAGTTTTCAAAAGACCTTTTCCTTTCCTCCTGAAGTATTCTGCAGACTTTTTTATACTACTGATTATTTCTGATGGGTAGGAGCTAGATGGGTAATAAGAATTTTTTCTTTCAGGTGGTCTAAGTGGGCTTAATTGCTTTTGACTATGAATTCTAAATTTTTGCTTTACAGTCATGAAATTTGCCAAAATGCAAGATATTAGAAGTAACTTAGCAGAAAGCTCACAAAATCTAACTAAAATATGCTGACTGTACTAAAGATGAATATTTGTTAGACAAAACTTCTGCTTTGTAAATTGATGAGAGTTTTCAAAGGTAACCAGTCTGGGCTTGTTTAGTTTAGCTGATGGTCAGTCTTCCTCTGTGTGTCTGTCTCCCTGTAGGGCCTTTTCCTTGCGATATTTGTGGCCGCCAGTTTAATGACACAGGGAATCTGAAACGCCACATAGAATGTACTCATGGGGGAAAGAGAAAATGGACGTGTTTCATCTGTGGGAAATCCGTCAGGGAACGGTAAGGACTTGGCTGACTACTTGAACTTCAGCAGCATTTAGCATACTTAGATTGCTGTTGAATATGCTTGGAGTTCTTAACACAAATGAGAGCATTTGAGAGCATTAGTGTATTAAAGGGTAGTGTCAGAGCCACAGATACCATGGGATTTTCTGATCACCTCTAAAATTAAGGGTGACACCTCTAGGTAATGAATTATGAAGTTCATATATATTAAGAAAGTCTTACCTCTCATTCACTTCAGTTAAGTTTCCTACTGTTAAGAAACTTAAGTTTCTCTGTTGTGCAAAAACATCTTGCAATTTTTTGAAAAAGATGTTGTTTTTAATGTATGTTTCGGAATTTGCTTTGGGCCAGTGTTTTATTTCTTTCTTGGTAACTGTTTCTAGACCCAGTTGGTTCAGTAAATAGGTTGCAAGACTGTCTTTGAATGCATGTGTCATTGTGTATATCTGAGATTATACAGTCATTTGGATATATTGTGATCCATCACAATAAAAGAAATTGAGAAAATTATAGTATGCTTCACTTTAAAGTGTCAGGGACATTGCTTAAAATTAAATTTTACTGGCTTTGTTAAACAGAACAACTTTGAAAGAACATCTGAGAATTCACAGTGGAGAGAAGCCTCATCTTTGCAGTATTTGTGGGCAGAGTTTTCGTCATGGAAGCTCTTACAGGTATAGATTTTTATTAAACAAGCTAAAGTGTTTTGCTTATTTGGTGATATAAACACACTCATGTTATTGACATAATTCTTAGTATGTGTTTGACGTACTCTACCTCTGAGAGCATTAGGAAATGTTCTAAAGATCTTTCAATATTAAAAATATATTACTAATCTGTGAGAATTCATTTAATTTTTAATACATTAGCGGCTTAAACAAAATCTCCTAAAATCTTTTCTCAAAGTTGAGGTTTTTTGCACATGTAAAACTTGTGTGTTTTTGTTATTCAAAGAGAAAATAAGCAGAGGACTAAAATATCCCACTAAATTAATTTCACATAAAAGAGTTCAGCTCAGTTCTCTCTTGCTTTCTAAGAACAATTCAGGTGCACCTCAGCTGAAAGTTACTTCCTGATACTTAGGTGAAGCATTAGACTGCATTTTTTGCTATTTTGCATTGAATTAGCAGTACAGATTATGTTAACAAAATTGCATTTTATGGTCATGTTTATGACTAAATATGCAGACTTCATCTAAGAGTGCATCATGATGACAAGAGATATGAATGTGAAGAATGTGGGAAAACGTTTATTCGGCATGACCATCTGACAAAACACAAA
Organism: Parus major; assembly: GCF_001522545.3. NCBI lineage: Eukaryota > Metazoa > Chordata > Aves > Passeriformes > Paridae > Parus > Parus major. The sequence continues at coordinate 8,645,630 of NC_031777.1, read as the reverse complement.
AAAATACATTCAGGTAGGTATTTTCTTTGGCTTCACCATTACTATTTTGAAATAAAACCACATAAAAAGTTAATTATGGTTTGTTTTTTTTTCAGTACATGCAGTGTTTTAGGCCTGATGAAAGTTCCTGCCACTCTTAAAGGTCTACTAAAGTAGAGTTAATCTTACCTGTTTCTAAAGGTTTAAAAGCCAAATGTTCCCTCTGTGATACCATAGAAAGTTGAGGGACAGTCAAAAGCATGTAACAATTAATTGCTTTAAGAATCATAAATACGAAAAGCAAAAGTGAAAAAGGAGGATTTTTTAATGATTTCGGATTTCTTTCTTTTAATAGCAATTGTGTGAAACATTGCCACAACACAGAAGAAGCTGTCAGAGTCTCTGTCAAAGTTTGTACACTGATCACTTCAATGTAAGAACATCAGAGAGGTGTTTCTGAAGTCTTCCTTATGGGAAAGAGGAAAGGAAGGCTGAAGGAATCAGCCCTATGAACAGATGGGGATGATCAGGAGGAAGAAAAAAAATCTGTTGCTCTAAGAGCAGAAAGGTTATCAAATGTATAGGAAAAGCAAAGATTTACCAGTGACTTTTTCACAGCAGGATCCAGAAGAAATGCGACCTACTAGGAGGCAAAATACTTTCTAGGCAGCATGGAACTATGAAAGTGATCAGAGTCTAAACTTCCTGAGTCTTAATGTGAAAGACAGCTTCTTTCCTGGTGTTTGAAAACATGTCTGCTATGAAATAAAGAAATCTTTGAAAGATCAAATTATGAAAAAAAAAAAAAATCCTCTTTTCTGCTCTATTTGCTTTTCACCCTCTAGAAAGTTACATTATTTGACTGTCCACACCCCTATTTACATGAGAAGAAATATTCTGCCACTTTGTGGAAGATCTCAAGATGACTAAAAAGCATCAAGATACTTTTAACATCATAAAAGAAAAAGGTAACTATGTCCATTAGGATGATTAAAATGATAAATACTGAGGTGTAATTTTAAATTATACAAATTAGTAGCTGAAAATTACTGGTATGTTTCAATAAGCTTCTCTTTAAAACAGCTGAATTATTGAAGGTACCACATTTCAGGTCATAATGAAGAAAGTACATTCCCAGTCATTCATTTGTACCTCCCATGCAGTGAGCATTTGGGGAAGTGCCTCTTGACTTGGAGCACAAAGTTCTTTGTAGGAATGATGTGGACTAGTCCTATATAGCAATTCCTTACTCTGAGAGAGCCACCATGCTTCCTAAATTTTCTTCTTTAATAAGAGAGAATCCTTCTCCAAGTGAGGTGTGGAAGAACTTGATTGGCTGAACTTTGGAAACATGGTTATAGGTCATAGACATTTAAGAAGTTCCAAAAATACTTAACCAAGATTTATTGAATTTTTGCCCTTGTAGGTGAAAAAGCACATCAGTGTGAGGAATGTGGAAAATGTTTTGGCCGTCGAGATCACCTTACTGTTCATTATAAAAGTGTTCATCTAGGAGAAAAAGTTTGGCAGAAGTAAGTGTGAAGTTTTTACAACAGCATAAATACTTCTGTAGTGTAACTGATTTTGTTGGGACTTGCATGTATGAGCAGAATTCTGCTAATCTGTGTCTTTGTCATGCCTGTACCTCAGTCTTCATAGAGATAAAATTGGAGTTTGAAGGGGATGTCAGAAAATTGCCTCCACAATTTAAGATAGGTATTTCCTTTGTAGCACAGTTAAGAAAATAAAAGCATTTAAAAGGATCAGATTTTAATCTGTCAATTATCTATCTCAGTGTTGTTCTTAATTGATGGTTTCCTGTAATATTCTCATTGCAGACTAATTAAAACTGAATTATTAGTCATCACGTAAGCATTGGGAAAATTATCGCACATTTAAGGTGTTTTAGGCAGTGGCAGCAGATTAATGGCTCTGAAAGGAGGTAAAACTTTGGAACCTGAATTGTGTCTCTAACTTGAAAATGCAATAGGGTTTTAAAACTCTTGAGCTCTAAAAATAAACCTCTCAGAGGTTTGAAATTTGTTTGAAAAACTGCTCTGGTTGTTTTTCAAATTATATGTTTTAGCTGTTAGTACTCATTAGTGTTGTGTAGGAGCCATTAAAGATGTCTGACTTTAAAGTACAATATAGTGCTTATTCTGGTTTTTTGCCTTGGTAGGCAGTAGCCTACCTAGAAATTCTACCATTCCTAGAATCTTATTTATGGCCTGATTCTGTCAAAGTAAAAGCTTCTTGTGGGTGTTGGAAAAAAAATGTTATTTAAGGAGATTTTGGGGGTTAAATAAGAAGTTTTAGTGGTTTTTGTTCCTTGAATACTTAAGTGCCATCCCAACAGAGAATAAAACTGAACATTAAAAAGAATCTAATTGACCTTATTTGTATGTAGATAGGAAGTAGGAACATAAGGCAATAATAAGGAATATGAAATATTCCTATAATAGGAATACGAAATAGGAATATGTAATATATAAAATAGGAATATGTAATAGGAAACAGGAACAAAAGTGAGGAAATTTGGAAAGTTTCTTATTTAGCTATTTTGCACTTAAAGATTCCAGAAAGGACTGTGAGCATAACTTTACTGTTAGTTGGTTACAAAAAAACCCAAAAACACATGAAATGTCTTTTTTTTTCTTTAAAGATATAAAGCAACTTTTCACCAGTGTGAAGTCTGTAAGAAAGTTTTTAAAGGGAAATCAAGTTTGGAAATGCATTTTAGGACACATTCAGGTAAGAACAAAATAAACCCCAACTGAACCACAAAACGCATAGGAAACGCATCACTATTGATTCAATTATTTTATTCATTATGGTTGTGGAGCATTCAGAATATGTAGGAGAAAGCAGCAAGATTTTATTAATTCCCATATATTGGCTATTCCTGAATACTGTATTATGATTGTTTAGCTGGAATACTGATAATTTCAGCTCAGATTTGTGGGACACTTTTTGCACCTCCTCCTTTAGTTCACTGGTATGTGTGTTCTTGCCAAATTTGCCCAGACCTTCGAAATGTTTCTGTGCTCCAGAGATTACTGCATTTCAAGTGGTAATCTAAACAAGGAGTGAACTCCCTCTTGAAAGGATTATGTCCTTCCTGTTTGACTTTGCTTTTTCTGCCTTGTGTTTAGGAAAATCATTGTCTTTTGAAATGTATAGGTGTACAAACTGACCTCATTTAATCTCAGTATCGTAACAGTTAAAAGACAGTTTTTTAATTTTGGTTGTATTGTAACATATGTCCAGGGTACTGAGAGAATTGTCTGTAAGGAGAAGAGTATGCCAGTATAACTTCTAAACAAATTCCTGATGAATCTCTTGATTCCAGAATAGATGCTAAACTTTTTTTGTTTTCAGTAAAATTGATGTAGGTCTTGTTGTCATAATCCATGGAAGGTATTTATGTGTGATTTGATGCTAACTCAAAATAACTAATGGTTACTTCTCTGCCTTTACAGGTGAGAAGCCCTACAAATGTCAGATCTGTAACCAGTCTTTCAGAATTAAGAAGACATTAACCAAACATATGGTTATTCATTCAGATGCTCGACCTTTTAACTGCCAACACTGCAATGCAACATTTAAACGAAAAGACAAGCTGAAGTATCATATTGATCACGTTCATGGATCTAAGACTGCAGAAGAGGCATTGGCATCTTCTCCAGAAGAAAAGCTAGTCTCCTTACCAGTGCAGTACACCTCTGATGACAAAGTTTACCAAACTGAGGCTAAACAGTATGTCGAACAATCCAAAGCATACGAATCAGAAGCCAAAACTTTGCTGCAGAATGTATCCCCAGAAGTGTGTGTGCCTGTGACTCTGGTCCCTGTTCCCATGCCAGACCCCCAGGCAGAGCTGGTGCAGCACGGCTCTCAGTCCCATGGCATCCTTCCCCCGCAGCCAGAGCAGCCAGATTATCAGCGAGCAACAGAGCTCTCCTTCCTCGAGAAATACACCTTGACTCCACAGCCTGCAAATATTGTTCATCCTGTAAGGCCTGAGCAAATGCTGGATCCTAGAGACCAGTCATATCTTGGAACTTTACTGGGGCTAGATACAACTCCAACTGTACAGAATATTTCAAACAATGAACATTCATGATCAGACCATAACATTCCACCGAATTTACTAAGCCATTGGCCACCAAAAGGCTGATATGGCAACTAAGATTTATATTTTATATTTTATTTGGACTCATTAAGTCTTCTGCATAATTTTGGGAAAAAAGTTTGTTTACATTATATTTGAACATTTAGGCACATTTTGATGCATATGAAAGAGTGTTTCTTTAAGAGTTTTTAAAAATCTTATAGATGGTCTTTTAAAAATAATGCTCTGAAATATCTTTTAAGGATAGTGGCTGAAAATGTAATTACATATCTGGCTATTAATTTAAAAAATTGATTGCCTTTCTGCATCTGACTTTGAGCTAATGTTTTAAGTGGAATAGAAAGCATTCTAAAAGATTAAGGACTATTTAAAATCTATGAAAAGGGCAGGCAGGGCTATGAAACATAAATTTTGAATTATGCTTCATGCAGAAATTAATATATAATTTCCTCGAACCTGAGGCATTTTCGGAGGGTTTTATAGGTGGCTGGACTCTGGAGCCTAGCCAGTAAACACAGGCACTAGGTTCTTCTGAAGAGTGATTTATGATACTTTATGAAGACACTAAACAAGGTGTTCGATGATCCCCCTGAGTACAATTAGGCTGCCTAAATTTGGCTTCTTAGTTCTTCTTTCATCTCAAATATTGAATATGGGAAGAGCTAGACAATGATATGGTCTAATTTTCTACACTTAGTCTTATATATAAATTTAAAATGCGTTTTTTCTTGCTTTTTCAATCTTCTTTGTCTTCTAAAGTGTACCCCACACTCTAACTTCAAAAGAAATCGGAGTATTTGCAAGGTCATTTTAATCCATGAACAGTCACAAAGGATTAACATAGCTGACCCTTGCTAGAGCATAAATGATATCAGGGTCCCACATTAATGTGCCCATTTTCAGATTATCTGTGATAGCAGAGAAATTTAAAGACTGTTCCAGAACAGTTCTTAATTTCTATTAAAAAAAAAAATCAGTAATTATAAATCTCTCGTGAGTTGCTAATTATTTTGTTTCTCACTTTCTTGTACTACTGTGTTTATAAACCAAAGTTAAACTCTTGAGACTATTTTATGTCTAATTTTAATTTTTAGCTCTTTCTTTACTAGACATAAGAGTTTTTTCAAAAAAACCTGTTTGGAATTACAAGTCTGGTGTCACCATGAAATCTAGTATAGTTTAACCTCATCAAGTTTTCTCTTTTAAGTCTACTTTAAAAACAATTATTCTGTGTTTGTTTGGTGAATATGATGCCAAAGAAAGTATCTGAAGTAATTTTATAATCTTCATAATTCCTCACAAAAATTGCATAATAATATTCCCATTTTACTAAAATGAGAATTAAGATTGAAATTTTCCCACAGTTTTTCCTATTCTTAAATTAATATCTCAAAGAATCTTTAAAATAGGAAGCTGGATTTATGTGTATTGTTTTAACTGTTAAATTTATTCAATGACCTGAGCCCAAGGGAGCTGTGATAAGATGACTCTCTTATCACAGTTCTACAAACTCTAAAGAGGCACAGATCATTTGAGACTGTATTCAGATACTTTGGTGTTAGATTCTATTAATCATCTGCTTCAGTGTTAAGCAGTTTGCAGGAGAGGGGCCAGAACTGCCTGAATGTTTATATTTTGAAGCTTGTACCCTAGTGGATTCTTAACCTAAGCACACCAAAGATTTCTGTTAGCTGTTAAATAGTGGCAGAGCTATAGAACTTCAAATGTTACCAATATTTAAATAGGACTTAGCCAAAGAAGCACAATAGAAGTCCTAAACTTTGAAAGTTCAGTTTCTAAAACAGGACTACATATGTTTAACTGTTCTATGTTTGTATCTCTAAAGTAAAATTTAGAGCTGTGCTCTGGGAATGTTCAGACTGACATGCTGTAAATAGATCTGGGAAGAAGCTGAAGACTAGCAAATACACAGCAATAACAAGGCCATTGAATGCCACCTTCTGAAAGGACACTATCAAGTACTACCCTTCCTGCTTTCTAATTCCATCTTTCATCTCCTTTCAAAATAAAACTATTTCTGTCACCTTTACACTCCATGGCTTGAAAATGGCTGGTTTATGTGTCGTTTTCAAGTCTACATGTGTGTATCATATTCATACTATTCATGTGCACATGAAACATGATTTCTACTGTAATTTCTATTTGTAATTGAACTGTTGAAAGTAACTCAACTCAATCAGTGGTGTCAGTGCAGTGCTCAGACTAAAAGCCTAATTCTTTGTTATATCTTGTCTTTTCTGTTCTACAGTAGAAATAAGTATTGTATGATTTTGACAAAACAGTAGCTTCAAAGTGGTTGGTAAATAATTATTTCTTTTAAAGTCCAGTCTGTTTGAAAGGCACTCTAAGAAAACACTGAAATGGAATTTGGAGCATATATACTTGATAATGTCCTTTAAAAAAATTCTTTCATAATTGTGCCTTTTATATCTATTCTGAAGAATGGCTTTTTTTCTCTAGTTGAGTTGTTTAGTTAGAAAACATAAAGGTCAATAACTTTCAAAGGGCTCCGTGTTTGTGCGTGCCCAACAAGAAATGGACTTATAAAGGACTAATTTTTCAGAAAAATTAGCTTGCTCTTTGCTATTTGGGTGACCAGAATTACTAGTCATTCCTGGAAAAAATTACCTACTAGTTCTTTGGTGTTCATTTGTTTGCAGATAACCCTACTCTAGTTAGTGTTTGTACCTGCTGGTCAGGCTGGATCATTGCCAGTTGACAGTGAAAGACAGTAAGAAAGCTTATGTGCTAGATACCTAGTTTTTATTTTATATCATGAGCTATAATTCGTGTGGATTTACATCTACTTAAAATTCATATGTGGGCAAAGTAAATTTTCATAGACTGGAAATTTTTTCATCTGGTAGGTGAAAGTATCTGGTTTCTGCTTGATAGAAGATTGTCCCTGTTAGGAAGACTGGGGTCGAAGAGCAGAGTTCTGCACCTCAGCTCATGCTTTGGAACTGCTTAGTGTCTGCTCTCTCCATTTTAATATGTGCTTATCAGAGAGCGTGGTGCTGTTGATGTGGAGGGAGCATTTACAATAAATGTTTTATCTGGCAGTCCCTAGATCAGATGAGTGTTTATTGCCAAAGAAGCAAGAAGCACGTATCTCTTAAAAAGATCTCTAAGGGGTGTTTAGTTGCACATTGCAAAAAGTCTTTTCTGCATGCTGACCTTTGGGAAGAAGAGTGGAGTCAATGCTGGTATTCCAGACTGCTCTGTTGTTCTGAGAACTTACTTCTTCTGTTCAAACATTAAATTCTATATTTTTTGCTATACAAATTTCTGGTTGTAGACTGGGTTACTGCCTTTAATTATTTTAGTGTGTTTTATGTTCAGTTTATTTATTTATATTGGAATTTCCTCTTTGAGCACTGACACTTTTCTTACAGAGGTGTATCCCTCATGGGCTCTTATCATGCTGAATATCAGTAATTATAATGGTGAAGATATTTTTCTGTAAGGCAGAGGTTTCCTTAAAAATATAGCTCTACTATAGTCTGGATTATAATTCCAGTAGTTGTTTCTAAAGAAGGGCTGTGCCAGTCCACAATGACAAAAGGTGTACTTGGAGTCATCAAAGAGCTGAGCTTCTTTCCCTATAACAAAAGTCAAGGAGCCTCCAGAACTGAAGAACGCTTCAAAGGAGTCACCTTGCAGTGTGCTTGATCAAATATGAAACATGTTATGGACTATTAAGGAATAAATGACCCTCAAGTTTTTAAAATAACTAATGTGTAGGAGTTCGTGAATGTAGAATTATGAATTAATTCTGAGGTAGATTAATAGGATTTTTTTTCCCCTGATAACAGTAAAAAAGATGTGAAATTTTTCTGTGTGGAGCACACAAGCATGCCTGATCCAGACTGTGGGTTCCCCATATGCCTGAGGCTAAAGGGAAGCAGAGTGCATTTATCTGCAGGTCCTTGTGACTGTTGTCCTGTGGGATCTTGCTCTACGACACAAATTCCCAAATATTTGGTTACTTCATCATGTGCATCGATGAGTGTCACTGGCAGAATGCAATGCAGGGTGGTCACCTCGCTTAAGGCCAAAAGAGTCTTTTTCATGGTTCATTAGAAGTGTTTTGGTTTAAAAGGTTTTGATGGATTAAAGGTAAAAATGACAGATGTTTTTTAATCCTCCATTACCATTTTGATCATGATAAATGTTGGTCCTTTTATATGAAACAAAAAAGTGAAAAGAACTCAATATTTTGTCACTGGTATATTGAAATAATGTGTTTTAAATGTAATCTGTACAGGTTGGTATTTTAAATGGAAGTCTTTAAGATTGTCTTTTTAGGGGAAATCCTTCGTTGTAAGGAAAAGTTAGGAAGTATACTGTAAATGTGGAAGTACCCAGTCCTATGTGTAATTTTGTTTGCTATGGAAAAGTAAGGTTCTTTTGTCTTAATATTGTGTGCTTCACAGGATTTCTTGCAGGGGTGCTTGCACTAAGCTTTGATTTCTGCCCCCTTTTGTTTTTAAACAGCATGAAAACACAGTATTCTGTGTCTTTCAATTTCAAAGCTCATTAAAGAAGCAGATGAGGCCGATGTTTTCTTCAGATTTGTGTGTGTCTCATTCTACTTTTGACTTTAAAATATTTTGTAAATTAAATTTATTTCCAAAAAAAAAAAGATCTTGGTTTTGCTTAGTTCGTTAGTTTCTTTTCCAGTGTGGGGAGGAGAGCTGTTCGTCAGGGCAGTTGCTCCACGCTGTTGTTTTGTTTTTCGATTTCGAACCCACGGAACCTCACGGGTAGTGCTCGCGGCCCTGCGAGCTCGGGCTGTTTAAATGAAGCCTCGAGTGCTGATTGGCGGACGGGCGAGAGGGCGGGTTGGAACGGGTGCGAGCCGCGCTAGGATTGGCTGAGAGGCAAGGAGGCGGGACTAGTGGGCGCGGCCTGCGTGGGGATTGGCGGAGCCCTGGGTTTGAATGCGCGAGCGGCGGTTGGCAGTGCTGCCTGTACGGGGCTGCCGCTCCGCGCCTGCCCGACCATGGCCGCGGGCTCCGTCACCGCAGCGGCGCCGGGGGACGGCGGCCCCGCCAACAAGCCTTCCCGGCGGCGCTGGGTTCCGCGGAGTGGCGAGGAGGACGCGGATGAGGACTCCGCTGTGCTGGTCCTGAGCTACTTTTCCCGGCCGCCTTTCCTCAGCTTCGGCCGCCTGCGTGTGGGCGCCTCCCGCACGCGTCTGTTGGGCATCGACAACCCCAACGAGGATGATGCCGAGGTGGTCATCGATCGCTTTCCGCCCGCTGCCAGGGGCTTCAGCATCGAGCACCGCCGCTTCTTTGTGGAGGTACGGTGGGGGGACACACCACGGGACGGCTGGGAACTCTGGCGGCCGCAGGGCCGGGGGGCGAGGGAGGAGCTGCGCTGGGCCTGCCCGGAGGCAGCCTCCAGTCACCGGGATGTGCGGCGGCCGCGGCACCCAGAGCTGTGGCCCCGCTGAGGGCGGTGCGTGTTGGTTGTGTCTCGCGGTTCGCCACGAAGGGCGGCAGCAGCTGGGGATGGCGGGGTTGGGCCGTTTAGGCTAGGGGCTGTCAACGCTGCGAAAGCGCTACAACCTGGTTCAACAGAGAGGTGTTTACAGTGAGGATAAAAAAATAAAATTAAATTAGCTGTTCCTTAGGAATGTTGTTTAAAAGAGAGGCCTGTCAAAAAGTTTCAGGGCATATGTTAACGAAAAGGGCTGAGGGAAGAGGATGCTAGTTCACTGTTCTGCACGTTGATTAGTTGACACAACAGAGAGCAAGTCATGGTTAAAATAGTATTAAACATTTATGATACCTAAGGAAATGCAAACTGTGGGTTTTCTCACAGTTTAGTATACTCATGGGTATAGTCAATATCAGTTTTTAAAAGAATGGTTTAAACGAACATACATCTACAATTATCCAGAATTATCCAACTGTCCAGAATGTTTGTGAGAGAGGAAGAAACACTCTGGACATCTCTTGCAACAATGGGCTTATAAAACCAGAGTAAAGTCTCACTGCAAAGTGCTTGAATAGTACGTTCCTCTAGGAATATATGAATGGAATAGAAATGAATGAATTGAATAGAAATAGAAATAGAAAGCTTCTTTAACTTCCTTGATAATTTGCAGTGTCTTACTTTTTTTCAAGACACTTGTATGTCAGATTTGACTTTAAAAATTGACACTTATATTTGGGATCAGCTAAGGTCCTAAATTAATCAGCCTCTGATTATTTGTCCCACCATAATTTTCTCAGAATTATTCTAGAGGACTTATTTGGTTAATATGTACAAAAATTATGTAATTTCTTCTACTCAACTTTACTTAAGCCTTCTCCTATGTGTTACATTTATATGTATTCTTTTTTGTTTTCCACCGTAGTTTGATTCAGAGGTATGAAACCTTTTAGTAAGTCAACATTTTTGATAGGGGTTGCTTAAATTTACATGTCAAAGAGGGAAAACTGAATTTAAGCATTTACCATTTTTTTATCATTTCATGTCATAATAAATATTACTTCTATATACTGCTCGTTGTTTGGTTGATTACTGGATCTTCAATGTTACCTAAGTGTACCTAAATGCTAGATATTAAATATTTATTTTCCTCCAATAGTCAGGACAAAGAATATTTGTTTCTGTTACATGGACACCATTAGAAGAAGGAAAAATCAGAGAACTGGTGACTTTTGTTGTTAATGATGTCGTAAAACATCAAGCTGTGCTCCTGGGTGCTGCTGAGCAGCCCCCAAAGAAAAAGGTGAGTGTGTGTTTGTTGTATCTTAATTCTGTATCTTTGGCATCTCTGATGCGAATATTGTTTTTATTACTAGAAAATTCAGCAAAGGACGACTATAAAATAATAAATGATGCTATGGAAATGCCCATTGTCCTCAACTTTTTTTTAATTGAGTTGGAAAGTAGGTACTGATAAACTACAGCTTAAAGAGTAAAACTGAAATAAGACTAAATAAATAGTTTTCAAGCCTGAAAATAAGATATTGTGAATTTTTGATCAGGGGTTCTTTTTATAGTTTTATAAAACTTTGAATGGGTATGCTAGTAATGTTTACTTTTACATGTAGAAGAATTTAGAAAGCTAGGACACTAACTTTTATCTATGGTTCTTTTTCAGAAGAGTCTTTGGGATACATTAAAAAAGAAGAACTCTTCAGGAACATCTGCAATAGACGTTAAGAAGAGTACTTCAAAAATTAAAAATGTTAATAAAACATTTCAAGTTTCTCAGAAGGTGGATAGACTTAGAAGTCCCCTTCAGTCATGTGAGAATCAGAACACGGTGCAGAACAGTATATCCCAAGGAAATGACCCTCTTGCTGGCACAGAAAATCAGCTGCCTCCATCTCCTATTGCACCAGTGCTGGAGGAACGTGGCAATACTGTTCACACGCCACTTGCCCTGAGAAGGTCTACTACGTTTGGGGATATTGATGCCTCTGGAAATGAGGAGTTGTTGTCCAAGATTGCTGTCTGTAACACCAATAAATGTGTTACTGAGCACAATCAATTGCAACCTGAAAGTGCCTCCAGTTGTGCTGGATTAGCACAATTGCCAATTTCAAATGATGGCAGAGTTCTTAATTTTACACTCTCACCAGTTTCCACTCAGGAACACTCAGCCTCTGCACCTGTTTTAAGTACAAGGAGAATTTTGAGTCCAGATGCTTTTGTAAGTGACAGTTATCAAGTGGATATAGATGTAATAGAACAGCCTTTTCCAATTCTGTCACCTGATCAATTTGTGAAGGACAGTTTGTCAGATAAGCTATCAAAGACTCCTAAGCCTGAGGAAGCATTAGTATCGTCCACCACAGAGACTTGTGTTGTTAAGAGGTTTCTGCCCTTAAAATGGAATAAAGATGGAGGTGTAGAGACAGAAACACATGTTCACATAGAAAATAGCTTAAATGAAGTGTGTGAGCTGCATAATGTAAAATCACAGGCATTTGATTGTGATAAACCCAAGGATGATCACTACAGTTTTCCTTCTGCAGAGGAACTTCAGACTAACAGTCCCCCTCAGAGAAAGCAAACAAAAAAGCGCCCAATTCTTTCTGTCACTGTCATAAAAAGTAAGCCTGGTGCTACTGAAGAAACAAGAACAGAAACCCGTCAACCAAAATCTAAAAAATGCCTTAATAAAGCAATACTTGGATGTGTTAATGTGGTGCATGGACATATGGAAGCAGAAACATCTAAATACCTTCCAGTTATAGCTCCCATTTCATCTGAGAAGAAGTGTCACAATGACAACGTAAACTCATCTACTGGATCAACTTTGTGTCGTAAGAGGAAAAGTGAAATGTACGTAGGAAACAGTAGAGTTACAGCTCCAGTGCATGTGGAAGAAGTGGAAAGAAAAAGAGCTCTTACCTCTAGCACGGACAATAAAACACACAGGGCCAGACGACCATCAGCCTGCAAATCCATGAGTGGAGAGACAGTAGGGCAGAGAAAGAAAGCCGGTGAGCTGTGTTTCCTTTATCATTTTCTGAAAGATGCCTTTGATTAGGAAATGTGTATAGCAACTGGACTGTCTAGCAACAGCAGTATTTCATATCTCTGAAATGTGGGCTTGTGTAATTTGTTAGGTATCTGTTTTAAAAAACCTGAAAACTAGGTTAGAGTTTTGGTTATGTAATTGGCTTCAAATTTGCTTTATTCCTGTGTAAATTTGTTAATGACAATAATAGGTAAAGTATCTAACAGCTCTTGAGCAGAGACCTTGATATGTAAATCAAATTTTCTGGAAATTTACTGCACAAGATTTGTCACGTGTACATTTACCATTGTGAATGTTTGCCTTCAGTGCTGTTGTCACATATTTTTAGAAGTAGAATTGTGAAGGCTGGAAAAGACCTCTTGGAACATTGAGTCCAACCACTAACTTGGCACCTCCATGTTCACCACTAAACCATAACCCCAGGTGCCACTCCATGCACATTTTCAACACTTTTAGGGATGGTGATTCCACCGCTTTCCTGGGCAGCCTGTGATAATTCCTAACTACCCTTCCAGTAAAAAAGTTCCCAAGTCTTTTTCATTCTACATGCTTTTTACTGTCTGTGATTAACTTGTTAGCCTTGTGTAGTTCTCTCTGCCTTATTGTTTGCTGATACTTTGTTGCTTGAAAATCAGAAAATGCTGACAGCTTGCATTTCCATTTATTTGGGGTTTTCTAACTGTTCCAACCCCAAATATGCTCTGGAATGTCAAAGGAATGAGGATGTGGGACTTAAAGATGAATTTAATTTGCAAAATTTAACTACCAGGAAAATTAATTGTGGCTTTCAGGTCAAAATAGCACATGCTGCTTTCTTCAGTAAAATGATCTGTTCTGTGATCTGGATTTGATTTGGGGCTTTCAGTAATGCACTTCAATGTCAGGCTTTTTAAGATGATCTGCATAAAAACAACGTATTTTGAAATTGAAAGTATTGATATGCAGCAGGAAAAAGTGTTATCTACCAGGTTATTTCTGTTAATCCATTAGGATAAATCTAGAGGGGCTGGACAAGGGCAGAGTAGAGGGGAACAATCCCCTCCCTTGACCTCTGGCCACCCCTCTTTTCATGCAGCTCAGGATTCAGTTGGCCTTGGCTCTGAGTGCACACTGTTGGCTCGTGTCCAGCTTTTCATACACCAGAATCCCTGGGTCCTCCTCTGCAGGGCTCCTCTCTCTGAGTTCTCCCAGTCTGTTGTGTCACCTGCACAGCTCAGCTTTGTGTCACCTGCAGACATGCCAAGGGTGTGCTCGATCTCTGTCACTGTAATTGATAAAGTATTGAAGAGCACCAGTCTCAAGACAGATCCCTGAGGAACACCCCTCATCACCTGCCTTCACCTGGGCACACAGCCATGGACCACAAGTCTTTGGCTGCAATTCCTTATCCTCCCAATGGTACACCCTCCAAATCCATATCTCTCCCATGTGGAGATGGAAGTGCCGTGTGGGTCTGTGTGGAAGGCTTTACAGAACTCAAGGCAGATGACATCAGTCAGTTCCCCTTGTTGACTGTGTCAGCCACTCTGCTACAGAATGCCACCAGACAGGTCAGGGACAATTTGCCCTTGATAAAGCCACGCTCACTGTCTTGAATTGCCTCCTTGTCTTATATGCGCTTTGACATGCTTTTCATGAGGACCTGTTCCATGATATTCCAAGGCACAAAAGGGGCTCACTAGTCTGTAGTTCCCTGCATCCACACATCTTCCTTCCTCCCTTTTTTAAATCATTGATATTTTTTGAATGGTTCATGGGGAATTACTCTAGTTCTGTACTTTAAAGTGATATGCACTTTAATACATTAACTTTCACTGATGTATTTGCTGTTGATATTTGTGTGTTAATGCTTGTAGGTTCTTCACTTCAGAAGGCATCTAAACCTACCAAGAGAATTACTAAATCTGTCCCTGGATTGGCCCAGTCACAGCTGACATTTGTGAAACCACTGAAAACAGGTAGGCAGATTCTTGGTGTTTGGTAAAAAAACTGAACAATATGTCACAACTGGTGTATTGCTGGTGTCAGGTAAGACCTAACAGCTTAGAGCTGACAGGAAGTAGAAGATAGTACCTGAAATGAATCAATTCAATCTAGCAGAAAACTATATGTAATCTTTTGTGATCTGTTTTGTCTACTTATAAGAAAATTGATTGCAACATATGATCAGCTAGAAGTAAATGTAACTTTTTTTTTCAAATTGGCCTGTAAGTTTAAAATTACAGTTCTGCTCCGAGCTTACTAATGGCTATTAGTTAAATACCATATCAATTATCTTCCATATCTGATAACACTTTAAGGCAACAACAGAATACCTCAGAAGAGAAAATTTCTTCCCATCAAGATAAAAATTTTGCAGAGTTAAGAGTACTTTCTGATCTGATCAGAAAAATGCATCTATGAAATGGTTCTTCCAGTTCAGTTTGGGCTTGCCCCATTGCAAATGGCCTAGGTATCTTGTCTTAGTTCTAGGGCTATGACAACTCAAGCCATGTTTTGTGGCTGAAATTTATTTACTAGTCCCTGCCAGTCACTGAAGATTTTAACAATCTGCTATTTTCAGTTATGGTGCTAAATCGAGCTAAATTAAAACATCAATCCTTTCCACAGTGAAATGTATATTGGTTATCAAACATTTCAAGAATTGCAAAGACAAGTTTTTTGTTGTTTTGGTTTTTTTTTTAAGTCATCCCTAGGCACCCAATGCCTTTTGCTGCTAAAAACATGTTTTATGATGAACGGTGGAAGGAGAAGCAGCAACGAGGTTTCACGTGGTGGTTAAATTTTGTACTCACCCCAGATGACTTCAATGTAAAAACAAATACCTCACAAGGTAAGAGTACAATAATTTTGTCTTCTCATTTTCTTAGGCTTTGTATAATATACTTTATTAACACTAATGAATAGTAGTAGTCATTTAACACTAAACCTTTTTAGGGTTATGTTGTCATGTTTTCTACCTTCTGGTAAGTGTGAATGGCTCAGTAGCTCATTGCAAGCACAGCACACCACACCTCTGCATGAGGAGGGTGCTCTGCAACAAGAATGCACTGGAATACGTGGTCATGGCACTCCGCACTGGGTTGCAAGAGGGGAATCCCCACCTGCTGGAAAATATAGCTGGCACTTTACTAAAAGGATAACCTACTTTTTGCTCTATCTTTAGCTTCATTTGAAAAATCCGAGGATGGAACCATTAATTTTGAAACTGAATTCCTAGCACTGCTCACTTATGAAATAAGTGTTCTTATATTTAATAGTTGACTGCTGTTCTTGTACTTGATAACATATGTATAGTGCAACAGCTGACAAGTTTCCTGAAGGATAAATCATCAGTCAGAATAAAAATAACAAAATGTTAGCTTAAAGAAGGGAAAAATAAATGAGGAATAATGAGAAATAAATGTAAAAAAATTATTTGAGATGTAAATACGTGGTTTTTCTGAATGTTTAAACAGTAAATGCAACTGCTCTTATCTTGGGGGAAGAGAACCATCACAAAATGAGCCTTCCTAAGGCACCCACGAAAGATGAGGCATCTCTAAAAGCATACACAGCTCGCCGTAAGCTGAATAGGCTGCGGCGCGAGGCCTGCCGCCTGTTCACCTCTGAAACCATGGTCAAAGCCATCCAGAAACTTGAGGTGGAGATCGAAAGCAGGCGCCTGCTGGTCCGCAGGGACAGGCACCTCTGGAAAGACATAGGTAAGAGGACTGAAACCTGGAATTCTCTCCTCTTGTAAGGAGAAAAAGGGTTATTCACACACTAAGTTTGTTTAATCTAAAGTTGGTTAATAGAAATTTTTGCATTAATATGAAATGTTTGCTGGATGTAATATTAAAAGATGCTCTCTTGCAGGAGAAAGGCAGAAAGTCCTTAATTGGCTTTTATCTTACAACCCGTTATGGCTGCGTATAGGTCTGGAGGTAAGTGGGCTGTCCATAGTCTGTAGTCTAAGTTGAAATGACACATAGCATTTTTTTAGTAGAGGTTGTTTTGGGTTTCTTTTTACTTTCTGTCATACTAATTCATGTAGGTTCAATTTAGTTCTAGCATAATGCATGTATTTTAAATTGTTAAAACATACTTGCTTTAAAACAGTGATTACCTTATTGAGAAGGAAAATATTTAATCAAGTATAGTGGAAGTTAATTCCATGACCAATAACACAAAAGTGTTTCACTAGCCATTTCACTTTACTAAACTGGAGAAGAATATCATTGTCTAAAAGAAGTTCCTGATTAATTTCTCAGACATAGATGATCATACATGTTTTGAAATGAGATTAGATCTTGTGAAATTTCCTTTGTCTTTACCTTTCAGGGACTCACTTGAAAACTGTTTGATATTTAGAAATCAATTGCCATTTCTTATTTTAGAAATTCAATAATGTATATGGTTCAAATAAAATCACATAGTATTTAAGGTGGCTTTTAATACTTAATTCTGTTTTCTCCCTTCTTTCATATTAGACAATTTATGGAGAACTGATCGCTTTGGAGAGTAATAGTGATGTTATGGGTTTAGCAATATTTATCCTTAATCGCTTGCTGTGGAACCCTGACATTGCAGCTGAATACAGACATCCTGTCGTGCCCCACCTTTATCGGGAAGGTAACAACTACTTCCAAAATACTTTATTTGTAGCACTTAATTTTTAAACTATCACTTACTGACTTATATCATTTTAGGTCATGAAGAAGCTTTGTCAAAGTTCACACTGAAAAAGTTGCTGCTGTTGGTTTGCTTTCTGGATTGTGCCAAACAGTCCAGAATGATTGACCATGACCCCTGCCTCTTTTGTAAGGATGCAGAGTTCAAGGTGAGAGATGTGATTTGCTATCTCCCTCCAGTATTATCCTAAGACTCAGTGTAAAATTTTTTTTGTTGTTTTTAATCTGACAAAAGTTAAAGCTGTGTGTGACTTGCTAAAAATAATTTTAAAAAATAAGTAATTTTAAGAACTAGATAAGGAAATATGAAATGCAATTTGGGAGGTACAAAGGGGGAAAAATTGTATTCTGATTCACAAATATTGTAGTGTTAAGGGTTTTTTTTGGTTTTTTTTTTGAATCTTAGGCTAGCAAAGACCTTTTGCTTGCATTTTCCCGGGACTTCCTGAGTGGTGAAGGTGACCTTTCCCGCCATCTGTGTTTCTTAGGACTACCTGTCAGTCATATTCAAACTCCACTTGATGAATTTGATTTTGCTGTTACAAACCTGGCTGTGGACTTACAATGTGGCATCCGTCTTGTGTGCGTTGACACAGAATTCTATTGAAATATTTATTTTCTTTTATATAATACTTTCTGTGAACTCATCAGACACATTAAATCATGCAATTACCTTTGTTAGGAGAACAGTGGAGCTTCTAACCAAAAACTGGAGTCTTTCAAAACAACTGAGAGTTCCTGCAGTAAGTCGGCTACAGAAGATACATAATGTTGATATTGTTCTCAATGTCCTTAAAGAGCGAGGAGTGCACTTGAAAGATGAAACTGGTAAGGCCAAGAAATCAGGTTTATTCTAAATGCATCAGATAACTACTGCACATTTTAATCCCTTGTTTTATTTGATAGGTTCTTCAATTGACTCCAGGGACATTGTGGATAGACACAGGGAACGAACTTTAGCACTGCTGTGGAAAATCGTCTTTGCCTTCCAGGTACTATCCAATTGCTTATTTTGTTTGGATTTTGCTAGTTTCAAAGGAGTAATAATGAAAACACAACTCTTGCGGGGATATTTAATGTTTGTGAAAGCCTTTACTAATCAAATTTTAGACTGAAATGATTTGCTTTGTAGATTCAAAGTTCCATATAAACTTTACTAAACTGCTAATTGTTCCCAACAATACACCTTGGATAGTGTTTTAACTGTGCTTTTTCTTACACATTCATTCAAGTTTTTGCAAAAAAACAAACTTCTGAGTTTATGCTGAATAGTAGCAGAATTGATACTTAAAAGTAAAATAATGTTGATCTCAAACTGCAGGTAGACTTAGTAACTGAAAAGGACATTTTGAGGTTACACTGATGAGACAATTATAGAGTAGTCTGAAGCTATATCTCTTCTACTTTTTCATCCTTTTATCTGAAACCATCAGTGAAACATTCTTGAAATAAGAATGAAGATTTCTAACTGCAATGACATTTCAAAAGTTAGTAGAGGAAGTAAAAATAGTTTTCTTAAGACTGTTTTAATAGCTAACTTGAGTCAGAGGGTATTTTAAAAATAAGTGTCCAACTGACAAATCCAGCTGGAAGGAACATAATGTATGAAAGGCAGAATAAGGTAAAAGTTGAGGTGGAATTTCACCACTAAGTAGTCAGGAATGTAAGTGCAATTAAGTATATATAAAGCGAGAATATTAAAGACTTCAGTCACAGGACTATCGCTAAGATAGGACAATATAATAAAAATCAAGGGTAATTATTTTCTTTCTTAAATACTGTTACATATTATGTAGTTAACTTCCTTCAGTTAGTTCTTCTGATGCACGTGTCACAGTTGCATTGCTTTTGATTGGAGAAATAACTTGAGTGAGTAGTGGCTTTATCCAAGCCCTGTGGATATGCTGCTTGTTCTCCAACCAGCTCAAGTCCTTTTGGAATCCCTCAAAAGAGGAGGTTTGGTACGTGGGCTCAGTGTAACTGCAGACAGGACTCTAATTGTTTCCTCATTGCACAGCACATTGAAATTACACAGGGAACTTCCCTATCTCTCCCAGCTATTAACTAATGCAGTAAGTCTTTTACACAGAAGAGTGGGAAGGGTAGCTTTAGGGTTTTTTATCTCCCATGACTGCTGGCAAGTCCAGATTGTCTACTACTGGTTGTGTGGCAGGTACTGCTAAGAAGTGATTGGAGATTTTCTTAAAAATGCCATGTCTAAAGCTCTGCATCCAGCAGCAGTAATGCAGGACATGTCAGACGGTTGACATGTCCATTTTTTTTTTTCTTCCTAACAGGTCGATGTTTTTCTGAATGTGGAACATTTAAAAGAAGAAATTGAATTTTTGAAGAGCACACACAAGAGAAAAGCACTATTGGGTGCTGTCAAGACGTTTCCAAATTATTTTAGAATACAGGAAGACAGTAGTAACTTCTCATCTCAGACTTACAGTGAAAATGTGAAGCTGCTGATGGCATGGGTTAATGCTGTTTGTAGATTTTACAATATCAAGGTAAATAGTTTTGTGTACACTTCCACAAGTACACCCTATGTCGTTGTAATTCTTTACAGAGCAGAGTTCTTCAAACCACTGAATGTGTAGCAGGAAGCCAGTTGTAATTATTTGTAAATATTCTTTTGGACTTTGTTAAATCTGATTTGAAATAATCATTGCTCTGTGAATTTAGCTGCACCTCTCTTTTTAAACAAATCTGAGAAAAAAATTTTCTCTTCCATTTTAGTCTTGTGCATAAAAATGCTTTTTAAAAACAGAGCATTTTTTGCTGGAATGGAGATTGTTTGTGGGTTTTTACTAAGCTTTCATTTGTATTTGTGCATCGAATTTCCATGAGAATTAAGCTAGTTGTTGCGATAAGGTCAGTTCATCTCCTCAGAGATGTTGGTTTAGAAGGGATATGTTTGCTCATTCCAAGAAGGGATGCCCTGGTCAGATACCTGACGGTGGTCAGAATATGGTAGTGGCTGCTAGTCTTTCTGAAGGATAAAACCAAGCTCTTAGGACTGATGCAAATTCAGAACTTATTTCTGTGTTGAAAACCTAGTGTAAAGGTATCTATAGAAGTTTATTTGGGATCCTGTAGAAAGATTGGTTTCATAAATGTTTCCCTTGTAGATTGACTGTATAATGACTCGACACCTCTTTTGTTTCTGGACTTTCACAGCTGTATGTCACTGTACAGTAAATGCTCAAAGGAAGTACTAGCGACCTAATTTTTTTTTTGTTAAAAATATTTTGCACTTGGTCACATTTAAAGGTACAAGAGAAGAAATTCTATATCTAGTTTATACCAACTGACTAATTTAAGGAATATGTATTTTATTTTATTTAACAGGTGGAAAACTTCACAGTGTGTTTCTCAGATGGCAGAGTATTATGTCATTTGATTCATCACTATCACCCCTGCTACATGCCTTTGGAAGCTGTGTGCCAACGAACAACTCAAACTGTAGAATGTTCAAGAACTGTTACAGTGGGACTAAACTCCTCATCCTCATCTGAGTCTGACACTTCTCTAAATGTTGTAGAAGAAATGTCTGATCAAAGTGAGTTATATGATGTACAGAAGTTTATGTTAAAATCTATTTCTTTGCACAATTTCACTTGACTAATATTTTGTCTTTACAAAGCTGTAGCTCCCTCAGTCCTATACAAGGAACTCTTGGACAATGAAAAGCAAAACTTCCAGCTGATCAATGCTGCAGTTTCTGACCTGGGTGGGATACCAGCAATGATTCATTACACAGACATGTCAAATACAATTCCTGATGAGAAGGTAAAATGCCTTTAGAGTTAATATAAACATGTTCTGCCCTCATGTGAATATGTCCTGCTCTTTTGTACAGCCCTTACCTTGCTGTGTTCTGTGTTTCTGTAGGTTGTTATCACCTACTTGTCATTTCTGTGTTCACGGCTTCTTGATCTTCGCCAAGAAACTCGAGCTGCACGATTAATTCAGGCTGCTTGGAGGAACTACAGGCTGAAAAGGCAACTGAAACTCTCTCAGGTACTCTTTGCTTGTGCAATATTCATAGCTTCTACATTAAGGAAAAAAAAGGAATACAAATGCAATAGAAAATACAGGTTTGTTGGACTAATATTGGCATTTAAACTGAGTGCCATTTCTATCATCAAAATATGTGGCCTTCTTGGTGGTGTAATCTACTAAACTCCACTTTTCTTTTAGTCTTCTGAAGTAATTACAGGTATTTAGAGGCTACTGCTCTTTTTTGTGTGTCACCCCTTAAACTCTTCTCACAATATTTCAAATATAAAATAGTTGCACTGCTTCCTTAAATCTAAAGGAGTAGTTAATCCTATTCCTTCATGACTGTAAGACGAGTAGTTAAACTTCTGCGTGTATTTACTATTTTTTGTTAAGAAATTAAGCTTCACCAGTCTTTTGAATTGAATTTCTGTATCTTGATTTTCTGGTAGTTATGCCAGATTCAATGAAGGTTTTAAAACTATGACACCTTAAGGCTGATAAATGCCACCACTGTGTCTTGCTGACTTACATATTGATGTTACATATGGAACAGTGTTCAAGTGAAATATTCTGAGAATCTCTGGTGTAGAAAAAGGACAGAGGTTCTATTTAGGCTTTTTCATCTCCAGTTTCTTTACTGTATAAAATCTATACAACCTTAACGATGATGACAAAACATTCTCTTTATAACTCTTTTGAAATAACTAATAGTAAAAATGCTGGTGGGGGAGAAAGACTCAAAATCCTTTAAACATTGCAGGCATTATTTTTATTAATTAATCTTACAATTGCTGTAGGTGGTTATTCAAATCAAAAATTTGAGTGAAAATTCCATAGCTAATGTTCAGTGGAAATTTATTCTTTGTAGGTAAGAGACAGAGCTGCTCGGATAATTCAGAAATCTGCAATGAATTTCTTGGCTCGCCGACATATCCTGAGAAAAGAGAATGCAGCCATTTTCATTCAGAAGCACTGGAGAGGATACTTGACCAGGAGGACTCTCTTCAATCTGGAAAAGGCAAAACTGGAGGAAGCCAGAAATAAATCTGCCACAGTCATTCAGGTAATACAATCTAAAGCAAGATTATACAGCAAGAAAACCCCTTGAAGCCTCTAAGAAAATGCCTTGTTAAGGACCATTTGTGCTGCTTGCAGCAGTTAATGCTTTCAAGAAATGTATTACTTTTTTATTATTTTCCCCCGCTCTGCTTTTGGGAGGTTTAGTAAGTTTTTCTTTCCAGGGAAAGAGGGTAGTATGCTATTAAATTAACAATTATTCCTTCTTGGTGAATATTTTGGAATACCATCATTAAAACATGGAGCCTTTAAACAGCTAATATAAGGACTGATGAGACTGTGTTGTTTTTCTTCTTTGCAGCTGCTGAACATTACTTAAGCTTTGAAAAAAAATTAAAATTATTCTTCTAGCATTAGATTACCTGCAGTGGGCACATTGAGAGTGGCAGACATGGCAATGGTAGTTTAGGCACTTAGTTCAGTTTCTCAAGATACTTTCACCACCATTACCCAAAGATAAATATTGCACTCCTAAGACTTTTTAGAATGGATATTAAAGAATTGCTGCTTTATCAGATAGTGTGAAAGGGAATCTGCTATTGTCAGGGCAAATTTTCCCAGAATTTAAAATGCTTAAAAAACATTTAGCTTTTACATTTTTTTTCTTCTAAACAGATTTCTGGATTTGACTTCCTAGGAATTAAGACCCAGAAATAATACCAAAGTCATGTTTTTGATCCTGGTATGGGCCATTCAGTCAAGTGTAAGACTTGATCCTTTTGGGTTCCTTCCAACTCAGAATACTTCATGGTTCGGATAAGTTTAGGAATAAGAAATCTTACTAAGTCTGAAGATGTCAGGCCTCATTCATGCTTAACTCAACATTGTATGAAAAAAATACAATTTTATTTTTTTTTTGTACCTGCAGGCTTATTGGAGGAGATACTCTGCAAGGAAAAGATACTTACAGCTAAGACACTCTGTTATTTTTGTACAAGCAAGGATAAGGATGGTGAAGTCTGTTGCTTCATATAAACAACTTGTTTGGGCTACTGTTAAAATTCAGAGACATCTGCGAGCAACCAAGTTGGCAAAAATACATCAGCAAAGATACAGAATCCTAAGGTCTTCAGCAATTACTATTCAGTCTGCATTCAGAAGATGGAGAAAATACAAAATTCAACAGAAAATTAAAGCAGCTTTGGTGATTCAGAGTTATTTCCAAAAATGGCAATCTTCAAAATTGGCTAAGAGAAGGAGGGCTGCTGTTGTCATACAGTCTTGGTACAGGATGCACAGAGACCTGAAGAAGTATCTACACATTAAGCAAATTATTATCAAGATTCAGGCTTGGTACAGGGGTCAGCTGGCCAGACGTGTTTACCAGGAGCACAGGGCAAAAATAGTGACAATTCAGCAGTATTACAGAGCTTATAAACTGGGAAAAGTTGAGAGAGAGTCTTATTTGCAAAAGCGCGCAGCAGTGATAGTAATCCAAGCTGCTTTTAGATGCATGAAAGCACGAGAGCTGTACAGACAAGCAAAAGCAGTGCGTGTTATTCAATCACTATGGAGAATGAAACAAGAGAGACAAAAATTCCTGCAGTTAAAAAAATCTGTTACTACATTGCAATCACACGTGAGAAAATACCAACAAGTAAAAAGATACAAAAAGATTAAAAATGCTGCTTCTGTAATTCAAACCCAGTATAAGACACACCTGGCCGCTAAAAAGGCAACTGCTGCTTTCCAAAAGGTACGCCTGGCTGCCATTGTTCTCCAGTCTGCCTACAGAGGGATGCAAGCCAGGAGACAGGCTCGTATCCTGAGATCTGTGATCAAAGTTCAGTCCAGTTTCCGTGCTTATGTTGCCCGGAAGAGATTTAAAAACTTGAGAGATGCCACAGTGAAGATTCAAGCTTTTGCAAAGATGAGGCAAGTCCGTAAGCATTACTGTGCACTGAGGGAAGCAACAGTTTACGTCCAGCGAAGATACCGCTCTCAGAGACATGCTCTTCAATTTAAAGAAGATTATAGGAAATTGAAGAGAGGTTGCATAAGAATTCAGGCTCTAGTTCGAGGCTATCTTGTCAGGAAACAAATACAAAGGTGGAGGGAGGCTGCAGTATTACTTCAGGCCTGCTACAGAATGAAAAGGGGCCGGCAAGAGTACTTGAACATGTATAGTGCTGCCATTGTCATTCAACAACGTTATCGTGCCTGCAGAAAGACCCGGTGTCACAGGCAGGAGTTCTTGCAAGTTAGAAAAGCAGCTGTGTGCTTACAGGCAGCCTACAGGGGTTATAAAACACGCAAAAAGCTCAAACTTGAATGCAGAGCTGCTATTAAAATCCAGACTGCTTTTAGAGCTCATGCTGCACGAGTGAAAGACAAGGCAATGGTTCAGGCCTCCATTGTGATTCAGAGGTGGTACAGAAATTGTAAGGTTGGTAAGAGGCAAAGACTGAACTTCTTAATGACAAGAGCAGCTGTGCTTTCTTTACAAGCAGCTTTTCGTGGCTGGAAGGTGCGAAAGCAGATTCAAAGGCAGCATGTTGCTGCTACTAGGATACAGTCTACCTTCAGAAAATTCAGGGCTGTGAAGAAGTTCAGGCTTGTGAAGCACGCTGTGCTAACCATCCAAAGGCATTACAGAGCCAAAGTTCTAGGCCAGAGACAAAGGCAAGAATATGTTCAGCTGCAAAATGCTGCAGTGTGTCTTCAGGCACTATGGAGGGGAAAAGCTGTGAGAAAAAGGTATCAGAAGAAGCATCATCTTGCAATGATTATTCAATCCTATTACAGAATGCACATAAATCAAGTAAAATACAAGAAACTAAGACAAGCCACTTTGGTGATTCAGAAATACTACAGAGCCTACTGTATGAAAAAATCCGAACGGGCAGTTTATTTAAAAACCAAGGCAGCTGTGTTAGCCTTGCAGTCTGCTTACCGTGGGATGACTGTGAGGAGACAACTGAACAAACTAAACAAAGCTGCTACAACTATACAAGCTGCCTTCAAATCTTATCTGGTCAGGAAGGAATATGAAAGGCTTAGATCTGCAGCTATAGTCATTCAGAGGCGTTATCGTGCAGTTGTTCATGCTAAATGTCAAAGGCAGAGGTATTTGTCTTTAAAAAGAGTCACAGTCCAAGTGCAGGCGATTTACAGAGGTGTAAGAGTGAGGCGACAGGTTCAGCGTATGCACCAAGCAGCTGTTTGCATCCAAGCCATGTTTAAGATGTATTGCATGAGCATAAAATATCAGTCAATGAGAATGGCAGCAATACGAATTCAAAGGCAATACAGAGCATTTTGTGTAGGTAAAGTACAATGCAAAAAGTACTTGGAACTGAAAAAGTCTGTTATTATCCTCCAGGCTGCTTGCAGAGGCATGAAAGTCCGACAAGACTTAAAAACTATGCACCAGTCAGCAGCAATAATCCAGTCCTATTATCGGATGTACAGACAACAGAGGGATTTTAGAAAGCTGTTGCTTGCAACAAGGCAGATTCAGCAGTGGTTCCGTGCTTGTAAGGAGAGAGACGCACAAGTTCACAACTACATGATTTTGAAAAATGCTGTACTACGCCTCCAGGCTGCGTTCCGTGGTATGAAAACAAGAAGACTCATCAGAACCATGAATGAATCGGCTATGATTATTCAAAGAAAGTTTAGAACTTTCCTTGAAAGAAAACGTTTTCTTTCCATTAAGTCAGCTGCTGTTGTAATTCAGAGAAAATACAGAGCAACAAAACTAGCAAATATTCAGCGTCAAAAATATCTCTCTCTCCTTAATGGTGCTGTTATCATACAGTCTGCTTATAGAGGATTTGTGGTAAGGAAGAAAATGCAGCAAATGCATCAAGCTGCTACAGTTATTCAAGCAATGTTAAGAATGCGTAAAATTTACACTTCTTATCAAACACTCAGGCTTGCTTCAGTAATCATACAGCAACGTTATCGAGCTTACAGGGAAGGGAAGCGTGAGAGGGAAAAGTACTTAAAACTGTACAATTCTGTTTTAGTTCTTCAAGCTGTCTACAGAGGAATGAAAACAAGATGCTTCCTGAAGAGACAATGTGAGGCAGCACTTACAATACAGAGAAACTACCGAATGTATAGGCAGTACTGTCATTACAGAAGAGTTCAGTGGGCAGCCCAGCTAATACAGAGGAGATACAGAGCCCACAGGCTGAGGAAAATTGCTGTAGAGCATTACACTTCATTAAAGAAAGCAGCAGCTTGTATCCAGAGAGCTTTTCGACACATGCAAGCAAGAAAACAATGGCAGGAAATGCACCGTGCTGCAACTGTGGTTCAGAAAAACTTTAAAGCCTTCAGAGAACGTCAGAGATATCTCTCTCTTAAAGCAGCTACTCTTGTCTTTCAGAGACGGTACCGAGCTTTGGCTCTGGCAAAGCAGCATGCTTTGGAATATCGCTGTCTCCGCAGAGCAGCTATTTGCATCCAGGCTATGTACAGAGGTGTCAGGGTGAGGAGGAGTCTCAAGCACATGCATTCAGCTGCCAGCACAATACAGGCAGCCTACAGAATGCTCAGGGATAGAAGGGCCTATCACAATATGAGAATTGCAGCTGTGGTTATACAGAACTATTCTCGATCCTATTTGAAAGGAAAGAACCAACGCAAGAAGTATCTGACAATGAAGAATTCTGTTCTTGTTATTCAAGCAGCATACAGAGGAATGAAGGCACGGCAGGAACTGAAACGCCTGCATGTTTCAGCAGTTGTAATACAGTCCAACTATCGCATGTATGTACAACGTAGGTGTTACAAACAGCTGTGCTGGGCTGCCACAGTTACACAGCAGAGGTTCAGAGCCAAAATGGCAAGAGAAGCTGCCATGAGAAATTATGCGGATATAAGAAAGGCTGTCATTTGCCTTCAAGCTGCTTTTCGTGCTAGGAAAGCCAGGGAGTTATATAAAGCCCATGCTGCTGCCCGGCGCATTCAGTCATTCTTACGAATGTGCGTGGAGAGGAGATACTTTCTTGCACAGAAATCAGCAGCAGTAATGATCCAGTCCATGTACCGATGCCGAAGAGCACAGACTCGCTATACACTGATCCGGAGCTCAACAGTTGCAGTTCAGAGGTGGTACAGACGGCGTCTCAGGGCTCGTTCACAGAGGGCAGAATACTTGGCTCAAAGACGAGCAATAGTCGTTATTCAGTCTGCCTTCCGAGCTATGAAAGCAAGAAAAACAGCAAGGCAACTACGAGCCGCAAGAAAGATTCAGTGTTTTCTTCAGATGGCTCTGCAGCGTAGAAAATACATCCAACTCAGAGCAGCAGCTGTTACATTGCAATCCTATTACTTAATGCATAAATGTAAATCACAGTATATGAACTATAAAAGAGCAGCAGTTGTCCTGCAGTGGCACTACCGATCCCACCTGACTGTGAAGCACCAGAGAATGACTTACTTACAAACCCGGAGGAACATTATCCTTGTGCAGGCCACAGTCAGAGGATACATTGAAAGGAAGAGGTTTCACAAAATGAAAGAAAGCACAATTAAAATTCAGGTACTTCTGAATGAATAGTACGGGGATTTGAGTGTTTTGTTTTTCATATTACTGGTTTTAAAGATTTACTGTTCTTGCAAACTACAGTTTAAAGCTAAAGGAGAATCAGTTTCTGAAGTGTATTACAGGGCAGATGTATAAAGCTCACTACCACAGTACACAGAAATAAGGTTCTTTAGGACAACTGAATTTCACCTCTAAATATTAGTGGCTTGATGAGTGTTTTATTTGATGAGAAAATGAATGAAAGCTGTCTAGATCTATTATTGTATCAGAGGGCACTGGTATAAAGTGGGTATACTGGGTATAAAGTGACATAAATGGCAAAAAAAATGATTGCTACATTTTTAAGGACTCATGTTTAGAAAAGTGTGAGTAAATCAATCATGTTAGTCCTCCTAGGTTTACTAATTGGCCCTAGACTAATTGAAGTGCCTAACTAAAATTTTAAAGAGGAATTTAAGGAGGGAAATTCTCCCAAATCAAGGAAGAAAGGGAAATAAATCATCTCATAAAAATTTGTGGCCCTGAGAAGCCTGATCAAATGGATATCCCTGCCCATGTTGGGTGGGTTGGAGCTAGACCATCTTTAAAAGTCCCTTCCAACCCAAACCATTCTAGGATTCTACAAGAATTTCTTAGGTTGGTTTTACTCTCTTGTTGGAGACCACATGCTATACTTAACTGATTGAAGGAAAGCAGATGTGGTTTCCTCACCTCCATGTTTTGGGGAGATTGGTAGCTGCTTAGTTATTCTCTGAGTGTTTAACTTGTACATCCTGAACAATATAAGGATGGTTACTTTCCTTAAAAGGTAGAAAAAAGAATCAATTTTGACATTGGAGATATGTTTATTTCTATTGCCGTTTTTATAATAAGCCAGTGAGTACAGCTGTACATAGAAATATGCAAACATTCCCAGCTGATGTGATGCAAGTAGTGAAATAATCCAAATTTCTCTTTTTCTTTGAAGGCCTCTTTCCGTGGATTTATTCAGAGACAGAAATATCTCCTGTGGAAGTCATCTGCTGTGTTAATACAGCAGCAGTACAGAGCCCATCGGATGCGAAATATTGATCAACACAGATTCCATCAAATAAAAAAAGCTGCCATTACAATTCAGGTAATCATAAAAGTGTTTTTAATTGAGTGTTTGGTATTTTTTTATCTCTTGTATTTGATTCTTCACAATATAGTTATTTTTGCAGACTAATATTAAAAGAGTTGCATTTGTGGTATTTCCCTGGATATGTTTCACTTGCTTTTGAAAACATCTAGTTATGAGAAATTTGTCTTTGTAGTATGTTAGAGATAGGAATCCTAAGAATTGTTCCTGTTGATATGATATTTTTCTTTTTAATTTTGTTCATTCCATTAACAGTTCTGATTTATTTTTATTTGTATTTGTCTAATAGGCAGCATACAGAGGTTATAAAGCCAGGCAGTGGGTTAGCAAAATGAGAGCAGCACAAGTCATCCAAGCCTGGTTCCGAGGTTACAAGGCACGAAAGGAATACGCGTCTGTGCTCAGAGCTACCCTTGTTATCCAGAGTCACTTCAGAGCCAAACAGCTGCGGACTCGGTAATACCGAATCTGAGGCACATCATTCCATTTCTCAAAGCTTTTATTATGTAATTATTTAGTGCTGCACTGCACTGTTTAGAGCTCTGCAGGTTCTCAGGCTCTGCCCCTGCAGCATCTTTATAACATGTGTGAGCATAACCCTATGAGTGCAGGCAGGGTTATTATTTTGCACAGGATTTTCATTACATTTAATTGTTTTCCTAGAGTGGAAGCTCCTTCACAAGTTTAAATTATGTTTATTTGGGCTCTAGAAAGAGTAGGCCTTGATCTTTTTTCCTCTTTTTTGCAAGAAAAATGTTCAGGATATTGTTAAAATTCCAGCAAACAGCTTGTAGGTTGAAAAACTATTTAATTTTAATCCACAATGGAACAGTTAAACTGATTTATGTTTATTTTGCTATGAGATCAGCCTGGTAGCTCATCTCATTCTGAACTGTCCCATGCCAGTAGCAGTAGGGGATGCTGTTCAGTGATACAAGGTCCTTCCTCAGCATCCCGGCTTTTTAAACATACCTGCCTATTCCTTTTATTATCCTTTTATGGACCTGTTGTATGTCAATCTGTCCAATACCTTTCAAACTGCTGTGTCCCTCCCCAGCCTCCTTTGGCAGGAAGTTGGGGAAATACCTCCTATGGGAAACCAGAAAGTATCTTCTGTTTAAAATCAGTCTTTCTGCCAGTGTTGCTGGCTATTCCCAAATTTGTGTTCCAAGATCTGGTTGAGAACATCTCTGCTTTTTCAATATCTATCTTAATGATTTCATAAACCATCACTGTTTTTTTACTTAAAAATGCAATTTCCATGTTAGGTTTTTGAAAATGAAGTCCTGTGCCCTTACCATCCAAAGGATCTGGAGAGCGACCCGCACTGCACAAATGCTTCAGCAGCAATTTCTGGCAACCAGGAGTGCTGCAGTTAAGATTCAGTTGGCGTACAGGCAGTACAGGGCCAGAAGACTTCTAAGAGAGGTATGTTTTCACTTGCACTCTGATATGTCATGGTTATTTTAAAAGTTTTCAATATATTTGTGTGATTTTTGTCATAAATGTGTGCAGGAACATAGAAAAGGTGGAACCAGAGCAAAGATTGAACAATCTTCAAAATAAGAAATACCCTTTTTTGCTTTAAGCAACAGGATTGATTATTGATTTTGAACAGTTCTGATTGTTGAATTACTCCTCTATATACTGATACCAAAATAAAATGCCAAATTTTCTGCTGGCTTTATTGCTTGCAAAACATTAAGCCCATATTTTGACCCCATTTAGGTAAGTGAAAAGACCTTCCAAATTGTGAAAGTGAATTTTATATAAACTGCTATTATATGAGTTTGCTTGTATTTCTCATTCTATTTTTTTTATGATGAAAAAAAAACCCATAGAAATAAAAATAAATGTATATTGATCCTGACACGAATGAACAGAAGTTTAATTATCAATGCATTCTTTAATATCTTTTCCAGAAGCATCAGGCTGCATGTCTGATCCAAAATGCATATAGAGGTTTCAAGGCAAGAAGGAAATTTGTTCAACAAAAAGCTGCTGCTGTAATTATCCAAAAACATCTGCGGGCTTGGCAGGAAGGCAGGCTTCAATTTATGAAATACAATAAGACTAGAAGAGCTGTCACTAAACTGCAAGCATTTATTCGGGGTTATTTAGTCAGGAGAAAGGTTGGTATAATTCAAATTAAAACTGCTTTGGATGTAATGTACCTCTGGAGCTGTTTTTCCATTAATTCTGACTGGCAAGGAGAGGAAAACTTGATTTCTCAGTGTTAAAATCAAATTCTTGTTGGTTGCTTTGAGTATTGGGCGGGTCAGAATGAAC
This sequence comes from Parus major, assembly GCF_001522545.3. Classification (NCBI taxonomy): domain Eukaryota; kingdom Metazoa; phylum Chordata; class Aves; order Passeriformes; family Paridae; genus Parus; species Parus major. Next base: position 8,614,319 of record NC_031777.1, on the reverse strand, counting down.
ACATAGGCTTGCAATGAAATTATTCTCTGCTATGTATTGATGATGTTACTTACAATCACTTCTCTGTTTTACCATTCAGATTAGAGACCTGGTATTGCACAGAGGTAGCTTACTTTAATTCTGAGGTGATTGTCAGTATCTAATAATATGTTGCTGTGGACTATGTTCTTTGCGTGGACATCCAGCTATCTCAGAGTATGAAAATTAATGATGTTCCCTGTTTTTTCTCTCTACAGATTTCTGATCAGAAACAAAAGAAGAGACTTCTTTATTTTACAGCAGCTGCATATCATCATATCTCTGCAATTAAAATTCAAAGGGCCTACAGGATTCACCTCACCTTAAAACTTGGACAGACCCAGATCTCATCTGTTCTTATAATACAGGTTGTTCTGATTAAGGCTGAATGATTTGTGTAACAGTCTAACTTGTTTTCTATGAGCTAAGCTGTAGCACTAAGACAGTGTAGTTCCTTCACATGTGAAAATAAGGCTAAATAATGGAGACTATGATTTACTAAATAATGCTGCTTATGCACGGCGAAGCAAGCTCTGGAGGCTATCAAGTATTTTGAAGTTGAGAATGGATAGGACAATTTGTTTTTTTCAGACCCTCAAGCTTGCTAAATAAATCTGAGTGCTGTCTTAGCCTATCTCTTTATATCCTACTGGAGGTAGAAAAGATCAGACACCAACCTGTAAGGTTTGTGAAATGTAGAACATCTCCTTACATGAACAATCCCTTGGGATACTGATTTATTTGGTTGGATGCTTCTGATCTGCCAGTGGTATTAGAGCCTGCTTAGGTTGCAGCACTGTAATAAAACCAGGTTTTACTTATCTAAAAACAAGATCAAGATCAGGTCTTTTTTGCAGTACTGCCAAATTGTAAAAATTATTTCCAGGTCTCCAAACTGACCATTAGCTTAGTTCCAGTATGGGAGGCCAGCACTGGATAAATGGAAAGGCTAAAATGGGAGCTTTAAAATAGCTGTTCTTTGGTCAGGGATATCATGGCAAATTTTGCCCTATTACTTCTCCATGTATAAAATCTGTTATTTCTCCCCATAAATTAGATTTTCCCTTTAGGGAAAGAGAGGATGGATGGAAAAGGGTTTTCTTGCTCTGATTTGGTACACAGTACTGTCTCCCTTCTTTGTTTATAGAAGGGAAGAAACAGAGCTAGGAAGTGAGAAAAGTGGAGTGGTGATTCTCCTTAAAAGCCAGCCAAAAGAAAGAGAACTGTTATGACATAGTAATGCTGTGTGCAAGTATAAATTGGGAGAGTTACATATTATATCTTTTGGTCAGCCCTGAAGTGGTCAGACAGTTGGTCTGGATCATCATTGTAGGTCCCATCTAACTGAAAACCATTCTATCTATCCCCTTCTCTACCCTTCTCTCCTCAGAATGCTTCCATAGTGGCTCCTAGTTAAGATTTCATTCTGCAGTCTTGCATTTCAGCTATCCAAGGCCAATCAGAGTCATAGAGGTTATTTGTGACTGGTGATGTTTATAGTGCCTGTATCTGTCAGCTTGTGTTAAAACACTGTTTTTATCAGTGCTCATTTAGGGTGAGAAAAGGGAATGTAGGGGAAAAGTTTTAAATAAACAGAAAGGTACTTTCATTTTAAACAGAGATGGTTCCGAGCAAAAATGCAACGGAAGAGATTTTTAAGAAATTATCAAAGACTCCTTCGGTTACAACGTGTGGTTCGAAGCTGGCTGAATCACAGGAATGAGGCAGCAACCGTAATCCAGAGAAATGTGAGGAGATTCCTTGCCTGCAGGCGCAGGAGGAAATTTGCAGTGGGAATAATTAAATTTCAGGTAAACACCTCATGTAAGAAAATAACAGGTTTGGGTTTGTTTATATTTTTATTATCTGTTTTTTTTTCTCATGGGTTTTTGGGGAGAGAAACGATCTTTGCTTTGGTTGATGACTTTATCAGTGAAATTGCAAGCCAAGTCAGCTTTGGTTTAGCCATGAAAGCCGAAGGCAAACAGACCACGAAGGAAAACTAAGCAGATAATGGTTGAGATGACTTAGGCTGGGAGCGTGTGTGGACTGAATATGCGTGGACTTTTTTTGCCTTTTGTCTTGTAAGTCCAGTATTTGAAAGATAAACACTGAGTATTAATGACTTAAAATTGAATACCCAAGGTCATTCAATATTTTGTCAGACTTGTGTAAAACTGATTTGGAATGGAGATGGAAGTTCGGTTGTCTTGTCTCTTCTTTACAACTTTTTCTCTTTGTGGAATTCCTTTTCTGTAGGCATTGTGGAGGGGGTATTCTTGGAGAAAAATGACTGACACAGCAAAAACCAGAGCTTTAAGGCGTAGTTTAGAAAAGGCCAAAGAAAACAGCAGGGAAGAAAACAAACTGGGCAACAGAACTGCAATTGCAATTGACCACCTTCTAAAATACAAACATCTCTCCTACATTCTTGCAGCGCTGAAGCACCTTGGTCAGTATTTTGTTTTATAATAACTGATGGATTTTCAGAATGATAAAAACTGGATTTTTTCAGCTGAGGAGAGTTCACAGTATTTAGGCTTTCTGTATGACCATAAAATGTGAGTGTTGGAGGGTATAATGGAGGGTTTTCTAGACTAAAATTAGATTATTGATTTAAGAACAATATTTGAATGGTTATGTAGAGATAGGAAATCCTGTATGATTGCTCTAATTTCCCATCAGCTCTAGTAGTGCTATACCTAACATAAGTTTATTACTATTTTTACTATCAGTTTATGTTCTCTATGGATCATTTTATAGATCATTACTTAATTTTTAGTCTGGAATATTAAAACTATTGCTTTAGAAAGACTTAATAATTGCAGTTTTTAGTTTTCACTTTTAATTAAAAATTGAGAAAATTCTGGTTTACAATTATTTTGCTAGAACTTCAGACTTTTCTCTATTTGTTTTCTTTAATTGTTTTAGAGGTGGCTACCAGATTGTCTCCACTGTGTTGTGAGAATATGGCCCAGAGCAGAGCAATCTTCAGTATTTTTGTTCTGATTCGAAACTGCAACCGTAGTGTTCCATGCATGGATGTGATCAGATACTCAGTTCAGGTTCTACTCAATGTTTCAAAGGTAACTTAATATTTTCTTTTGCAGGTTTATAAGCAGTAGACTACTACTGCTTCTACTCCACAAGCAGTACTTGTTTATCCACAAAATTTCTGAACAAATCTGGAACAACAAAAGTAGTAGTTTTGAATAAAAATAGGTTCTGATTTTTCACTGTTATTTTGAAAACAGTTATTTATTTACCTTGTAATAGTTTTATGGAGGTTTTTGTGAAAAAAAAATTTCATGGCCTTAAGGCATTGCAAGGTACCACAAGTATTTTTAAATTTCTCTGAAATTATTCTAATTAATTTTTTTATTTTAAATGTAAAATCAGATTCTATGGGTTTCTAAACAAGGGAGGAAGCACAAAAGGCACCTTTTTATAGTCTGTTATGATTGTGTAAATACAGAAGCAATTTGTATTGCTTGGACACCAGTTCAGTTACAAATTTATTCTAGGGGAGAATATGAGCTTTGCTTTTTCCTCTAACCTCTAAGTAGTACCCTGTAAACTAAGGATATTGTAAAGATCCATCTATCAGGAAACTTTCATTCCTCTTTCATGTTTAACAGTATGAAAGAACTACTCAAGCAGTTTATGAAGCTGAAAATTCTATAGATACTTTACTAGACCTACTGCAAATGTACAGAGGCAAAGCTGGGGACAAAGTTTCAGAGAAGGGAGGAAGCATTTTCACAAAGACCTGTTGTTTGCTGGCCATCCTCTCAAAGGACTCAAAAAGAGCTTTGGTAAGACCTCAATGTTTTGGGTTTAATCATTTAATTTAACATACTTTTCTTGCATGTTTTAGTGGTGTTTGTAATATTTTTTTCTCTCCCATACCCGTTATGGCTGTAATATTAATTTTGACTAATCATTGGTTTAAAAAAAACACATTTTCAAGATGGTGAACACACTCATATTTTCTTGATTTAAGCTGCTTTTGAACTTCTAGTATTGACTGTGTGCTGTTTTCACATTTCCTCAGGAAATCCGAGGCATGCCAAGAACTGTTTCTTGCATCCAGAGCCTGTTTAAACTCACAGCTCGGAAACACAGGATGGATGCAGAGAGAACACTCATGAAGCAGAAAACAAGCACTGCCTTAGGTGGGAGCTGCTCTGTTCCAGTTACTCCTCTAAGAATAAAAACAGTTTCAAGGTAAGTGCTTAAAAATTAGACTTTTATTTCTGCTGTGACATTGAAATCTTTTAATCCAAGCTACTAATCTTTTCACAGGATTAAACCAGACTGGGTCTTGAGAAGAGATAACATGCAAGAAGTCGTGGATCCTCTGCAAGCAATTGTGATGGTGATGGACACACTTGGCATTGCCTGCTTCTGAAATGTAAATGATGTATAGGAAGATGTATTTGTACAATATGTATGTAGTAAATGGATAAATGATTTTGAGAAAAGCAAGTAAGTGTTAAACTACCCTTGAAAATGTTTTTTTAGGTTGGCGTTTTTGGTAACTTTTGGTAACAAAACATTTTTTGGTAACTTTTCATATTGCATACAGTTTTGAAACCCTATTTTGTACTACTGTCAAAAGCAATTGTACAATAAAATCTATTCACTGGATTTTACTGGAAATTTCACTGGTAATATATTGTTGTCACACAACTGTGAATATTACAAATAGCATGGGATTCTTCACTCTGATTAGATATTGTAGAATTCTATTAAAATTCTGTTTGTAGGGGACAGTAATGTCTGATCTAAAGAGGTAGAAAGGGAGGCTTGGGCTGTGGATTTTGAAACTGGCTGGTTTTGGGGAGCTTGAGTCTACTTTAGTGAGGGATCATGTGTGGCAGCAAGAAAAGAAAATATGATTTCTCTGTTTTGTAAACAATGCAGGATAATGATGGAACAACAAGACGTTGTAAGGGTGAATTCAGAAACTCTGACCTGACAATTTAAGGGAGGTGATGTGTAAGTTTTTTCTTACTATCATCAAGTGAGCAATACATACAAGCATGTATCTCCTCTGGCTGAATAGATTGTGTTCATCACAGCATCCCTGTTCATTCTGTTCTCTTCTGTGATCTCAGAACTGCATTTTCTTAGAGAAAGGCTAAGATAATGCAAACTGTAAAATTACACTCGCCTATTCCCAAATTTAAGCATTATATCTCTAATGATGCTAAATCAACTGACAGCTATTAGTGAGGTGACTGTAAATGAGGTTAATCTTTTTTTTTTTTTTCTTGATTTAAAAAATATTTGGAAGTGGCTTGCTATATTCAACACAACTCAGATAATAATAGTGGCTATGTTGTTCATGAAAGAAACTCCAAAATCATGCAACTGCCTGGTTTACTCAGGGTCTAGGCTGGAGGATGGGGGAGTTACCTTTTCCTCTGATTTCAGCCAAGGTAAATAATCTGATAACAGAATGCCCTTTAAACTTGGGACTCTGGAGGTTGTGAGGGGAACAGTGATCAGCAAGTTTAAATTGTTCCATAAGCTCATTGCCTGATTTCACTGTAAAATGATAAATTACAGATGGCAAAGTGTGTCAAATGGAAGTAGAATCCTGCCAGTCTAGTGCAAAGGTATTTGGAGAACAAATATAAATGAAAATAGTTTTTCCAGTGAATTAACTTGTTACAAAATACCATAGACATTAAGACATTTGTTGAATACCTTTGAAAATTCAGTTAATTATTTACAAAAGTAATACTTAGGGAGTTTTCACAGGTAGTGGAAACTGTAGCTGGAGAAAGTAATGAAGATGAGATTTAAAAGCTATTTTATCTTCCTAACTATGCTGTGTTCAGGCAAACTCTTTGCAGAAGGTAAATACACTGAATTCTATTGTACATTGAATCTAGAATATGCAGTATTGGTAGCTTAAATGCGATGTCTTTCATCTCTTTACTGGGTAAACACTTTTTAATTTTAAATACATTCTTTTGTGACATGGCTGGTGGTCACAATTCAGCTGCCACTGATTCCTGTCTAAGCCTCAAAACTGTAATACTGAAATGTTCAGACTTCAGAAGAAATTCCTTTAAAAATGTCTTAGCTTAGTGTCGAGGCACTTACACAAATTGAATTTTGTACTATTAAAACATTTTATATATTGAAGTGTCTTGGGGATTGAAATATTTTTTCTTTGTTACAAAGCAAAACAGTGGAAGTTAAATGGAACCTGCAGAAGTTATCTGGAGTGGCCTTGCCTTTTCTATCCCTTTTTTCAGCACCGATTTCTTCTTTTGGTTGTTTTTGGGTTTTTTGTTGTTTTTTTTTTTTTTATTTTGGGGTTTCTTTAAGTAACCTAATGTCATATTCAGCACTACTCTTTAAAAAGGTTTTCTCCTAGTACTGGGGATTGTTTGGTGTTTTTTTAATTGTCATTTCACTTGTTTTTTCTTCAATCTCCATTTCTTGTTCCTTTTCTGTTGACTGTTCTTAAATTCCCTTTCTTAAGCAAGCCTAACTCCTATATTGCCTCCTAGAAGCTTGTCCTGCTTTTCTGGTAACATTTTCTGAATTGAGGAGCTGAGGCACCACTAATCCTCATACTTATCACTGAATTTTACAGTAGGCATTGGTGTGTTTGTGCAGCAAAGTGTTCTCATGCTTCTGGGCAAAACAGTAAAATAAAGGTGTCCTGCATCAGTTTTGCCTAGCTCACATTAAGAGGTTTTATTCTACAGCTGATATTCTTGTGAACCCTAAGAGCAAAAGCTGATGAAATTGTAGTATGTCTTCATTTCAGCAGGTCTTAAAAGGCCCTTCATGCTTGTAAGTATTCAGAATTTTGTTCTTGTTTGAAAGCCTGAATCAGTCACGTTGATACTAGGTTAATTGATACAAAAACATTCATATCTGGGCTGAAATTTTTAGTGGGAAATATATTGATCTTTTTGCAGATATACCTTGTGATTTGCCACAGATAGAAAATGGAAACCTTGCCCAGTACTATTACAGTTTCAAAAGTTACTATTTCCCTATGCGTAAAGGAAAAAAGCTCTCCTATTCTTGTATGGTTGGTTACACAACTGAAAGTGGGACTCAAGACGGAAGAATAACTTGTACAGCGAAAGGATGGTGTCCAGTGCCACAATGCTACAGTGAGTTAACTATTCATCTCATTGCTTCCAGCTGGAACATATCCTGGCTGGTTTTCCTGGGACATAGAGGAAAAGGAGCTGCATAACAGAAGAGATAAAATGTACAGGGTGCAGTCATTTATGTCGAGACTACATAGGTTTATATATGGAATATTTTTACAATAATACATACTTTAAGGGCATATATTTTTTTATATGAATATAAAGATTTACAGTTTTCTTAGTCTGGGAAAACTATTAGTTTTCCTTTAGATGTATAACTTCTTGAGTCTCCCTAGCTCTAGATTCCTTGGCTGTATTCCATGTGATTACTGCTGGTCTGATGTATTGTTTGATGATTGGAGCAGAGCTTCTTCTATAGGTTGAGAAAATCAAATTAGATCAGTACAGCTACAAACCCTTTCTTTTGCTTACAGGAAAAAAAATATTCCATTCTTTCTTTCTAAACAACCTGTCCTTCCTTCAGGAAAATGCACCAGGCCTCTTTTGGAAAATGGCTCTTTTTACAGTACTGAAATAGACTTCAAAATCCATGAGAAATTGCAATACAAATGTAATCCAGGCTACCACACCCCAAGTGGTGCTACTGAAGATACAGTGCAGTGTCAGCCACAAGGATGGTCCTTCCAGCCAAGCTGTACTAAAAAACTTGGTAGTATTCTGCATTTTTCTATTTTCTAATTATTGGAGATGTATATAATTGCACTGTCCTTGCTGTACCTGTAGGGCCGAACTGCCTATGACAGGCTGTCATTTGAGTGCTCCTAAAGTAGATTCTCAGCTGTACCTCTGGGGAAAAACTTGTCAGGTTTCACATACTGCTGGTTTTGTGCATTTGTAAAGGTATGTAAAAATGATACATGTAAAATGAATCAGTAGAGATAAAATCACACTGTTTCAAATAAATCCATTGTTATACAAACTTTCTGTTCCAAGTGACAAGTGGAAAGCTTGTGCCAACAGCAACTGTAATATGTAGTTTTGTTATTTACCAAGATTTTGCCTGGGATATCGCCACTTGTAAGGTGTATCTAAGGGAAACTTTGGAATACTCACAACAAAAAGAGCAGTTAACATCATGCCTGTGCTTTTTTTTCATTGAGAATCATGCCAGGTGCCCAGGCTGCATCACGGCACCTACTCTCAAGCCATGCAGGAGGTGCAGCTGAACGGGACGCTGTGGTACTGGTGTGAGCAGGGATATCGCACTGCGGCAGGGAACGCCTCTGAGGCAGCGCTGTGCCTTGCACATGGATGGGCCCTCACCCCCAGCTGCACCAGTACGTCATCCTCTCTGAAAACTGATTTACTCTACACATAAAAATTGGCAAAGAGGCTTCTTTCATCAGCTGGTGGAAGGAGCCTTCCTCAATTGACTTTCACTGCTGTGTTTTCTTCCCAGGAATAACTTGCTCCACTTTGAGTGAAGTAGCTCATGGAGGTTTCTATCCTGTGAAGAAAATCTATGAAGAAGGAGATGTAGTTCACTTTTTCTGTGACAAACATTATTCTGTCACTGGATTTGATTTAATTCAATGCTATAATTTCGGGTGGTATCCAGACCCTCCAGTGTGTGAAGGTATCCTGTTTTTATAGTTTAACTGTGTAAAATTCTTGGAGAAAAGCTCTCACCTTCTTTCAGGAAATGAACATTTTATGAATGCAAAAACAAAAAAATCAGGGTTTGTATCAGCTTGTAACCTAAATGTAAATAGTTAGTCAAAGGGCAAGGAGCCAAGGTAGCAGGAAGGGAGGCAATGGTAATTGGAATTACATTTCAGAGAACTCTAACAACAGAGCAGATACTGCCTCTTACTGTTGCTTCTCTCAAGTTGTGTCTTGGAGAAGCAGGAATCAACAGTTACAGGGAATTTTTTGGACCCTGAAGCTCCTGAAGGTTTAACCAGGCCTGCTTAATCCTGCCCTGTGGGATGGGGATGTATCTCTTGAGAGGCATTAAAATAGAATTTTTAACAAGGTTCTCCAAAGCATGTAGTACTTTTCAGAGTTGTACAGCCACCCTAACCTTTACTTGTTTTGAACAGAATTAATTAAAAGATTGTCCTGAGGATAGAAACACACCCTTAGCAATTTCTATCACTTCCTCAGTCGCTGGGGGATAATGGAGAGTCTCAGGAAAGAAAGTTCCAAAAGAATGAAAGGTGAACCAGCTGAGATACAGAACAAAGCAGAAAGCAGCGCAAAACTTTACTACAGCTTACACTCCAACCCTGTGTTTATTGTCATGACACAGCGGGAACTTTTCTTGAGAGAGTGCAGAGAAGGTGGAGATGCTCAGGAGGATGAAAACAAGACCTAAATTTACTTTTGAGGATACAGTAATCACAAACTTAATTTAGAGATAAGAAATGGGCTATGATCATAGCATCTTTTGTAGCATTAGAATTAATACGTATTCTGCTTTAAATAGTATATGAATGGAGGGTATGGGAAATCTCTGTTTCCTGGTGTCCTATAAAGAACATTTTATTAAGTCTCTGTGGAGAAATTACAAATTTGTTTATAGCAGTACAATGACATAGTACTTATATTTTATATTTGTGGAATGAAAAGTCACTTGTTTGTTTAGGCCTCCTATTGTATTAAGAAAATTGAGAAAATTTTATGAAGAATTACTCTGGCCTAGCCAAAAAAGCCTTTTGAGTGAAAGGCTTGTATTGTGTATGGTGAGCTTAATTGTGTACTTGGTTTTGGTAAAAGAGAAAACAATATGCAATTTTTTATTTTCAGATGTAAAAAATAAATGTCCTCCACTACCATTCCATCATGGCCATATCAGCACAAACAGAAGAATATATCATAGTGGGGACAAAGTTCACGTACAGTGTACCTTGGGAAGGAGAGGATTTGAAGAAATCCAGTGCGAAGGAGGAAAGTGGACATCACCTTCTAGCTGTATTAGTGAGTGCTTCTGTGAAGGATGACAGCTGAACTGAAATAATTATTCAACCCATGCCTTAATATTCTAGAGAGTCTCAGTTTCTGTATCTGCAAAACTGTTATGCTTCCTCTGTTAAAAGGCTTGAGAGGCAAAGTGCTGCATATTTTGCAGGCAATCCATGATTCCCAGATTAAAAAGGATGAGCTAGGTGATTTCAGCTGCCACCTGTGACATCTCCCCTGGAAAACTGGGATTATTAAATTTTACAGTACATCATATCTGTCTTAGTATTTTAAAATGAGCTGTTTCTGTGAAAACTGGTTCTGGGTCTCTGCTATGATTACAGGAACTGTGGATAAACAAGAATCTGGGGTACCACCACCACTCGAGGCAGATGCAAAAATAAGGGCAAGCCAAACACATCATAATGAAGGTATGAGTAGGTGAACATTGCTCTTCTATTTAATAGGGACTCTCCAATCCAGTTATAGGCATTTTATGACTACTTTTATTCTTTTGCTATGGGACAGTTCCATATTCTTGAAAATACTTGCATGGGCTACAGATGTCAATGCAGCAAATAAATAAAAGGTCATTGTTGCTTATTTCTAAATTACTTCAATAAGTCTGCTCTGTATTTGTAATTTTGTTTTATACAGAGCACTTACTTTTTCAGTCATTTTGTACCCTTTAGTATTATTTGGACATGCAAATTCATTAGTATTTTGTTGCTCCTTTGTTTATTACTTCCAATGTGGGTTCTTTTGGCTTTTTTGAACCACACATGGATGAAACATTTCAAGTAACAAATAAGATAGTCTAAGTCACATAAAAAGAACTAATATGTATTGAATGTAAACCAGTAAGAGCCAAAAGTAGGCATAGATGTAAAGCATAGAGGGAAATAAAATCCATGTCTGCAATTCAGAAAAGCAAGTGTGGAGTTTCTGAAAATGAAATTTGGAAAAAAAATTATATTGGTTTATATCCTATTTGTTTGCAATTTTCTTCACTCAGTCTAGTATTGGTCTGATACTTCCATGAGTGTTAACCATGTTGTAATCTAATCAAGATTTAATTGCCTCTCTCTATCTCATATCAGAAGTGCAGCAAGACTGTGCCTCTCCACCTGTGATTAAAAATGGTGGTGTCCTCGGCCCATTATTGGCAAGTTACAAAAATGGTTCCTGGGTAGAATATGGTTGTCAGCATTACCACTTTTTGGATGGGCCCAGTACTGTTTACTGTGACCATGGAAACTGGACGGAACCACCAACCTGCTTAGGTGAGTCTTGGAAGGAAAAACAAGGTTTGTCATATGTAATATAAAAAGGGAAAAATGGAAGGAACCTCTAAATAATCTTTTCATTACCATCTTTTCTCTTTTATTGGAGTTAATAAAGATTCCAGAAATATGAGGATGAACCAAAACTAAATTTTTAGCAGGCCTCTCCTGCTGGGTATCCTCTGGCCTGTTCTTAAAACCACCCAATTAAATAGATTCTCCTGTTTCCTTAGTGAGCTATTCTAGTACATAGCTATCCCTGTTTCCTGGGAGGATTCTCCAATTTCTTTCTTCCATATGGTCCATTCAGTTAATTTCTTCCTGTCTTTCAGTAGGTGATTAGTAGGAATGGTGTGGCTATTCCAAAATGGCTTTTAGATCCAATTAACAAAGAATTAGAAATGACTTCTAGGACTTTCGTTTTTAAACTTTTAAACTTCCAGGCTTTATTTTTTTTTTTATTATGTGTCTTTATATATGCTGTTTCATCCTGACCTGGACTTTTAATTTTTTCTGTGCTTTTATGCATGCTGCTCAAAACACTAGAAAATTACCATTGCTAGCACATATACAAACAAGAGTTGTTTGTTTATCTTTCCTTCCTTCCTTCCTTCCTTCCTTCCTTCCTCTAATGAAATAATTCAATTTTTTTAACATCCTTTGGTAAATTGGCTCACCTTTTAGTTTGTGATGTACCATGAAAATGAAAATACACAATCAGTTTAGTTTTAATTGCATGTTTCTAAATGAACAGAAGTTATCTCATCTAGACTGAAAGATCCAGGTCAGCATTTTTATCTTAATACTCAAATTTAACAAATCTTGTGAAATAATGAAATCTTATTTCCTGTGAGTATCCAAATAAACCCATCATCCTTTGCATGTTTTCTGAGTTTTCTTTTCAACACTTACCTAATCAGACCAGAAAGAACACATGCTGATGTTCGCTTCAGGAAAATCCCATGCAAATTTGGTATTACACTGCTGCCACCAGACTGCCAGTAACTGAGTTCTCTTTGCCTTTCCCTCAGCAGAGCATCAATTAAGGGTCTTTATCAGCCAGTGATTCTCATGGGATTTGTAGAAATTTATTTTTGTAGGTGACCCTCTGTTAGGCTTTATTGACATTGAACAGTGGTTTTAGAAGTTAACAAGGTTACTCTTCTAATAGAAAGCTACACTCCCCAGTGTGATGCTGGCACTGGGTTTTAAGAACTGTCAGAAAGCATCCATTCCTTTTGCATGTGTTTGTTTTTTGTTATCACTTCAGACTGCTTCTTTCCATATTTTTATGCATCTGTAGTTCTTTGTCTTGCAAGATTCAGAAACATTTTAGAACTATTGACCTGGGGTTCTCTTTCTTCACTCCTACAAAAGTGAGCTAAGAAGTCAGTTAAGGGGGCTTTTTATTAAAATACACTTTTAATTCCTAGAACCATGTACTCTTAATGTAACTGATATGGACAGCAACAATTTAACATTGAAATGGAGACGGGAAGAATTAATTTTCCTACATGGAGATCTCATAGAGTTTGAATGTAAACAGGGATATGGTTTCCTCCAGACTGCCATTCCATCTCCTGGGAGGACACAGTGTGACCATGGCAGACTGAAATATCCAAAATGTGTTATTCAAGGTAAAGCAATATTTTTTTTTAATTGCATTTTTAATTAATCAATCTTAGATCTATTTAGAAATTATTTGCTTTGCTTTTTAGTGTGGGCCTGGAATCTGTTGTAAATAATCAGTGTTTAGGCTTCAACAATACATATGCACAAGGCAAATATATTGTTGAATATAGTCAAGCTTGGAAAAGTGATACACCTAACTTTTCTGGGGAAAGCTTTAGAAAGGAGGGGGAAGCTCATCTCTGAGCTCAGGAAACTGAAAGCTCTGTAGAAAGAGAGCTTCATTTAGATAAAGTTGTCAGTCTGTTAGCTTCTTCTTATTCAAATGTTTTTATTGTTACTGCAGCTGCTACAGAAAAATGTAGCTCTCCACCCTCTATTGCAAATGGAGCTCTTACTCTCCCAGCGCTGCCCCAGTATGACAGTGGATCTTCAGTTCACTATATTTGCTCTGACTATCATTTTTTGCAAGGCTCTGAGAAAATCTACTGCTCTGAAGGACATTGGACTTCACCACCAGTTTGTATAGGTAGGTGTGATAAATAAGATAAAGAAGCACTTATTTCTCTATATAATTCATAGCCTCAAGGAACAGCCTGGTAGTGACCTGTAAGAGCCATCTAGTCCAATCCCCTGCAATGAGCAGGGTTGCTAGAGCCCTGTCCAGCTTGACCTTGGAAGTTCTCAGGAATGGGGCAGCCACTGCCTTTCTGGGAAAAGGGAAAACAGTTCCAGTGTTTTACCACTCTCACTGGTGGTAATGTCTTCCTTATGTCTAGGCTGAATCTACCCTCTCTTAGTTTGAAACCATAACCCCCTGTCCTACTGCTCCAGTCACTACTGAAAAGTGTGTCTTCATTTTTCTTATAAGTCCCTTTTAGGTTCTGGAAGGGTGCAATGAGGTCTCCCTAGATATTTCTTTTTGCTAGGCTGAACAACCCCTGTTCTTTCTAAAATCAAATACTTATAATTTATAATATAGTATTATCAGCTAGAACTTTTAAATCTCAATTTCAGTGTCTTAAGTGACATATGGAAGTTTTAATAGAAGCAAGTTAAGCTCGTCTGGTGGATTTTTTATTTCCTTAAACTATGATATGCCTGCAGTATAAGAAGACAATAGGAAATACTTTACAGTGTAGCCTGATCAAAATATTCTGTTCCAAAAAGAATCAGTTTATTAGCACTGATCAAGTCTTTTCTTTTAGAGCCATGTATTTTGTCAAAAACTGAAATGGAGAAAAATAATGTGCTGCTGCAAGCATTCTATGCAGACCAAGTTTACTTTTACCATGGGGATTATGTTGGATTTTACTGCAAACAGAACCATTTTGGAGCAGAATCTGGCACAACTTTATTTCAAGTACAGTGTAAGAGAGGAAAGCTGGCATATCCAAGGTGTGTTGAAAGAAAGCAAGTATGGACTTGAGGAAAACCTATAGGAAGGGTATGTACATGTTCTTTATCTCTTATTAACAGGTGAATTAGGGTGTCCTCACATTCTCCAGGTCACTCCACTCAGCTTTGGGGAATGAGTGCTGAGTCTGAGCTGGAGGGGGATGGAAGAGAAAGGCCTTTGTGGGATGAGGATGAGCAGTGCATCACAGGGATGCAATATTGGCATACACATGGAAAAAGATGAAGGAAGGAGTTGTACATCTTAAGAGCACTTATGTCTCCCTTCACAGTTAAGGAGCCTCTAAAGGACTGAACTTGAGGAATGATATAAAACAGCAAGTATAGAAAAAAGTTTTTAAGGGATCTGTAAAACTACTAAAACCTAAAAGTATACAAATTTACTGAGAAGTCATTATTTTTAAAACTATTTAAAAATATTAAGATCCATCCAAATTATACAAATCTACTTTGTATGATTTCCTATGACACCTAAATATTGATACTCTTAAGATTTTGTGTCAAGTTTTGGCTTCACAACCTCGGACCCGGGCCAGCCAGGAGTGGTGTGGCAAATAAACAGGACGGGCATGGTTGGGTGACCCAAAAAGTAAAACTGCTTTAATGGCAAAATAACAAACGGCAGAAGGTGAACACACAGCATAGGGTCAACCACAAAAGGTGCAAAAACCATGGGTACAACAGTATATATAAGGAAGATCTGAGGTAGATCTGAAGGCAGGGTTCAATTACAGACTGAGATTATGAGTATTAAAAATAACGTGCCAAATGACAATCAATCAGGGATGAGAACTAAGAACATTCTGGAAGCATAACCTTATATGAACAGGCTTGCTAACATCTCACAGTCTTAAGCTGATGCCAAGCCAATTCCATCTCTACATATCCCACTTCCTTTTGAACAATTAAAATTTCTTGAATAGACTTCCTGACAACCCTTAAAAAAAGTTATTAAGCAAGGTAACATTAACAATGCAACAAAAATAACTGTATAAGAACGAGCAAACCTGTTTTAACCAGTGATAGCAACCTAGGTGCAAACCCCAGTTTTTGAGAAGTTCACTCAACCAGTCATTTCCATCTTCAACTTGTGACTTCTTTACTCCCTTGCTACAGTACTTGGATGCTCCTGTGTATTGACCCACTGTGGCTGGAAGGTTCATGCAACACATGCCCTCAAAGTCCTTGCAGCCACGTCCAGGCACTAGCAGCAGGGAATCTGTGATGTTTGCCATTGTCTCTCAAATGTGCTGCTTCGGTTGTGGGACTATCCTCCTTAAGTGAGGAGCAGGATCTTGAATATTCCAAGTACTGTAAGAAGGAGTCCTTTAAATGTTATCTCTTGGAAAATAATCTGTAAAACAAAGCTGCACAATAAAAGGTAAAACAGTTAAGATATGTTGTTTGTAGATCTTTTTTTTAACCACTGATCTTGTGTTCTTTTGGGGATTCTTCCTGTGGTTGTTCACAGAGTGGATACAGGTCAGGCTTTACATTTTGGCTGTGATCCACTGGGGTCCTCTACCTCTGAAAACATAAGCATATCTCCTCCCCCAGGGAATTAAAAGCCAACAATTGGAGGGTTAGGCTCCATAAATGAATTGTTCAAAAACTTAAAAACACATGCAACCCCACTGAGCCTCTCTGTAGTGGACAAGGTCTCTAGTCCCCCCTCTCTTGTCCCCTCAAAAACAGCACAATCATCAACATGAAACTGAACAGAACAAACAAAGCTAACATGATCCAAATCTCTGTTTCCCGTGGCCCAAGATTAAAACCATCTTCATAGGCCAGTGAGGCAGTCCCAACCAAACTTATTTCCTCATCTTCTTCTCTCTTCTGGACCAGAAACAATGAACATAAAGAATTCTTTAAAACTTTGAACATACAACTTAACAAACATGGTAACACAATTAACATAACAACAGGAGAAAAGGTCAAATTCAAAAACAAAACAGTCTTTTCTGTTTGGGACTTATTTTAAACTTTCATTCTAGGTTTTATACTTCCACGTAATCTGCTTGTTTTCAATGATTTATAATTTTTTGAGACTCAACATAAGTCTATCATTGAAGACTAATATTAATTGCTCGGGACATATGGCACAGCACAAGGATTTAAAAGTGTATGCCCTGGGTTTTACTCAGCATGGTATATTTTTCCCTTTGAAGAATCTATGAATAATCAACAAATTAAAGGTGACAAAACCAAATGTTATATTACCATTATCCAGAGTTATTACAAAGCAGTCCAGTCAAAATAAGATGATAAAGTCTAGGTAAATATTATGAATATTGTATTAACATATGTATCAGTATACTCAGTTGTAAAAACCTAACATTAAAAGCCAGACATAAATATAGAAGGTCTTTATGCAAACCTGTGTGTCAGTTGTAGTCAGTTGTGGAGGTATCACGTGGATGGATGCATGTACAAAGCCATTCTAATATTACTAACAGATTAGGAGTGCTTTGGTAGATTTGATTTTGTGGGGTTGTGGTATTTCTTATTTCTTAATTTGTGGCAGTCAAAGATCTAAGCTCTCTACCCTACACGTAACATATTCTGTTGAACAAGGCAAAACGCTTTGAGACAATTCTAAGTTTTTTGAGAGTTATAGCCCATGCTTTGTTTAGGTGCAGTGACTGTTTATTGAATTAGCACTCCCAGATTTGGATATCAGAAAAATGCATTAGATAATTGTCAGTCAGTTTTGGTATTTGGTGGTATTTTTATGCTGCCTTAATGGCATCGCCTGAGATTTTCTGGGTATAAAAATATTCCAAATTGTAGTCTGTGATAAATTCCCAGGAACTGCTCTTTAAATCCCCATAGTAAGAAAGTTTGTTAGAAATATTCTTATGTTTAGGTTGCTGTTCTGCATGATATATTAACAATTGTTATATAAATTTTTGAGCTATAAGGAAGACATTGTAAACCTGAAAATAAATCATTACTAAGATTTTGCAAATGATTCAGCTTTGCTAACTGTAAATAAGATGCCAACAAGCAGTTAATAACCCTGAAAGCTATGTTCTACTAAGAAGCAGCTTGTCATATATATAGAGCAATGAAATAAACTGTTTGAAGTCAAAACAAAATGCAGATATAAAAATAAACAGACACTAGGTATTAATGAATTGGAAGAATCCCATATAGAAACTGTCATATACTAAACCGTGTAAACCTTGCTGCATGGAAGCAGCTGGAATCATCTGTTTGCAGTAGGAATAATAAAGTCCACACCTGGTTCTGAATGAAATTTCTCCTGACATTGGAAAACTGCAGGTCATTTACGTGCAGTGCAGCCACATAAAGAAAAGTGAAAAGTCCAAGAGAGATGGCATCAATTCCACAAAGCAAACCTTCATTATAGTTGTGTAGGTCATGGTCAAACCTAGGTAGTTCTCTGTTAATCCAAAATTTACAGCCCGGCGTCAGATGGTGGTTGCCGAGCAACAGAGTTCGTCGGAGGTGATGCTGAGTTTGAGCTGCGGTGGGAGCGCGGCCCCGCTCCGCTCCAAAGGGGCTCGGCTGCGCTGTGGCCCCCCATTTCTGTAGGAGCTGTCGGAGGACACCCGACCGCGGGGGCCACGGCAGCAGCGCCGGCCGGAGCGGAGGTGACAGACGGGGCGCTCGTTCGCCGGCGGTGGCAGCGCCACCCCGCCCCAGAGCTGTCGGTGGCTGCAAAGCCGTGCCGCCGAAAGGGGGGAGACGATCGCTGTCCCCCACCTGCCGGGGTGTCTCGGTCCCGGCACGGTGGCTGCTGCCCAGGGCCCAGTGCCTGCAAGTGGCCCGAGGTGGAAAGGCTGCACTGCAAGGGAGACAGGGCGGAGCTGAAGGCGGGATCCCTCGACAGACAGGCAAGTTGGCCGAGGGGTTGATAGTTTAGCTGACTTCTTGAAGTGACCGTCGGTGGTAAGTCGTTAAGGCGGCTTTTGGAGTCTAATATGGGGGACCGCTTGTTGTTAGACAGGGAAGAGGAAGGACGAGGAAAAAGAGCAGGAAGAGGAGGGATGGAGCGGGAAGGATCAGAGATGGTGCCAGCACTGCCATCTGGGATCCCTGGTGGAGGGGAGCACAGGTGGACGCAAGGACAGGCGAGCCAACGCTTCCAAACCCGTGTTCCACTCCAAGGCGGTCCGAGGTGCGGGAAAGAGGGGAAAACGGGACAGCAGGAGCTGTGAATCACACAGGCTCCTGTGTTTCCAACAGGCTCTGATCTCGTGTCCCACATCCAGGGTCAGAGGGATAGGGGATAGTCTCAAATCAGGAAATGGTTGTGAAGCTAGAATCGCAATGTGAGGTGGGGAGAGAAGTCATGGACGTCTCCTGCTCTGGTCTGGCTGCCGCCTGCTCTGTGAAGGGGAGCTCCCCGCCCAGGGATGTGCGGGAAGGGCAGCGGCACTTCTCGAGTTTTAATGTTTCTAGTGTTGCACGGAAAACAGGGAGCATGCAGGGATCTTGCTTTGCTGTTAAACCGTAAGCTTCACCCCCACCGAATCCCAGAAGTCTCCATATAAATGTTAGTGCCTGCTGCACCGATAAAGTTGTGATAAACCCACTTTATGGTGACTTCTCCCGACTTCCTTCCCGTGAGCTGTTTAACTTAAAACGTCCACAGCCATCCCATTCTACAGTCAGCGTTCTGGAGCCCATCTTAAAACTTGGATTGCGATAAGATAAGACCTTCTCGGTTAGGATGGGGTGACGGGTGGAATGTCCCCTTTCCGCTTACCTGCAGCTCCTGCAGAGGTTCCTGTGTGGGCTGGTTGCTTCTCTGAGGGCCTCCCAAAACACCAAAAAATCTGGCCAGGCCAGGCAGGATCCAAAATTCTCCCGCATGTCACATCTCCCCAGAGCTTATCTGGCTCTATCACTTCCACCTGCACCAGGAGTGGGTCACACCCCAGGAGCAGGATGACCAAGGTGCCACTACAGAATTTGCTCTACAGCTTTTTTGGCTGTCAGTCTGGGCTCTGAGGAGACAAGGACAAGAGGGAGGTCTTTTGCATGGGATAATAGAGGATTTATTGCTCTGGGGAATCTTGGGGGCAAAAGACAGAAAATGCGAGCATGCAACAGCTGAAATAGGGAGGCTGTTCAAAGGGAGGGTACAAAGCATCAGTTAATTGGAGATATCCTGGGGAGGGTAAAAGGCAGGGTTCATAAAATCATCCTCCAATTAGGGAGGCGGGGGGGAAAGTTGGGTCACATGGACTAATCAAGCATTGAAGTTTAGGGGATTTCTGAAGTGGAATTCCAAACATGCAGTGGGCCTAAGGCAGATTGACAGGAGACTCAGGGTAGATTGACAACATGGGGTGGGAGGGTCTCATTTGGACCAAACCATCAACTTGGGCAGTAACAGAACATCCCATTAACAAGAAACACACTGCAACATCTCCCTGTTTTCTGTTTAAGAAGGAGAGTTTTGGCATTGAGGAATAGATTCTGATTGGGGGTACACATTTCTCCACCGGGACTGCTGTGTGGATACTGCTACATGATTGACATCAACACAGTAAACATTAACTAAAAACATCTGACATATCATTGGGAAAAAGAACAGTCAGGGATAATCTGACACAATCAATTAGGGAATCGGGTTTTCCAGTTCCTTTGCGCCGGTGCCTCCGGAGGGAAGCCACATCTACATCTTTGGTGGACTGACCTGATCGTGGTACAGGCTTAGGGATGTGTGGTTTGACCCACTTTTGAGGGACCCATCTCAACCCAGAGGGCATGGACACAAGCGTATCCCCAACCCTAAGTGATTAACTCAAATGGGCCCTCTACTTTTGCTGTCTCAGGACTCTTCATTAAAACTAGGGGGGTGTTCTCTCAATTTCAGCTGTGTGTTACTGCTGAAATGCTGAACAACAGGCAGATTCAAGGTGTTCAAATAAGCAGTTTAGAAAATTTATGGTACACAGTGCCTTACAGAGCTTAATCTGTGGTGGGTCACTGGTGGTATTGCTCTGCTGCTGCTCTAGGACTCTCTTGAGCTACCAATGTGTTTGCTCAATGATGGCTTGACCTGTGGGGGAGTACGGGATGCCCGTTTTATGGTTTACTCCCCATTTCTGCAGGAACTCCTGGAGGGCCTTGGAGGTATATGTGGGACCATTATCCATTTTAATCTCTTTAGGGAGCCCCAACACAGAGAAGGCCTGCACTAGATGTCTTTGGGCATCTGTGGTCTTCTCCCCTGTGTGGGCAGAAACATAGACCGCTCTGGAGAAAGTATCCACTGAAACATGGACATACTTCAGCCTGCCGAACTGCGGGACATGAATCACATCCATCTGCCACACCTCACAGCTGTTGAGGCGTCTTGAATTTACACAGACACTCAAGGTTGGTGCTGCATAGCTTTGGCAACTGGGACATGTAGCTACAATGGCCTTGGCCTGGTCCCGCTTTAGATGGAATTGGTGTACCAGGTCAGGCACATTCTGATGGAGTTGTTGATGGCTCAACTTTGCCTGCTGAAGATGTCTGGCAGGTTGACCATCTCAGCTGGGGCGGCCAGGGCGTGTGCTCTTCTGTTCCCCTCCATGATGAAACCTGGCAGGTCAGTGTGTGACCTCACATGCATCACATAGAAAGGTTGCTCTCAGTGGGAAACAAGATAAACTAATTTTGAGAGTAAACTAAAGAAGTTAGGATTAGAAACCTCCTTTAGAACAGCATTCTTGGCTCTAGATACTACCCCTGCTACATAAGCTGAATTGGTGACTAGATTAAAAGGTTCAGAAAACATCTTGAAGGCTCTGATGACTGCATCTAACTCAATAATTTGAGGGGAGCCCCCAACCTCTTTAACATCTGTCTCCCATTTCTGAGTCTGAGGATCCTTACAGGTCATCACTGACTTGTGGGATGCTCCGGACGCATCTGTGAAAACTGTCACAGCATTGAGTGGCCTCTGACTTTGTTTTCCCTTGGCGACTAATTGGAATGCTGAATTAAATAACTTATGTCCAGGACTATGAATTGAAATTTGTCCTGGGTAGCTATCTAGAGCAAATTGGAGTGTCTCATTTTCCCTAAGTAAGTGCTCCAGAACCACTTTTTTAAACTTACCTGATGTTAGGGTAAGTGGTAGATGGATGCATGTGAAGTCACACCCCACCAGTTCTCACAGTCTTGCCCTGGCCTTCCAGATCAGTTGAGCCATTAACTCTTGTGGTCCTGGTGATACTTTTGGAGTGCTGGTGACTGAGGAATACCCACTCTATGATCAAGAGTGGATCCCTCTGGCCCTGATCCCACCAGAAAATCAGGCCATGGAGGTGTGGCAGTCTTCCTAAAACAATAAACCGCAAGTCAGGCAGGCAGCAATGAGCTCGTTTTGTTGACATTGCCTCTTGAGCTTTCTCCAGAGCTGGCTTGGCCTCTTGGGTTAGGACCCTAGGAGAACTCAGCTCCTCTCCCCCTTTCAATAAATTGAAAAGGTGGGCTAGGTCTTCTGTTGTTAAGCCCAGCCAGGGTCAGACACAATTTAAGGACCCACACAGCTGGTGGAGATCGGCTCAGGTTTTTGTGTTGTTTCTGATAGTCAGTATTTGAGGAGTAATGGTCCTCTTGCTAATTTGGAGCTCCAGATACCTCCAAGGGGCCATCCGTTGAACTTTATCCTTTTGGAATTTGAATCCTGCAGCAATCAAAACATTGACAACTAGATCAAGCACCTGCTGTAGTATATTGTCATTTGGGGCACACACAAGCACATCATCCATACAGTGAAGTTTGATGGTTTCTCTTGTTTTGGCATGCACTGGGGACAATAATGAAGCAATGTATCACTGGCGAATACTGGGACTGTTTTTCATGCATTGCAGCAAGGTTCGCCAATGGTAGAGCTTCATTGGTGCTTCTTGATTGATGGAGGGACCTGAGAAGGCAAACCGTGAGGCATCAGCAGGGTCAAGGGGAATCTGGAAGAAACAGTCTTTTATATCAATAACTGCCAAATTCTAGGTTGGGGGGAGCATCAACGGGAAGGGTATTCCTGGTTGAAGAGACCCCATGTCTTCAATGACTTTGTTAATTTCTCTAAGGTCCTGGATGAGTCACCACTTGTCCTTTCCTGGCTTCCTGATAACAAAGACCAGGGAATTCCAAGGGCTAGTAGTTGGCACAATGTTGCCTTTTGCTTACTTCTCTTCTACCAATTCATTGAGCGCCTTCGATTTTTGTTTATTCAGCAGCCACTGATCTACCCATACTGGGTGCTCTGTTTTCCAGTTCAGCTTCTGGGCATGGTGCTCATCAGCAGCCGCTATGAAAAATCCTGAGGGGTTTTTGGGATTTCAATTTTCACTCCCCATTGGGACATGGCGTCTCTCCCCCACAGGGGAACTTTATAGTCTAAAACGAATGGGCATAAGCTGGCCAATTGCCCATCTGGCCCTTCAATTTGGACGATGCTCTTAGATTGTTTGGCAAACTGGGCACCCCCAATGCCCTTTACTTTACCTATCACGGGTCGCAATTCCCAATGTGATGGCCATCTGGTGGTTGGGATGATTGTCACATTTTCCCCTGTGTCTAACACTGCATCGAGGTGAAGGTAATCTTGGTAAATCTCAAGGTAAACTCCTTGCTGGAGTCCACACCCTATCCAAGGCTTGTCTTCTCCAATGACTTCTGTCCAGTAGACACCAGGTGAAGAATCATCCATTGGCAATTCATTTGGCATCAGAATAGCCTGGGCGATGATTTGGCCCTGTGGCATAAAGAAGGGTGGGTGGACACAACGCACCATGAGAACGAGTGCCTCCGGCTGTAATGTTATGATTGCCAGAGAGATTTCAATCTCTTAGGGTGTGTGCTTGGTGTCCCCAATAATGACATACTTACAGTCCAGTCTGGCAAATAAGTCCTTGTCAAATGGGTCAACTGACATGACCTGCCAGTTGTCTGTATTAAAGAATCTGTTTTGTGTAACAACTAGCTTAAAGGGAGCTTGTGGCTTCCAAACCTTCTCTAGGTCTCTATTCTGACCTGCTTAATTTTTGTCTACACGCAACGCAGGTCCACGCTTCCCATCTAGTTTTTTGGAAGTGGTTGTCCCCGTCCCCCCTGAGAACTTATTGGTTTATTTTGCAGAAGCTGCCTCTTCAGGCAAACTTTTGCTGTGCGTCCCTCCTGCCCACAGTTAAAACACTGAAAAGGCTGTTGGTGTGTTTTTGGAGTAGCAGCAACAGCTGCTTTCTCCATGCTGTCTCCTTTTCCTCAAGGCTCTGGGATGGTGGCTCTCTTGGTGCAGGCTTCAATGATCAACTCAAGGGTTGGAGGCAGTTCAAAGGGCAGGCGTAGGATGATCTTCTTGCAGATGTCATTAGCATTTGCTTGGGCCACCTCCATTATTATCTGTTCCTGTAATGGCTGACTCTCAACCTGTCTCTCCACCTCGACTCGGAGCCTTTCAACAAAATCTATAAAAGCCTCAGAGGGAAACTGTTTAATATTCACATAACTTTGCTTAGGTTTTTTTGTGGGCACAAGGATAAAGGCCTTCTCTGCAGCTCTGTACCTGTTCTAACGCAAGTTGTGGTATTTTTCCAGCCTGTATTCTAGTTTGTGACCAATCCCCTTCACCACTTAAGTGGTCCATTGAGATGTTGTTATCTGCATCAATAGCACAGTCAGGGTTTTGCAAGAGCTCAGGAATGATTTCCCATAATAATCTCTTCCATGTCCTCTCCCACAACAGATATTCTGTTTGGGTTAGAAGACATGCAAACAAATCTCTGATATTATCAGGAACTAGAGTGTTTGAGGAAAAGGCTTTTAAAATACCTTTAAAATATTCACTTTTTCCTCCCAAACTCCTCCTGAGCCTTGCAAAGCTCCTTTTTATGCTGATAATCAAAAGGTTGCCACTTAGGGGTTCCTCTTGCTCAGATATAGGTAACAGGTGCAGTAAAGTGGATGATCTCCTATTCCAGGTTCTGTTTTTTAGTCTCATGGCTTCCAGTTCCCATCGTGGGAACCTGAAGCTGGAAGAGGATGAGAGGTGCCAGAGAAGGAGGAGGGAACAGGGGTGGGACAGCAATTGGAATGGGAGTTGCTATCCACAGGTGACATAATGGGAACACATGATGTCATGGCATGGGAGGCATAGCTGGTGGAAAGGAAGGGGGATTACCTGGGGAAGGGGTGGAGTTTGGGGAGAGGGGAGGAGAAGGAGGGGCATGAGTAGGGGTGGGGTCAGGGGATAGGAAGAGGTTGGAAGGAACAGGGTGAAAGGATTGTGGGAAAAAGAAGCACAAGGTGGGGGCCGAGCCATGTGGCTTTCAACATCTTGTGTCTCTTGAGGGTCATTCTGTGGGGCAAGGGAGGACTCAGGGAAAACTTGTGAGTCTCCTTTAGATGTGATTTTAATGTGATTTAATGATTTTAATGTGAGGGGCATTAACTTGATCTGGAGGATTAACAACTGGGAAAGAGGGATTTAGGAAAGGGTCCTTGACAGTGTGGCCATCGCTCTCAAGGCAATGGTCCCAAGAATGCTGTGGGCGGCCAAGGAGTCGGTGCCTCTCCTGTGCTTCATCGCGGTTTGCCTGGCACAGGCTTCCCGATGCAAGGGACAAGGATTTAGGATCAGGGGACAGGGGAGGTGAGGGTGTTAGTTTGAGCCTTTCCTCCACTTTCTTTTCTTCAGCCATCACTGATGGAATTAGCACAAACAATGAAAAGAATTTAGCAACCGATGTATCACCTTTAATGTCAAAGCTGTTAATTTGCTTCCAACTACATCCCAGAAGGGGATGGTTGGTACTTCCTCTGGGGATACCTTTGGAAAGTAGAAGAAAAGCCACTGAACAAACTTTTTTAACAACCCTTTTGAAAAATTTATTTTCCCACCATCCAGGGTACCCAAAATTTGAAAATAAATCCCTCTCTGCTGTGCTGACAATTTCGCACCCATTTTCCTTGATGTTAAGCTGCCGGCACAGCAAAAATCCAGCCTCCCATGCAGCAAAAGAAACAATTTAACAAACTAAAGATAAAAGTTCCAGGGCCAATCTCAGGGACAGGGCGGTTTCCGCAGCCAACTATCATGGCCTGTGGGACAGTGGCTCCTCTCTACCACCTCCAGCGCTCAGTGCACCCTTCCCACAACTTGTGAGCACCCTCAGCCTAACTTGGGGTGTGCTCACTTTCCTCTGGCCTACTGGGCAGGGGTCACAGGGAAGTCTTCCTCAGGGAAGTGGTCCCCTAGATGCTAGAGGGTTATTGCTTCCTCCCACCAAGAGCCACCAGAGAAAAACTGATCTGCTGCACTCAGAGGCAGCTGATGGCCAGAACTTCTTGGATAAAATCCACAGTTTGTCTGTGGGGTCCATTCACAGGGCCCCACATTGGGTGCCAGCTAATGCATGGGCTGGAGCTTATCTGGCTCTATCACTTTGGCCCGTGCCATGAGTGGGTCACACCCCAGGAGCAGGATGACCTGAGGTGCCACTTAGAGCACTTACTCTACAGCTTTTTGGCTGTCAGTCTGGGCTCTAAAGGAGACAAGGACAAGAGGGAGGTCTTTTGCATGGGATAATAGAGGATTTATTGCTCTGGGGAATCTTGGGGGCAAAAGACAGAAAATGCAAGTGTGCAACAGGTGAAATAGGGAGGTGGTTCAAAGGGAGGGTACAAAGCCTCAGCTGATCAGAGATATCCTGGGGAGGGTAAAAGGCAGGGTTCACAAAATCATCCTCCAATGAGGGAAGTGGGGGGAAAGTTGGGTCACATGGACTAATCAAGCATTGAAGTTTAGGGGATTTCTGAAGTGGAATTCCAAACATGCAGTGGGCCTAAGGCAGATTGACAGGAGACTCAGGGTAGATTGACAACATGGGGTGGGAGGGTCTTATTTGGACCAAACCATCAACTTAGGTAATAACAGAACATCCCATTAACAAGAAACACACTGCAACACCTGCAGAAAGGGAGTTGTTTACCATTGCAGCACTCCCTACTGATCAAATCCAACACAGGAGACCCTGAATATCACGGTCCCTGGTCCCTGTTCTGGGTGCTATTTGTCGCGTTTCAGCTTAGCAGCCCCAGACCCAGGCCAGCTGGGAGTGGTGTGGCAAATAAACAGGACGGGCATGGTTGGGTGACCCAAAAAGTAAAACTGCTTTAATGGCAAAATAACAAACGGCAGAAGGTGAACACACAGTATAGGGTCAACCACAAAAGGTGCAAAAAACGTGGGTACAACAATATATATAAGGAAGATCTGAGGGTGGGACTGAAGGCAGGGTTCCAATCACAGACTGAGATTACAAATATTAAAAATAATGTGGCAAATGACAATCAAGCAGGGGAGAAAACTAAGAACATTCTGGAAGCATAACTTTATTTGAGCAGACTTGCTAAAATCCCACAGTCTTAAGTTGATGCCCAACCAGTTCTATCTCCACAGTTCTGCCCGAGAACAAGTGGGGCTACAGCAGTGAAGAAAATCCAGGAATATGGACAATGTTTGCCTTGCATCCATTTTAATCTGTTTTAATAAAAAATCCACTCTAAGGGTATTTTCTGTCTATGTCTAAACTCATCTGTCTGTAGAATCATAATATATATGCTGCTCTGAGTTTCCAAGGCTTTTACAAGAGTTACATGAATGAATAAAACAGAAAAAGAAATAAAAGCATTCAGGAATAGACAAATTCTGCTTATTTAGTCAAAACCTAGTCAAACAATAGGTGTAATAAAAGGATGATAAAAATACTTTACACAGTATATATAACAGTAATACTCTTCCTCTTCCAGAGCAAACTGGGGAAAATGGAGTGAAAGGGATTAAAATGCCCTCACTGGAACAGCTGTTGAAAGCAGAAATCATTTACCCCCATTACTGGCTGTGTTGGCTGTGACCACATGGCAGGATGAGGGGGATTGCAGACATGAGGGCAACATCTTGTTGATGAACTTTGAGGCAAAGAATGCATCAAATACTCAAGCTTCATATGGGGGTGCTGCCAGTAAATCACCTACCTGTTTTAATGACATGCCACATTTTCTTATTGATTGTTTTAATCCTGGTGTAGCAATAGAATACTTTCCTGTGACCCTTGGTGTCCCTTGTAAGTGCCATTCTGAGCTTCAGCTTTTCTAACATTATCCATACATGTCACATCAATGCCATGGACAACTCACCTCAGAGCCTGTTTTTTCCTCAATCCCCTGTACATTGATTTCTGCTTCAGAGAACTCTGCGAAGTCTCTGATGAGATAAGCCAGTCCAGGGAGATGAGTTTTTCCTCCTGAACTAAATAATCTTGTGCTTGAAGGATTCTGTGCTTCAAGACCTATGAGCTTTTCTGGACACCTATGACTCCCAAGCAATCCCATTATGGTTGCTGAAAGCAGGCAAGGAGCACAGTGCCTCTGTGAAACTAGCTCTCACTCTGGCCTGAGAAATCATAAGGAGGAATCCAAACAGTCCTTGGAGAAGGACAACAATCTTTGCAGGTGTTGTTTGGATCCATGTTGTTTACTTGCAAGAAACAGTCAAGGGGTGTAATTTGTAATTGTCCAATAATAGTGATGTGTTGGTTTAATGACCGATGAGAGTTTTACCTCTTGGACCTTCTCGGACCTATCTATAAAAGAAAATATGGAATAATAAACTTTGCTGTCTTGTGACATTCATCTAGAGAGTCTGTCATACTGCTTTGCTGTTTCCAATATAGCGCGACGTCCCATCTCCTCTTTTCTTAAATAAGTCGGAGTCTGCTCTCCTAAGGTGCATGAGATACTCTGGTACTTGCTTTTTTCTCTCCCTTCTAAATCAGGAAGTGCATTAGCACATGGCTACCACAGCCAGGCTGCCACTGATTTCCACCATGCACTGTCTACTTGTTTGTGAAGGGCAGATGGGGCTGGGGGTGGCACAGACTGTATCAGGAACTAGTCCCCACCTTCACCTATAAATCCCAATTACTTGCAATTACTTTCACCCTAACATCTTGCCTTTGCAGGCAAGATCTGGATCAAGTCCACCAGAAGAACTAGTTCTAGCTAGAGACTTCCTTGAGTTGTTCAAAGGAGACTCCTCTTTCTTGCTCTTTCTGCTCAAGCATGCAGGACACTCATTCCAGGCTCATTTCCGAGCAAGTAAATGGAGAAAAAGGTAGGACTAGACAAGGCACAACACGCTTTGTGTGCTAATAATCAAATTAGCTGTCAGCTTTAATTCTTGTCTCAGTATGCCACCAAAGCCAGCCTGTTTTCAGGACACAATTGTTAATAAGATAACAGTGAGATCAGCATAGAATAGATAAAATGCAAGCACAACCCTTTGGCTGCATAATATGTAAATACGTTTACAAAACTAGATCTAATGTGGATAATATGAAAACAACCATCCAATAACAAAAACAACAAATTCCAAGACAGAACATTGGCTAAGCTGCAAACAAAGCACAGCAAAATGGGAAACACCAGGAAAAGTTGAGCTCAAATCACCCAGTTGGTTGAGGGCTCTTTCATTACCACAGCTGGGCTCCCTCATGCCATTTCCATTTACCCAAACCACGATGATTCTGCATAAAGAGAAAAAAAGGGGAAAAGACATGAATACCAATCCTGACAGTCCCCAGGGGCTCCTCAGAGCAGGGGACAGGCAATTTCAGCAGAACTGCCTCCTACAACCACTGCCTCATGTCTTTGGCAGTGAGCACTTGCCTTCACACTCAGGATATGTAATCACTCCATCCAGGCACTGTGCTCTGAATTTCTCCATCTGGGAAACCTGCCGATACCCACGCTTGCACTCAAAGACAACAGAGTCCCCCGAGTGATAGTAATGGCTCGGCTGGCTGGATGACTGCAACTGAATATTGTTCTTTTCCACAGTGTTCCTATCCAGGGCACAGTTCCCTGCAAAAAAATACATCTGTTATTTGCCTGTAGATCTCACACTGGACAACTGATGCTCTGTTGGCACCCCCTGAGTACCCTTTCCCCAGCAGTCTCCCCAGCTCAGGTGTGCTGGGCAGTGACTTCCTGGGGGCAGTATCCCTCCATTCCTGCAGATTCCAGGATTCCACACCATGGCTCACAGCCAGGAAAGGCAAGGGCTTTCTGCTTCCCTTCAGCACTAAAAATGCAACAGAGCAGGGATGCTGAAGAGGGAATGACTTACTTCCTAGTGTGCACCGTGGGTATTCCAATGTCCCTTCCACACACTGTACTCTGAAGCTGGATGTACTTGGGTCTTCCACATATCCCGGTTTACAGCGGAATTCAATATAGTCACCCGATGTGGAGTACAGCTTGGTTTGTAAAACCCATTTGAGCTCAATGTTGTTTCTGTCCATATCTTCTTCTGATGCCGTACAGGCCACTTTAAAAAGTCAAGAGTGTCAGCACTTCATACAGAGACTGCACATGTAACTGTTTTGCTCCTAGAGCCCCTAGAGAAGTTCTTAATATCAAAAAAGGCTTCCAAATATGTGCTCTGACCCTCTGTTACAACAAAAAAGACATTCACATCCAAGCTAAAGGGAAAACAAAAAAGCCCTGGGAGAAGCCTTGTCATACTGACACAGTCACACAGGGTGAGAATGAAGCACAGGTGCGGAAGACACCAGGCACCACTGAACTTCCCCATATATTTTTTGAGATCCCTCTTTCCCTTCTGCTCAGTAGTTCTCTAAATCTGTTTTCTTATCACAGAGGCACCCCCTGGCCTTCCCCAGCACTGCCTCTCATGCAGACCCATCCTCCTGGCTCACAGCCTGCTGGGTGGAGCTGTGTGTCCCAGCCCAAGAGCACTCAGAAGCTCTGCACAAGTGATGGAGGTCCCCTCACAGGGAGGGGACAGGTCCTCCTTGTGGACCTGCTGGCAGCAGAGGGGACTACACAAGTTGAATTTAAGAAGAAACTCCTTTGGGACAAAAGGAGTTCTGCTTTGCCAGCATTGTGGCCCCAGCACACCAGTGCTGCCCTCAGGGTCTGAGAAGAAAAGAGGGGCAGCTGCACAGCCTTTGGCCACCCAGCGCATGCTTCAACCTACCCAGACAAACTGGGGGGCTTGTCCACTGCCCATTAAGACAGGTGATTGTTGGAGATCCTTTCAAGATATAGAAATTTGGGCATTTGTATTCCACAGTGTCTCCTTGTTGATATTCTTGCAAAGGGAAGACAAGAAGCTCTCCACTTTGAATAGCTGGAGGTGTGCCACATCTCCCAGCTCGTCCTGAAAGAAATTTCCCAATCAAAGAAGATGTCAGCTGCAGAGAAGGTCTGGTCAGAAATACCACTATACACACTATGTTGGCACTACTCAGAGAAGCAGAGAGAAAACCAAACAGCTGGCAAGAACAAAAGTTTCTCATTTCTCCAACATTCAAGCTCAGAACTGCCAGCTCACCCCATCTTAAGTGTACAGCTTAAGTGCTTGCAGCCATCTGCAGGATTTCATCTTGTCCTCTATAAGTGAGTGAAGCCACCTGAGTCACTCAGCTTGGTAAACTCATCCCATCTGAACAGAGACCTGGGAAAATGGCCTTGTCCTGAGTGTGCCAGAGCCATGGCAGCTGTGCACTGGGATGCTAAATGATAGTGAGGCAGCTTTATGATGCTATCACTGATAGAAGGCTGAATGGAGAGAGAGAGAGAAATCACCTTTGCATGTTGGCAGCTGTGTCCAGGTCCCATTCTGGCACACGACAGTGGAAGCCCCAGTCATTTTAAAATTTTTCCAGCACTGATACTTTGCACTCTCCCCAGGGATATACCTGGACTTTTTAATGCCATCAATTCTACCACCTGCAATTTCTGGAGGAGGTTCACATGTCACATCTGAAAAGAGACATGGCTGCAGTTACCTTTGCAGTTGTTAAGATGTTCATCTATACAACCAGAAGTGAAAGGAATTAGCCTTGTTACGATTTCTGTACAGATTTTCTGCCTTAGGTGGGTTACAGGAGTTCACCATGGGGAAAGCAATGAGGTGTGGCAGTGGTAGCAGAACACTGTTTGGGACTCTCAGGAGATTGCAGGGTCAATAGAAGTTTCTAGAAAAAGCCAGTGCTTCTGTACTGATGCACAAGAATCACACCATCCTTGTCTCCCCCTGGGGAGCCCTGGCCTTCCTGGAAAACACACTGATGTTAGCAACCAAACTGATTACCTGCTGAAGTGCAGAGCTTTGGAGGGCTGATGGTTCTGGAAGAGCTTGTCAGCCTGTGCTGCTCAGGGCTGGGTAAGCGCAGCCAGCTCCACAGGGCTGTGCTCACCCTGCAGCCACAGGCTGGGATGGGGAACTCTGGAGCACAGTTCCTGAATGTTCTTTGCCACAGGAACTATCTTTCCACTTCCATGTATCTAGCAGATCTTAAATGGTTTAGATCTGGGTCTCTGCTGGGGTCTACATTGGTCAGAGTTGGAGCACTGCAGAAGAAGAGCTGCTTGTCTGTCTACTGCTGCTTACATTCAGCTTTGAATATAAGAGAAAAGCCCTTATGTGTCTGTCCACTGAAAGTCACTGAAGTGGTAGACACCGGGGAAAGACCAAGAGCATACAGGAGAATATGAGAGCAGCACATTTTAGGTCCTGATGATTCAGGAACATTTTTGCTATTGATGGAAATATACCCAGTATTACTAGAAGCATCAAGTTTAAATTAAAGTGCTGTGCAAGGAAGCAACAGCAAGTTTAAAGTTGGGGCAGCCAAAGAAAACAAGTAAAAAAGGCAAAGTCTTTAGAGTATTTAGGTAGAGAACTGGTTGTCTCTACACTAACAGGCAAGGGGGAAGCACAGATTCCTACCTCTGCAAACTGGTGCTTGTGACCATTGACCATTTGAACATAAGATGTAATTTCCACCCATCATCTGAAAATTGCTTTCACACTGATAGTGCACTTTGGCACCAGGCAGATACCGCTCCTGAGGAGTGCTTGCAATGTGTGCATTGGGGATTTCAGGTGCAGCTCCACAGCTGACATCTGGAAGGAGAGGAGTGTGTTGTGAGTGACAGCACTCACGCAACATGGCATCCCCAGAGCTCCTGGTAAGCAAAAGCACTTTGAGTAATGCATATCATTTTCTGCAGGTAGAAAAAGAAGGTTTATTCTGATACACTGTATTGCTTATTCTGCAATGCTTCAGCACTTAGTATTGTTTGCCTAAAGTAACTAAACAGAGAGAAGTCACAGTGATCAGTCAGCTGTGCTACACAGCATTGTGTGCCACCAATTTGGAGAGAGACATGATTTATTTTGAAGATTGAAAATTATTTGAAGATGCCTGTCAGCAGCTGGCATGCTTAGTGATGTGAAAATAAGATCCATTACCCTATGGTTAGGGTGACTCCTTTGCAGCCAGCATGTGCTCCTCCATAATGTCTACCTGCTGGATTTCGAGAGAGAGCCAGGATTCAGCTACCAGCTCCAGCCCACAAGGAGATGATTGCTTTGCTGATCTACCCTGCTTACCCAGAAACCAGAAAAATAGGTGTGGTAGCAACCCATTCAAAGCAAGTCATCTGTTGGCTCTATTGGCCTAACTCACCTGCATGCCCAAGTAAAAATTATTTTAATTCACAACATGAACGCTAAGAAGGATCATGGATTATTTAGAAGTAGAACCTATACCTTCACAAAAGGGTGGTGCTGTCCAATTTCCCTTTCTGCAGATAATTTCAGGGGAACCAACAATCAGGAACCCTGAATCACACTGGTAGCGAATTGTTTCACCAGGCTCATAAAGTTTCTTCTCTCTGCCTTCAAACTGAGCATTAGCAACTTTTGGAACACTTCCACATGGCATTTCTGAAAAGATAACAGAGATTGGATGCTTGTGCTACTGTGATACACATTGAAGAAGTGTATTTTTCCATCAAACAGGTGCTGTAGAAAGTTATTTCTAACATCAGCCTAGTCACCTGCTGACAGTGGATCATATAGTTAGTTAATAATTGTATAAAAGATTGTAGAAGTCATTCCCCCAATATACAGACTTCAGCTGCTGAAATACTTCAATTCTGTTTCTAAACATGCCAGAAAGTTTTATTGGAGGCTATTTTCCCTTGCTACACTGAGGCACCACAGCAACTTTTAGTCACCAGTGGACTTTGTATAAAAGAGATCCTCAGATCAGGAGGATATGCCTAGGACTCATCGGGCAGAGATATGAACTGAACAAAGACTAAAGAAGGAATATTGAAAAATTAAGTTGTATTCAGAAAGTCAGTTTTGCATCCAATCAGAATTGTTCTGAGGGCATCCATGATGGAAGATAAGATGCCACAGCAAAATATGGAGTGAAAAAATATGCTTTTACCAATCAACCTGCAGTTTAAAATTCTTTCAATTTCATTTCTAAATGCACTTTAAAAAAAGTAATTTTTGATATTACCCAAGCATGAAGGAGCTGCAGTCCATTTTCCCATAGAGCAGTTTGTTTCTGTTGGTCCATCTAATTTGTATCCAGGACGAGAAACATACTTAAATCGAGCACCAGCCAGATAAATTGTTTTCCCTTCTCTTTCAATTTTTAAGTTTGGATTTTCCTGTCTGGGAGCATCAGCACATTCTAGAGATTGTGGTGGCAAACATGGTCTTTCTAAAAAACACAGACAACACAGATAAACAATAATGCAAGACAAACAATATTGCAACTGTAACTAAGTAATAACTAATTTATAGCATACAGGACACTATTTAAGGCCTCCCAGTCTAAGCTGAGACTATTATGCAATATAGTAAGCAAAAAAATACACAGCTCTTGAGGTACTACCTGAAAATTGTATATGTCATCTCAGATAAGTCTGTGTAAATGAAAAGACTGCAGTTATTTGCACCCTTTTTAACAACTTATGTTCTACTACTTTCCTTCTGTTCCCTGTTCATGATAATTTTAGGTAAATAACAGCAGTCTCCTGCTCATGATGACTGCAAATTAGTAACAGAAATGTTCATAACAAAATGATGGAAAAGAAATATGCCAGTACCAACCCACACAATGAGGTGGTGATTGCCATTTCCCTTCTGTACAGGTTATTTCCTTTGTACCGACGAGATGGAAACCATCAGGACATGAAAAAGCTGCTTTACTCCCATTCCTGTAGCTTCTTGCTACTGTTGTCTGCTGAGCACCAGACACCTGAGGTGGAGGTGGGCACACACTCTCCTCAGCTAAGGACACATATTCATGTTACAATAGAACAAAGAGAAAGTGTAGCAGTTCAGCAGAGATTACAACACAAACAATCAAGACGACACTGGTGCAAGATAACTCCAATAGCTATCTCAGGCTTTAATTAATACTATGATAATTTTCTTCTGCTTCAGAAACACCAGAGCTGCCTTCAGGTGCTCATATGCTTTCAGAGTCATAGAAAGACAGTCACAGTTGTCTACACCAAGTTAAGATGGAGTTTCTTGTAGTACCTCCTTTCTTTCTCACACAGCTGCAGACTCTTGGGGTGCTTTTCCTGTTCCTCTCTCTACAATGAACTATTTTAGGAAAACTGAACCAATGCCTTCTTGTTTTGTGTTTTCTTCAGATTAAGCTGATAGAGATAAATGAGAAAGCTAAAAGAAAAGAAAGAAATACGGTAAAACTTTTCCACTCCAGGAATGAAGGACTCCTTTTCCCAAAGGAAAGAAAAAGGGAGAGAATGAGGCAGATTCTAGGACAGAGATCTGAGGATTCTTCCAAAGCTTGGTTTCTTGCTTCTAGTGATTCCAGAAGGCTAAGGCAGGAACAATGATTGCCATACTTCTCCCACCTCCAGGCACCATTTCCCATAAATGTGGTATAACCCAAGCGAGGACTGAGGCGATGGTTGTTTTACAATTGTGCTTTCTACAGACAATATCCTGCTCCTGCTCTGCCTTACATAAAGGCAGCCCTGAAGACATTGACCTCTGGTGTGTGTTACATATGGGCAGCCTCCTCTGCATCTGTGCTTTTTCACTCGCCAACTCAGCGTTTTTCTCACAGTTTCACTAGGAAGCAATTAGAAAAATGGAGGAAAAAAATAGAATGGAAAAACTTTGAAGGTTTAGAGGAAGGAACTTTGACTGAAGCTTGAGCTATCTGCTCTCTGTTTTGCAGCAGGGTAAAGTGCTTTTGAAGAACTGAGCTTAAATTTATCACTGCATCTTTTCTTACATCAGAAGTGCCAGTGAAAACCATTCCAATTGTCAGAGTACAGAGTATTAAGTCTGCCTTACAAAAGTGATGCATCTCTAAACCTAGTTAACTGCTCAAATCATGGCCACAACTACTCTTTAGCATATGATCAAGTAAACACTTCTATTTCAGCCTAGTGATACAACAACGCTAAAAATCCTAATAATGAACATTTATCATGCCTGCATCAAAAGAAATGGTGCAAATGTAAAAACACACCTGTACATGCAATCTCTGGTGTCCATCTGCCAGACACACAAGCTGCCTCTTTAACATTTTCATCAGTTAATGAACATGTATAACGTATAACTTTATGGAACCCAGTCTTCCTTCTTGACATAGGATACTGGCCAGAGCGCACCAGCTCAATATCCTCTGGAATTACACACTGAGGAGATGAATCTGAAAAAAAAAATAAAAAGAGCTTAAAAAATAGATTTAGATCTGACAATATGTACTGATGAAGATGTCATCAGTTGTACAAAAGTTCCACATGAATTTGAGGAAGAACTTTACTGCATGGGTGGTTGAGCAGGGAGGTTGGACCAGATGACCCACTATGGTCCCTTCCAACCATACTCATTCTGTCACTCTGTGAGAAGGACTAATCCACATATAAGTGGTTAGGGTAGGATAGGTTTAACACATTGTGGCTATTAATATTTGAATACATTTTAATAATTTACTTTAGCCCCTGGGAAAGTGTCCGTTTCCTTTACAAAGCTGTAGGTACAGAGTCTTTCCAGGATGAAGGACATGCTTCCATTTAAAAGGAGTAAATTAAACCCACTTAAATTTTGATGCATGAAACTATAGCTCATCTGGCCACATACTGATGGCTGAAGTCCTTCAAATTTTGTGTACAACTTTGTTACACTCACATCTGAAATATTATGGAAACAGATTACCAGCACAAACAGGTAAAGGCTTCCATTCTCCATTAAGACATTTTATTTTCATTTCCTCAGTATTGTCAGAGCCTGGTTTACATCCACAAGTTACTTCATCCCCATGTGAATATTTGGTCTGGTCTGCCTGATGCAGAACAACATTTGGGATAGAGGAAGGTGATTCACATGGCATTTTGTCTTCTGTTGAAAAGAGCAGAAGTATTCCACAATAATACAGTATTCACATATCAGTAGCTCAAAAAACTTAAATAAAAATAACTATATTTGCCTTTGGTGAACCAAACCTACATCCACTATTTGTAGCAACTAAATTTCAACACAGCTGGAGTAGGTATATCTTTTAGCTAGTTTGCTAAATTGCTCTTCTGTCTTTTCCATTCCTTTTCCAACACTGCTATGATCCACAGGTAGTTTCAGTTGACAGTACTTTCCCAAACTGTTGGTACATAAACCATAAAGAGTAAGGAAAACTTCAATTAATTAAAATCACCTGAATCACTGATTCTGATTAGTCAAAATTATACTTAATCATACAGCTACACCTTTGTAATGTGCCCTTTCAGTTGGAATTATTTCAAGAACTGAAACCCATTGTAGGGTCTCTTAGAGGACTGGAAAGCTGTCACTTCTCTGTGAGAACTACAGTTCCTGCTTTGGGCTGGTACTGTTGCAGCAGTTGTGATAGCACAAAGTAATGGCTTGTTTTTATATTATTAAATTAATTATTAATTAATTATTATTAAATAAAATTAAATATTATTATTATAATGGCAATTTTATATTATTATTTTCTTATTTTCAACACAAAATTACATCTGTAAATACGTAATTTTAATTGTGAAAATATCTATGATGTAATAGCCTGCAGAGAATTAGACTTCTCAGAAACTCTGAGAACTTTATAACAAACTGCATAACTTACCAGTACAAGAGGGAGGAGATGACCACTGTCCATCAATACATTCTATTTCCTTTGATCCAACCAACTTAAATTCGCCATTACATTCATATTGCTTTCTGTCCCCATGCTGGTACTGCTCCACAGAGCCATCAAGAATACTTCCATTGGTAATTTCAGGAGGAGGTCCACAGCCTCTGACACTCACTGAAATCAAGAGATCAATTCTATGCTTTGAACTCAGTACTTAGACCACAGTTACATGTTTAGTACAACATAAAACACATTGAACATATCATTTAAAGGAAAGAAAAATCAGTGGAATGGGTTAAACAGGTCATTGATTTATGCCTTTCAATATCTGTATTTGAGCTGGGTTGGACATCACAACCAGATACATGTGACCCAGGCTCACTTTTGTCTCTCACTTCCATGCACTGTCAATGCCTACTCTGAGAAAAGTGGTTGATAAAACCAACCCAGTTTTAAAGGAAAAGAAAAACAGTGTTACAAGAATGGTAACTTCAGTATTGTTTAAAGAACGTTGACAGTTCTGCAAGGAATAACCTATGTCCTAAAAATCACCCAGCAAAATAAACAAATAATTACATACATACATATATACACACAGTATATTAAAGGAATTCACAAAGTTCCAATCATTTTTGAATGCAGTAATTGGAACCCCTACTAAGAGAGCTTAAAATGTTCCAGAGTTAGAGAGCCAAATATATGAAGTGGACTTGCTTTTAAATGAAAAAGAGAGTGAGCAAAAAGGATGACAGAGTAAAAGTCATCAAAAAAGCTGACTGAGTGGGAAGAAAGGGAGGTCCAGCTCTTCTCAGATACCAGGAAGTTGTGTTGCAAGTTAAAAAGAAGTCTAAGTATAGGGGTGTGAGGTGCCCACCCCCAGGGAGGCAAAGATTCAGTTTCAGATAAGCATTGTTAAAGTGAGAGGCATGGCTTTAAAGCCTGGGAAGTGTAAACTCCATCCCTCTGCCTCAGAGGATGGGCCTTGTGAGCCCAGGAAGAATTGCTCCACCCAGACCCTTGTGGGGTGGCAGCCCAGGGGTTCTGATTGGGTTTGAGCCCCTGGGATTTCTCCCTTGCTATGTTCCTATTGGACCCTGATCCTAAACTCCACCCTGCCTCTGTTTGGTGCTCTCTGTCTCTGGATCTGAGTTTGTTTCTGTGCTGAACAAATGGTTTCCTGAGCAGAAGCCAGTCTCACTGGAGTCCCATGCTGGTCACTGGTATCTGTAGCCTCCCTGGACATGATCCTGCAGCCCTGCATGGCAACAAATGGTGGAGAATGTGGGCAGCCAGAGAGGCACCAGGAGAACAGCAGGAGCGGCTCCACCAACACCCCCTAAGTCCCTGGCTGATGGTTTGACAGCCGTGGAGACCCCCTGCCTTGAAGGAGGACTCAAGAGTGCCTGGCAGGAGGGCCAGGTTGAGAGTGCCTCAGAGGCATAGGGGAAAAGGGCTTACGGGGAGGACTGAGACCAGGCAATGGGACTAACAGCTACCATCACCCAATGAGATGTATTTTGGATGGTTTTATTTTTTTTATATACATGGGAACGGCTTTTATGGACGATATTAACAGTATGGATGATCATGGATGGTATGGCTCTTCCTGTGGACTGTTTTTTGGCTTCTGTGCAGTCCCTCTTGTTGTTTTTTTTTTGGTGTGTACCTCCCATATCTTCCACTATCCTTTTTTCCTAAGGGCAGGACAAAGGGTGAAAAATGCCAAGATGGCTCGGGGCTGCTGCCAGCTCCCCATCACCCATGTGTCTCTCTGCCACCTCATCCCCTGTTTTCCTGAAGGCAGGCAAGGGATGGAGAACGTCCAAAGGGATGTGGGTCTGCTGCCGTCTGCCCGCTGTTTTGTGTCCTCCTTCACCCTGTCTTTTCCACATGCAGGGAAGGCCCTGTCCAGGAAGTCTGTCCTGGACCCCCCCTTCCCAAGACAGTGCCGTCTGGGATCCCTTTTTCCCCACCTTACTCCTTTTTTTCTGGCCCCTAAGGCTTTCCTACCCCCCAGTAACTCCTGCTCCAGTTCTACCCCTTTCTCCGTCTATTCCACCTCTGGGGGCTGTACCTTTTCCATCGCGGTAACACCTCCTCTGGGAAAGTCAAAACTAAGCCAAGCTCCAAAGGCTGGCATGTCATCATCATCCCCTAAAGTGGTGACACCCATATCTTTGGGACAGGAGCTGAGATTGCGCACTAAGAACTCTGCCCCTCATAAGAGGAGATCAAAGAACTGCACCCTTCTAGAAACTCTGTCCCTCCTAAGAGGAGATCAAAGAACTGATTCTTCTTCCTAAAGAAGATTCCTAAACTGATTTTTCTTCCTAAAAGAAAATCAAGAACTGGAAGAGACTGAACTAAAAATCCTTTATTTTTTATTAACTATTACTACTGCTTAATTTGCCTGGCGGCTGAGTTCTAAGTCTTTGTTTTTAGTTTTGTTTGTTTTGTGTTCGTTTGCTTAATGTATTTTGTTGTTGTGTGCTAGTGTTTTTCAGTGTCTCACAAAGCAAGGCAGGTGCTTTGGGGGGGGGGGGGGCTGGGTTTTCTATTGTGTAAATTTTAGAAACATTCTAAGCTCCTAATCAAAATGTAATTTTAAAAGGGGGCAGTTGTGGGGTGCCCCCTGCCCAGGGAGGCAAAGATTCAGTTTCAGATAAGCATTGTTAAAGTGAGAAGCATGGCTTTAAAGCCTGGGAAGTCTAAATTCCATCCCTCTGCCTCAGAGGATGGGCCCTGTGAGCTCAGGAAGAATTGCTCCACCCCAGACCCTTGTGGGGTGGCAGCCCAGGTGTTCTGATGGGGTTTGAACCTCTGGGGTTTCTCCTTTGCTGTGTTCCTATTGGACCCCAACCTTAAACTCCACCCTGGTTCTGTCCCATAAAACCCACCACCCTGCCTCTGTTTGGTGCTCCCTGTCTCTGGTTCTAAGCCGAGTTTGTTCCTGTGCTGAATAAATGGTTTCCTGAGCAGAAGCCAGTCTCACTGGAGTCCCATGTCAGTCACAGGTAACTGTAACCTGCCTGGACATAATCCTGCAGCCCCAGAATGCTATGCAGGGGTACATATTTTCCCTTCTGCTTTAATGGGCTCATCCTACTATATGAAAATAAGAATTTCACAGGAAAATCCTTCACTGGTTTTCTTTCGTTTGGGTCCAGCTCTGTGTCATCTCCAAAACTGGTTTTTTCCTTCAGTTTCATGTGATCATAAAAGAGTGCACAGGATGCAATATCTGATGGGTATCAATATTAGGCAATGGCAAAACTAGGACCTTTGGAACGTAGTAAGAGAGGACACTACTCAAATTAATCCTTGCCATACTGCACATGATTTATACAGTTTTGAACAATATTTTTTTTTTTTAAACATTAAAGTAAATAACCTGATTAATATTTTGCACAAGCCATTTACTAGCTCTGTTTCAGTATTGCAGAAGAATTACCTTGGCACACTGGTGGTGATGGAAACCATCCAAAGTGGTAGCACTGAATAGAGGCAGGTCCCACCCTTATGTAGTTTTTTGCACAGGTAAATTTCACAACAGCTCCACTGTGGTATTTACTCTCTTTGGGAGAGAAATCTCCATTGCTCAATGGCAGCAGCACACACTTGATTTCTATGGAGAAAAAACATTTTAACATATAGTGGACAACCTACAGAAAGTACATTAAATGCTACTGGTTAGAAAAAAACAAAAACAAAGGAAGGCTTAAATAAAAAAGGTCTACAAAGTGTATACAGAGTGTGACACTGATTAGCAAATACAAAAATATTCACCACGACACTGGGGTGCTGGACTCCATTCTCCATTTTTGCCACACATTGTGGTATCAGTTGGCATGTTATTTGTAGTTTTATATCCCTCCAAACATGAATACTCAATTGTATCTTCAGGCATGAACACAGTTTTGTTTGTATGATGAATCAAAATGTCCCCTGGTGCTTTACATGATTCTGTAGAATGAAACAAAGTTATTGTATTTATTTGTCCAGAAACATTGCCCTTTGGAAGAATCATCCCTGTAGGTAAACTTGAAACATCAGTAATTCCTAACTGTCAGAATATTATTGTAGAATATGCAGCATAGTCACATATTATCTATCACATTAATCTTCTAAAATTTGTCAAGAAGTAGTATTTAGAATAAATATTTCTTCCTTAGATTCAATTATTTCCTTTTGCTACATTACTATCATTATTATTAGTTATTTAGGTGTCACAGCAAATGGTTTATACTGCTGTTCCCATGGTCAGTTGTGAGTCAGAAAAAAGCTACAAAATCCTAGGTGAAGGCAGTCTGAAATAAAAGGACAAGTTAAAATAGTAGCTAAAGTTGGTCAATATTATGACCAATATATAAGAATACAATATTAAGTCTCTTACTGTAGTTCACCCGTGTTTGGGAGAGGAAGGAACTTTGAAATAATGAATCCTATTTGACTCTAGTTTGGTCACATTTAAATAAAGTTCTTGGCAGAATGCCTCAGTTCACAGATGTTGCTCCATAAATTGGGAGTAAATTTGGGCAAATGTAGCTCATATCAGGTAAGAACCATTGAAGATGTGATTACCATTAATTCAGTCCTAAAGAGATCCAAAAAGATCCTCTTCATTTTCTCTCTATTTGTTGAAGCCTGAGAGAGGTTAATCCCTGGAAGACCAGGCCTCTATCTGAGTCCCCCTCTGCCCAGTAAGAAACCTCTACAAATCAAGGTGACAAATCTCTGGGGCCATGCCATACCTGGAACACCATGCCCATAGAATAGACTGGCGACAATGACAGGGAGCTCTTAAGCCTTTAGCTACTCACTGATGCACTTTGGAGGCGGAGTCCAGCCGCTGTCTTGGCACTGTATGTATCCTATTTCTTCTCCTTCTGGAGTCACAAAGCCAGCGTGACATGTATATGAGATCTTATCTTTTAAACGGAATGTTGTTCTCCCCGAGTTCAAATAGCCATTCTCAAAAATGATACCCTGGCATTTTTCTGAGAGAGAGAGAGACAAGATTTCTTCCAAGTAAAGCACTGCTAAAAGACATGCATAAAAATCACAGCAGAAGGATGAAAACAGAAGCAGCAGTAGGATTTAAAAAATTGTTTAACACATGGTCAATTGAATACATTTCTAATTTCATACATTGTTAATACATATGTTAA
The DNA here is from genome assembly GCF_001522545.3 of Parus major. Lineage (NCBI taxonomy): Eukaryota > Metazoa > Chordata > Aves > Passeriformes > Paridae > Parus > Parus major. The sequence continues at coordinate 8,571,744 of NC_031777.1, read as the reverse complement.
TACATAATGCTTAATATGTTATTTAAATGGATGGAAGTCTTGGTTGGATGTTTCAGTCTTATATTCTGAGAGAAAACCTTTGTAGTATGTTAAATTCTTTACTGCTAAATTATTCTGTGAAGGAGAGTCTTCATTTTCAGAAATTAATGCTACAACAAATAGTTTTAGATAGAAACCTCACCAAAACACAAGCACACTCACTTTTACGGATACATCTCGGAGGAGGTGCCCAGCCATTCCTTGTGCATGTGACTTCTTCGTGCTGAGCTTGGTAGTCACTATAGCAGCCATATCTGACTCTTTCACCTTCCTTGTAAAAATCGTCCCAGCCGTGGTGTGGGAAATAACCATTTTCCAGCCCTCTGATGGAACATTTTTCTAAAGAAGAAGGGAAAGTACATTTAACCAAGGAAATTTCTACACCACGAACTGAAGGCAATTAATCCTTAAGAAGCATTTCCAACAAACAGGCCTCCAAGCACCTTTCTGTAGCCTTGTATGGCAAAAAGACACTTGTGTGCAAATCAGTATGAATGCATGTTTTGTTTCAGTGCCTTGTGATTAATGGACCACAGGGTCAGAAGTGGAAGTCACTACATACAGTGATATGAGGTGGCCTAGTAACCAAAAATCTCTTACCTATTGTTCACAACCAAACTTGGCTTGCTTCAGTGCTTCTCACATCAGGTCTGGTATGTCGCTAAAATGTTGATGTATGCCCAGAGTGAACTCCAGCATTTGCCTCCAGATTTTATCATCTCTGTGGAAGTGTAGCAGCCTCTCAAACCATCTCTAGAGATTTTAGCAACAGCTTAGTATGCTGGCTCTAAGGCCTTCTCTCTCCTGGAGCCTAGATGTAAGGCAGATGGCTGAAGGAATGTTATATTGTGTTATCTGAGTACCTGCTTTTTTCCCTCCAGGCAGGACTCCACTCATTTCCTGCACTGAGCACCACTCCACTGAGTGGCAATAAGGAAAGAACAACCTTTTGTAATCTACTTTTGTGCCCCACCAGTGAGTAGGAACTTTGCTATGACTGAAGATGTGTGAGAAAATGCCTCATTGTGCTCCAAGCAACAGAAAGGAGAATATACTTACATAGAGTAGAAATTATTCAAAACTCTGTGTGTGTGGCTATAGAGCAGATGAAAGCGTGTGCTTGCATGTTACCCAGAATCCAGAGAAGAGGAAGGTTTATTATATATTTCTTACTCTAATTAATATTTTGAGGAGTAAACAATCTTCAAAATCCAAAAGCATAATTTCAGAGTGTCCCCATCTGATGGTTTGTGCTCCGCAGATAGGAAGATGGTCTGGGTGCAGTCCCAGAGGTCAACTAATAAAGCATTTTGACTTTCAGAAAGTGTTTTGTCTTGTGTTCCATCAGAACAAGTTCTGCTGCACAGACCTTTGGTAATTAAACCAGAATTGAGTTTCCACTATATAGTGGAAATGTACTTACTCAGGCATTTTGGCTCTGGAAACCAGCCCCTTTCAGAACAGGTAATTCGAACCCAGACAGTTCCAGTGGGGGTTGAATAGCCATCGAGGCAGTAGTAATCTACAGTCTGTCCAAATCTTTTTGGAAAGTAATAGCGTCTGTGATACTCATGTGAATCACTTAACCTGCCGTTTTCTATAGGTGGGTAGTCACATGGTTTCCCTAGAAACAGAATATAACAGCAACAATATCAACACATGCATGATAAAAGCTCAGGAAACAATTAATTCAGATTCAGCTTCATCTGTGTGTTTTCAGGAATGGACAGAACCAGGACTGCACACCCTGGCAGATCCTAAGGAGTGCAGGAACAATCATGCTCTGCTCCTGGGATCTTCGTCAGTACCTACAGCTGTGTTACTTTCCCCCAATCCCATTTCCAACTAACATAAGTCCAGCCAGCATTCTCAGCAGACTCCTGAGGGTGATTTGTGAGACCAAAGGTTAGTATACATTGTACAGTGAGATGACACTGTAGAGGGTCTTGATTACTTACTTGATTACTATTCTGCCCATAAAGGGAGCCGAGTCATCTGGCTCAGATATAGAAAGTGAACTGTGAATTCTTAAATTTGGGATGACTCCTGCCACCTCCATTTATAACTTTTGGGATCCTGCACCAAAAGCTCTTCCTAACTCTTCTCATTTTTATTTTAGAGCTGCAGCATTTTAATATTCTTTGCTTGGCTCCACAAAAGAACTGATCCTTTCCAGGGAGAAGTCCAGGATAGAAGGAAGAGATTCTCAGAAGCTTCCATTCAAATGTACCCAGGTTCCTCCCAAAATGTTCTGACCCAGAGCGTACATGCCAGGGCAGAGCAGATCACCCACTGGATAAACCAGTTAAGTGATAATGAGTGAAGTGGGCTCAGAATGACACCTGAATTTTAGAACCCAACTGATACAGAGAAAACATTAACTCAGATGTTAAAAGAGCGTATTTCAGAAATAGCTCAAATCATCTTATCCAAAGGTTCCTTTACAAGACTGATTTAATCAGGGTTTCTCTAACATTTTAAATTTGATTTTCAGTGACCAAAAATCAAAGTGTTAAATTATGAAATTACCTGCTAATTCATATATATTTATTTTTTATACTGGGCAAAACCATCATTGCAGTTATGGGAACTTTGATCCAAGAAAGAAGTCATCAACCATCAAGAATACCTTTCTTTGTCATCTGACAGGTTACAAAATAGACAAAATCTTGTAATCATCCATAACATCAAATTACAACGCCAAGTAAAAATCTAGAGCTGAGATACTACTAGGAAAGGTATCTTGCAATCATTACCTGCGGTTTGGCTACTTTAAACTTCCTATGTCCTCTAATACTGAGTGGGTTGCTGTTCTTCAGGTGGAGCAAAAATCTTCCTGACAGTGAGCTGACTATAGCACATTTTAACATACTTGGAAATACAGTAAGAGGTAATACATGTATTAATAAACACAACGTAAATCTGGGTTATACCATTGTTTTTATAGGTGATTTTTTAAACTATCAAATTAAGCTTTACAGTACAAAGAAAAAAACAAGAAACTGTCATATCTGATGCTCCTCAAGTTCAGCTCTTAACTTCTTTTCTCTGAGATACTTTCAACAATTCTACAGTGTAACTTCACTCATGATAGCTACTTACGGACACAAGCTGGATCAGGCACCCAGCCATTCTTGGTGCATTCAGCTGTGGTTCTGCCAGTGGTCACTTTAAAATGATACCCAGCATCACACTCTACTGTAATTGTATTACCCAGTGTGTACTTGTCTTTTTGAGGTCTAAAGTTCCCAAAGGAAATTACTGGAGGAGAGCATACAATTTCTAAATAAAAACAGGAAAAGAAAAAGAGAATATGTTTAAATTTATTGCATAAGTTCTTGTTTTCATAGTATATTGGCCATAACTGCACAAAATTGAAAAGAAAAGGTTACATTTCTTCTTTATGCTTAGAAATGCATGATTCTGTAAAAGAAGAGTGACAGTTCTAACTGATGTTATTCTAATTAGAAGATTAAAACTTAATTGCAAAGAGAATAGTTGAAGAAAGAATGAGAATCCATCAAACTGAACCTAATTTTTTCCTGTAGATCATTCTGCAGCTGGGTTTTCCTGGTCTCATTTATGGACCCTGTCCCAAAAGAGGGCAGTTTCACTGGCAGGTCCTAAATGCAGAAATAATTTTACTTAACTAGGAATGGATCAATTAAAGGTTGTGTGATTAAGATTAGCGTCCTTCACTGACAACGGAAGTATTTCAACAACTGAAAAAGGTCAACAATCTCATTCTAAAAATCTCAAAATATCTTTATGCCCAGAGAAGTGAGGCAAACATATTTATAAACCAGAGCCTGTCTTTTGGGGCTTTTCTGTGTCTTCTTCCAGTTCAGAAAATACCACCAACACCCTGGCTGGGAGGGGATGACTGTAAGGTAACTACAGGTTGGTGCTTCTGTGGAGCGAGGGTGGGTGAATCAGTTTTCATGCATGCCCTGTTGAATCCTCTAGGTCTAGTGATAAGCCCAGTAGGCCCTTATTTACTTAGTAGAAACACTGTCTGAGTACACCTCAAGTACGAGAGCCCAGCATATCAGTGTCTAGAAGAATTGTTTTGTTTGGCACTCCTCAAAAGCAGTATGTTTTTAAACTGTAGGCAATGCATATTAACTAGTATCATTACTAACCTTGAATCAGAAAGGTCTGAGTGGGCCCCAAAACTGACAACAAGTCTTTATTTCTAAAGGCATCTTCTCTTTCTGGAAGAGGTCCCAGGAAGGTGGGTGGTGCATAATCCTACAGTGTTGCCCTGTTGTTAACATTTTTTTTCCAGTTTCAAGATTTTTTGCAATTTCTTGGAGAAAATTCAAGGCACTGATAAATTCCCCAAAATTTCATTAAACTGTTTCAATTCGGATATGACATGCATATTTGGAGATGTAAATACAGCCTTTTAGAACTGTAATTTAATGAAACTAAATTAAAATCCATGACTCAGAGGGCTGATGTCAAGCAGGAACAGCCTCAGAAATTTGTTACATGAACTGCTCAGAAGGCATTTGTGAGTTAAAAAACAATAGGGAGCTTCAGCATTGCAAATATATTAATTTGTAGAGATTCACAACAAGATTCTGGTTTGCTTCTGCTCTTCATGGAAAACTCTTACCCAGTTCTTTGGTCCCCTCAGCACTCAATAATTCTGGTCTTCATGGATATTGGATGTGGATGGATTTATTTTGTTATGAATGAATTTATTAATCTCAAAAATTACTTCCAAACCAAATTACAGTGCAAAACTGCTTTAAGCAAGACTGACCAGTGCAATAGGGAGGTGGATTCCATCCCGATTCAGTGCACAGTGCATCTGCTCTGTTACCATATTTATATCCTTCTTCACAGAAAAACTGCATTAGTTCATTTTCCTTGTAAGACTTCCTTGAAGAACGGACATATCCATGTGGAATTTCTGGCACATCACAGTTAATTTCTGAAATTGAAACACAAAAGAATCCAGGTATTTGAATTTTTATTTGCTAAGAATAAATTTATATGACAATAAAATTTAGGAAGTTGGTTTTAAAATTTAGGGTTTGGTTTTTTGCTTAGTTGGTTTTTTGAGGGGGGGTGTAGTTTAATTTGAATTCACAAAAACTTTCTCATTTGGAAGCTCTTTGGAACTTATCTGAACACTTACTTGATTCTGGGTTACAGGTGGAAAATATGGTGTAGCACAGCTTCAATTGCAAATTGGTTTATGAGACAGATTTCAGGGCTTTGCTTTGGACTTTAATGGGTTTGAAATCAAGAGATAAGGCAGAAGATATTCCAAAATAAGACACTAGGCCAGCTGAAATTTAGGATTTTCTATTTCTCGGATAATTTCTTTGTAATTTCCAACAAACATAATGTCTCTCAGAGCCAGTAGGTTATGAGTTAAATCATGACATCAAAATGAGAAAAGAATTAAACTATCTGAAAAATGGACACTAGAATGCTTAATATCTATGAAAGAACATCAGTGTTCCCAGTTCCTTGCCAAACCAAATAAATCCACCAAGATCTTGCAGTTTCCTAAAAACGTATTCATAAAGCCAGAAGATATTCAATGTTTTGTTTCCTAGGTCACAGAACAGGATACGAAAGTGCTCTCTTGGATTCTTTTATTGAATTTACTTTGTGTTTAGAATGAAATAGAGCTCATGGGAACTGTCATTGTTTAATGAAATCCACTATATTCTGCAAATGTTACAAGCATAAATGTTTAATTCCACTTCATACTGTACAAAATATAATAAATGTGGGTTTCAAAGCAGCTAAATGCAGCACTGGAATTGTGAACAAACCATAAATGTATCTGCCATCCTGACGTGTGTATTCTGCTCTTCTAAACCCATACTTCATGATCTAATCACATAGCAATAATCTAAGAAACTTAATGTTCTGAATATTTAGGTGCTTGCTACCATAATCTTCCTGGGATTTAGTCTCATGCCCTGACAACCAATCCCATCCATTCTTTTTTCAGAAACTGGGAGGAATAATCCCATCCACCAGTACCAGCTGCAGGCAGGGCAGCATGGGATTGACTGGCTGAAAAGCAGTTTTGCAGAAAAAGAGCTAATGGTACTGATGATTAAGTTGGACAGGGGCCAGCAACTAGCCTTTGCAGCAAACAGCCTGGGCTCCACTGGGAAAAATGCTGCCCGCAGACTAAAAGAGGTGATCCTGCCCACTCTACATCTCTCCAGTCAGAACTCCAGTCAGTAAAGGAAAGATAGAGACATACTGGAGCAGATCCAGTAAGGGACAGGAAGATAATTAAGGAATTGAAAAAAACTGACAGATAGAGAGAGGTTTAAGAGAGTCTGGAGTAAAGGAGGCTTGAGGGAGGAGGGACAGTCTTTTTTACACGTGTAAATTTCTGGCTCCAGTGGGGCAGGCAGAAGTAAAGAGGATGGAACTGGACCTTTCTCATTGGCCACCAGCCACACATTGAGAAGCAATGGGCATGAATTGAAATACAGGAAGTGCCACTTCTAAGTTTTATACTAAAGAGAGTTCAACCACTGCAGTGGGTTGCCCAGAGAAGCTGTGGATGTCCATCCTTGGAGATATCAAAAGCTGACTGAACACATTCTTGAGCACCTTGCCCTAGCTAATTGCTTTGAGGAGCCTTCAGAAGTCCCACATCACCTCATTGATTCTGGGCTTCTGTAAAAACTAAACACAAACCTTCTAGCTTTTCCAAGCACATTAGTGTGAGGAAAGAAAAATCCAACAAATTTTTTTTGTGTTATGTATATCCTAAGAATTAAAATCCTACTTGTTTACTAAACTTGGTTCACACAGATTCAAAGTCCTTTCTGATTGTCTTGGTTAAATCAACACTGAATTATGTAGACATATCAAAGAATTTGACTGCAGCCTGGCAAAACATACAGCTTGTAGGAAAAATGTGGAACAAACAGATGGTCAATTATCATTATATTAGTATCCAATACTATTATATTTCTCTTTCTTATCCTACTTTTCATATATGGAGTGGAGATTGTTTACAGACAAACTATGCTTAATTGCTGTGAAATAAAGTCAAAACTTTGTGGCTTCCCATATGGTAACCGTATGATTTAGAGTCTGTGAGAAGAAAGCTTCTTAATGACACACAGAAAACAGTGTCCTTTTTACCTTTGCACTGAGGCACATCATTACTCCATTTTCCATTAGCAGAGCAAACGATTTCTTCAGCTCCAACAAGCTTGTGTTTTGCATTACATTCAAAGTTTACAACCTGGCCAAATGAATATTCTTGGCCTAGCTCAAATGCACCAGTCATAATTATCCTTCCATTTTCAGGTTCTTGTACAGGTAAACACTTTATCACTGGAAAAACAAAACAAGAAAAGGAAAGAAAATGTAATTTTGAGGTCTAGCCTGTAAAATAAGCTGGCACACAAAATAGTTAAAATACAGAAAACTCACTGTAATTTCCTTACACATTTAAAAAATATACACTCTAGCTATGTATTCAGATACCATTTTCAGCAAGTGTAATACAAAGCCCTAAGCAAAAAGACAGAGTGACATAGCTTTTAGAAACTTTTAGACTCTCTCTCAATCTCCTTCTCTGCCCTTGATGGCTAAAGACAGAGCATCCACTGAATTAGATGACCTCAGCCAATCTAAATTACCCTGGGATTCTGCATTCTGTGGATGGTTAGCTAAGCCTTGACTGACAGCATTAAAATTTGCCAAAATCAGTCGACTTTGTTAAGAGTTGTGCCAAACCAAGTTTGTCATGGACAGACATCTGTAATAGTGCTGCATTACACACCACCTACAACAGTTCAGTTATTAACTAAAATTGTAATTAAGAATATCAGAGCAATTATATTACTAAAATAAACAAACACCGTGGCAGATATTAAGTAGAGCTCTTGTGCCCTCAATTTTGTATCTGCAGAAAAAAAGCCCCAAAAACTTATGTCATCAGAGATGTCTGTTAAGGGGGGAAGGGATGATCAAAGCTCATTCTTAGATCCTCATATGGGTATCACTGAGCAGGTACAAAAGTGGCTTCTGTTTTGTCTACCAAAGCTACTTCTCTCTGACATTTACCACCTTAGAAGTCATCTGCCTTTTCCATGAGCTCATACTCTGTTTCCTGGGTTCTTCACATCTAGGATATTATACAAATTCTTTCTTTCACAGGCAATCACATTTCAGTGAAAACTCAACCATGTCAGAAATAACTTAGGAGGACTTTGAAACTGAAGCATCTTGGGGAGACATGACAAAAAATGTTGGAAACCCTTGATCCATATGGTGCAGAAAGACCTCAATACTTAAGTGTGAGGGCCCTCAAAGTCCAGTAAACTAAATGCAAAGTATCTAAATCCAAGAAAATATCAAACCAAAAACAACAACAAGCTCTAGTCAAGATGTCTACTTTCACTTGTTCTTAGAGACCCTTTCCTGACATCAGATGCTTAACCCAAATAAAAATATCACTGCTGTCCACACATATTAAAATAAAGCAGTTAAAAATTATCTTTGTGAAGAACAGGAACCTTATTTTCATGATCATTCAGGTTTGAAACTGGTGAAAAGGTTTCTAAAACTATCCCCTGAGCCATCTAGTCTATTAAGTCTTGATATCTGTGTCCCACTTGCTCTCTGAATGCCTTCCATAGTATGCTAATAGGGAGACCTTAACAAAATCTTAATGTTTAGGATCTTCAGAGGGATGGAGGAGGAAAGTAGCTAAAAACACACATGCCTTCACACTAATTTAAAACTCATCATCCCAAATGTCATTTCCAACCATGTTTTGTAGGCAGCTACTCTGTCAGGGATTTTAGGTGAGGCAGAGCTTTAAGCCTGTCTGGAAGTCACAGGATTCCACTTCATGAAGGGTTTTTAACCAAAGCTTGTTGGACCAAAAGAGCTGAGCAGTTACTTTAAGAGCTTCACTGTTGCCTAACCTGAATTTAAACGTAGGTGAATGAATATTTTTAAAGCAATCACAGACTATTTTAGATAGTATCAGACAGAGAAAAAGATAATTTGATAGAGAATTAAATGTCAAAATCCATTTACCTTCACAGTGAGGGATGACATTGCTCCATCCATCTGCCTGACACTCACGGTAATTCCTTTGGCTGAGCATCTGGTATCTTACCAAATAAAAAGTAAAAAAATGCTAAAATACAGTTTCATTATGTGATAGAACAACAGTGCTGCTGTTTATGGAGCAAAGAAAGATGGCTTCAGGTGTTCCAGCATAGAATAACCAAAATGTGACAGCACTGAGTAGTTTTTCACCTGCATTTTCCCTATTTGCTTTCTTTTATTTGCATATGAGAAAAAAGAAAATCTAATTGGAGAGTAGGAAGGAATAAGGATGAAGGCTTCTTCATTACAGAGATAGCAAGCTTTGGCTACATAACAAATGCATTCTGAGGAAGGACAGCTACTTTGAAATGACAGGCAGGAACTGAAGGGATTAAGGAGAATATTGATTTTAGAGCTCTCTTTGTGGAACTCAGGCTAGATTCCAGTAACGTAACAACTTCAAAGGCATGGCTAAAGCACTGTACTCAAAGCTGATTTGCTTTTTGGGAGGCAAATATCCAGACACAGGCAAAATACCATGTGTTTGACTTGCTGCCATTTTCACTGGAGAAGATGGATAGAGAATTTCTTTCAAGCATTCAGTGAAGACATGTTAGCGAGTCTGTCAGAAATGTCTTCCTTCAAACATTTTTACAACACATAAGCAAGCATTACATATTAGTAAGCTGCATTACAGAGACCAAATCTATAACTGACAGTATAATTAACACGTTATGTTAATTCCCATACATTGAATTAAATGAGTATTACCCATCGTTACATCTGTACTCAACTCTGGCACCAAACACAAATTCACTTCCACTGGTAAGTTCAAAGAAACCAAACTCAGTGTCTCCAGGATGTCCACAGGGTTTATCTGGTTGAAAAAATAAAAGGAAAAAGCCTTACTTATACCATACATAGGAAGGTGAAAATGAAAAAAACCCAGCATTTTTCCAGTGATTAATAGTAAGTGTGGGTCTTTGGGGGCTTTCAAAAATTCAGAAATGTTCAGCATAAGTTTGATTAACCTCTCCTTTTTATCTTTATTTTCATAGTTTTCAATGATAACACACTGGAATATATTTATTTTAAAAAAAAACAAAAAACCAAAAAACAAACAGAATGAATCTACCTACAACAAGCCCCTCAAAACAAATTAGCATGTTTGATTCCTTTAAAAAGGCTGAACTCATATTCAGTTTTATGACAAATTTATGGCAATTTTCATGTCATTTGTGACATAATCTGGTCCAAAGGCTCCACTAGAGAATCCATCCATGATTAGAAATGAAATTTCCTCAATCTGCTGGCAATTATGCTGAGTGTAGTGGGGTGATCTAGAGCCACAGGAGTTATTTTATACGTTAGTGCCTGCTGCCCAAAGCTCCCCACAGGACTTTCCTTATGGCCTGGCCCTAACTCTTTGTTTTGGATTCCCAAAAGAGTGGCAAAGATGAACACACTACCTTTCCCCTCACTCATACTCATCTGATCTCATAAGAGATTTGCAGAGGACTGCAAAATGAACTGCACAGATGAAACCTATTGGCCATCCTCAGCAGAAATCTTTCCTCATTCTTGTCAAGAATGGCAATTTAATTCTTGGAGCCTACCAACATCATCCGTTTTTACCAAAAAAAGATGTGTTTGAGTAGGCTCTAAACCTGCTCCAGTGAGATTAGGAGGAAATGGAAACTCCTGATAGCTGCTTCTGTCTTCTTTCCAGCCAAAGGACTGTGTATCCCCAGCTTGTGGTGGAGCACCCTCTCCTCTCTCCCCATCCGTTCCTTGCCGGTGGCAGCAGCTGCTCACTTGGTGGCAGTATTAGCTAAAACATGCTACAAACCATGCCAAATTTTGTATAGGCCTGTATTCACTGACTAGTTACACGATGAAATCTAAACACTGAAACAGACACAAAACCGAAAATGTAAAAAAAAAAAATAAATCTATTAGTAATTTATTAATTCCTACTCACAGTGTGTATTAATCTCTGAACAGCACCCCAGACTTATATATATTCTCAATCAAATATTTGTATTGTACTAGTAACAATTTTGTATGTTAGATACACAAGCATAACTCCTTTTTTCTAAAATTCCTTTGTGTTTAAAGCTCATTAATTAGAGAAAAGAAGTATCTACTGACTAATGACAACAAACTTCAATTTCTTCAGTAATGAATTCTGTATGAGGGTGTGAGATACTTGAAAACTCTCAGCACAGTATGCAAGAGATAATAAATAGCAGCTCTCATCCTAGTTGTGAATTACAGCTTAAAAGAAAAGGCAGGGAAAAATAATTTCCCACTTGCAAGAAATTATATCTTTCATAGAACTAGTTGAATAAACTGCCTCTTGACTCATATTCAGAAGCTAGGTTTGTGCTTTATCCTGCTTAGACTAAAAAATTTTGAAAGCAAGATTCTAAGAACTTATTAATTGATTTTAATAATATAAATTGGGTTAATAAGGCTGTCCTAGAATAAGGTCTTCTATAAAGAAAAAATATTAAATCCTTTGATCTGAAGAAAAGAAACTTAAGTTCCCTTATGCACAAATCCTTTTTAGCGTCATATTTTAAAGAGTGCAGAAATGAGTAATTTACAAGCAAAGGTACAATTTAACATTGACATCCCTGACAAGGAATATGGTCTGCCAGAAAAAATGTCTGCAGATATTTTGCATAAATACTTACTTCTGCATTCTGTCACTGGAGCCAGCTGTTTCCATGCTCCATCAAGGCACTGAAATGCAACTCTTCCAATTTTTACATATCCAGGCCGACAAGTGTATGTTGCTTGAGTCCCATGTGGATAGGGAGGGTTGTCCCATCTTTTAGTAGGCACTTCTTTTACTCTCCTAGGAGGAGGTTCTTCACAAGCTAAAAATTTTCAATAGAAACATTGGTGACTGAAATACATGCTACAAACACCAAAACAATCTTGCAATAGGAAATATAGAAAGAAATCCTGGGGCCATTTGTGATCAAACCAGCTTGTTTTCTACTGAATCAGCATAAAATAGGAAACTGACAAGGATCCACATTTTGTAGGAATGTGAATAGACATTTAGAAGGATATAGGAATAGCCAGGTACCAGGGAAACACCCAGGACAATGGTGGTTCATGAAACAGACTGTAATTACAAAGCCCGAGAGGAGATCATTGCCTTGGTTCCTACCACAGACACCTCCTACCCTTCCATTTGCAGGAGCTGCTCCAGGCCTGTCCTTCCACTGCCACAGAGAACAACTCTGTGCACTCTAGAGTTTCCTTTCAAACTATTTCCTTCTCCAGTCACCACTACCTTTACTGACATTATTTCACATGTCATTTGATTAAGTTCTGCCAAACCTTCTCTCATCTTTACATTGCCTAAATTTTCTCTCCAGGCTCAGATCACCTGATATTCAAAAACTTATTTCCTCTTGTTCCTTACTCACAAGTTCCTTGTTACAAAATATAATTAATTCTGAGTATTCACTCTGCCTTTAGCTTCCAAGAATTTTGACTCAGTTTGGGGAGTGGATGGTGGTGTCTGGTATTTCTTATTAGCTCAATATTATACAGTCCTTGCCCAAAATCTCTCTTCTGGGCATTCTTTCATGTGCACATGAAAACATACAGCCAAGTCCATACAATCTACAACACATGAACCTGAATTAATTAAGAAGTTCCTCAACAGCTTGAGAATGAAAAAAGTTGGACTAAAGGGGAAAGAAGACAATGTTGGGAAACCTTTAATGAAAGACTAAATTATTTGGTCAAGAAATAACTGCCCTAATTTCAGTGACTAATTTCCAGTCCTTGAGTGACTGAAATGTACACATTTTGGAAACTGAAGCTTCACTCAGAGTAAGAGAATCTGAGCAGCCTAGCTAATTATATGCAATGAACTCTGGTTTTCATCTGAACATGAAAGGTGAGCATTCATCAGGAATAAATAAAACAAGCCCTGAGAAATAAAGTCTTGGAAAAGGAATAAAATCTCTGTATAGAAAGTAAGTGGTAGAAGAAATGTCCACCAGGGAAGGAAAACCCTTGGTGAGTAGATTCATTTCTCAGCAGAGACCTGGCACAGATGTCCTCTCCCTGAATTTAGCAGTAAAGCCACAGTTTGAGAAAGCAGCAGTATTCTCATTGAAACCTTCCTATGGGTTGTCCAGGTGTTGCCTGGAAACAGGACTATGGGACAAGTCTTTGGGATCTTTCCTCATGTGAGGGATGTGGAGTTAAAGCTCACTGAACTGTACTGCAGAGATCACACCACACATTAAGTAGCTGATGTGGAAGAAGGTGTATTTTATCTGCTCACTTTTTGTTTGAAAACCCAAAGTGTGGAAAGTGAGTTTTACTTGAGTTTACAAAGATACACCCTTGAGAACTCACTCGTATTTCAGTCCGGGGAATACCAACCAAACTAGAGGCATAATTTTATAACATTGTTTTAAAAATGGGGGAAAAAAAATTGTTGCATGGAAAAAACAGTATAACTTTAAGTGTTCTGTATGGCATTTTGAAAAGATAAAGAAAATAGTGTTACTTGTGAGCTCTAATAACTTTAGTTTGGCTCTTTTAAGTAGCATAAGAATTAGGCAGGCTTTGACAATACTGCTGATGTGCTAAAGAAAGAGTGTGCCCACAGATTCACCTTTTTTCCAATTACTTTGATAAGTATTCTCTCTCTCATGAATGATTACATCAATTCATACAATACAAATTATTGTTTCTGTGCACTAGAGGGTACTAAGCTACTTTAAAAAAAGTGGGAGAGACCTTGTTTAGCAAGAAAAGACAGATTCAAATTCTAACAATATTTTTTGCAAAATGTAGGAATAAGCAAAATGAACAGGAATCCTTTAGCTGGTTCTTTCAAATGTATTAAAAAATGGTTAGTTTACCCAAAAAGTTCTTTGTAATGGTGAGAAAAAGAATGTGTCTAATTCCACATATTTTTAATTAGACCTTATTTGAATTAGCACTTTCATTTTGCAAGCTGAGAGCACACTCAAATCTATAATTTAAAAAATAGTTATTGAGTACAGGGAGAGCTTCTTCTCTATTCCTCCCTCTGAATTGTATCATATTTTTATTGTCTGTTATGCAGAATGCAGCCTCTTCCTTGTTTACATTAAAATCCTTAATCTCTTCGCCATTATGAAGATGTGCTGGGTCTTAACTCTTCCCCTCTCCTGCCCTGGTGTTAAACTAGGTATTTCCATCAAGTGTCAGAGTATGCATATATATGTGTGTGTGTGTGTGTGTATGCAGTTTCTCAGTGGCTTAAGGTGAAGAAATTTGCTGGCAGGTTGTACTTCAAAACTATAATAATTCCGTCATGCACCCACCTAATATAATCACCAATACTGGAAGGTTTTATTTCTATATTAAAAAGCATGCACTGAATGGATACCTTCAAATTCCTTACTGTCAGACCAGGAGAGCTGGAATTACTCATTCAGTATTTATATGTGACTTGACCCGAGTTAGAAATAGCTCAAGCTGCTTTTTTGCCAACCATATGCTGGTAGCAGCTTCTACAAAGTACAAGCAATTACAAATCCAGGCAGTAGTGACTTTCAGTCCTTATGCAAAACCCAGCTCTGAGAACAAGTCTCACAGGCTTTCAGCATAAAGCTTAAACAAGAATCCTGCATGACTCATGGTAATAGTTGTCCCAAATAAATCAAATTTTTGCTACATTCACAATTCTTTCCAATCTCCCTGACCTAAAGAAACCATTATGAAAATGAAGTGCAAATTCAGGCAAACTTTTGTTTCAAATTCCAGGACTTCTCTGCACTTGTTGCAAACAAATGAGACTCTAAGTTGTTTTGAGGCAATATTTATTTATATTTAAGATAGGACATTCCTTTAATTTCCTAATTTTTCAGTTTTCAAAGTAAAATCCATTGGATCTTTTTGATTAACTTCATAACTTTCAAAAAAATTAAAACCAACCTGAACCAATCGAAGACATACTAGCTCAAAACTACACAGCACCCTCTGCACTTTATGCAAAGAAACTCAAACATAATGCAAACAAATTAAATAACTAAGGATACACTAAATAGTATAAACACAAACAAAAAAAAATACATTGAACAGAGAAACAGAAAACATCAGAAGTTTCTGAAGATACATAGAATGCTACCTCTTTAAAGACGAAATATATTTACATATATTTATTGTATATATTTATCTCATTTCCTAGACTAAAACCAGTCAGTCAAGAGATGTATCAGAAGCTTTTCAGTCAATGTAGTAATCATTCATCTTCCTCAGATCACCTCACAGGTTATTTCAGACAGACACAAAATATTCCATAAACGTGCATTTTTATTTTAATCTACAAGTTGTTTCCTGGTTTTCAATATTAGAATAATTAGAAAACATAATTAATAGAAAATTAGTTGTCTGGCTCAAATTTATAGTGATATCAACCATTTAAAAAGTTGGGCAACAGATTAATAACAGCAGCAGTTATCCAAATAAATAGGTGAAAGTAATCCTATGGCAGGATGCTAAATACTAACAGTGCTAAATGCTGCCAGAAGAAACATCAGTTATTGTCAGATCATGAAAAATATTCAATGCCTTTACATATTGCTTTAGTTACCATCTTCACATACACAGTAAGATAGGAGTTAAAGCTTACCTCTTTGTGCACCACAATGCATCCAACACAAGAGCAGAGCTGCGTAGCCCAGGATTAACATTCTAGAGATTCAAAAACTCAGCAAACACATCCAGTATTGCAGCCTACTTTTTTTTATTACTTTGTGTTATTTCCACTCCTTTTTCACTTAACTGGTCCATGGACTGACCTTGCAAAACATTTATACTCCGATTTCAGCAGTCACTTCCCCTAAACCTCTTGCAACACACATGTTTCTTTTTTTTTAAACCCCCTCTCTAAACCTTGCTAAATGAATAAACAAACAAATGTCTGGCAATTTAGGTCAACACATTCCTTTCCCTGTGGTCTGCTTGTTTTTACATCACACTTTTTTTTTTCTCCCATATTTATCCCTTCCATGATCATATAGGGTTATATCTTTTGATACCTAAATGTTATACAAATAAACTTTTTTATTTAAATTTATTTTATTTATACAAATAAATTATTTATTGTGTATGGTATGCTTAGTTAGAAAACAAAATCATGTTAATTGTGTGTAAAAATGAACTTCTCTACACATATAATTCAAAATAAAAGTTGCAAAAAATCAAAAAGCAGGCGAAAGTACAGAGTGACTTAGGGGTCACTCACTGGTTCTTATAGAAGATCACCAATTGCCCACAGCAAAAGAAATGTATTTGGTCATATTCCTCACTAAATAAACCCAGATGATGTTGAAGCACCTCAGTATCACATGAGAAATTATAAGATGGAGGAGATTTGAATGGATTGTAACATAGATAATGAACTTCCCAAAGAAAAATATAAAACTATACAAAAAGAACTATATGCCTAACAAAGGAACTTCTCATGGTTTTATGTAAGCAATGGTCTAATCAACAGTTTCATGATAGGTCATGGCTTTACAAGTGTTCTCCAGTGGAAATGTAGATCATATGAAAA
This sequence comes from Parus major, assembly GCF_001522545.3. Classification (NCBI taxonomy): domain Eukaryota; kingdom Metazoa; phylum Chordata; class Aves; order Passeriformes; family Paridae; genus Parus; species Parus major. The sequence goes on along the minus strand of NC_031777.1, from coordinate 8,555,051 downwards.
GAATTATTTGAGACTGTGAATTACGGGGAAAAAATGTAATAGTACTAAGCACTCACAGGAGATGGACATAAAACAGCTACAGGCCAGATGCCCAACAGTGGTGATGTCTGACTGGATGGAGCACTCACAGATCCGTCTTGTATATGTTCCCAAAAACCCACAGAACATTTCCTTAAAAATCATTAGCTTAGTTACTGTGCTGCTATAAAACAAAAACGAGTGTGTCTAGAGAACAGATCTCAAACCTGAATTCTACAGCACTTACAGCAGTTAAAACTTTTTCTCTTCTTAAAATGCAGGTGGAATATTTTTTCTTTTAACTTTAGGCGGTGTTTTCATCCACCAATTCTAAGAAATGATCTTAGTAAAACTGGTATTCATCTGTTTCTCCTACAGAAATGACTTCAGAGAGCAAAATGTCTCTTCCTTTCTCTTCCCCTTGACAAATCACTCTTGTGGAGTATGACCTCTAACCATGCTCTATGACCCTGTGACAATCGATCCGCATCCAGTTTGCAGCTACTGGTGCACACCTCATCAGGGAATGGATATTTAATGCACCTATCCAAGTCGCAATTTCTCTAGTTTTAAGTATTAAATAGTCTGATGTAATGAAGCTTAAACTGCTTCAGGTTTTGTCAAACTGCTTTTTGGTTATTAAACCTCTTGTCAAATAATTATGGGCTTGAAACACAGTCAAAGATACTTTCAGGTACAGCTGAACCAGAATTGGAATTGAAATGTACTATCAATTTCCTGACTGCTTTCTATAAATACAGGCATTGCTAAAACTATTTAAGCTAAAAGATTACATCAGCATGCAAAAACAGATATAACATGTCTATGAATAAATTTAAGCTGAAAATTAGAAGACTCAGCTGGTAAAGCTTTGAAGCAATATTTGTATACGTATAACACAGGCCTATACAAGGAAACCATCTTCAATCACAAAGCAAGGGACCAGACTCAGTCCATCCCAGTCCTGGGTTTGTGATGTTCTTAGGTCCTTGATTAGACTCACCCCAAGCAAATGAAAATAGAATTGGGATCTTAAACTTTCTTTCCTTCCTCACCTCTTCCATGGGCTATTACTTCAAAATCTATTGTCTTTAATTGGGGTCTCACTTTGTTTAGCCACCTCCAGTCTCCACCGAAACAGAGCACACAGACAAACCATGCCTCAGGACCTCTAAGGCAAGGAAAAAACCCTTCATCTTTAGAGTTTACTTCTAACTCATGAGAAAGGCAGAAACATCTAAGTAGTAATGCAACCAAAGACAGCTGGATTTTATCTAAGGAAGCTGCTTTGAGAACTGGTGTGACTGCACTCAAAATACTGCTGTGGACACAGACAGACACAATATCACCATATATTCCCTGTACAAGCAAAACTGCATGTCAAGGTGTGAGATCATAGGAAAGTACATGTTGGAAGTTATCTTGCCTAACACGCCTCCACAAAGCAGAGTCAGTGTGTGTCAGAATAAGTTATTCGGGTTTTTATTAGTTCCTTACTCAACATGGAGGCTTAACATCAAAGTTCAAAGTGTTTGTTCAAACCAGAATAATTTTGAGAACGGTGTTTGGAAGCCATTTTGCATTAGGGAAACTGATCTGAGAAAGTCAATGTATTCCATAGAGGACTAATGATAACTGGTAATAGGAGCTTAATTAGCCCCAGCTGAAATAGCATCTCTGGCCAGTATAATTTCAGTATGTTCTAACAGCATGCTAGCTGTCACATTTTAGTTTAATGACCTCATTAGAGCACACAGAAGTCTAGCATCAACCACAGCTTTGCCCAACAATTATCATGAAAATGTCCTATCCCACTGTATTAATAGTGAGATTGTCTTTGCAACCTCAGTATTTGTATCTCCTCCCACCGGCACACAACTTCTGTGACTCATAATTACATTAACACATCACGTAACAGCTACAATCATAACCTAAGGTTGTGACAGGGGAAGACTGCTCAGTTCATTTAATCCAAATCATAATCAAACTGGTTTATTGATTTATTTATAGAACACAATTAACCAGCAATCAGTGGAATATACTTTCAGGTTCAGTATGGGAAATACACTGTTCAACAAAATGTTAATAAACACCTAAGAAACAAAGAACCTTTCTTCACTAATCCTCCAAAGTTCTAATCATGCACACAAAGGTGTGCACTCACCCACTATTATACACAGTTTCCCTCTCACAGGTACCCCTGTAGGAAATGTGGGTACTTATTGTGTGCTTTGCTTCTCCTTGCCACCTGCTGATGCACATAGCAGCAGGGAGGAAGCACCACATCCTCAGCTGGGAGTCCATACCTGTTGCACCTGCCCAGTCACTGCCAGAGCTGAATGAAGGCTGCTGGCATGTCCACAAAGAATTTTTGATGCCAGGGATGAACAACAAACAGTGTCAAACCCACCTCTCCTGTTTTTTGACCACTTGCTTCATTACCACTGTTTTCCCTCTTATTACAATTTCATTTGTCCCATACTGTGGGAAATGGAAAGATAGAAACTTCCACAGATACTGAAGGGTTTGATTTACAGCCTTGGAAAAAGCTTGAGTTAATGTAATAATAAAGGTACACAGACGTTAAGTGGAGAAATTATAAACTTATGTTCCTATAGTTCCAAATAAATATATGCCTTAAGTAAATAAGAAACTGTATTGAGTAAGATGGTGAAGGGTTTTTAACTGTAATAGTGTGATTTTATAGACTAACCTAGGAATCTAAAAGTTACAAAAAGAAACATATGTGTGTACGTGACCTAGCAGTCTATTGGGTAAAAAGCAGATGCAGTGAGGCAGAACTTAGCAAAGGTCATAGATGATTAAGTAAAACCAACTCCAGGTCAATTGTCTATTGGACCAAAATGTTACACATTGCTCTGTAAAGAAGAAACTCATGACTACCTTTGAGCTATGGATGATTGTTACTCCTCAAAATCTCACACCTTCAGACTGTGACCTGATCTGATGTGTTTGAGCAATAAATTGACTTAATAGCACTGGTGGTACCATCCCTAGTTATTCATGTTCTGACGCCATACATTTCTTTCCAAATTGGCCCTTTCCATATTTCAGAACTCATTTGGTAATTCCCTAGTGGGTTGTCATCCCCTTTGACAGGATCAGCTGTGGCATAGGCACTCTCAGAAAGGTTTGGATGCTTGAACTTGCATTCCTGTCTTAACAGCTGTTTCTGCTCAGGCCATTTTACCAAGAATGGGTCATAGGAGTAGACTTGCAAACAGAAACACAATATCTGGAATTTTTTAGGAATATACCTTTAGCTTCTTCTAAGGTAAATTAGAGAACCGCACATGCTTAGACAGGAGATACATCATGTCAAATTCCAAAAGTAATATAAACCCACTTCTGATTACTTGTGTTTAAGTACCACCTCATTCTCCTGCCTTGGTGCTCTGTACTCAAAAGTGAAGTGAAAATTACTTGAAAGGGTGTTCTTTGCAAAAAAAGATGTTCTCCTATATAAAAGCAGCTGTCACTAAACCCTACTTTTAAATGAAAAAAGTCCTCCTACTCACAGCCAAGTGAAGATTTACTAGAAGGCAATTCCCAGGTTATCATCATTTCCCAGCAGCTTGCTCTCCTGTGACGCAGTGCTGCTGTTCTCTTATTCCTACAGCTCCTTTCTAGGTCACCACAAATGCCAGAGGGCCAGGGTGCACCAGGACCCAGGTGGCCTTGAAGTGTGCACTGTGCACTTTCCCTGTGCTGTGATGGCTTTGCACAGAAGAACAAAAGGATCAGGTCATATTGGATACTCTGTGTCTGAAACAGGTCTCTAAAGATTGTGCTTGCAGTGCAGAGTCCTGCTCACTGGGCTATGGAAAACATGCCTTCTACCTACCAACACTGCAGTTTAATTAGGTACATGAAACCACCTCTTTTTGTTTTGGTAATGCTCTCAGCGGAATTATCAAATTTGAAATCCCTCATTGCACTTTCTGCCCTAGCTTTGTAGCTTTACACTGACCTTAAAACTCTGTTCTCACTTTGGGCTATTTCAGTCTGTTACTGTTTCTGAATCACTATCAAACCTCGCATGCCACAAGAACAGTCTGCTACTGCACAGCCATTTAAAAAAACAGGCATCAAGTGGAAAGATAGGAGGACTCCAAGAACATTTTTTCCTCTTAAGTTTAAACAATTCCAAACATTGCAGCACTGCGCTCCACAAGGTATATCAGACAATAAAATAAAGAGATATGCAAAATAGACAATAAAATTAAATAGGATAAGCAATTATTTAAAGGTATATAAGAATAGCAAGATTTGCTTAGAATGAAATAGTCCTTTAAAAGAAACAAAACAACAACATGGAGCAGTCTGGAGCTTGTAAAAAAATTATGATTATGATGTTTTTTCTGAAGTTTTATTACATATCAGTAGTATTCCTCCAATGGCTGCACTTTTCTAAAGGACAATTAAAGTTACCAGCTCTCCCTGTTACTAGTCCAGCATACAACCCAGCTACCTAGCAAGGAGGTGAAACAAGCATTTCTTTCTGCAGAAACTTACTTGCCTATACTGTCATTTTTATGCTATGATAGTACTCAGACCCCACCCCCAGATTGTATTGTAAAATTGAGAATAAACCAAAAATGGGCCTTATCCCCAAAAGCCAAGAATCCAGTAAGGTAACAAAATAAGTGTAAACTAGCAAACAAAAAAAGGGACAAACTCAATAAGCTCACATTGCCCTAACTCTCTAGCAACTCCTTTTTAAGAAAGGGATGTGAAAGAGAAGTGGGATTACAGTGACAATTCCCTTGCGGCAAGAGAGAAGTAAGAAAATGATGATGCTTTCAAATCTTAATGTGTGTGAAGAGTGGCTATTAGGGAAAGATGCAAGACAAGTAATCATCTGAATAGGAAATGATACAAAATAATAAGACAGAGTATATGCAGTTGTTGGAGTTGAAATGGAAATAAACAGTTACACCTTGATCAGTTTTAGTGTTACAGTCACAAAAAAGAAAAAAAAGGCTGCTCTTAACCCAGCAGTAACTGACACACAAAATGGGCCTAAGAAATTGCATTTTAGATCACACAAAGAAAATGTGCAAGTAGGAGATATTGTGGAGGTAAGGTTCAAAAAGTAAAATCTCAAAGTGCTGTGGGCTCTACATGTTACACTACTCAGCAACATCCCTTAGCTTTCCACGAGCCTCAAGAAACACAAGTACTGGGTAAAAGTAAACCAAAGGCTATAGAAGTTCTAGGTCACTCTGCTCTCCTCCAACTCAACTCCCCCTTTGGCATCCTGGCCAAGGTCCATTGCTAAGGACTATTAGTATGCAGTAGTTTTAAAAATTCAAAATTGCAGTCAATGATTTTAAATCCATTCAGACATTCACTGATGTAGTCTTTAGTCCTACACATCACTAAATAACAATCCTATACCAAGGCAGGTAAACAGGGAGTGTGCTCTCTGTTCACACACCTCTAACCAGGTTTTGCTCCTGATTTAATTTAATCTCTCTGATCCACTCAGATTCCAGGATGCTGAGACTCAGTCTAGCACACCAAATTTTAGTCTGATACAGCACCTGTACTTCAGATTTGATATTCCTTTTGCAGTCAAAGGTCTGAAAGCCTCAGGGGAAAAAAAATAAAAAATGATGGCAACAAACTTCTCAAAAAAGTAAAAAATGTTGTTTTCTAACTGAGAAGTATACCTTTCTTAATGCTGAAATTCAGTTTTCTGATGTAAGGAATATTTATCAGCATGGATTCTTCAGACTTCCATCTAGCTACATTTTAACAGATGTTGTCATGATTTTTCTACAGACTATTTTGGAAGTGAAACTGCAGCCAAAGTAAATAAAAAATTATTGAAGTACAGTTTACTAATCTAAACCCCAAATACTTTTTGAACTCTGAATGCTGAGTCCCTAAATATTCTATTCAGCTGCCAAAGGTACAGAACTGTTCCATGGACTGCCAGTACTCTAGAACTAGTTCCCTGTTCTAGTCTTAAACCCAAACCCACACAGACATACTCAAGTGAGAACTGATCACCTGGTAGAAATGTGAGAATTCCAAAGTTCCCAATAGCAACACAAATATCCTTAATTATTAATTCTTAATTATTCTTATTCTTCTTAATTATAATTATTCTTAATTATGGGGAAGAAAAATAAAAATTTTAAAAGAAGAGACTTGGGGAAAAAAACAAAAAATGAGCTTGATTTATTTTTTTTAGCCAATCAGTTTCTCAGCCTACCCTTTAGTAATCTAACCCTTTAGTAACACCAACAGACAAATAAAAAATAAACACAAAAACTCTGCAGAGAGGGAATTTCCACTGACCATTTTCCACTGCAGCCCAGACTACCCCTTACAGTGTTTTGTGCAGGACTGCTGAGTTACCAGAATGCCATCCAGACAATACCAGACTATCTTCCTTGAAAGGACAATAAATAAAAGTTACTCATGTTACAGAACTCTTTAAAAGGATTACTGTTCATTTGCATAAACACCTCATCCTTCTTCACCCTTTTATTAAAAAATTCATATTTACCAGTGTTCTTTCTTCCCCCAATCTGAGACTATTATTTAGGAGATTAAAAACAACAGTTGAGATGATAAGCTTATCAGCTGGGGATGATAAGTCTCTGAGTCATGCTAGACTTTTAAAAAGCAATGGAGGGAACAGAGCAGAACTGTGTCTGACAGGACTATTTCAGCACTTCAATGCTGAGGACCAGCAACACATTCAGAGATTGAAATAGAGCACTTTATCATGGCTAAGTTGTTTCCCTAACTCCCTTCAAAAAAGTTTGTCTCTGTTTTACCCTGAATAATTTTAGGTATCAGTACCATCACTAAAGAACATCCCAGTGAATATCAACAGTTAAGCTGATTAATTATAAAGAGAACTTTGCAAGCATTTTGAGCAAAATATCAAAACCTAACCTGACAATCTGATGTACTTTATTAGAAGGGCAGAACATCTTGAATTAAGAACAGTATTAATATATATTTAATATATATTAATATATTTCCTTCCATAAACACTGCAACTGTTCAAAAAATCCAGAAGCCATTTGCATTGCTTCAATCTATTTTACCTACATGCCATCACAAATATGGTAACCTAAAAAGAAAAAAGCCAATACCTTTTTTTTGTTCTTTCTGTACCTTAGTATAATTCAGGATTTAAATCCAATCACTAGCAGCAAACTCATTTACACAGTTCTTAAACACCCTCTCTTTCTCAGACTTCAGAACCAACTACTGAGAGCTATCCACATGTACCTACCCACTTTGACAAACAAAAAAATGGATTAAAGTCTATTTTCAGCCCCCAAGTTCAGGGTCACAGATGCTTCTGACATTTCTCAGGGCCAGAACCATCCCAAAAGTACAAACTTATGTTTGCTCCCGAGTGTTGCTCACAGCTTCTGTTTTACACAAACACCTAACAAGGAACACCTGGCTCGAGCATAGTGACCCAGTATAATGGTTCATAACCAGCACCTGTCTCCAAGCAGATGATTCACGTCTCCTCTGCTTGAAGACAAGTTTCCTAAGTGTTTTGAGTCACTAATCAAAATATTTGATTTAGCTAACTAAAATCCCCTTTCTGCCCAATTTTATACACTTAGAGATTTTCAGAGGGATGAGACAACATATCATAAAAACACATTTTACATTGCAAATAGTTTCTATTACTTAGGAGCACAGAATTAGGCATCTGCATAAATTGCATGACTGTAGTCTAGGCAATGAGTTTGTTTTCTATTAGCTCTGCTCAACTGCTCACCAGGTTGCTCATTTCCCAGTCAGTTATTACCTGTCTGAAGTGCATTTCCATGGTTGAAAAAGAGCAAAAGCTTCTCCTGCTGCTTGGCTCCTCAAGTATGAAAACACATGTTAAATTAATCAATTCAGGTAGAAAAATTAATGAGGCTTCTACAAGATAGAGTAGAAACACAATTAATTTCTGAGCCAATCTAGGATTCATAGACTTCAGAAAAGGACTGCAGTCAGCCTAACTGCTTTGCTTTCATGACAAAACATTACAACTACAGGCTTCACCCCACCTCAAGTTTTGGTAAGATGAAAGCTATTTAGTCAGAGAAAGGAAACAGTGTTTTCTTTCAAGAGAGAGCCCCTTTAACTGGAGCAGCAGCTGAGAAAGAATGAAGTGGGCAGCACATAACAAATATTCTAAAGAAAGGTGCTGAGCTTTTTTTAAAATTATACTTTTAGAGAGTTCTGACCTCAGAACACAGCATGATACAACTGGCAAGAATATGGATGCAGAATAATTCACTATTTTATTTATTTCCCATATCAGCCAAAGCAAAGAGAAAATTACCTTTGAACTCTCGCCACATATATGCATCTGTTTTGCTTCACCTAACAAGGCTTTCTGAGAAGCACATTGTAAATGCTGAGTGCAGCAAGCTGTGAAAAAGGGTAAGCATCATACTCTAGTGATCCCAACACTTTGTAGGGTCTGGGACTCTGCAGCTCTCTAAAGAAACAGCAATCACCAAAGCTGTGCTTAAGAGCTCTGTGCTAAAGAAGCAAGGAAAGATGCAATGACTGTAACAACAGCAGAGACAATCTGAGTCCTGAATTGAGTTACCTATTGGTTACCTGAGGAAATCTTTGCATCACAGCATGGAGCTCAGAACTGAATTCTCAGCATGGTACATTGCTACGTGATACACTTCAGACTGCCATACTTGAGCTGATCCCACATGTCCAGCTTTTAGCTAGCTTACCTTCCACACAGAAATCCAGCTGAATGGAAAATACAAGGTTCACTCTTCAATACACCTAATAAATCCATGCAAACACCTTATTAAATAAATGGTGTTTAAACCACATTTAGGAAATAAATTCTTTTTTAACACTTAGCTCCTGATCCAGCAAAATCTAAATATGAATATAAAAATTGACCAGTATTAAGCATGACTTAATTCTAGGAAACAACTGCTAAAACTGAATAGTTTAGGTGAAGAGCTAATCAAGGAAAGCTAATCAGGACAGGCTGCAGAAATTGCAGTATTGTCAGTGTTTACTAAACCAGTTTATTAGAAGTGTTTAGTAGAATATTAGATGATTAGTATGAAAGTCTAGATTAAAGTAACTCTTTAAGGGCAAAGCTAGAAACATTATTATCTTAGTGACAGTCCATTCAATCAAATAACCATATAGGTACTTTGTGCTTTATCAGTGAAGCATAGAATTACAATACTTTTAGTATTGTATCACACTTTCAAGCATTACCTGCAAGTCTCAACCGTAGCAATAGTTCAAATTCTCTTTTTTTTTTTTTTTTTTTTTTTACAGGGCATGCACCACCTGCTACGTCCAAGAGCAATTAAGCTCTTCCCAATTAAGCAGACGCAAAAATTGACCAAACGCTTAGCCCACACTCACACCTGGCATTTCAGAGGAGCTGGCACCGACCAGGTGTGTCAGGTTAACGCAGGGCAGCAGACAAGGCTGTAGCAACCCCAGCCACCCTCAGGTGACTCCACCATCTCTAACACGGGGGGTTATGTGTTTGCTACCTATGGTAAAACACCCGTTCCTCAGGTTTCGGGGCCTACAGAAAAGCACCTCTGAGGGAGCCCCGGGAGAAGGGGAGGAGGCAGGAAGCTGCTGGCGGGGCGAGGCAGCCGCCGAGTACCGCCCGGTGCGGAGCTGCCGGCCCGGCCGTGGCACGGCCCTTTGTTGTGGGCCGCGGCGGCGCGCTCGCCGATCGCTGTGAGGGTGGGCGTGGGCGGGGGGCGGTCGCGCCGCCGCCGAGGCCGCCGCCCGCCGGCACCTGCCTCCCCCCGCGGCGGGACTTGGTTCCCGGGGTCGAGAGGCTCTCCCTCAGCCGCAGGGGACCGCGGGGACAGCTCTGCGGCGCTTTTGTGCGGGGCCAGCCCGCTCCGCGCCGCTGCCGCTGAGCCGGGTTCTGTCCGGCACACGCCCGGGCAAGTCCGGCCGCTCCTCGGGCAGCGCCGCGGGGCTTCCCCTCTTTCCCAGCCGGCCCCCTTCCTCCCTCTCCGGGCAGTATGGTGGACCTGGACAGCGAGGTGCCGCCGCTGCCGCCGCGGTACCGCTTTCGGGACTTGCTGCTGGGCGACCAGGGCTGGCAAAGCGACGACAGGTGAGCCCGGGGCACGGTGTCCCCGGCGGGATCGCGGGGCCGGGCAGCGCTCCCCGGGGGCACCTCCGCCCACGGGAGCGCAGCCCCGGGGGAAACTTTGCCGCGAATGGGGTGCGAGGGCTGCCGAGGGGCTGCGGTGCCGCGCCCCGCCCGCAGCCGGAGAGAGCCGGGCCGGCGCCCCTGAGCGAGCGCGGGGCACCCCGCAGCCTCCGGAGCGCTCCCGCCGGCGGCCGAGCCTTGTCCTGCCCCGTGGCACGGCAGGAGCAGGACAGGATCGTCTCTCTGTGATAACGTTCACAGAGGGACCGTCCCAAACGAAACATTTCCCTTTTGTCCAAAGGCTAATTGCTGTATGTCTTCGCTGTCCTATACCCAGGCTTCTTCACATGTGGTTTCTTTCCACGCTGGGATCCTAGGCATGGACGCACCTACCATGATTTTATTCCTTTATGCATTCTTTCAAGTCTGTCAGCATCTTTAATCACACCCGATAGAAAAAGATTCGTTTGTTTCAAGTCAAATGTTGTCCTTAAAAATCATAAACAAAGAACCCTTTATGTTAAAAGAAACAAGCAAACCAGGAATGTGTGTTCATTTTCAAAATGCTGAATGAACAGCACCCCAGCATCATTCCACTCTGCTGGACCATACAACCTCGTGTCTCAATAGACTATTATTCAATACCACCTTGCAAAGTTATGTGTCATATCCACTTTGTACTAACACTGTCTCGTAGTCAAATGTCAGAAAAGCAAAATTGACAACATATTGGATGGATTTTGGTTAAATATGCTTGCATTGTCAGAGTATGTCTTTAACTTGGCAGTCAGAAACTTTGATTTTGATGCTGTTCTACATTGTTCAGATTTTCACTACTTTTCTAAGGAAATATGAATTCTTGTTGATTGATAATCACAAGATCACGCAAATATGTAAGTATACCTTTGTTTAGGAGAATATGCTCTACATTGAAGGAGTTAAACAAGTGGTGTTTATTCAGACAGTTATGGAATGGTTAATGACATCTTAATATAGTCACAAAAAATGAATGCTGTTGGTTGGAAATGACAGCATCATGACTACATAACAGAGAGTTAAATAGTATGTTTATCAAAGCATGGTTTTGCTGTTTAAAAAATTTTAAGTATATTGTAATACAGTCATTACTTCTGATTGTTTGAGATTTTAGAAAATGTAATCTTAGCATCTTATACCTGCATCTTATTTCCTACTGGAATAGGAAAAAACTCCACAACCTTTCTTATTTTAACAATTTTGCTTTGGGTTCTGATGTCTAAAATTCACAAAAATATGCCTTTTTCGATTACTCTGGGTCTTAACACTTTTTTCACCTCTAGTTTAAACTTCTGTCAAGCACTTCCCTGATGCCACTTGTTTGACTTGCACTTCATGAAGCTACCTTCTACAGAAGAAGCACGATTTGGTCTGAAATAGCAAATAGTGCAACTGCACAACTCAGAGCATCCTTTTAGATATTGTCTATTTCTGGTGTATGTCCATTCAACAAAGTCAAAGTAAATAATCCTTAAAACAGTCTTGATAGCAGAATTATTGCACAAAAGTCTTTCAGAGCATAGTTACCATTTGAAAACTGCAGCAAAGAACTTGTGAAAAATCAATAGTCAATTTTAAATATTGCATTAATATTCCAACAAGCATTTACAAGAAAGATCACTGGCACAATCTGAAATATAAACTCTAAATGGCTTTCTAGATCTTATACACTGTCCTGTGCTGAGGCTGGACACAGCTGCACTGTGGTAGGGAGGTGGGCAGGGGATTCCCCACAATGTAAACAAGATTGTGTTTTACAAAAGGCTCTGATAGCAGCACTCTCTCCTCCTGCTCTGCAAGTTACTGTAGCAGTATTTTTGGATACCAGCTTTCCAGTAACTGAACGAGAGCCATTCTTACAAAGATCTTGAGTATTATCTATTGTTTGTCTGTCCAGATTCTTACTTTCCTGAACTGGAGGCTGTCATGTGTAATACTGAAATATTAATTCCTTCCTATGTTGCTGGAATATTGCTGCTATCCATTATAGAAAAACCATGCATGCTCTGCATAGAAATAGTGTCAAATGGAATATTTAAAATATTTGACATCCAGAAAATATTGAATGAGAAAGACTGCAGACCTATAGGGACCCTGATATAAGCTTCTTATTAGTTTGCAATGATTGCTATTATACAAGTATATATTAGTTTTTTCTGCTTTATTGTCTTGTCTTTGCACTCTTAGGTAAATGGTTCTTGGTTGGTTTTGGTGAAGCACATCCTTTGTATTCTATTCTAAGCAGTATGCAATAGAGATATTGCCAGAGGTATTGTTTGTAACCCCTTCAGTTGAATGGATGTTAACTATGAATGGAATATCTGAATATTGAAAGACAGATGAAGTAGCCTTAGAGGATGGCTGCACATGATCAAGATAGTTAATTTTAGTTACTGGACTTTGGCTGAGATGCTGCAAATATATTTCTGCCTATTTCCAGTTCACTGCAACTTTTTAATTCCACTTTCTCTCAACTCTGACAGTGTGATGTACGCTAAGGCTTTCCATCTGTGTGATCTGTGAACTTCAGATCTGTTACCAGCCAAACTCTGTATCTTGTCTTAGTTTCATTCTCTTTTTGGTCTTTCCAGTCTGTTCATCTTTGGGGGATCTCTTTTTCTCCTTCCTTCCTTTATGCCGTTTCTGGAGAAATGCTGGCTTTTTTAGCTGATAAGGTCCATTTCCTGGTTATCAGATGCTTGTTGTTTTTTTTTTACAGTGGAGAGGAGATGGAATTATTCCTCTCATCAGCCACGATCCACCCAGAATTCTGTGTCACCAAATCAGTTCTAATAGCATAGTTTGCTATTATGTCATGTGGTAGTATTTAATAATAAATACGATTGAAATTATGTGACCTCTCCTCTATTTGTTGAAATATATGTTTCTGACATAATCACAGTTCAATTTTGAAACCTGAATGGTTATGTTTCTTTAGGGTGAGAGTTTGATCATGTCTTTATTTTAAATGTTCCTTATTATTTATAAAACGCACGTGTTAAAATGCTTAGCTGATTGTAACAGGACTCTCATTCAAGAATTTTGTGCTTAAATGTCTACCTGTTTGAGGACAAATTCCTAATTTTTTTTTTTTTCTTTCCCTTGGGGACTGTAGGAGAGCCTCACTCAGACTTTTTTTTATTTTTTTTGCTGTCTAGTTCATGATCCATTCCTTGCCTGTATTTCTTGCAAACTGCTTTTGCATTTCTTTCCCCTCCCCCAAAAACTCTGCTTTTATAGCTTAGATTCATAGCCAGCCTTGCAGTTGGCTTCAGTAACAGATGGGTTCTGGGCTGTCATCTTCCACAAACCGCCAAATTGGATTGTATATTATTTTTCATAAAATAAGTTGCTGTGTGCAGAAGAACATGCTGAATCTTTGACAAATTATTTTGTTCAGTAAAAAAGCTACTTAAAATAATTTATTGGCATTCTTGAATTTGCTGAGTGGTTTGTTTTCAAAAAAAGGATATTAAAGCCAGTTTTGGTTTTTGCAAAGCTAGGTTTTCAAAGGAATCTGGTTCCCTTTGAAAACTGGAGAGGAAACTTGATGCTTACTACACTCATTTTATATGGAGAACACTTCTTCAAGGCAGCATGTAAAAGATCAGCCCAGCTAGAGCATGTATGTGTGTCAAGTGTGTGAATTCTGTGGTAAGTAGGGCAATGAATAAGGTTTCCTCTGGCCATGGAAATATCCCAGGCACTGGGCTGAGGGTAAAGAGAAGATTGGATCCTTGACTTTTTCTATTGTTCTGTAAATAGTGCCAGTATCCCTTTGTGAATCTTGTATTTTGCGTTCATTTTTGAAAGTATCTGAAAATGAAACAGATGTTTTCATTTGCTGGATATTCTGAGATGTTTATGGACCATCATAATGCAATTTACCTTTCAGTTTGGCTGCTAGGAAGTGAGCAGAAATAAAGGGGGAACTCAGTGATTAGTACAATTATTCACCTGTTAATTCAGCCAGCTTTCACTAAATTGTGATTGTAATAGTAATGGAATGTTTCATAACCCTACTGCTCATCAGTCCTTATTCTTAGAAGCTGTGTTGAAAAGCAACACAAATAAAATTAAAAAACACCCTACCTGGTGAAGAGGTAACATGTGCAAAGTTGGTAAATAATTTGCTGCAAAGGAGGGGAGAAAAGAGGATGTTTGTTTTAGGTTCCCATGTTAGTTTGGGAAAGCTACAATGGAGAGGCTTTTGTGTACATAAATAGTTACCATGTGCTTTAAAACAGCCAAACCACAGCATGCTAGAGGTGTAAAGAAAGAATTCTCAGTTAAAAGCATTTACATTTTGTCCATATCTCTGTCTTTTTGTTAAGGCCTTTAGTATCTTGCGGAGCATAGGTTACCTCACATATCTTAGGATGTCTGGACATAAATTATTTTTCTTTAGAAAATATAAATTTTATATCTTTTGCAGATGTAAAAACTGCATTTGGTTTAGTGAATTATAGCAAGACAGGAATCTTTCCCACCATTGAAGCCTGACAACTTATTCTGATGAACTGTTCAAATTCTTCTCTGCCTGCTCTGACAAAAATGTCTTGAACTGTGCAGGAGTGGTTTGGGAGTTGGAGAAGGAAACAATATGAACAGATAACTTGTGGGTAGTCCGAAATCCCCACCTTCAAAGCACCCGATTTCATAACTTTTCTATATGCTGCTGCAAGATATTTTTGCAATTGCAGTCATGGAACAAAAATTTACATTTTCCAATTCTGTACATTTTATTTTTCTATTCTGTACAGATATAACAAGAACATTAACTGGTACTGGAAATTAAGTTCAAAGCCTGCTTCTGTATTGAGATTAAAATTTGAGTAATTTTGCTACAGTATATACTTTAATTTTAAAAGTATAGAGCTAAATTTTACCTTTGTGGAAGAACTGTTCTTACACTGAGGATTAAATTAAAATAAGCCCTCCATTCTGGTGTGCTTTCAGCATAAATGCACATTACCACCTATCTGGAAAGGAAGGCGATTCACAGAATACACATCACTTGGACAATTGTATCCTGCTGGCTCTCATGTTGACTGGTGACTTTTAAGGAACAGCTTCTCACTGTAAATCTCAGAAGGCACTTTAACAGTCATTTGTCACAGTGTGAATTAGTGAGTAAAGCCCTCCCTTTGCCTTTTCTTTTGGAAATCACCTGAGATTGTTAAACTAGAAGGGGCTAAAAAGCCCACATATTTCTTACTCAAGTGATTTAAAATAACTGAGTCTAGATTCAACTTATATAAAAATTCTAATATAATTTCCTCAAAAGAATATTCTATTAGTTTCTTCAAAATAATCCTCTTTCCTTCAAGAAATACCTTAGTCAATTTGACCTCCTCATTTTAGAAAACTTGCTAACTTACAGACGTTCCTCATTTAACAGAGGCTACAAATAAAAGGACTTGAGCAGATATTGTCAAATTTATCTTGATTTGCCCTTGTAACTAAATTTTCAAAATCCTTAAAGAGATTTAGAAGCCTAAACTCTAATGTAAAAGCTTGATTTTGATTGAAATTGCTCAAGATCTTAACAGTCTAAATCTTTGAGCAAGTGTTTTTATATCTTGCAGTGAGATTCTGCATAGTAATAGTTGAAAAGTTTGACTTGCGCTAAAGTCTCAAAATATTTGCTGTGTGGGAAAGGCCAAGCCCTTTCTCACTGCTTAAAAAAATAAAGAAAAATATTGACATTTGTAAAACTGCTGCATTTACCACAGCAAGAGGCTGGAGTTTACGCTCTTGTGGTGAGTTAAGGAGCACAGTCCCAGGAAAGTAAACTGTTTATATATTTCCATACTCACCATTCTTCTAAATTTATCTTGACTGAGTCCCTAATATAGATAATACACCTGTGTGTAAGGGAGAGGAAGTAATGCTTTGTAGCAGGTAGGAATGCCATTAGTCTCATTCTGTGTTTTACCATTCTTCTTGCAACAACAATGGAGGCCAAAATGCATTGTTTCTGTGTTTCTGTATTCCACTTAAACTAGCACAAAGTGTGGAATTGGGAAAGGACATGGAAAGAAAAGAGTAATTTCATTCTATGAAATGCTATGGCTGGATCTGTCCAAAGAAGATGTTGGTATCATATCCCAGCAGATACACTGCACAAACCATTTAAGTGTCTATCTTGAAAACTCTCACAGAACAAGTAGTTTTGCTCCTCTGGGACAACATGATGCACAGTTTGTAAATGTACTTGGTACTTCAATCATTACTTAATTATAGACTTACTGCTAAAGCTCTTATTTTTCCATCTACAACTTGACACATACTACTTGACATCTGGCAGACTCTTATAATACTCCTTGGGGAGCTAAAGCAGTTCTTACCCTCCTAATTTTATGATTATTATTCTATCACATCCAATGATTAGGACTATTTATTTTATAATAGGGAGCTCTGTGCTACACTCTGCTTTTCCTTCATAATGCTTTTCCATCTTCTATAGCAAACGGTAGCATATTTCATATTGTCTTCCCTTTATCCTGTAACAAAGAAATAGGTCACTTGGAGCATCAGAAATGTCTACACTTCAGTAAAGTTGTAAAATCTGCTAACCATTTCTGCACTATACATTCAGTTGATCTTTATCCTATCTGATACAGTGTGCCCAAATGCTTATACTAATCCACTTTAAATGTGGATTCTTCACCTTTTTTCCAAGTGAACAAGTTAGGCCCTTCCTGGAGGCCTCCACGATCCCATAATCTGTGTTATTGGAGAGAATGCCGTTCAAGACTTGAAAGTGTTCTGCAGCATAGAAGATTTGGTGCAGAATGCCTTAAAACAGCTGTTAAAGATTTCAGCCTCCCCCATGCAATCATCTGCTAATTATGTTAGCTGTCAACTTCCTGGTGGGAAGAAGCAATAAAACAGAAACAGTCATTAGGAGACAAAACCCGGTATTTATCCTCACAGATAAAAACAGTGATGTTATTATTTCCTCAGTAGTATCTTGAGGGACAAATCCCACGTCCACTTAGGGATATGTGTGTTGGGAGGTACTATATTTTGGTGGTGGGAAGCAGGCTGCCTGTCTTGCCAAGTACTAAGCTTGGAAGATATGGAAGGAAGGCATTAGGTTAAAATCAGTGCAAGTTATCTACTGAGATAGCAAAAAAGAGAAGAGTCTGCCTACCCCTGTGCTTGGGTGTGACAAGTCTCCTGCCAGATTTAGCCATTGATAGCTGCATCTCCAAAAGCCACCAGTACAAGGGTCATGTGCCTGTCAGGGACAATGACACAGTTCGAGCAAGTCGTTACTATGGGTTAGTTCTGCCAGGAAAGTCCGGCCCTCCCTCCTAGATTCCGTACCCTGAGTCAAACCCCTTTGGCATTTTGTAATGAAGAGTTTTGGCCTTTAGCTTTCTATGATGTTAAAGTTAATGGCATTTGCTGTATTTGTAGCTTAAAGTTACAGAGTTCCTTCACAGCAAAGTGGTTGTTAAAATACGTAATAAGGAGTAAACATTATAAAATAGCCTTGCTCATTTATTGTTCCAAATAATTTTTCTCACTTCGTTTTCTCTTGCCCTTGTGGCTCGAGAAAACTTCAGTACAGACAAAACCAAGGTTACCAAACCTAATCTGGACCAAATGCCAATGGGAAGAAACCAAACAAATTGTACTGCAAATGGAAAAACGTGGTTATGTTTGTTACTTATGTTTAACACCCCTTGATACACAATATTCCCTGACCCTGGAATGGAATTTAGTTTCTTATCTTCACACCAAATTCAAAAGAAACTGAGGGCACTGGTCACTTATCACTGTTGCCCTGTAGTTCTCACCATGGAGCAGAGACAGCTCTAACAGAGGGACTAAAGGCTAAGCTTTATATTTAGCTGAATGTAGCCTTTGAGAAGTGAGCAAGCTATGTTTTTACTGTGTACAGCAATCTAGAATTTGATCATTGTTCAAAAGGGTTTTCAGTTCAACAAATATCTTTTGAAATGCCATTTTTGTAGATAATGTCCAGTCTTTAATTACCGTTTTGCTCTCTCAGTAGTAATTCAAAGAACATAATACAAACAGAAAATGTGGAGCAAACTACTCTAATGTGCAGATGTTGATTAGTCAACCTGGTTTTATAAAGACAATCAAAATCTAAGTAGATTTTTTCACCCACCTAAAATGATAATAAAAGTGAAGCTAATCTCACAAGAGCCATTGCAGATACCATGTGTCTCATTGACACTGAGAACTGCATTCAAACACTGACCCACATGGTCATTTATTTTTGTACTGGCACTAACTGTAGATTGCATGAAAACTACAATTTAGCTAAAATGGTACAAACAACTTCAAAATGCACTGGGTTAATTTTAAAGTCTTGATTAGTTTTTCCTTCATTTTCTTCTATTTTTTGGCAGTTCACAGATCACAGTCAAGAGTTTAGAAAAGAACAAAAAAGTGAGTTAAATTCATGCTGACATTATGACTCCATTTAAGACAATTAATTGTGGCAGTCACTCTGACCAGTTCAACTGGTGATGCAGAATGTTGGGCTTTCAGTGTGGTGTTGGCAGAGCATTTCATGTAGGAAGACCAAGGCCGGCCCCTGGAAATGTTTCAGATTATGGAGGCAGTACCTCTGAGCATGTAGGAGAGAGGAAAACTTCAGGAGCCTCTAAAAAGTAGTGTGCTGGGATATAGCATGGGCTAGTCTGGGACTGTTGCGGAAGACCTCGGGTTTTGCTCCTAATTTCAGATAAGAGCAATCTGTTAGAAGATCACTGTTATCAAGATTATGAGGTGAATGTCATCTTCTAAGGCAGATGAGTGGAGTCATAAAGTCGTGTAGCACCCTACTGCTACTTGACTTCAGTCTAAGCTGAACTGAGCATTTAGAAATTCCTTTCCTTTCTAGGACGGCAGAGCCACTTTTCAGTAACAAAAGTGGCCAGATGGAGAGAGCTGGAAATACTGGGAACATTACTGTGCTTTCTTGTATTACCCTGGAGAGTTGGCTATCAGACCTTCTGGCATCCATACAGCCGGTTCTGTCCATAAACACAGACCTCATTGTATCCATATGTTCCACCTAAATCTAATCAGCACTAAGGTCTATGTCAGACTTGAAAACAAGATGACAACAACAACTGTCCTGACCCATCTCACAGATACAGTTAGCTAAAGAGATTTGAAATAACTCGACTGTCAAAAAAGCTAGCGAAATCTGAAATTTAGCATTAATTTTGGAAGTTATATTTTGGGGGGGAAAAATAGTGTTTACATTGACTAGACCAGTATTCTGAAGGCACTTTTGCTAAATGATTTTCTGAACACATACGAGGCACATTTTGAAAGTTTGAAGTCATTGTCCTGAAAAATTAAATACTGGGCAAACTATTCTGCCTGCTGTAAAACTGATGAAGAGCATTTTACTTCAGAGACTACTAAGTGTTATTCAGTATGAATAAAGATGACAGAATTAAACTTTTAAAATATTGTGAAATTTGATATTTTAAATTTTTCTTAAATTAATGAAGAGAATTAAAATCATGCCTTATGATTAATCAGGAAGTGTAATAGCTCACTCTGAGTAAGGAGACTGAGATTTATATGAAGTCTGTAATTATATGTACCGTGTTAGCTGTGGAGAGAACAGTATCAGGTGACATTTTAGAGATAATAATGACTTTTAAAGCACTTGTTCAATTATGTGTTCAGAATTCTTGAATCTTTGCCACTCCTTAATGAGACATTTATAATTTAGATGAAAATTTTGTAATTTTTTCTGTGTAAAACAATAATCATATCTGTGCATCAGGCTGCATTTGAAAGGAAGGAATCAATTCCAACCGCTGTTAGATATATTGCACTGTATACATATGTTAAGCTGCAAGTATTACTTAAGAAATTCTACATATTTTTTCCTCCATCTGAATGTCACCATTGGAGCCAAAGCAGCTTTAAATACTAGAGAATGAAGACAAGGTGCAGTTCTTTTGGAGAGGGTCATCAGCAGGAAATGTCACCAGCACTCTTCTCCTGATGATTTGGTAAAGGTAATGGAGTCTTCTCTGTGGGAAGTGTCAGGAGAGACACCTTCTGTCAGGTACTGGGCTTTAGGTTTATGTCTTTTCCTGAGTCTTTGTCTGAATGCTCCTTCTCTTTGTATTTATCTGTTAAATACTCACCTTTTGTGTAGCTGGTAAACACATGCTTGTTGGAGACTGCAAGTGTACACGGTTCCCATCATTTCAGGAAAATTGCTAATCTGATATTCAGCCCTGTATTACTTCTCAGAGTTGTTGGCATTCTAATGGCATATTTTGGGGTGCTAAGTGTTTCCAGATTGCATATGTGGACTGTCTCAATATGTAACTTTAAAAAGACACTCCTTTTTATAAAGTTATCCTGCTCCTGGTCATGTGTAAAAAGCATATGTGGTACAATTTTTATTTTTTTTTCTTTTCACTTTTTAACACTTCAGCTATAAATGGAATCTCAGAAAAGTTCTTTCTAGGCTTGTTAAGGTGTCTGTGGGAAGTTCCTGACAAATTTAATTTGACTTCTTCTGACTTTTTCCCTTCCAGATCAGGCATGGTTCCCATAATTTCCTGCCCTGTAAAAAAAATATTGTTGAGCTAAGTAAACCTGTGGACAGGTAGGGAATCGAGCAGAGTACAGAAAAAAAACCACTTAAACTTTTAAACTAACTTTATGTAGTGCCTTTGATGTCATTGTCTTGCATCCTGCCTAATCCTTTCCAACTAGAAGGGAAAATGTAGCTTGGAGAAGAAATAAAAATGCAAGAAAAATTAAAGTGATCTGATGTAATGTTATTCCGTGCTTCTGTGTGTTTTGTGACAATGGTCAGTACATAATTTTGGAATATAATTCAAAAGATAATGGTGTAATATTTTTAGTTACTAAAAACTCTAAGAATAGTAAAAATATAGTATCTTTACCTTTAAGAGTGCTATTATTAGCTAGTGATATTTTTCCTTTGGTAATACTGCTGGCTATGACTAGAATCAAGAAAGAGCTATAAAAATTAAGCTTCATTGTGTATTGTTTTGGGTGTTTTTCCTTACAGATAAATAAAAACCCAAATGGCAGCTCTGTTCCTTATTTGCCATGCTCTCCTCTTTTCCTAGTCACTACCTCCAACAGATTTATAGTTGAAACTATACTGTGAAAGCCAAACACCAGTGTTTTATCTGTGAGATTGACATGCCACCTAAAGTGCAATTGTACAATTTCTCCATCACTTCTGTACTTTATTGTTTTGGCCAGACTTGTATTCCTTACATGTCATTTAAATACTACACCTACTAAATGTACATGAAGGAAGTTAGACAAAGTGTCCTGACACTTATGGAAGATTAGGGCACGTATAAACTTCTTCTTAAGTAATTTGCAGAGAAACTGTCATTATTTCATGCCGAGTACCGCCTTCTTTTAAAGAGGAGTTAATTTCATGGGTCTCAGTCCTAGTAGAAGATTTTTTTTTTTTCCATTGAAGTACCAGGCGATACAGTATAGTGACTTCTAATCAACTTCATTTATTGGACCTTGATCCAGTGTAACTTATTAAGGCAGCATATGTAACTGCGGCAATTTTCCAGTATATGGAAATCTCTAAGCTAGCTTCAGTTGCCCTTATCACTAGAATAAATATAGGCATAATAGGTAAAATAGAAACACAATTGAAACAAAAGTCCAGTAAATTCTGTGAATTTTTCATTATCAAATGTGAAATAATGGTTTATTACTCTAAGTCTCAGTTTGATAAATGAGTCATGATAAATGCATGACTACATTTTCAGCCTCTACAGAGCTGGGATGTATGTATAACTAGTAATCATTGGAAACCATCCTGTGCTACCCTATATTATAGTTCACGGGGAATTCTGGCAATGTACCCCTCTTATTTTATATATTTTAAATGGCAATGCATACTGTCAGTTCCTAAATAGAATATTTCAGGTGACAGCTTAGCCGGTAGTGTTTGACAATCTAAAAATCTTCTAGGAGATTGAAAGCTTCACAGATACGACATGTATCAGTCAAAATGTTAAAAAGAAAATGCTGATTTGTTCTTATTCACTATTTTAAGGATGGAGATGCATTGGGTGCTTCTGTAAATACAAGTTCTCTACAAGTCCAATGCTAAACAACAAACAGATACAAACATGATAACTTGTGTATTGTAGCACTTGGTTTTCTTGTAAAACTTAACACCAGGTCCCATTTCAATTATTGTTTCAAGAGATAGTAAACTGGCTAATTTGGAGGATCAGGAGTATGGGAAATTAACTGTATTAAGAATCAAAGCATGATCAGTATTTATTTTAACTTCACTTATTTTAATTTGGAAAGTGCCCCAGGCTGAAGTTTACAGTGCCAAATAATAAACTGAAATATTCTTCATTTTGTGTGTAAAGCATTACTTTAAAATGTAAATTATCATCAGAGACAAGCTTACATTAAAGTAGGTGGCATTAGGTAGCCAAGAGGAAGTTCTGCTCTCATTAACCTTACATGGAAGTCTCTCATACATTACTACATAGCTCTCTAACCACAGACAGATCTAAATCTTACTGTGAAGTCCAGCTGAGATTTTAATAAGATGTTACAAAGATAAGCATAAAAATTAAAATTGCTTGTCAAGTTGATCTTCAGAATAATAATAAAAAAGCTAGTCATATGTATTTAAAGTTAATTTAGTAGCTTCATTGAAAATTTAGTGATTTTTAAAGGCTTAATAGGGAGAGGCCAGAGTGGTACCGAAAATTTTGCATTGGTGTCATCTCACCCTTTAATATGGGAGCATAAGTGGGATTGCTGGATAAATGCTGAAATACTGGCATAAATAGACTCCATAAATACAGTAGGAATGCTATTTAACAGAATATTTGAATACATCTGAAATACACTTCTCCATTTCCAGAGGAAAAAAAGTTCAATACAGTCAACTGGAATAAAATTATTCTGTTGATAAATTGTACTAATTTCCTTTTCAACTGCAGAATTGAAAAATAAAAAAAGATTCTGAGAAAAACAAAACAAAATCAAAACTCCAGGTAAACAAATTTATTTATTCACTGGGTCTACAGCTTTCTCACTGAATTTCCCCAAATCAGCCATTGTTGCACAGCTTCATTAGTGATAAGAGTCTGGAGCATTTTGAAGACAAGACATCTTACACTCTGTCATTTTAACTGAGACTGTTTCATTCACATTTTAGTGATTGTGATGTATATTTCACAGCACTCTGAGGTATGAGAGCATGATTTTATAACGTGTATTTATTTGTAGTTTTTGTGGAAACCATTTAGAGCTGAAGAGTAGAGTGCTGAAATAAGCAAGTGACCACAAACTACATGAGAAGCCCAGGCTACAGCAGGGATTTGAATCAAAGATATGCAAGAGAAGGGCATGTTTGCTCTTAGTACCTATGATAAAATGAGAGGATTAGATGTGTAAAATGTAGGTAGCAACATAACCATTGTCTTCCTGCTCTTCCACTGAAGTTGTTAAATTACAAGTCCTAAGCTTTGCATTGCCTTTCATGTAATTTTTCAGAATTCAGCTGTAACAATGCAATTTCAGTCTCTTAGTTCGCTCACAGAGGTACCAGGAGGGAAAGTTGGATAGAGCTATTAGAAAAGGAAGAAGAATTATTAAAGGTCTTGGAACTGTGTGATTTTCCACATCGCACAATCCTGGAAATTGTTCATACTTCTTTTCCCTTTCCTTGTTAAAAATATGTACCCTACACTTGCATTACAAGATAAAATCCTAGAAAGGGCGCATGCAGTACAATAACAGGAAACCTGAGCTTGAAAAGTTTCTGAAGTAGACTAATTTCCTTATAAAAAAGGGATGAAGATTGAAAAGTGAGCACAAATCAAAGTTCTTACCTCTGCTTCTGCTTTATAAGATATAAATTCTTAGCCTGTGGTGAGACAAACAGCAAAAATACCATTTAATGGAGCAGGATGTATGTATGCTTAGGGGAAAAATGTATATGGGTCTTTTGAGCATCTCTATGACCAGATGCACAGAGGTCAGAGTCTGATTAATAAATTCTGATGAACACATTTTTACCTAAACAATTAATATATATGCGCCATAGAAAGAGAGTAAAGTATGTGGACTTATAATTGCTTTGAGTTCAACTAAGTAGATATATACAATTTGAAAAATATTTATTAAATACTGTTGGTTTAGTGTTCTCATTGTCTGGTTTCAAGGCAAATAAAGATTGATTTTGCTTTGCTTTATTTCTGCTTTATGGTGCAACTAGCCTCTGCTTTGCTATGTTGGTAAGTTACCTTTTTTATTCTATTAGAAGGCTCTCTGTTATATCTGTACATTCCTTTATGAACCAGGGGTTTTGTGCTATATTTTTTTTCAAGTTGTTGCCTTCTTATTCAATAGGCTCTTTTTCACTGTGACTTTTAAGCTGATTTATTATATTAAAAATATGAAAAAATTAGCATGTTTCTACAGTATTTTTACTGAGGATAGGCACTCACTTTATGTTATATCATAACATATTTATTTTACTTTTTTGTGTTGTTTACTTCTTTTCCTGTGTGTGAGCATGTGATTTTTTTACCTTCAGTATCAATCTCCAGAGAACCTTTTGAAATGCCTTATAAAAATCCTAGTACATGATGTTCACTTTAGACTTCCCCCTTATCTATCTCTTCCAATTATCTCATAATGGAGCAGAGTGCTACAGCTCATAGTCTATTTATATCTGTCATTTGTTTCATTCTTAGTTTGTTCCCAGGCTAATCCAACTTGCAGATCTGCCATGGGTGCCATTTATTCTTTTTTCTTCTCTTGTTGACATGCTAACTAGTACTTATAATTTTGTCATTCTTCATGCACATGATGAGAATATTTTGGTTTGCCTTTTGCTGTAGTTTATTTACCTGCTATTTTTAACTTTACTCTTATCTGTCATGCTGTGGTTACAAATTATGTCAACTCAGTGTCTGGCACTGGAGCCTAGTCACTGTAGAGAAACAAAGCAGCACAGTGTTCCCCTCTCAAAAAGAGTGGGGCAGAAGTCAAGTCATGTGTTACAAGCAGATGGGGCACAGGACCAGGATGTATAGATCAAATATGAATTGAATAATGAAAAATTCAGGGTACTGAACTACCCTTAATCTGGAAGATATATGACACTTGACAGACACTGTTAGAGGGTTTTGAGGTTGGCTTGATTTTTGAAAGACATTTGAAGCAAACATGAAAATGGAAGAATGTATGCAGGAAAAATGGCCAAAATTGCAACAATAAATGGAACACAGCCTTCCTCTGGGAAGAACAGTGGCTTGATAGCCTTCATGTGTATTTTTATGTTTGTGCAGTAGTGCAGGACAGGGGATTTAGCTGTTGACTCTGGGTAACTGCAGCTTCTCCAGGATCAGTTTAGCACAAAAATAGGACCTGTAAAAGCCTCCTTTTGGGAATACTGTGTTTGTGCATCTTCTAACTTGTATGTCTGACTTGCACTTCTAACTATGCCTATAAAAGGATCAATTTAGATTTTATAAACACTACAAATTGAAATAGGGAATTACAGAATGCTTTATTTTAGTAAGTTAGCAGTGTACAATGCTGTTTCAGTTGATGGTGTAAATTTACACAGCTGAAATTTAAGATTCTAAGTTTTCTAAACGCCACTGTTAAATGGGTGGAAGCTCTTATAATATTTTTTTTTTTGGCCAGACACATTTGTCTTTGCTCAATTAGGTTTCTTTTAAAATTGAAGTGTGTCTGCACAAAGGCAGACTAAGTCTGTTACTTAGCAGAATGAACTAATCTGTTTGATCATTTATTTAGCAGACAGTGGTAAGTGGTAAGAGTGTGAAAAAGGCGGTTCACTCTCCTGATAAATTTAAAAAGGTTTAATAAAGACAATAAGAGATTGTTATAAATAAAGCAAAGAGTAATGGCTGGATGCTTGGCTCTCTGCCAAGAGCACACCTGGTGTTTTGGGAACACTCCTTTTATATAATTTTTGCTACATGGGTTTAATGCATATTCAGACTTTTCCAGGAACTGTTTTGCATGGCCACTCCTTGGGTCTGCCTTTTTAGAGCATGCACATTTCTTGGTTTTGCAGTTTTAATTTCTCTTTTATCATGTTTTGATTTGGGCTTTGGCTCTTTCTTCCACAGGCAGTGAGTGTTGAAGCGGTGTTGAGTAGCGTGGGCCTCATTCATCTGTTCACTGGAGGTTATCTTGCCTGTTCAGGCAGGACCTAACCCTAACGTCCAAAATTCTTCTTGACCTACACCTAAATCCTAGCTAATAGCAGGAGAAAAAGACATAGCAAAAGCTATCTAACATTATACATATAACATTCATCTTAATAATTGTGAAAAGCCAATATCAGAATATGTATGTATAACAAGAGGAAATAACTTAAGAGCAGAGCAAGTAACACACTGTTGCCTCTTTTAATATAGCCTCATTCTGGTATACTCCCTTTTTGAGCATTTCCCTCCATCAACACTTACCTCATTTCCACACATTTCCGTATTATCTTAATTTTGTTCTTACTATCAATGTAGTTATTATTGAAACAAGTCATCAGCATTTTCAGAGTGACACCCAAGTGGTCCAGATGCTGTGTCCTGATGTGCTAAAATATGCTCTGGAGCTTTTCTTATTAGTTAACATTTGCAGGCAGTGTCATTAAGGAAAGGTTGCAGAGAAACATCTGTAGCATTGTAGGAGTAACTTGTGTTTGTGGAAAGGGCTTTGAATGGATGATTATTAGCACGATCAAGCAACAAGATGATGTGTTCTGCATAAACTACCTCTATGGTCACTGTTAGGAATGCATGAATATCACTCTGTACAATCATAGAGCAGAGCTTTCTGTTGTCGTCTCCCCACCCATCCTTTCTTCCCATTATTTCATTTACTTGGACATCTAAGATTTGGCCCATTAACTTATGGCAGCAAATTTCTGCTTTCTTTTACACCAGTATAAAGAGATTTCAATCACTGTAAGTCAGACACTGCAAATACACTAGGGGCCTGCCTTTTCCACTGTCACAGCATGTTTTCTCCTGGTGCATTAGGTGTAAGAAACAGAATGATGAAGATGAGTCTGAACAAACTGATCTGGTTGAAGATCTCCAAAGGAAAGAATATAGACAGTCTCCAATTAGAGCAAAGTCAGACTAATCTAGAAATCACTTGTTTGTAGGGGTGTGAGTAGAGACACTCTCCCTCACTTGTACAGATGGCAGCTTCTTCCACTGGTCATAAAATAACATCCTAACTTGATAATGAGCCCCTACTGCTGTCTGCCAAGTCAGCACAACCTGATTTGGGTGATTTGGAGTTTGCATCTGGTTTGTACACAAATCTGTACTGGTGGTTTATCTGGTAATGAGCAAATCAAGTATTGGTTGGTCAGTACCGATAGATTCAATGATAGCTGGCAAGCAATTGCGTTGTTGAGAGCAGTGAGCTACGTGTTCATAAATAAACAACTGTCTAGTTCCAAATGTAAATCAAACAGCTACTGCCTCTGTAAACTAAAAATTGGTGTAATACATGACTGTCCTGAAAGCCTGATAAACATCAAACACATGATTAAGTGAAGAAATGCAGCTGACTTTTCCTGATACTGATTTTGCTGCTTCTGCAGAGAACCTAAATCTACACTTATAAAAGAGTCCATGCTGAACACACACAGAAACACACACACACACACACACACACACATATTTCCTAAGTTGTGAATACCCTTGCCTGCTTTTTCAGTCATACACCTCATGTTCACCCCCTGAACCGCTCTGCATTGCCAGACTGGCAGCAGATCTCTAATAGTGAGCTCAAACCAAAGCTTGAGGCTTGGCCCTGTCCTCCTTTCAAGGCTGCTCTTCGCTGCTCTGCAGATTGCAAGGAACTTTGTGCCCCTCTGTTCCAGCAGCCTGAGCCCGATGACATTGTGTACTTGCTACTACAGACACTGAAATCCTGGGCAGCTACTTTTATTTGCCATATCATAAGGCTTTGCTATTGTTTCCACCAACCTGTGTTTAAGCCTTTTTGTTGTGGTTGTTTGCCATGACTCCTTTGTAACGGCTTTTTCTCATGCTTTTGTGTTTCTGTTTTTTTATCTTCTAGTTGCAGGGTTTTTTTAAAGACACAACTGGAAAAATAAGAAGTGCTATAATTTTGGCCTTTGTGTATTACTGCTGCAATAGTGATTTGGACTCACAGACTTTTATTTACACTCTGTTGCACTACAAGGCACCTGTCAAGCAGTTTTCAGGCAGTTTCTGTGGAAGTACAATAATCTTAACTTGTCAGTCCTATGTAAATAAACCTGTTTACATTGTGGCGTAGATATGTACAAGGATTTACCTTCCACATATCACATCTCAGCCAGCCCAGTTTGTGCTGTATGAGCTGCTCTGAGCGACTCTGCTGCAGAGGGCCCTGGAGAGCTGCTTTGGCACTTACTCCACACTCATCATATCCCTCTCTGGAGGGGATGAGGAGGTGACAAAGCAAACTGTGCTGACAGCTGGGGGGTGGGAAGAGGAAGTTGTGAGGATTTGGGATGGGAGGAAAGGAGTAAGTGGCAAAGGTGATAACAGGGAGTGAAATTGAGCACTTCCTTCGCATTTTCTCATCTGAAGGAAGCAGCGGAGAGGTCAAATAATCAGAATCAAAGATGTGTGTATCACAGGTGTGGAGATGCACACACAGACTACAGATGAGAGCACTGAAGACTAAAACTTCATTCTGTTTAAGTCAAATCTAAATATATGAAGGTTATTGTATCTTAGGAATTTGACTGCATACTTTCCTGTAGCTTGGCAGTAAGTCCACTGGTTTCTGAAAATGAAGCTCATACCTGGATTGCCTTTGCAAAATGAGCATGGGTGAGTTGTGGACTGAGTACTGAACTTTCACTGGAGATGGATTTTACCTGCAAGATTTTTTCTGCAGCAGAGTGAACAGATTTTGAGGGAATTAATGAGTTAGGTTTTGAGGTATCCTTATTATCACATCACAGGAAATATAGAAAACACATTCTGTTTTATTTGGGTTAAAAATCCCAAGTAATTCTAAAATTGAAATGAAAACAAAACAATACTTTGGTTGATGAATACATTGTCCTTACTTAAAGAATAGTAAAGAAAATATAAAATATAATTACCTCACTGAACAAAACAATTTTCAGAGGGAGAAAAGACATGTTTTTGACATGACATGTTGACATTTCTATCTTAGAACATTGCATTTCTGAAACTTCTCTCCTTATGAAATGTTAATCAGTGGGTAAGACTCCATATAAGATCATGTAAATTCACACTGAATGCTGTAGTTTAAGACCATTTTTCATAAACTTCCATTTCCTTTTGTGTGGGTGAAGCTAATACTCCCCTATAATACACTATATCATTGATAAAAATGTAGATTAATTAAGTAAATCCCAATATTTGAGTTTGGAAAAAAACCCCAAAGCCTTTGAAATTTGTTTTTCTGACTTGATATAATTATACTGTGCATTTATTTCAGGAAACACTGAATAAATTGTTGGCTGTAATCGAAGACTGCCAAGTATAACTAGCATAATACAGTAAAAAAGAACAAAAGAAGAAAAGCTAGCAAACAGTAGTAATAGAACAAGATGGTGTCAATAATAAATTGGGGGATTATATTAGAGTCAATATATAGATACGCTCTATTGAATCTCACATTGACCTCCCAGTTTTATGTAAAATACATTGTACAGTTGACATAGAAAGAAAATTACCTTTATTTTGGAAGAAAAATAATAATTAAAAGCTTAAAGCAGTAGGATAATATTTAGTTTGAATATTTTTACTATTTGATTATTTTACTCAGCTTTAAGTGAATGTAATATTCCATTAATCTCAGTGTGCATCGGATCACATCTACTAGGTAAAAGATTCTGGTTTCAGGTAACATATTAATGAGTCATATTTAAAATTATATTATACACTTGGTCATGTGATACTTAAAAAATTACAGATTTGGATTCACCCACAAAGTTTTTTTGTTCCCTTTTTGGTTTTTCTATCCATCTGGTTTTTTGCTTCTTCCTTCTGCTGTGATTTCAGAAAATTAAATCTCTTAATTTCAAAGTAAAAGTAAAATTGAGATTAGCCGTTTAATCTGTGAGGATGCTCAGCCTTGTTTTACTTGCTGGTTTTGAAAATATGAAATCCTGAAAAATAAGAAGTAAAAAATACAGAAGAGGAGTAACAGAACAGTCAGAGACTTGGAGATGAGAAATAGTTTAAATAAACAGTGAGTTGAATTTCTGTGGTAATCAGAATCTAAATCGAGTCACTTGCAAGCAACCAAAGTGACAAGAGTTTGCTCAGCATTTCTTAAGGTCAAGACATGGGCTTATCCTTTCTCTCGTTAATGGGAAACCAAAGTTTACACAGTGTGTTTTGCTGGTTTAAGCTCTGGACTATTACACCTCCACCAAAAAAACCCCAAATCAATCAAACCAAAAAACAAGCAAAGATGGCATGTTTCATTCACAGGTATTTCTTTACATGTAAGAAAGGTGTATGGACCTGTAAACTGCCATATCTAAAGTAAGCACTGAATGTCTAAGGTTTTTATTAATGTAATTCTTTAGACATAACAAAATCTACCAGAACAGTTTAAGGCTGTTATTTCTCTGACCACCTGTTTCTGTCTTTATCTGGATAATCTCCATGACAATGTCGTGTTTACTGCTTGCTTTGTAAGAGAGAAGTGTTAAATGGGGAGCAAATGGAATCAAAACGTATTTAAATAAAATTTACAGAGAAATAACATCACATGTTAAGTGTTTGGGTAGGAGTGACTCAACTCCATCACTACCATCCATCTATTGTGGACATAGAGTGGATATTTTCACTAGTAATTAAGTTTTCGTTGGGCTTGAGGAAGGAGGATTTTTAAGGGCCATACCACCAAAACTCAGATTCCCATGTGATATCTAGGCAGTGCTGCCGAGTTTATTAAAGCCTTGATATTTGTTGGCTACCCTAATGTGCAATAGTGGAAGTAGACTGAAAGTTGAAAGAGGAGAGGAAAGGTAAACATCTTAAAAGACAGATTTCTCAAAGTCATGAAATGATAACTTTGAGTATTAAAGTCCAGAGCCTGAGTTGCAATTCCAGATGGTGAGATTGTAAAGAAGAAAGATATGCTGAAAGCAAAGCTCTGTGTGGGGAATTAGAGCAAAGAGAAAACCCTATGGGTGGGTCAGGGTACCATTTTCAAGTCAAATAGTGAAACTCTGTAGTCCACAGAGCAAGAAAGAAAGAGTGAAATCTGGAAGGAACTAGAGAAAAGGAACTGTGGAAGAAGGGACTAAAAGTTTTCTTAAAATTTGGATGAAAGAACAGGAAGAAGGAGGAGGTGGAATGAGATGACTGTGGACAGTAAATTGTGGACACTGAGCATGGGTGAAATAGTAGGGAAAAGGTTTCAGAGGACCAAAGAAGGGCAGGGGCAAGAAGGCAAATAGATGGAGGGCTACAAAACTCCTGAAACTACCCCTGACCCTTCAGACTGTTTTCAGGGTAGACACAGGTGTGTCTACTTGGGAAAATAACTAATGGGGTTTTTTTTTTGAGAGAACAAGAGTCTTACTGAGGTAACAATTAATTGGCAATATTACAATATACAATATTACAACAACATGCAAAAATAAATAAATGAAAGGTGTACAATGATCAGCATTTAAATCCTGTCGTAGAAAGTACTGTTAAATTTTAGATCAACAACTTGAGACACGTTGTTACTCTAAGAACAGTAATTTCTGTGTGTGAGATGCTCACACAAGCTGCCTGACCCTGCGTGTGCCTCACCTATCACAGAGGCAACAGGGAGAGTGATGGCGTTTTAGGGGAAGGATCTTTGTTTTAGAAGATAACAACTGCTAAGGGACGAGCAGTTGTGATACAGAGGAATAGAGTACAAAAAAATAGCTTGCAACAGGTTACTTTGTATTTTGATCCTAATGCTGTAATACAGTGTCAAACCCAGGCTGACAGAACGGAGTTATCACAGAACACTTGAGTTCAACGAGTTTGTTTCAAGTCTCTTTTTGACAAGTAGTTACCACTATTATAAAAAGAAGAAAAGCAACAAATTAACCTTCCTGCTCTTCAGGTTTGGTTAATTGGCACAACTCCATAAAACTGAGTAGTGCCTGGAATCAAACTCATGGAGCATATCCAATTACTCAGATTTACCCAGTAAAAAAGCCTTGCATAATGGATATTCATTGCAGCAGCTCTATGCTGTATATATCCTACATGTGAAGTATTTTTGCCCAGAAGTTAAAAAGAGATATTTTTACATAAAATAAAAAACATTTTAAAATATCCATTTCCTCACCTTGTATGGGGAAAAATGTTTAAATAAAAAAAAAAAAAAAATCTACTAAATTTATCAAGCATCTTCCTTCAGTGGTTTTCTTTCAAACTTTAGCTTCAAAGTGCTCTATTAATGCATCATTCACATTTGTTTTATTAAGTTTCTCATCTTAGCTAATAGTCTTGCAACAAAAAACTATATTTGCAGTAACAAGTCAAGTGTATGAGGGAAACTACTTAGAAATTTCTTTTTCCTATAGTAAAGCATCGTAGTATTTTCTCCTTTAAGAAAATTTCTAATGACAATACAGATTGCAAATTCAGTCTTTTTATTACTGCACCATTTCTAGAATGATGAATTCTTGATGGATTTTCATGAGTGCAGGAATGAGATAATAATTTCCTTTTTGAATGTGCAAGTCTGTGAATAAGGGATTAAAAAAAAAAATTATTAATTGACTGAAAAATATGCATACTACCTGCTGCTAAGTCTCATGTCTTGCTATTAGGCTTCCCTTAAAAATCTTTCCCTTAAAGGAACAAAAAAAATTAAGATATTTTCCACAGAAATGTTTGATAATGTCATTTTCTCTCTCTGTTGCTGTAATATTAAATTGCTGCCATAGACCTGTATTGGTTTCACAGAGACAGTTTTCTGTAACTGAGGCCAGCTGATTGCAAAAATGAGCATGAAGCTGCCTACAATCAGATTTTAAGATACATTTCTATTTATATCCATAAAAATATAGACAAATGTACTACTTAAATTGTAAAGAATTTTAATTAAGGGCTGAATTTTTAGCTTTTTGATGTTTGAACAGTTAAGTTTGCCTTGACTTAGAAGTTATTTTTTTGTGGTTCCAGGTACAAATTTTTACTTTGTGCAACCTGAAAAATTTGGTTTGGCCAGTTTTCTGATGCTTAGTTTTGTTTCAATGAAAGCAGCACTTTTGGAGTGGAGACACTAGAAAGAATTTGAGCACAAGATACAGTTCTAATCTCTAAGATTATTTATGCATCCTTAATCCTTTTTATTTGTTTGTTATTAGCTCAGTTTATGCTATTTCTGTTTCATTAATGCAGAGAATTACTTACAGTGACACTGGAAACACCTGGTATCTATAAATCTATTAGTTATGTTAACATCCAGTTACATAGTCAAATGAATACAGGTATGTCTGGAAACACATCATGAAAGATTTTAACACAGATCCACTGATATGAAAGGGAGCTTCTAAGTAAAAATCCCTGTGGAACCTGTGTTCTGTCATGTAGTTTACGAATGTTAGATACATAAAGAATCTACAAGACAACTATTACACACAGTTCTGCAGAGTTCTTGAAATTATTTATTGGTTGGTTCCTACTAAATTGATAAAAATCCCCATCACAAAATGACCTTATACCTGTCAGTTTTAAGTACTCTGCACTTGCTAGAATCATATTTAAGAAAGTGCAGGACCATATTGCAGAATTTAGATTTTATCAGCATAGTGCATAGCAAACACCTTCAATAAGTGTGCTTACTGTGCTTTTAAAGCAGAATTTTGAGTGTTTCAGAACTTGCAAAACTTCAAATAGAAGTGTTACCCATGACAGTCATCCTTAAAACACATTAATCCTTTTAATGAAAGCTATAAGAAAAAAAAAAAAAAAAGCCTATTTCTTTTTTTATTGCAGTAAAATAAGATCTGATAATAGCAGTTCACTTTAGCAGTTCAGGTGCTTCATTTTTAAGCACCCGTCTGTGCCCTGTAGCTAGGGTCTGAAGTCTAACAGGATTTCACATATATTGAATTGGAAAATCCCAGTAAAAAAACCCAATATTGTTTTTCTATTACTAGGCTTTCTTTGTAGGAAAAATGTGAGATATCCATTTCTAAAACAATGTATTTAAATAAATGTAAATATTTTTCTTCAGATTGGCTCTGTTTGTACACTTAATACCTTTTCTTGATTCCAACATCAATAAATAGTAAGCATAAACATTTACAGCTCTTGGCATGCATGTAGTGAGAAATCCAGCTCATACTTTAATTTCCGAAGTGACTATTTCTGCCAAATCTGGTTTTTAACATGAAAGAAAGATGATTTGTAGCTTTGACGGTACAAGATAATACTGTTACTATAGTAAAGTGTGGCTATGGGGTTAGAATGACCTTGTAAATAGCAATGGAAAAATGCAGGAAAAATGAATTAAATAGCCAGAGTGGAGACAGATTGGTCACAGTGTTTTACAGCCACCAGCAGTGCTCTGCATTAGTGTTCTTGACAGGAATTAGGATTTTCCTGCTACACTTTATATTGCATTAAGATGTACTTCCCAAACTGCATCTTATCTGAATTATAACAGTGCAGTGTACTTGGGGTACTTCAAGATGATTCTTACAGTTTGAAAGATTTGAAGTTATTTCAGTGATATCAATGTGTTTTGGGTTTAAACTAGTGAAGACCAGTACCAATGGTATTGAGTTTTAACACACCACACTGTGTTTTCAGGACAATATAACTTCCGTAGTTCTTCTACAGGTGCATCAGGTTTTTTTGCATTTTCAGCAGAGCTGAAGAAAGAGTCAGTAAAGCATAAGACCAGTTCTTTTAACTTCCAAAAGTAGATTTTCATGGAATATTCAATGCCAACTACATGTAAAATTCTGAAGCTATTAACTGACTGCACAAACAAAATCCTTATATTCATCAACCATTTCTCTCCCTGCAATCACCATCAAGGAATAGCATTTTAATCCTTCAGCTTGGCTTCCTTCTGATTAGGGTGGACTGTCTTTTACAGGAAGATAAACTTGAAGCACAAACTGTTGAAACTACACTTTCAAGTTACACTATAAATACACAATATACCCAAATCTATTCTGTAGGCCAGGCTGCATGTACATGTACTGTCACCTTGATGTACATGGTGGGCCATTTTGTCAAAACCATTCACTTGGAATCAAATTTCAAATATCCTGCAACAGAGTAATCAAGTTTTATATGTGTGTCACAGGAATTTCACTTCTCACATGCAACATCCATAATAACTTGTACTAATTTAGTCCAGAAAAATCTTGTTCAAGCCCTTTACCACTACTCCTACAAAATGTTCTCAGTATTTCATTGGAGGGATAAGAATTTATTTTTTGTAGGTTCCGAAAAACCTCCTTTCCTAGGCTACACTTCATAGTGGGAAAAATGCAGAAAAGAGCAAATAATTAAGGTAAAATATTAACCATTAAAAGTTAATATTCTCACTCATTCAAGTAGAATGAGTGTTCTCCTTAGAAATAAAAAGCAGTCTTGGGAAAGAGCAATATCAAGAGGTTTCTGTCCTTGCCAGGAGCTCCTTCAGCCAGTCAACTTAGTAAATAACAAAGTGAAATATTCTCTAGTAGCCAGAGTATCAGGAGAGTGCATTGATTATAGATGTGGGTAATGCATTTCTGCAAATGTAGAAGGCCACTACAGTTTTTACTAAAGTTTTAAAAAGTCAGGGGTGGGAGAAGGAGCCATAGAAGTGGCATTAGCAGCATTCGTAATCCATTTTGCCATGGAAACTGCTGCTCTGTGGAATCCCAGTCTGCTGTGAGCGCAGGTTTCTGAGAAAAGCCAAGACAGCTGTTAGAAGGCTATCAGAGCAATTCATAGTGCTGGTGATAGGAGGGTGATTAGCTCCCACATCCTCCTCCCTCATTATCATTAAATATTGGCCCACTGTTAACATGTTGCTTTTCCTTGTAAGTGATTACTGAAATTTTCTTACCAAAACTCTGGTAGATTAACTCAAAATGTGTTAAAAAAAACCAAACCACCATGCATCTTTTCAAGGACATCCCTAACATCCCTTACTTCAAAAGCTTGTACCACTTATTTTACCTCCTGAAATATATCCTTGAAGATTATGTACACTTAGCATGTGGCAACTGCCAGTAATTGGATATGTTCCCCACTAAAACTGTCACTGCATTAATGACAGTAAGTACCTTGGAAAATAAATAAGGTTGTTTGTGCTTCCTCTGAATAGGAAGTAGTGTGATTACCCATCCTACAAGGAACACTACAATAAAACACAACAAAGGCAATGACTAGTTAAAATTAACTGACTTCACCGAATGAATCACAGAGCCTTCTTTTTATGACCCTGTCCTACAAAGTGATATGCCTAAACTTCTGGTAATAAGCAGGCATGAAAAGTCACATTGCCTGAGATGCCACCCGTTCTAAGCCCAGAAGGAAATAACCCTCCAACTCCTTAAGTGTACAGAAATATCTTGTATAGACAACCTGAGAGATACTACAGATAACAGTATATTGTACAAAAATCATTTGAGCAAAAGGCTTCACATGCAAGAAGGGAAAAACTAAAGTCATGATTCTGCTAGAAAATTATGACTACATATAAAACCAAGTAGTTGAAGTACAGTTATTTGATGAAAGACTGCTGAGAAGAAATGCTGAAGTAAAGTTCAAGCATGCTTGAGCAGAAAAAGTACATGCAGCTGTGCAAAACATGATGATCTACAGGGAAAGGGAGATGTAGGGAAATAACTCACTTATGTGGTGTTTCTTTATTCTTTAGCAATAATAGACCTTCTCCAGCTGAGCTCTGACTTCTCAGGAAGGCACAGATGTGCTGGCATAGATTCATTGCTAAGGGAGAACTGGCTGGGGATGGAGATTCAGTAAGTTGGGTAGAGCAGGGACTTCAGTGAGAATGAGCCTAATGCTGCTCTCATCTTCCAGCAAGCACAGGAGCTCCACAACTCTGAACAGGCTGAGTTTTTCTGCATAAATAATACACACCTTCCTCCCTGGCCAATTCCTTGCAGTAGTTCTCTCTTCTAGGCTATATAACTCTTGCATGTGTGGTACTCAGGCTGAACTGAGAGACAGAAAGATGAAATATAGCCAGGCAGATCTGAGGGAATGGAGAAAAGATACCCCTGTTGCTTTAATATAATCATGAGGAGAGTTATTTTCTCTACAATATTGTGTGATTGCTTTCAGCTCTCAGTATTTCATGGTGACAAAAACAAGTCCAGAGGGTGGTTTTGTTTGATACATGAGTGTTTGCTTATAGGTGAGTACAAACAAGTGCACTGAAACATGAACATTTAACAGAAATGTGAGCAAGATAGAAAAAAGAAGGATCATTAAAATGGCACTTTTACAGGAAGGGAGTTAAACTGAGATGGGAGGCTTAACCTGGAGATCAAGGAAATCTTCCCTTCTAACATGCAAATAGGAGACTGGTCATCCAATGAAAATTCCAATTCTTATTTTGCAGTGTAGACTGTCCAAGTAATATGAAAATGATTCTGCATGTAAATGGGATAAATTAAAGGTCTTCTGCTTGTTGGTGATGAAGTTTTTTGTTTATTTGGTTTGGGGTTTTTTTAAAACTTTCAACATTAGTCATTCAAATAGTGAGCTTTTGGCTGAACACTCACTATAAGTCCTTCCAGTTTTATATCAAGAATAGGTGATTAGAGAAACAAATTCTTTTGAAATACTGGTTTATTTCATAGCCAGTCCTAATAATTTCTTTTTTATTGTTTCAGGGTGCAAGTTGAATTCTATATGAATGAAAATACATTTAAAGAGAGACTAAAGCTCTTCTTCATCAAAAACCAAAGATCAAGTAAGCAGTTGGATTAATTTCTGTTAAGCATATTTGTGATACTTGAGTAAGATCAAAATCAGTTGAAGACAACAGTGAAATTATTATTAATTTTCTTGTGAGTTAAAATATTTAAACTTGAAAATAATGTGCTCATGCATGATCAAACAGTGACATCACAAATTGTTAAATAAAACCATTATTTTATTTCTATGTCATGATCAACTTGACTAAATTACATTGATCTGGCAGCAATGCTCATTGACAAATTGTGACCTTGTGACTAGGAAAGCAAGGACACTTAAGATGGTAGAGGAGAAAAGCTGCAGAAGTATCCGGCTTTTTGAAGGCTTCTATTTTATTAAGTATTCCTAAAATTTCAAACTTTATCTGCACTGAAAAAAAAAAAAAATTGGAAAGGAGACTATTGGGGATGTGGTACTTCAGAAATGTAGCCCTTGTCATTAACCTATAATCAAACT
Organism: Parus major; assembly: GCF_001522545.3. NCBI lineage: Eukaryota > Metazoa > Chordata > Aves > Passeriformes > Paridae > Parus > Parus major. The sequence goes on along the minus strand of NC_031777.1, from coordinate 8,516,348 downwards.
TAACTTACAGTCTTAGCAATATAGTCTAATCTAAATATAACTTCATTGATACTTGTGCTTAAAGTCATTGACCATCACGGAAGAGAATAATGTAGAGGAACTAAGATATTAATCTTTTTAAATACATCCATGCAGCTGATCCAGGGGGGTGGAAACATGGAATATTATCCAATCTTGGTTAGAATAGTAGAGTTCATAGGTCAGAAGAGCAGTAACTGACCTCTATTTTCTTCTGTGTAGCAGGACTGAAGTTATCTCTCTTTGCCTTTCATATGTAAGGAACTAAAATTGCAATAGCTGTATACATGAAGTACAAAAAATACGTTTTGTCCTTTGTACAGTTGAAATTGGTTCATGGTTTTGTGTGTCTGGAAAAAGACAGAAAAAAGAAAAGAAAGAAATTTTTTGATGTCCCAGTCTGAAAATACCCAGACAAACAAAACTGGGGACACTAGATCAAGCTTTTATAAAAATAAGACATACCAAAAAATCTGTCTATAAGAGCTAGCAATAAATAAATACTAGCTTTATATCACAGAACTTGATATTTTTATTGGCTAAACTTCTTTTACTTTCCAAGTGTAGGAAGAAAAATATTTCTCTGAAAGGAAAGAAAAAAGGCACAGAGCTGTCAATAATTGACATTTTCAGTAGGGGCTTTGGAATTAATTGCTGGTTTTAAGCTAGAGAATCAGGTTTAACAAATCTTCTGGAGGTTCATCCATGGGGAATGCATTACTTATTAGACTTACCTAGACACACATGGGAAATTCATCTTAATTCAGGTACCTAAATAGCACAGGAATGATGTGGATAGCCATCAGAGCACTGATATAAGAAAAATCTCAAAGCCAAAGTAGTCAGTAAGTTCAAACAGTCCTTCTGCTTATGCAGACCTTGATTCTTGTCCAAATACTCAGAACCAGAATCTTCCCAAAGAAAGTCTCCAAGAAGCTGCTGCTGACACAGTAACCTGCCACTCAGTCACATGTACTCATTCAGTCCCTCCGTTGAAACAGGAGGAATCTTTTGCCCAGAAGTACCAGGGAGCTGATAAACAAAGATAATGGATTTTAGTCAGTATTCAGTGAGAGCACTAAAAACCTTCCTTCACATATTAAGGATGGACTTCCTGTCATTGATAAAAAAATTGTCAGTAGGATCAGCAGATTTTTTTGATAGTGTAACTAAATCAAACCTGTTCAACAAAGAGTTTTTTATAATATCACATGGTTTTGCCAACCAGAGAAGTCAGGTCTAGAATTTATAAGAGCTTTCTACAGAATACTATCCTGATCTAAATCACATCTTTGACAGCAACTTGAAATATCAACTACTTTATTAATTATTATCTTTGTTTAAACTGATAAACTGATATAACAAGCCTTCATCTATGTCTCATGTCAATCTAGTTTCCACTCCATCTTCTTCAAGCAAATGTCTAATCAAATTCAAACAATGTATAAAAAAATCTTTAAAAGGTGTCACACAGCACTCTCCCCATAAAAAAAGAAAAAAAGAAGAGAAAGAGAAAATGACATAGTCATACAAGCATGACTTGCTTGTACTTGCCAGGATCACACTCTGCATTATCACAGCCAATCGTAAGTCTTAAAGGGAAAAAAAAAGTGAAGTTTCAAGTCAGTAAAGAGGGAATAAAGGATAAGCATCACAAGGATGTGAATTATTAAGAGGATATTTTGGTCCAGCTCCTAAAGTCAGCTGACATCGAAATGATTTTGCTGAAAATCAACAGTATATTAGGAAAGGAATAATGGGAGGTGATTCTAAAATCCTCACCTGGTATCTGTCACTCTGATTAGACCAACTTTCTAAATCTGACATTTAATCTACAAAAATGCTTGCAAGGAGAGCATCAAGAATTTATAATAAAATAGTCACAGTCAGAAGTGGTAAAATATATCATGCTGTACTTAAAGGTGCCTGCAAGAATAGCAAATACTTGTTTAAACTGAGAAGGAAATGTTAAGATTTGACAGTTATATTTGGTCCACAAAACAAATAGATGTTGAAATGTTATTAATTCTTTTGAATAAGACAAGAGTATGTAACAACTTCGTTACCTAGACACAATGAAATTGCATTTCCATTAAGCAATACATAACTGCATAACAGTGCATGATGAGTTGAGCTAGATACAAGTTTCAGACACCACTCATATTCAAAACATAGAGATATTCTGTGCCAATGACCCTGCTACTTAAGCAATCTGGCTCTGAATGGAGAAAAAGAAATTAAGTCAAGCAGACCATGTTGATCCATTGACAGCATGTGAAATACAGAACAAAAATAGACAGGAAGCAAACAAATATGAAATGCTTCCTTTGAATAACAAGTGAAAACCTGTTTTAAATGCCTTCTGTAGTGTTTGTGCCCCTCCTTCCCACATCTGAAATCCTACATGTCCATGATAGTGGAAGACATGCATTGCTTCCAATTCACATGTGAATCCCCAGATAGGAGGCTGAAGAATCTTTCCACGAGAAAAAAAATGCATCTGTTAGGCCTGCATTGATTATCCAAACAAGGGTGGCTGCATGTTACTAGTGTTGATGCACACAGAGTAAGGAGAGGTGACCCAGGATAGACTGGGTCAGGAAGCCTTTTCTTTTGTATTTTAATAACTGACCCAATCACGCTACAGAACCTGTACTTTGCCTTGCTTTATAAACAACCCCAGCCACAAAATGCACTCTCTAGAGATGCTGACTGGAACCCTTAGATGAAAGCATGGCTGGTTTGAAAACCCTGACTCCCATTCTGTGGGAAATAGCCATTCCTATGGAGATATCCAGAGCCTGAGTTTCAGATCTATCAGAACTGAGATTTGAGAATTCAGGATTTAGGGCTGCAGGCTGGAGCATCAGTCATCAAAAAGTATTGATGTAGCTTTTAATCAGAAAAGAACCATTTTCTTTTGGCATTTAAACCAACATATAATTTCAAAGGATGATTAGAAACCAGTCCATTATCAGTGCAGAAAACAAGTGTTTCACACCAACAGTAACATTTACAAAGCTAAAAAACAGGAGAAAAACAACAGAATTCTGTACTCGCCAAAGAAAGTTAGGCAATACAAAATTGGTAGGCTTTTTTTTGTTTGTTTAGGATTAGGGTTCTTTTTAAACATTATCTGCTTTTCTAGTTGTAATAGCTTGGTTGTTAGGGCAACCATTCATATTCCAGCAGACTTCTACAAAAGGCTTAGGACAAATAAATGTTTTCTTCAGCAACACTTTAAAAAAGCTGCAAATGAGGATCATATCACTTACCAAGTCAAATAATAGGATAATACTTCCTTCCTTCCTGATAGGGGAGCAGGAATCCTTAAGTTAATATCATCAGACCCAGTTGCCAGTAACAGCTGTGGGACTTCCCATGGACCACAGGATTTTAACCCTTAATTCACAGAAACAAGGGGCTGTTAAAGTCCATCCAATTCTTTTGTGATAACTGTAACTTCACAGTTAAAATAATTAAGCAGTTTTATGTAATAAACCCAAAGATTTTGCTCAAAAATTGCATGGTAAAATATTTAAGAATTCATTTTATATTTTTCTGTGTTTTTAGTAGATGGAGTTTTAATGGGAAAGGAACTAGTAGACATAAAAACTGGTTTATCAGTTTTATCTGTAAGGTGCTGATTTTGAACTTAGGAGCAAGTAAAATTAAAAAAAAAATAGTGTTACCATAAAATGATTGTGATTCTCTCCTTGGAAGGGAATGTATGCACACAGCTTTGGGTATGCATTATTTGGGTAGTTCTTAAACCACGGAAGTAATTACAATGAGTTCAGCAGACCTGCTGAAGTATTTGCAACACAACAGTAATCTCAGTGTCCTTGCAGTGACTGGGGCAAGGGAAATCACACCTGGGTAAGACTCAGAGTATTCTGCTTTGGATAGAAGGGCTCAGCCATGCAGAACTGGACTCTCAGTTTGCATGACTGAAAAAAATTATTGCTAAAGTGACCTCCAGTCACTTAACATTAGTCAGCTAATACTTTTGACTTAATTAGTAAATGAATGCTTACATCTAAGAGTCAGATGCAAATATTCACACTAGTAAAAAAAAAAAGTCTGCTGAATTCAATAGCAGTACTAAAAATTTAAACCTTAATCCTCTAATGGCTGCAAAATTACATAGAAATACAAAAAAAGTTCCACTTCAGTAGATAATGGCTCCAATCGGCAGTGAAATAAATTTCCCATATGATAGAAGTAAGTGTCCATGTGGATCCCTTTCAAGGAATCCTGTCTTTGTGCATTAAACCTGTGTTTGTGGAAAATAGTGTAATTATTTTGAAAAAGTATCTGTGGCATATCTATTCAGTTAGAATATCTCAATATTTACGTGGTCTATAGAACAAGTTGTTGATTCAGTTCAATTGTGCATTTTAGACTGAACATCAGACTTTTAGATGTCCTGAATGCATAGTTATTCAACTTCAGCATTAAATAACTCCAGTTTGATATTTTATAAGTTGGGATAGAGTTAATTTATTCTGTATGCAAAGCTACTGTATGAAGACTTTTTTAGATTTAAATCTTTAATATTTAATATAATATAATAGGATATTATTTATATTATATACAATAAATAAATAATATAATTTAATAACATAAGATTTAATATATAATATTTAAATGCTTGCTACTGCATATCCCCTGCCTATGGTTGAAAATTCATCTTTTCACATTGCTGTATCTTGTATCTCAAAAAGCATTGCGCAGTTCTGGTTCCCCTCCCAAGAAAGTGAACTTTTCAAACTATCGAAGACTCAAAGAATGGCAGCAGTAAGGATTAACAGCATAGAATAGCTTTTGAACAAGTGACTGCATAGTTCTTTAAATTAAAACAGGCTGAGTCTTAACACAGACTGTTTATATAGACATTTGCTTTTTACTACAGGACCGTTCTAGTTCCTTTTAGTTTTACCTTGAAGGTTGGTGAAACTTTAAAACCTCTGAACTTATTTCAGTATTTTCTTTTCTTTTCTTTTCAATCTAGGTCTGAGAATACGATTATTCAATTTCTCCCTCAAGCTACTAAGCTGTTTCCTATACATAGTTCGTGTGCTCCTGGATGATCCTACACAAGGACTTGGATGGTAATGTTTGGGGCTTTTTTTTCTCATTACTGCTCTCAAAGCATTATTTAAATTATATTAAATAAATAAATAATGAATACATGAAGGATTTGTTTTATGTCTTACAGATATTTTGAAAGAATTACAAAGTTGTTCTTACATTGTGAATGGAAATAAGAACTAAAATAACAATATTATTTATTCCCTTTACCACTAAAACAATCCTGTCTCTCTCTTTAGATACTTTGCATCATATTATTATGCAAACATATATTTTAGATATATTATTAGGTAACATTTCTATGTAAAATTGCAAATGTCTGATTCCCAGTTTATGCAACACTTATTTTCAGATTTTGCTTAAGTAATATTACTTAAAACCCCAGTTTGTATGGACAAACACATACAACTGAGCTTTCATGGAGATGATATTGATAATAATTTTCTAGCCTTCTTCTTTTTCTAAACACTTCAGAAGAGTAATACCAAAAGTACATTCTATACTTACAATGATTTATGGATATAATGCATGATTTAGCACACCCTGAATTGCCAATATGGTATTCTATGTGACTGTTTTTTTAAAAACGTGTTACACAATTAATCACCAAATGTAGCAAAAAATTATAATTTATTTAATCCTGCACTTCTGTTGTATTTGTATCCTGAGAATATTAAATCTCCTCAATTTTTAATGCTAATAAGCATCACATTTTATTAATGTACTTCCTTTTAACTTGATTCTTTTGTCCTTAAGTGCTGAAAGAAACAAAGCACATAAGAAAATACTAAGCTTAGGATGATAGAACCAGCAGTCTTCATGCAACATTAGGCAAGGGACAGACTTTGATATCTAATTTTAATATTTGGATATCAGTTAAATCTAGTAAGGGTAACACCAAAAAAAAAGCTAGTGCATAGGAGAAATACTGTACTTTATGAGAATGAAATCCAAAGCAAAGAGAGGTAAAGAATATTTGCTTTATTCAGCAGTGCATGAGAGGATATGTGAATAGGAAGTACAGAAGATGGATTTGAGATTTTTTTTGGTCAAAATTTATCATGAGAAATTGTAAGATCTGAAAAAGGGCTGTGAAGAAATTTCCCTGAAAAACAAGACCCATGAAAAACTACTTTTGACTCTACATATGCCTTAGAATGTCTCTTCAGTAAGAGGCAACAAGCAATAAAGTTTTGGAGATGAGGAAATCCATCTGTTATAAATTGCCTACCACAATCTGGTTGGTCAATCAATAAGGCAGTTTATTAATTTGTTAATAAAGGATGAGCAAGTAGTGCTGGGGACAGAGGGAGTCTCCGCTCCACCAACACGCCCACTTTACCCCTGGTCACTGGCTCTTTTATAGGCAGTTTCTTGTTGGGCTGTGTCATGCCTTCTGTGCTGGGGTAGAAGTCCAGGCAAGCCCGAACATGTTGGCTATCTCCCAAGCAGCAGTGGCTGGAAGCCCCCCACCAGGTCTGGACAAAGCTCCAACATGTGGCCAGCTTGCACTCTTAGCAAGCAGGTAACAGCAGTAACAAGTTTTTACATGTTCACACAAGCCCGCGGTCTCTTTATACATGAAGCGTGGGTACAATTCATAATTAAAGCAATTACATACATGGCAAAAATACATAACAGCAAAAGCTACCAATTCACAGCAAAGGGATTTAAACAAAAATAATGAAATCATTATATTTTGTCTCATGTCCATGCTTTACTTTAAGATTAGTATTCTTGATTATACTGATCCCACGGTGTGTTTCCATAATGACACGGATCACTATGTAACATCTCACACACCCTTAGAAATTTAGGTGTATTAGCAACTCAGGGACTTAACATTTTCCATCTAATCATGGTTTCTGCATTTCTTTCTTTATGAGACCTCTGGTCTATAGTCATATATCTATGACTATATTGTGCTGCATGGTTCTGTCTGGGTGTGTAGGACAGGTTTGAATATCAGACCTTGTGCCAAATATACTTTTGTGTTTATATGCAAAGATGCATATTCATATACATCTGCAGACTGCCGAATGCTTCACACCTTTCCTGCCATGTTCTTCAATCAAAGTGTTGTACAATTCACCAGAGAGTGTATTTATGTTTTCTATACATGTTATTCCCTTACATGGTGTTGTGGTACATCTAAGAGAGTAGTTGGTGTTTTCTATCTCTGAACAACATTTGTCTGCCTGAGAAGATTCAGGTAAGTCCTTCTGCTGGCTCACTAAGGCATCTTATAAGCTGTTCCAGACAAACAAATGGCACCCCATTAATGCCCTAGATATCCTAAGGGCTTGATACCAAAATTCATGCTTGAATGCATTCTTAAAGATGTGGTGATATGAAAGAAAAAATAAATTCTCGGTACTGTGTCACAGCCCAATGAAAGAAACTACTTGGCGTTCTGAGAGCGTGGCCATAGAAAATGTTTACATCTGGTAGGTTTTAAAGTGACAAATCTGTGAGGAGGTCTTTTAATCAGATTTATTTCCTGTTTTTCAGAAATGCCTGCACAAGTTGGTGTCTGTCATTTACTCCTTCAGGCACAGCAAGTGTACAGGAAAGAGCTTAAGACATAAAGCATCCCTATTAATGGGTACAATTTAGCACTGTCCCCCTCATAGTTGGTACAAATACAGTTGTTGCTAATTTGTGGGCTGCAGATCCCTTTATTTTCTGCTGACCATGCTTGCCAAGGGTGAGCAAGGATATTTGTCATCATTTACAGATTATATATTCCCACATCCTTATATGACCATTTAAAAGGAAGATTTGTGCCAGCAATTAAAGGCAAGATAACATCATGTGTATAATGGCCAGTATTTTTACTTGGGTATCATCAATTTTGTACTTGAAATACTGCTGCATGCATCTCCAGCCCTCCTCACATCCTCAAAAGAGGTTATCAAGTGTAGTTTGCTGCAGTCTTTTCTGTTGAGAATATGCTCTTTGTATCACAGCCTATCCATGGTATAGGATTTCTAGGGTCTCTTGATCTTCAGTATATATTTCTACTTAGTTCAGCTTTACAAAGTCATTTCAGTTGTCTTGTTTTTAAATTTGAAAAGAAATCTTTAAAAAAATGTAACCTGGAATGGGTCATAGTCCTTTATCTACAGATATGGAACACATACAGCAGTACTTTCTAAAAATAACTTTACTTTAAAAAATGTCTCTATTGATTGTCTTTGGTTTCAAATATTGCATGCATTTCATAGAACATTTAATGATGTAATTAATATCCCTTTCCTCCCTTATGTTTTTATGACTGTGTTCCCATACACATTTGCTACTGAAAATGGACTTTTCATGGATGGTATGGCAACTATCAGTAAGGAATTAAATCGGAGTTGTTCCAATCAAAACTACACACCTGGAACAATTGATTGGTGAGTTCCTAAGTTGAAACAGCAAACCAAAAGTCCACAGAATGGTGGGAAGGGAACACAGGAAGACAAATCCATTTCCATCTGGAATTGTGGCCTTTTAACGTATAGTAGGGATGTTTCTATAAATCTCTAGCCATTACTTACATTTCTGAATGTTAAAACTGCATTTAATATTTTAATTATTTCTCTTGATTGGAAAGTGAACTGCTGGACTGGATGCTGGTGTGGGATCTGGGTTCCAGCAATGCTGATACCTTGCAGAAAAAAAATGGATGCCCTTAAGTAAGAAAACCAATTCTGAGTAGCAGTAAATGATTAAGAGGAAATTATTGTGCCATTGAAAACGTACATTCTAGTGGTGCTGTATCAAGTGTCTATTAGCATTGATAGGATTCTTCCAAGCTATGACAGCCCCTAAGGCTTAGATACCATTTATATCATTATACAGATAGCAAAATATTCACAAAAAAGGGTTGCCAGTTTCCCACAGGAACCTAATGATTTGCTGAAATATAAGACATGTCAATATTCAGTAGATAACTACTAATTTGAAGTTTTCATTACAGAGATTTTTTTTTTCAGTAAGTCTAATTTCCATACACATGTACAACTATTTTTTTTTTTTTGTTTAAAACACCAGATTATGATTAATTTCATATTTATTTCCTTACTGTAATGAACAGGTCTCCCATTATTTGGGTGAATCGAAGCTTACCATTATGGGGATTACAGGTAATAAGTAAATGACCAGTTCAATTATTTCCATGTAACAACTGGAGATGATAGTGATTTACAGAATTGTAGCAATGTTAAAGGATACTTGGAAATGTTGATGTCGGCAAGGAAATCTTGAACATCAAGTACAGAAAAAGCATAAAGATCAGCTAATCTGTACTGATTCTCTCTGTGAAATATGTTTTTTTACTAGAAAAAACTTACTATTTAAGCTTACAGATGGGTTATACCATTATATTCTTTCACCGTGATTGTTGCCAATACAAAGATTGTACCTCTACATAATACACAATTTTCTAAGAAGCCCTTGAAATTACTTTTAGAATATGCACAGTTTGAATAATTTTTGATCTAGCATCCAGATTACTTTATTAAATTTAATTTTAAAATACTGAGATATTTATTTGCCTATGGATACAGACCTTTTCTAATATGTCTATTTTGTAAGTGTAGGAATTTATTTGAAAATAAAGCCTGAGTTTATCTAAAACTAATAATTATGTAGAGAAGCTGATATATTTTGATTTCCTATTTTAATAATTTTGTATATTTTAATAACTTCCCAAGTCATAGCATCTTTTTTACTTCTAGATAAAGACACTGTGCTCCCTCCAGAGTTTTCAGCTGTAGGGAGCATTAATTTAAAATTTAAAATCCAGAGGCTTGACTTCAGGCTCTAGCCTGATAGAGTCCATCTTGATGGAATATTTCCATGATGCATATTAAAATACAAATACTTTCTATGCGAAGAACTTAAGTAAATTCTTAATATCTATAAAGATTTAAGTATTTTTTTTACAATTTTGGTATTTGACTATTTAAATATTTTAAACTATTTAGTACATATACTAACCACATATAATCTAATTGGAGGCTGGGAAATTGAGCTCAGCTGCATTTAAAACTGAAAACCAATAATTATTAATCTGTATTATTTTTGCTGCTTTCAACTTCCTGCATTATGCACAGGAAGAAAAACATTTGCTTTTCCTCACATTCATAGCATCTTAAATACAAAAAAGTTAACAGCTGACTGACTTTCTTTATTTACAGCTTCCTTCTCTCTCAGTCATGTGGGAAGATTTTGGTACTGTTTAGGAATAAATGAAACTCAGAAAAATAACAATATCTAAGCTTCAAACAAAATGCTTGTAGCTGAGAAAAAGCTGTTTTATATAAACTTTTATTTTCATTGTAATGTTAATATCTATTCTCTAGAAGCTGGTGTTAATACACTTTTTTTTTTTCATTTCACTTAAGGTGTCTGTGGCAGTAATAAGTCTCTTTGAAACTCTGTTGCTAAGTTATCTAAGCTACAAGGTAAGTACTATTTGTTACTTTTAGGCAGAAGTAATTAAAAATTAATGAGAGCAATGTTTCAATATAAAGTTTATGTACCTGTGCCCATGCTGGCATGCAAGCAGGGAGTTTAGAAAAACACATTTTTTGAGGGTGGTATGTTGTCACACAGGCAGCCCTGTTTCCCAAATTTATGAGCAAACTCTAATATCTAAAAAGTGGAAGTTGGCAATTAAATGCACATTATTTTCCATTGTCCATTGGCACATTCTCAAAAATGACCTTGATTTTTTGACACTGATTTTTCACTTGTGCAGTTTTATTTGTCTGTCCATAATGTATTGGACACAATTGTCATTGATGTCAAAACTGTAGCTACCCAATACATATAATTCAAATTTAGCCCTCTAAAACTGCGCACAGAAAAACTAGGCCAAGACAGTACCTTAAAAAAAATTAAAAAAAATAGGATAGCTACATACTTGTGTTATCCATCTGTGTCATACTGTTGGAATGTCTTTTCAAAATGTTTTGCAATAATTTGATGTGAGTACAATGTATTTTTGTATTTGCATTCTCCTTTAAGAGTTATTCTTTTCTAATATATTTATTCAGTTTTCTTCATTCCATTTTGTTCTGCTCTATCTCTGCATTTTTAGTGTCTTTAGCAGAAACATAATAAAAGCGTTTGAAATAATTTACCGAAGAAAATATGAAAATATTTGGTTTCTAAAGCTGAAAATATCTTGGGGGATAATTTTTTTAGTTGTTGTTCTATTATATTTTGTATTACTGACATTCAGTAGTTATAGGAGCCAGTGCTGAATTTAGAGACTTGTATTTCAATGTGCATGTTGAGTAATTATGGCATATATATTTTCCTTAGTGCCTAATAATGCTAAGAGGCTTGCAGTTGTCTGCTGTCTAAAAATTATTCTTAATCCTTGGAGCATATATTATTTAAGAGTCGGAGGTTAGAAGTGCAAATCAATAATTGGCCAAAATAGTCTAAAATTTATATACTGGTGGCAAAACAGCAAAGGGCAATCACAGTTCATGTGTTTATTGGGGAGCATTTTAACCTCATCCATTCTGCTTGTGATTTGGATCAGTTTCAGTGGGTAGAAAAGATGAATTCTTGGCAAATCAGCTTCCATGAGAAGTTACTCATTAGTGTGTGATGGATGGAAAGCTCTGCCCTGATTTGCTGCATACACCTGTCAGAGAACTTGAGGCAATTTTGTGATTCCACTCCCCATAAAAGAAAGAATGAAAAGACTAATCTAGGGAACAACAAAATTTGTCAATCACATCAATCCACTTGATGGAAGCACGTCCTCCCCTCTGGTCCTGTTTTCCTAATTTTACACCATTCTCTTGAAGCCAAGAATGGTGTTATTTCACCCACTGTAAGGCTTTTCTGCACAACCAAGGTGAACAAAGGTGCCTTGGTTCATGTAAGTCTATGACAGATTACTTATTTTATGGAAACATTTTCAAAACTTTCACAATTTAGGGAACTGACTTTTACAAGTCAGAGAATTAGCAAGCAAGAAAACAATGAAAAGATGATTGTGTTTGCATTGGAGTACACATGGCTAAGATTTCACAAATAACCTGTAAAATGAATAAAGCAGGCATTTGAGAGAATACTCCAAGAGATTGACCTTTCTGATACCTGGTTTATGACATATGAGAAATGATTCAACATGCAGAATAATGAGGTCAGAGTGGCATATCATGCTACAATTGCAGTGAATTTGAAATTTTTGTACCTTTTAAATGGAGAGGAAAGCAGAGGATGTAGGTAGCACTGTGTTGTGATGCTGATCACTTGGATCCAGGAATGGAAGGTTTACAATCTGCATTGTCACAACCTAAAGTATTACATGAGAGTTTGTCCTTGGCCAGAATTCTGAAAGATGTCTACATCAAAAATCTCCATTGTCAAAACTTGCCACAGACATCTGGCAATCTTGCATATGCCTCATGCTCAGACACTCTCAGGGCTTTGAGCAGCACCATACATTCTCACTGCAAAAGGCAGTTTTACAGAACTCGTGATGCATTTCCATGTAGAAGCCAGAATCCTACAGCTGCATACATTACTTGGAGCCCATCCATACCTTGTGCATTTTGCCTGTACAAGTAAATTATATGACATTCCTTTTATATAATGCAGAGGAGCAAACTCCTGTCATTAAAAGTGAGGAAATTGTGAAATCACAAAATGGTTAAGTTTGAAAAATCAGATTTGATTTTGATTTTACTCTTCATACAAAACCCCCTCAGTTTACAGCCTTGTAATTTCACTTGTATGTCTGACTCCCACCAATTGCAATTACATGGAAGATAATAATCCTTGTCCCTGAGGTATAGTGGCTTTCAGATGTGAAGAGTTAAAAATGGAGAAAGAATTTGTGTTTAATTTTCAGTGGCTGTATCAGGTGGTTATTTTTCATGGAGGGTAAACATGTAATTGCAGCTGAAAATACTCTACTGCAAATTCTTGTTATACAGCCATGGTATGTGCTGCACTATTATTGCATTACCTATGATGGAGTCCAGATACACAGCATTAGTAAAGCTGTAAGTCACTGTAGTTCAACTATCTTCCTTTTTGAATATGTGGATTTTCATCTCAACATTTAATCATTCACAGTTACTGCACAGATTTGGAAAAAAAAAAGTAGAATTATCCCCATCCTGTTGCTATTAGTAAGCAAATTAAAAGATCAATACCACTTCACTGAAATATGTGGGAAGACCTCTCATTTCATGGAAGCAAGATCAAGTTCCAAAAAGCCTTGAAGTGTTCTGAAGTGTTGGTGGCAGAAATAGAGAACTTGATATTGTAGTTCTAATTCAAATATTAAACACTCAATTTCTTCCTTACTTCCCTCTCCAAAACAGTTGGGAAAGAAAAAATACAAAGTAAAGATAAAAGGCAAAGGATGAAAGGAAGGAGATTAAAAAGTATATATCTTTTACTTGGGAAGTACATTGTGATAAACTGTAGGAAAAAGGATCCAGAGTGATCTATATTCTATATTCACATTTGTCACGTGTTTAAATCTGAGATGAATGGTGTTCCTGTATTTCAGGAAAGGAATAGACTCTCTGTGTTACATTGGGATATCACATGTATTCCTCATCAGAACTGTTTGTAAGCTGACTGTGACATTGTGGGTTTTTTTTTTCCTTTTCTTTGAAGGGAAATATCTGGGAGCAAATTCTGAGAATACCCTTTCTTCTGGAAATAATTAATGCTGTCCCTTTCATCATCACGGTAAATGTATTTGACTTAATACATTTGCACATTGCAGTTTTATAGCTGCACAAATACTCTTACTTTTTTAAAGTAAATTTTATTCTTATGTGGATGATGAGTTCGTGCCTATTGGAAAAGAAATTTGCCAACAATTGCTACTGGAGTGAAGCCATACAGGTAACTTTCCACTTTCTCTTCTATGGGCACAAACAAAACCAAAACCCTCTAACTCTAACTACAGCACAATCAATAAAACAAACAAGCTGGTTATAAAAATGTAAGAATCACTCATGTTTTCAGTGAAAATTGACTGTGTTCCTATTTTATCTAATTATCTTGCATGTGGTTAATCACTAAGGAAGACAAAATGTTATTTAAAGCCAAACCTCACGCTAGAAACACATTAATAGTAAGTATTTTTCCCATGTGTTTCATTGCTGCTTGAATAGTGAAGCTCTATTCCTCTTTAGAAAAGCTGCTAATGAATTTGTTAATTTTTCTTTCAGATTTTCTGGCCAGTCCTAAGAAACCTGTTTATTCCTGTATTTTTAAATTGCTGGCTGGCAAAGCATGCTTTAGAAAATATGATTGTAAGTATGCAAAAGAAATAAATATTCTAGAGTTGTATTTTTTTAGTAAATTGTCTTTAGTGGGATTTTGGCAGTACAGTCCAACCCTAATAGGGAGCTAACCAGATGTGTATTTAGGTTATACAAATGGTCAAGCATTACTAAACTGCTTTCTGCATCACAATTAGAAAAAAGACATGAAATGAAATCTCAATTAGTATAAATTGTTACTGTGCCAATAAAGGAAATGGCAGTGGATGGTTCTTTTTCTACTCTGCCATTCATACACAATTGCAGAGAACTCAACTGCAAGGCCATAATTGGGCATTGCAGCCTGTAATTTGTAAGCTAGACATGAGCAGACCTCAAGGCAGCTTGCAATAGGATCAGAATTGTGCTGGGATGAACAAAGAACTACTTAAATAATCACAGAATCACAGCTGGTGCTTCTGCACCTTCTATATTATCAGCAAACTTGTAAGTGCATTTGAGTGACTGCATTGCTATCAGGATATTGCATAATTCCTCTACAAAATCAGATCCTGACTTACCGATCCAAATCCAAAAATAACACCTATTTTCCATTAATACAGAATGATCTTCACCGAGCCATCCAACGCACACAGTCCGCAATGTTTAACCAAGTTCTCATTTTAATATCTACCTTATTATGTCTCATCTTCACTTGGTAAGTGGGCAGATCCCATTGTTTTTATTATACACTTTGGCTTCTCTTTCTCTCCTATGTGGTGATAGAACAGGCCTGGTGGAAACCATCAAGTGAAATAAGGGTGAAACACTTCAGTGAAAATGTTAACTAGCACCTGTACTGCTGGGGTCTGGAAGTACTGGGTTTGGAAACAGAATGTGCATGCATGGTAAAAGGAATCCTTCTTACTCTAAGGAAGGAAATAGAGATGATGCAAAAACACAGGATAAAGCAGGGGGAACTTTACGTATGTACTAAGAGTGCAACCTCAGCAGAGAAGTCACTCACATATGAAGAGTATCAACAGAAGCATGTTGACCCACAACAAGACTCTTGACACCTTCCTCTGACTGCTGGGATAAAAAAGAATGTGCAATATTTCAGCCTTAACACTTTGACGGAGTCAGGTTCACCTAAGGACTACAGCAGATAGCTGTTAATAATACAGATTACAGATAGTGTAGAATATATTAGAGTACTGATGGTACTGCATGGTAGGTTCAAACAACCAAAATGTATTACTCTGAAGAATGTTTTGCTACAAGACCTGAAAAACTTAAATTTACATTCGCAGGAATTACCTCTCGATTGCTCCATGTTTATATAGTGCCAGAGTGATATCGTGTTCGCTAGGGCTGGAGGCAGATAAAGGAGACTACATGATTATTCTGGCTATACAGTAGCTCTGTAGCTTAACATACAGATTTTTCTCATTAGTAATGCCTGAGAATTGAGACTCATACTCAGGAGGAATACAGTACCATGCACAGTGTGATATAAGATGGTGTAAAAGAGGACAGTGAAGAGAGAAAATGGTTCTGTGTGGAAAGGCTAAATCACCTGTATTTGTTTTGCCAGACAGGATGCCTTTAGGTCAGCACATTGATAAAATTTGGTGTGTCATTTTGGAGATAGTAATTAGATTTTCTCTTACTTTATTTCTCTAGCATGCTTTTCTGATAGTCACTGTTATGTGCTGGCTAATCCTTTTGGTAGTAAGTGTAACATAGCACATTGCTTTTTACAAGAGGAGTTTGCTCTAGCTGGTGGCTAAATGAATGGTCCAATTTTAGCCTTTGTCTTAGGGCCACACACCTGCGTACTGATAAATGCTGCCTGTTCCAGACAGTAATGAATTTTTGTGATATTTAATCTCTGACTGAACATTATGTAATTTTATATGCATAAGGATTTGGACATTTTTAATTTTGCTTTTTCGTTTTTTACAATACAAGGTGTTATTGAATAAATATGCCTTCACCTTTTTTTACCTACCTACTTCAGCATTTTACTGAAATGCTGCACAAATTATGTATCTTGCTCACCATCAGGCATTGTGACAACTGACAATAAAACATGCAGGAAGTGGCAAGCTCACCTGTAATTATGGCTGGGCTCAACAGCTGCAGATACAACTTCATTATAGCTCATTATTTACTGACCTAGAACTGACCCTGCTAGACTTGAAAATAAGCTAAATAAGATGAAGACACACAGTAGTATTTCCCAGTAACTAAGGAAACAAAGCACATTTTGGCTGAGAATAGTAGTTCAAACATCTGCAGCTTCTCTAGGACTGGAGTTATGTTCAAGTGATTGTTGACTCATGTCTCTGTGAACACACATAATGGCATTTTTACACAGTTTTTCTTTATACTACTGATTATATATATTAAAAATACCCCCTAAGAAATCTCTGTAAACAGTCCAAAACAAGTAACTGTCTTTGATTATGTTACATCTATGGCAAATTCGAGAGAGTGTTTAATTTTATAGATATCATTTAGAGTTTATATGAGTTCCTTCCCCTTGAAGGAGGACCCAAGTCCATTGCTGGAATCTGTCCACTTAAGGGTGCCTTTCACCAGACTGATCTTTCATGTTTTCTGCAAAGGCAAGCAGTACCCAGGTCAGTACCCCCAAACACATATGGGAGCCAGGACTTGAACAACACGCAAACCTTTTCAGTCATCACCAGTCTTCATAAGCATGTTTTGGTTCCATTTAGAAACACTGCCCTGCTCCATGTAGTACCATGGCTTCAATAAAGCAAAATTACTAAGCCTGGATTAGTAGCTTGAGTACAGTGTCTTCAGTTGCAGAGCATTTTCCCCCAAGAGGATGGAGGAAATGCTCATGGTGTGCTTTTGGCATCACTGATACCTGCCCTCATCGAGCCTCCCAGCTGATACTCAGGCCCTTTGTGGATTCAGTTGAAACCCCACAGCACCCTTAGCTCCAGGCTTGTGCCATCTGTTGCAAGAGCAACATCAGCACTTGTGAAGCCAATATAGCTTTAAAATACAGGGTTTTCTGTTCAAAGTCACTTTTTTTTGGCAGACACATAGACAGAGATGGAATGGAGCTTTTTATGGGAATGACATGATTTTTTTAAGGAATCCAAGATGGTTTGAGGCCCAGAAAGATTTCTTATTGGCTTTTCTCCTGTCTGCATAAAAAAAGTATTTTCAAAATAACTTTACCATAACTAGCAGGAAACCCACAGAAAATGAATTTTACCTTATAATCTGTATTATCTGCATAATCTGTAAAACCATCATTTACATCTCCATATCAGAATCTTATACATGGTGGGTTACACAGGTAGGCATATTCCATCTTATATCTTACAACTCAGGTGGAAGTTTTCCAATGAAAAGAGAAAAAATGAATTATCTGAGGTTACAATTGATTGGCTAATCTGGGAATTTTTAGATGTCATTATTCAGGGTGTCCTTTGCACTCAGAGTATAGTAGAAAAAGGCTCCTTCTGTGTTCTTGTATGCAGCTGACAATTTTCAATGTTATTACAGAACAAACAGTAAACACAACAAAATTTATGCTCTACTCCACTCTTTCACCTATGTTGATAATTGTTTACAGATCTGGGAATGGAACTCATTTGCAGATCAGTAAATCTGTAAGACCATCTTCACATATCTGTAATTTATAGATTACATACAAGGATATTTTTTTTCTCCTTTTTTTCTGATTTCAAAGACAGATTAGGCTGTCCAATGATTTTTTTTTCTTTCTTTCTTTAAACATCTCAGTGTCCTTGTAACCAGAGCAATTTTACATCTACTAAAATATAACAGACAATATAACAGACTGTTCAGCAGTTACTGTTGAGAGTTCTAGCAAGATTTACAGACCTAGTCATAATATGTGTTGTGTCATTAAGCCAATGGATGTTTGCACTTGTTTGTCAAATAGAATACTAATTATTTCTGTAAACTGTACAAGAAGACAAATAATAGTGAATGAGTATTTCATGCATCTTTCTGTGACACAGTGAATCATCTATTAAAAGTTATTTTGAGTTTTATAGCCGTGTTAGTCATATATCACCAGTGTAGAATGATTAGCTTGTGAAGCTTTGTGGCTGCAAAGTCTTTGAGATGGGCAGTTAATTTTTTCATACTCAAACCTGCACAAACTTTGCTTACGCTTTCATGGAAATCTCACTGAGGTAAATCTTAACATTTTTTACACTTCAGTGCTTTCAGCATCAGAAAATAAGGATGATTCCACACATTTAACTTAAAGAACACCTGTAGAATGCCAGTACTGTAACCTCAATGGCAATTACTCACTCACAGTTCTCATCCAGAGGAAGCACTAGGGGTAAATTGCTTGAAAGGATGAATACAAACCCCAACAATGATCTAGACAAATCCCAGCAATGATCTAGTCCAAGCAAGACAAGTCAAGACCTTATGATTTGAAACAATGTGTCAGAGAAAAAAACCCATTCAACTAAGAAAGAATTAATCACAGAAAATCTGAGAGAGAAAAAGATATCTCAGTGTGACAGTTTCCTTTATTATCAATAAATAGATATAAATACCTCAGAAGGTAATCTGAAGGGAACTAAATCACCCCATGGAGGTCTTGACTTAGCCTTTCTGTTTTGATTTTGACAGGAGCCTACAATGGCAGTTATCAAGAAAGATGCCTAGCCTTAAGGAGGATGAAAAGTGTTGGTGGATTATGTAATGTCATGTGGATTTTTGGATCTGCAGTTCTTTCTGTGATGTTATATTGTACAGCAGTCTCGGTGTTCAGGACCAGTCTCAGTTTGATTTAAAGAGATTTTCTGCATATTAGGACATCACAAGATAAGACTGTGCTTCTGTCTTTTAGAATCTAATTATTCTAAAGTAGTAAAGAATGTGATGTTTCAGGAGCTAACAGAATAAAAAAGAGTTGTAGAATTTAAATCCCAGAATATTATACAACAATAATTGAAAGTTCTAAGTAATTGTAAAAAATACAAAATTAAGTATTCAGCTGTTAGAAGAATCCCACAAAGCACTAAACTAATAGCAGCTTCCTTCTCTGAAACAAATCAGATCTGTCAGGAACCTGCTTGTTTCAAACATGGGATCTCTGTTTTCTGTTTTGAAGTATTCCTGTGCAGCACTCTCCAAACATCCACAAGTAGATCTAGAAGTAGGCCAGTAGCACATGCAGTACCTTCCACACCCATTGTACGAGCTCTTACCATCCCCTTGTCCTGCTCCTCAATTCCTGGAACCAGGATAGAATGAATGGATACTTTCTCTGTGAATGTGTGCAATGAAACTGAGGTTGAGTTCAGACACTGCTTTAACACTTTCTTAATTGAGGGGAGGATGAAAAAGCTTCAACTCCTGGGAGGTCAACAGCAAAACATCTCTTAAAATATCCACTTGTTATTTGTGATCAAATAATTTACAAATTCAACTAGAGTTCATGTGAAGTACTGTCTTCTGGGAAAAACTGCATGAACTCAAGGTCAACATTCTTATGAGCTTTGATAGGAGAAACTTACTGAACACAGAGTTTATCTTTCTTAGGTACAGAAATTTCTAAGGAAGCTTTGATGAAATCTGCTTTATGAAACACATATGAAAACACTGTTGCAAAAAATAGTTGCCAATTTAGATTATGTAAATGAAACAACTTCAGGTAAAACTCCTAGTGTCTTTTGGAATACAAATTTATGTGATAGCCATACTTCTTACACCTTTGCTACCACTGGGATCCATTTGCATACATGCCTGTGATTAGTACTTAAATGGACAAGGCTTTTCAAAAGGCGAACAAATATAATGAAAAATTATCTTGAAAAAAATGTAATAAAACCCTCAATTGTTTCTTTGATTAATGCCTTTTCATATTTTTATGCAACTATTTTATTATGACAACACAGAAATATTACCATATATAATTTTCTTTGTTGATAGCTTGGTATTTGTAATAATACACTTTAAAAATATTTTTGCATATTTAAGTTCAAGAGTTCAGATCTGAAAAAAGCATGTGGATGATTAGTGCTGCTGAGGAGTGTTGCTTAAAGATTGTAGTATGCTGGTTAGTTGTTTATGAAAGGCAGATCAGAAATCATGTATTATAGGGAGAGCAGAAGTATTGAAGCTCAATCAGAAGTCTTTTTGGCTACCCATCAAAGATAGTTTCCCTGGAAACCTAGATAATTATACAGTGATTTTCATGCTATTTTAGTTATTAATTTGGTAGTGACATAAGATTTCCTTTGTTAATCTTTTTACATAGTTATTTCTAAAATAACTAGGTCATCATCTTTCCTATGGCTCATGAAGGGAATTCTCTGTGCCACTGATGTAAAGGAATATTTAAAACTAGACACAGACACCAGTGAAATTAATAACAATTTGAATAGTCTATTTACTGTAGCCTGTGGAAAAAAAGTGATAAAGGTTAGAAGGTTCAATCTCAATTATCTTCTTAACATGAGAGATACATTTGTAGTCATCGTGTCTACTTAAAGTGAAAAATAATTAGACTAAATGATAGCTCAGAAAGCTTCTTTCACAAAGCTTCTCTAAAATGGAGTGTCAACAACATTATTTATAAGCAAATTCTCCTATTTGGAATATATATAAGCAATTAAAAAGTGTGATTGAGAGATTTCTGTTCTTCTATTTCACTCTGGAAAATGAGTCAGCTTCATGTACTTGTGATCTTTTCAAGTTACAAACTTTGCTAATTTTCTACTACTGGTTGCAGATCATTTATGAATCTGAAAATAAGTAGTTCCAAACTGAATGTAGATAAAGGTGGGAAAAGTTAAATTTGTATAAATTTGAAAGACAAAATTAACTTATCCACATTTTTTGTTCTCTGTTGTAGCACACAGTATGTCAGTATTTCAGTACAATACAGTGTGTACCTCTACATGTGACATTTAATGTAATTACAATTTCACAGTCTAGTACTATATTTTATAAATCAATACTTTTAATTGATACAGGGAAGAATTTTCAGCCTGTCTTGTAAGGCCTTTACTCTTGGTGAGAGTTAGACATTGAAGTACTTACCATTCTGAAAGTTTCAGCCTTTATGCTCTAAAACATTTTTATCTTTCACTTTTACTAATTTTTAATGCCAAGTGAAGGTGTTGAAACTTCAGTAATTGGAATATGCATGTTTAAGGAGAGTGCAACTAATATATTCAAAACCAAACCCCTGCCCAAGAAAGAGATAAAATGTCACTCAGATTCTTTCCCAATATTTTCCCCAGAAACTTCCATGGGATGTAAAAATGTCTCTCAAATACCAAGTGCTGCTAATATTTACATCAGTAATCTTGACAACTTTTCATTAAAGATGCATTGAGGATATTAGGGAGTCACAATATTTTGGAAAACATTATGTGCTTTGAATATGCCATTGGGAGAATTTCAGCTTTTATTATCATGACATCTTGCAATAGAATAATAATATTACCAGACACCATGACAAGCAGAGCTTGTTCTGGCAACAGAGACCAATTACCATTACAAATGGAGGAAAAAAAGCAAATGATGTTGAGTCATACAACATTTGGACTGTTAGAAATACAGTTCTAAGATTGCCTCTCCATGGTGTCCTTTCTTCAGCAATCATATTTTGAATTTTGTGAGAGATAGTAAAATCAAGCTTATTGCTAATATTAACTAATTATGCCTTGCCAACAAATGTAAGGCAACATATAAAATTCCTCAAAGTTGGTCTAAATGCATTCCTGTCCTTGTTCTTTTGCAGGAACAAAGCACAAAATAGAGTGATTGTGAGGAATATGTAATGTCTCAGTAAAACTAAAAAATCGAATTAACAAAGTGTACTTTCTGTTTCATGGGTTTGGAAAAAATCTAGAAGTGATTGTCCAAAGAGCAAGGATAAATAAGGAATAACAAATAAAAATAGAATGCCATATTCCATTAAAAAACACAAAACTATTACCATATTTTAATATGTTCAATATGTATTTGAGATATGCATGTCTTCAAAATTTTCAACACTTGACAAAGATTCACAGGAAAAATGCAGTCAGATAAAAGGATTTATCATAGGGAGCCAGGGAAGTGAACTGACCATGCATGCAGATTATTCGGATGTAGGTTTTTTAGTAAGTTTTCCATTGGTTTGTAAACACACAGGCTTGTAAGTAGATCCCTTGTGTGAAAATACAAATTTAACATATGCAAAAGATGTTTTTTACCTCCAGAACAAGGGTGACAAGAATAACTTCAGGAAAATAAAATGCTGGAATGAAAGTTGAGCTGGAGTGTAACCAGAGTCTACAGGATGTGAAATACTGTATGATCATACTGGCAAAATAAATCTTAGGTTTGGTTTGGTTTTGGGAAGACTTAACTAAAAGCAAGGAGGTAAAGTTCCCCTTAAAGGGTCAATTTGATATACAAAATAAGTGTTAGAATCCTCAGCCTTTCATCTCTTCCCTTACAGGAAAGCATTACATTTCACTAGCTTCATTTTGTCTTTGCAGTAAAAAGAAAAACCTGAATGATATTCACATGTTGTCTTTGAAAATATTCTATCATTTTAGACAGTAGCAAATAGAATGCCAAGTGTAACAATGGTGAGTAGCTATGTTGAGAATGTTACTTCACCATTCAGTAGCTAGCATTACTACTCTCAATTCCAGGCAGAAGAATGAAATTGTCATTAGCATGCATACTTAAAAAAATAATATCTTTCATTGACTGATTTATTAGGCTGACAAACCATTTATTTTGATTTACAAAGATTTGGTGTGGTGGTTTATGCTAACACCTTTTAACTGTATTATCAGATGCCATCAGTTATTCTGGTTCTCCAGTGAACAGTAACTCATTATGGAGATTTGGGATCAGCATAACTCTTCAGTGCTTTGTTCACTTTTGTTGTCTGTTTCACAACTACATTTTAAGGGTGTGAAGTTTAGCAAAGTTCATATTTCTCAAATCAGAAAGTGAAGAGTTAAAAAAGTTGCTTAATATAACTTTGGCCATACAAACCGAACTTGACATCAGCCTCCAGGAGCTATTCACTCACTCTGTGTCTGTATTAAACATAATTTTTGGCATGTTGAAAGCACATCTCAGAGGCTTTGGCAGAGATCAGGTTGTGATACAAGACAATCTAAAAAGAAGGATTTTAATGCACTTAAAATGGTTTTTAAAATAAAAAAAAAATCAAATCTAAAATGCATTTAAAAAAATCTATTCTGTATAGTTTGTATTCTGGTAGAAATAACTATAATGTTTAGATGGATGTTTTTTAAAGAAGTGAAGAGCAGAAGCACAGTCAGCCACAGAATGCCACACTTGGGTGATAAATACACATAAAGCAGTAGTTTGTAGATCTAGACCCTTTAGGGGATAATCCAGATAAACAGCATTCTGATTGGTGAGTTCTGTATTTCCACTGGCAATTAAAACCTCATTAAAAAAATTCAAAGTAATAAATTAGTTGAGTTGTATTATCCTCAACCTCAGTAAAATAGCTAACTCTGTATTTACAAGGGAACTCAAATATATGCCTAAAGCTGAACATATGCTCCCATTCTTTGCACAAACACAGCTGTATTTTTTCACATTTCTGGAAATTGCGCATTTCTGCCATATTTAAGTGTATATTAGAGCAGAGGTGCCTGAGTCACAGCAATAAGGAACTAAAAATAATCATTAGTAAAATTAGTTCATTAGTAAAAACTGAAGAACCATGGGTTGACTTTGTAGACTGCAAAGGTAACAACAGGTATGAAATGCAATTGTCAGTTCCTTCTGTACACTGTATGAAATGACACTGCAGAGCAAGCAGGGCGTTCACTCGTGCTGAAGGAGTAGGGGATCATACAAGAGACAAGGCTCTTTAAAGGTACCCAATACCTTACGGACTGCCGTAACTGCATGCATTGTTCAAAACAAAACTCTTGGTGCCATTCCATTTCAGTTACTTTCATACATGACAAGCCTTAGTCAACTGCTGAGAATGAGCACTTAATCTGCTTTTTGGTTTAAACACAGTCCTATATTTTGCAAGTTTCTTTTCATTAGAGATAAGCAGAGGAAAAACAAGTAAATGCAACTATCTTATGCAAAGAAGTTAAAAATAAAGTTACTGATGAGAGGGCAAAGCTACATATGGGCATGTACTTGCATTTACTAAAATTGGATAAATCACTGAATATTTCAACTTGGAAGAAAACCATCAAGTCTAACTCCCTGCTCCTAACAGGTTTACCTAGAAACTAAATCATATGACTAAATGCTTTGTCCAGATGGTTCTTGAACTCTGGCAGGCTTGATGCCAGGACCACTTCCTAGGGGAGTGTGTTACACTGCCCAAACACCCTCTCAGTAAAGAAATTTACTTCTGTTTTAACTTTCCCTGTGACAAAAAGAATGATTGTGGGTCATCTTTTAACTGTACTCCTTCACTTGATCTCTTTTTGTTCACTTCACTAATATTCTAAAACTATGAAAGAAAAAAAATGCACAAAATATCCAGCCAACTTTAAGGCAAATATGATATGCTTCCTCTTGAATATTCAAACTGAAAGTCTAATTTTGCAAGTTGCAGTGTGTGTGTAGTAAGAATAAAATCTTACTGAATATTCTCCATGGGATAAGCAATCAAGGGGAAAGCATGCCAGACAAAACATAACAGAGATTATAGAATGTGCTGTCAGTCCTGGTAGGCACAGTATCTTCCTTCTTCCTCCCTGCCTTCTCTCTGGTGTTGTGATTATTAATCCCATTTTTCTGGCTGCTTGAGGAAATTCCCTTTTTCACTCATGTGTCTCCTGTTTTTTGGTCATTATGACACCACCTGTGCCATTGCTTTAGATGATGAGCATTAGTCATGTACACTATTTTTTTCCCCCTAAACTTGCTTGTCTTTGTTAAGCAGTCAAGCCTCACATTTCAAGAGGCCTGTGAGATTTTCAAGAGATCTTTGAGATCAATATTTTTTAAAAAGAGTAATATGTATAGATCCATCTGAATTCCAGCCAAAGAAGTTACTAGACATGGAAGTTTTTCTTCAAGCAAGCACATTGCCAAAATAGGTGTTTCAAAGAAAATTTCTCTGACTTTCAGAAAACTATTTAAGTGCTGTGAGTTCTGGATTTTTCACTCAACTAAAACATTTAATTGAAATCACCAGATTTCAGTGGAAACCAGTGTTAAAACTAACGAGGAGCAGGAGGAAAACGATGATGATGAAATCCCAGAGCTTGCTGATCAGACTGAACAATACACAGAGAGTTCAAGGTATCCAAGCCCTCTGGCTAGTAGCTAAAAGAATTGCTGGGTTTCCAAGCAGGAACTCAAACCATAAAGGAGTCTACCCTGTAATGCATGATAGAATATATTGCTTTTATCTCCTCACAGATTACCTCCTGTAATTTTCACCCCCTTACACAACCTCTGTTTAACACTTCCCTCCTTTCTGGTTTTAGCAAACCTAAGCATTAAGTCTGGTGCTTAATTATATCTTTCTCACAGGCCAGTTGTTTCCTTGGTCATTGTCTAAAGGTTGTCTCTGGCTAAGACTGTAGGTCAACAAGGAGGTAACTCTGAAGTAAAAATACCTTTCCAGAAGGAACAAAAAAAGGAAAATTTATTTATGTGTCACGCGTTTTCAGATGTGCTCTTGTTTTTTTTAATAACAATTTGTTATGAAATAAAAGAGCCAAAGCATGCCATACGAGTATTTTAAAAAAAACCCAGGTCACATTGCAGTTTCCATACACCCCTTTGTATCTTGCACTCTGCAGTGAACTTTCTGCTCATCATGAACCTACAGACAGTGTTCTAGATGGGACATACTGGATATCAGTGCACTTTTCTTGGGTCTGCCCATACAGCCACCTCTTTAAGCAGCTGTGTGAACACTCCCCTTATAAAGCAGCAGCACAGCAAATACTTCCATTTATCTCACTGCCCGTTGGAACTGTCTTTGCCTTAAGACTGTCATGGAATGTAGCAGCTACATTGAGGACAAACTAAACACATGCAGAAGGTTTACTTTTATAGCCCAGATCCAGCAAACTTTGCTGGCAAACTGCAGAGCTCTTTCTGTAATTATTGGCTGGATTTTCTATTTCTAATGTTGACAGGGAGGTTACAGATCTGACAGTAACTGGTGGCCTTTGTTCTTTCCTGTACAGGTGACCTCACTGACAGAGGTACCAACACTTATAACACCTTTGCATATGAAAGGAGCTTAAATGATGTCAAATTTGTGCACATAACAGCCAGAATATTGAAGGGAAACACCATGAGAACATAGACCATTGATGAGTCAGTGTTTTCACAGGGCAACTTGAAATGCAATGTACACCACTGTCCTCATGTGATTTGTCTACAGCCTTTTATCTTAAATACTCTTTCTGTATGTGCATTTTTCAGAAGGCAGGATAACAGAAAGTTTCCCATTACTCAAAGTCTGTGGAAATTTAAGCTGGAAAGGGGAAGGAAAGTATCACATGTGAGCTTTCCAAAGGGCTTCACACCTCATGGCTGCAGCTAAAGGGGATAAGACAAGAGGCATTTGATTTGAGTCACTTGCAAGTTTTAGACCACTCTGGCCTGTATTTGTTACTGGTTTGAGTTTCACAGCAGGATAAGCACTGCAAGAAAGTTCATTCTTCCTTAATATTACTTATCTGTTATTTTCTAAGAAATTATTTTTTGTTTATAGTGTTAGCAAACTTAAAATGTTGCAGCTGGAGTAAGGTAACTCGGCTTGTCCTGAAGCAGTTGTTTCAATAGCAGCAATGAGAGTAGCAAAAAGAAATTGCACTCAAAGTACAGACAGATGAAAGGCTGTCAAGGAGATGTAAAAATGGATGTAAGTGTAATGAAGAGCCATGAATATCCTTAAAAATCAAATGAAAATGCAAAATCTGATGAGAGAAATATGATTTAACAATAAAATTAAATCCACTTGTCAATAACATATTCCATGACTTGAGTTAAGTTGAAAATTAACAAAAGGTTTCTGTCAGTAGCTAAGAGAATATTCTGCATGCTGGGTTAGCTTTTTCTTATGCACATTTAACAAATATTCAAATAATGAAGCTTTCAATTGTTAGTTCAATTTGACTGAGGGAGTGTGGGTGGTTTGCATAACAATGGTTAGACCCTAAGAGTGTTTCAAAACTGTTGCAAGAAACATTAAACATGATGTTCTAAAGCATAACATATTGGGTGTATTAAATTAGAGGTTTGCATTTGGGTTTTCCAACACCAACACATACAATTTTTAAATATAGGTAGATTATTAAATTATTCTCCCCAAGGAAGGACAGGTATAGAATGTCGCCTAATTCTGTAGCACTCTGCAGGTGAGGAGTATCTGGATGCTAAGTAGTGACTGCATGATTCTGTTTCCTGAGTAGTTCCTGACTCCTTGTGTGAGCAGTGCAGAACCTCAGGCTCCAGCAGGCTCTGGGATGCCACCGTGTTGACACACTGAAGCTGGGCTGCCAAAATTTACTTTGTTTACTATCAAAGCTCTGGGGCAGACTGAAAGCACACACAAATACAGGTGGTCCTTTTGTCTTAGAGGCTGACATGTGGACAGACCTGTCTGTGGAAACACACTGAGCTGAAGGCTGCCCATAGAGGGACCCTCCCTGTGCAGTCTCAATGACCACAGGTCTTTAATTGCAGCTCCACTTCTTATCCCACTAAAGGTAGCAGGAGTAGGAAGGTTCTCGCTCAGATTCAACAAATATTTATATACACTTGGTAATTTCATAATACCCTATTCTGCTTAACAAGATGTTCTTCAGTTGCTGGAAGTCACATGAGGTCGTATGGGAAGAGTTTATTTTTATAAGTTGAGCTTTTGCAACCATTAGCTGCATATAATGTTCTGATCTTTGGGGAAGGAAAATGCTTATAAAGGACACCATGGGTAAGTAATAATCATATCATCAAACACCATCATTTGGGATAAAGATAAAATCGGAATACAAACAAAAATGACCTTTCCATCTGAAGAGAAAGTCCAAATGAATTTCTGAGATGGTGGCATTGTTGTGTAGTGAAAGTAAATTCACCGTCTGTACCTAAACTTGTGTTCAAAGTCCCACAGAACTGAAAAGTTTGATTCAAAGCCTGTTGAATTAATCCAAGTCTTCCCCTTCCCTATTTTGATTCTGAAAAAAGAAAAGGCTCAAAAAAGTTGTATAAAAAGTTGTATGAAAATGAATGCTGGTCTCTGAAAACCTATCTGAAAAACAGAATTATTTATGTTGAACTGTCTGATGAAGTGGCATTAGAGTTGCAAAATGTCTGAGGTTGTTACAACTTTTGTTCTTTAATGTTAAGAAACCACAATGTCCAGTATGTGTTTTGTCCAGTCAGTGAACACCTTGCAGCTGATCTACTGCATTTGTTAGATCACTTGTTGCCAACTAAGAACAGCAAGGGTATTTCCCTACCAATTTACTTTAAAGGCAGCATGACAACCTTATCTTTCCAGTCAGCAGTTCTCCCTCATTTCTTTCACTGTCTTGTATGCAATTAATATTTGCTATGTCCTGAAATTCAGTAATTTTTACAGATTTAAAGCCTTTTTTAGGGAATGAAAGAAAATAGAATCTTCTCGTTGTAATGCTTAAATATGATATATTTTACATGATACATTGTACCAGATTCTGTAATATTAACTTTATGAAAATTTAACATCTACTTAAACTAGTGGGATGTTTTTTCTATTTTGATATTGTTTATGGGAAATTGCTTTTAGAAAATAAATTAGAAAAACCCCACTGATTTTAGAAAAGACCTGAGGAAAGGCACAAGGCTTGGAAAAAATAGAAGCATTTGGTTTTTAGCAAGATAAAACCTCATCTTCAGGGCTTTTAGATGGGATTAACATTTTATTATTAGTCAGAGTATTTTGTGATTATTGCTTCACTCTTTTACTTGCTGCAGTTCCTGCTCATCCCTTGTTCTTTTTCTTTGCCTCTTCGTTATTTATACACAAGTCAGGGTTTCTGTCAGAAAGGTTTTTAGGTCACAGGTAGGGTTATTACCTACCTTCACATTCTGCATGTGTTGTCACTCAGAAGTCAACAGACAATATTTCTATATGCATCTGATACAGGGAATGAAAAAGAAATGCACTTTAATGTCACTCCAGTTATATTAGTGTTCAAGCCACAGTTTGTGAAAATTGTATGTTTAATGATTATATGAATAGTAATTCTCCACATTGAATGTGGAAATGTCTAATTTTTAATAATGTCTAATTTTAAAAAATGGGACAAAACTGTATTTGGCTCTACATGATGTTCTAGAGAAGACTGAACACCCCCCACAGTTAATGTCTGGTATGAAAAACTATTTTCCTATGTAGAAAGCAGGGTGTTCTCCAAATACAGCTTTAGTCCCAGCACCACTTTCATTTCAAGGACTTCAGACTGGCACCAGCCTAATATTAACATCTTTGGCAAATAGTGAGCACCTTTTTGCCAATTTTAAGCAAGATCTCTCTACATTTATCAGACATTTATGAGATATTACATCTTCTAGAGTGAGACTGAAGAACAAACTGTTCTATAAGTATATTTTATTTTGCTGTAGAGATTGAGGAAGTTTTCTTAAGCAGTTACAGTGACTGTAGTGGTAAAATGTCTCAAATGCTTGTCTGTATTTCCTTGAAAGTCAACATGGTCCTTTTCTTTAGTATTTCACTATATTGTACTTCACCTATGAATATTTGCTACAGTTAGTGGTCTATCAACAATTTTGTTGACTGATAGTTCATTCCAATTTTTCTCATAAGGTAATCTGATAGTAGGCTCAGACATTGTTAAAATAACGTGAACAGCAATTGACAGTATAGGACAATCAAATAATGAGAGTTTAATTTCTAATTTGTTCTAGCATCACCATTCTCTGGTATATGAGGAAATTGTAAAGAGTTTTAGATGTGAGAAACTACTGAGGACATTTGCTTAAGATGGATTGCTACTCTTGTGAGTTAGTTCAGGTGTAACTTCTGAAGTACCAGAAGCACTGAGCCTTTGCCACAGAATCACACTGAATCTGATAAAATGAATCCATGTGGATTTCAACATATTCATTAGCTAGTCCCTTCAGCCAGCTGCTGTAAACATGGCAAAGTAATTACACAAGGTGGAGCTCAAAGTTACAGGTCCAAAGAAAACAGTGCTGGTATTTGCTGTCTAATCCTCAGCACACAGACATCAAGAGGTTTTATGTGTAAACAGTAATTTTCTCTAAAAGTGAAAATATAGAAATCAGATTAATTTTTCAACGCTGACAAATGAAAATATAAACTGATATCAAATAGACTTGAAACATTTGGTTGGTTATAAATTAGGATAGTTAACATAGAGTATTTGCAAAATACTATCCAAATGGTTCTTTTTGCATCTTTTTCTGTGATGTGCTTCTGCAGCATGATAAAAAACTGACCATCTCAGGGATTAGTTTACTCTGCAGTATTTATTTCTGTAGTGCATATAGAGACAGCTTATACATGACAGCATGTAGAGACAAACAGGAGTTAGTTTTGGCACACAAGATACTCATGCAAACAAAGATTCCTGGAACTAGAAAGAAAGCTTCCAGTAAAACAGAGATTGAACTCTCAAAAGTTCAAATAGTACCCAAACTAAACATTACCAATCTTCAGAGATTACATGTTATTCTCTTTACTTTTTGTTTTTCAAGTGCAGTGGTAGCAGAATGTTTGGAATCATACTTTTGTCCTCTGGATGTTTGTAATACATTTCTTGATACCACTTTTACTTTAGCAGACACTTAGTTTGGCTTTCTGTGTAGATTTTTAGAAATACTACATCTTCTCTGCACTGAGGCAATTTAGTTTTGTTGTAAGTGCTTCCATTAGATCTACTGTGAAAAGACAGCCTTCCTAAGGCTGCTTAGGAATCCTAAAATTGGCATAGAAGGTGCTGAATTTGCCTTATGTTTAACTAGGGACTCTCTGTGTACTGATTATTACAGAGATTTATTTTCTCCACAAAAAACACAAAAAAAGTAGGTGTAACAACTACAAAAAGTAGGTGTTAGCATTGTCCTTACTGTACATTCCTTTCCTGCTTGAAATCACTTTGTTTATCCAAGGATGACTGAGTAAATTACTTATATTCAGGAGATGAAAGAGGAAGAGGAAGCAAACAAGGAGATAAAAATATCACCAAAAATATCAAAACAGGCAAAACATGAAGCCCGAATTACTGCATTTCATTATGTCAGAAAATACAAGAAAGCAGACAAGAACATGTGTATTTTTACATGCAGGATTTATGCTAAAAGTAATGATTAACCTTTAATTTCTGAAAAAAAACCAAAACCAAACTGATAGTACTATTCATCTAAGGAATTGGGATGTATTAAAATATGTCAATGAGTTGCAGGGAATGGAATAACTAAGCCATTTGGACTTGGCCTCTAGGGCATCCACTGATGTTCCACTGCACTCTGTCTTCAGTGTAATCAGGTAATTCCCAGACAGGTGGGAATGTACTGTCAATGCTGAGTAACATATCTCTAAAGGCGTTATTGGTCAGCTGGAAGTGTAATATTCTTGGGCGAGTAGTCACAGTGGTAATATTTTATTTTTTAATTAGACTCCCACAAAGCTGTCTCTTTGAAAATCAGATTTTCTTGCAGTTTGGTGCTCTCTGGCTCCAATAAAGACAAACAGCAGAGCAACAAAACATCCAGACTCAGTAACCTGATTTTGGATTTATCATTCCCTTATATGCAGGGTAAGGGCTTCAAGTACAGTTTGGTAGAACTGCAAATGAGGTGCAAATAATTTCAAGAAAAGAAATCAATTTGATCAACAAGTTGTTAGAAGAGCTGAATTTTTTCTTCAAAAAAGAAGCAGCTCCCTTGTCTTACTGACTTAATTATTGTTAACTAAATGTGGGAAGCTCTGGCTCATGCCCAGTAAGTTCAATGAGAAACATCAAAAATCCACAACAATTTGGATCAGGCACATTATTTTGATGGCTTCAAGGAACAGGAATACATAAAACTATAATGGGGTAGAACTGATAAAATGAAATCTTGATCTCACTAAATTCAATGGGAATGCTGCTGTTCACTTAGAAGAGGCTGAAATGGTTCATAGTATATGACCTTATTTCAATTCAGCTAAAGTATGATTGGGTGGGCTGGCTATGGAAATCACAACAACAACAACAACAACAACAACAACAATAATTCAAGACCTGAGTTTTCCTATCATCAAGCTATTAAAAAAATGTTAAGGTTTTGCAAAAAGACCAAGAAATAAACAATTCTAATTCCTCAAAAATTAGAATAAAAACAGCCTGACAGTCCCAAATTTTTGTATTTTAATCCATCCTGTCAAATACAAGAAGTAAAACTGAGCCTTTTGCATTTACAAACATTAAGCAACTTCACAGGCATGAGCACCACAAAAAATACGTTTCTATCCATGATAGGCTCATGCATAATGGTTCAATACAACCTCATCTACAGATATTTAATCTGTCGAGGGCACTGGTGTAACAGTCCTCTTATAAGGGAACCATATCCCTGGCTCGGTGTAATTTTTGCTTTCCTGGCCCTTATGAGCTTAATTCCTGAAGTCAAGGTTATGTGTTTCTGGGATATATCCACAAAAGGGGACTAGAGAGAAGAAAATTCACACAAGTGATTAGGAATAATAAAAATAAAGAATTAAAAATCCATCGCCATTTTGCTTTTAAAATTACATAGAACTTATGTGAATATTGATATTAAAATAGCTTATTTTTCCATGCTTCAGTCCTTTTAAAATATCCTTTATTATTTCATATTAAAACTAGAAAAGGCTTTAGCTGAGAAACTTCCTTGTCTGAGACCAAGAGAAAGCTTCATTAGCATAATTACTTACAGTCCTTCTGTTAGTATTTTCAGGGACAAAAATATAATTATCCTTTTACTAAAAAGGAAAACCAAAAAAAACAAACAAAAAATAAAAACAAAAAACAAAGCCCCCAGAAATCCCAGAACAAAAAAAAAACCCAGCAGTGAAACTGTGAACATAGTGAAATAATGGAAGATCTGGATTACAACTCGAGTGAAAAATGTGGGATGAACTCGATAGGAATATAAATATCAGTTCTGACTGAAGCATGAAACTTAGGCAAACAACAGGGAAAAACCCCCACCCTTTATAGAACATTTTGATATGTGTGAAAACTACAAATGCTAGAACTGTGAAAAGGAAACTGGGAATTTGATCCATATGTTCTGGAAATGCCACTGCCCACAGCTAAATTATATTTGGAGAACAGAACAGAGAACAGAAGAACTGCTAGCACTGTTATAAACACAGGGTCTCCCTGGTGGTGCAAAGGTGGCAGATATTAATGAAGGACTCTAACCATCTGGATACCATACATGAAGAAATAATTATTAGTATATTCTAGATTAATTACTGAGGAAAACAGTATGACTTATTAATTATTTATCTGCTTCTCTGAGGAAAAATCATCCTGCTAGCTCCAAGGGGAAAAAGCATTATTTGGGGTGGTTCACACATTGGGGGTTTTTTTGGTTGTTTTTTTTTTTTTTATAGGTGAATGTAATTTAAAAGCCTGAACTGATCTAAGTAATTCTACTGTCTCAAAGGAGATCACATTTAAGCTTTGGAAACTTTGTTCTGGTATATATTTACACAGTGAAACATTTTTGTCATCTGATATTTCAACAATTTTGAAATAGCAGGATGACCTGTGGAGAGATTCTGTTAGAGCTTCTCAAAACCAAAAGAGCATCATGCTGATTCAAAGAAAAATAATTACCAGTTAACTTGGGCTGTCATTTACTTCTCAGGAATGTGTGACTGAAAGGGGTGAACTCCACTTGGTCTGCTATTACAGACCCAGCCAAGCCCCGTACTTCTACTCTGTACTTTTAGTGATCAGAATCTTACCAAATGCCAGCTTCCACTTCCTACGTGAAGGCTGACCCTGGATGCTCTTTCCTCTGATAATTCAGTAGTCTGCAGTTCTCACATTCAGTTTATTCTAGACAGTCAGTACCCATTTGTACCAACAGAAACCTCCCAATGTGCAACATGTGCTCTCATAACTGGTTCACATCAGTAACTTTCACTGCAGAAAGGGCCAGAGACCAGCATAGAGATAGATTTAAAGAAAGATGTATGTGCAATTTTCTTGGCCACAGCAGCAAACCCACCCTGAAAAAGTTTAAACATATCTATAAAAAATGTTGAATGGTGGCAGCGCTATACCATCTGTTTTGTTCTCGTTTAGAAAGGAATTGCATCAATCCACGATGTTCTATATGCCACCTCTCCTTCACAACAGCCATTAAGCAGAACCTAGCAACAGTTGTGCCTATCATATTAGAATAATCAAAAATATGTTTATTTTATTACAAATGACATTTTAAAATTGTAACAATATAGCACTTCTGGTTTGATACTAATTTTTACTTTTCTCTAAAAAAATGTCTTTGCTAAGCAACTTATGAATTCTGAAAATAGTTCTCTGCACGTATAATCATCAAGCTTGAACAGTTTTTATTTTTCATGTCTTCATTCTTTTTTACGTAGTATTTGTGGAATTCAGCATCTGGAACGAGCAGGAAACAGGTTGACTCTCTTTGACTCCCTTTATTTCTGCATAGTGACATTTTCCACTGTGGGCTTTGGGGATGTTACACCCAAGATATGGCCTTCAAAGCTGCTTGTTGTCATTATGATCTGTGTTGCTCTTGTGGTGTTGCCCATACAGGTAAATGTGGATTTTTTTTTCTCTTTAGAATTGTTTTTGAAACAAAGGAACAATAATTGAAATAATTTATTGTTACTATTATTATTGCACAGAAAATGTCAGGAAAAAGAACTGTCTGTCTCTCCTATTGTGGTTTATTTTTCCTTTTTCCTGTATATTCTCTTATACTGTAGATTTATAAAAAACAGAGCACTGATAGTAGTTTTCAAGTGCTGATAAAAGTTTCCTGTGCCAGTCATGTACCACAGAGGCCTTCTGTTATCTCGAGATACAGGTTTGTTATTAATGGAGCAATTACAAAAGGCCCCCCACAACAGTAGCCAGCACTTTCTTTATGAGTACAGCTTTTCCTCTGCTCTCCCTGTTTCTAATCTTGGTTCTCTCCACTTCCTCTCTTACTCTTACATCTCAGTGCTAACTTGAAAAAAATTTCATTAAATCTGCAACTCAAGCAAATTGGGCTCACAGCTGTGTATGGAACACATGCACACAGAGCCAGCAGCACAGTTTGGAATTTTTCATGCCTGCCTAAGTTTAGGACTTCTAACAGTTTCAACAGGGAAGGAACAATTTATGAAAATCCAAGTATTTCAAGGAGTCAGTCAGCTTTATTAAATTTGTCCCAAGTGTTTTCCAGCTCATTAGGTGAGGCTGGATGACAAAACCCCAAGGCTGCATGGGAAACCCTGCCAAGATGTTCACTGTTCCTCACATGGTGATTACCCAGCCCTTGTGCCAGAAAAAGAGGATGTGGGGAGATACTCTGCATTTTTATCAGAGCTTACAGTAGACCTGCTAGACCATGAAGCTCCAAAGTTTCTCACACAGCCATAGTTTCCAGACTCTGCTTCTTTGGCAGAGAACTAAAGTTCAATGTGGGCAGACAACACACAAGCCCTGGGAGGGTGGAAGCTTAAGCTTTTAGCATTCATTTTCTTTAAGTTACTTAACACTCTAATTAAATATTGAATGTATGTATTCATAGCAGTATGCACTAAAACAATTATATTCTCACTCAGTGAAAAATCAGTAAAAATTCTATTGATTTCTAGTAAAATTCTACTGAAAACTAAAATGTGCTGTGTTTAAGAAATTCGGAATTTCCTAGGAGATAGAAATTTCATCTTTAAGGTAGTTCTGATACATACTTCAGGCCCACAAGTTCCACTGGAGCAGGAAATAACCTAGAATCTACTGGAATTTCACATGAATTTACCTGTTATTAGCTGCTTTATTTTATACCTTT
Source organism: Parus major (assembly GCF_001522545.3). Classification (NCBI taxonomy): domain Eukaryota; kingdom Metazoa; phylum Chordata; class Aves; order Passeriformes; family Paridae; genus Parus; species Parus major. Next base: position 8,479,929 of record NC_031777.1, on the reverse strand, counting down.
GTAGTGATAATGGGGCTTCATATAGTTTTCCATACACATAATGGAGTGGGAGGCAGTCTCTCCTCAGCTTTTGCCCTGCACTGAAATGAAGTCAGTTGCTACTCATGATCCAGGTTCTCCATCAGTGGAATGTGGATGAGAAAAAGATGCTATCAGAGAGCTATACAGTTAAATTGAGCTCAGTATTAAATGTGTTACAAGAAGCTTTGAATTGGTATTTCTATGTTTCTTTACAGACTGTTACAGTATCCTCATAGGTCTGGAGGATTCAGAGTAGTAATATTTGTTGTTAACCTGCATATATTGTTCAGCTGACAAAGGCAAACTTACTGTATTAGCAGCTGCTGTGTATTTAGGTTGTATCTAAAATTATAAGGCAGATAAGAGAGTTTACAGAACATCACCCTCAGAACATTATAAAATCTGTGGGAAGAGTTACTGCCCAAACTAAGAAAAAATGGTGCCTCTCTCCCAGTATATTCACAGTATGTGTGTGAAAACTTAACATTTCATACAAGGAAAGCAATTATGTCACAGTACTAGAAAAAGAGAGCTTGGGCATAAAATTCTTAAAGGAATAAGGTACCAGCCTTCATTCTTTTCTAAACTTCTGTGATTTAGTATATTCTCGTGGTATTTTAATGTATTTTCACTGCTGTTTGTGTGTGTTAGATTATGGTACTATTGCTGTGGTTTGTGATCACCTAATTAGACAATGCTTTACAAAGAAAAAGATATTGTGGGCTAAAGGCAGCTTTTCCTAGAGGCATGAGGTGAATGATACAGCATTGCCAAGTCATTATAGAGCTGTAGTGCTCACTACTGGTCTCTGTTTCACTGACAGTCAGCATCTCTTGCAGTTTGAACAGCTGGCATATTTGTGGATGGAGAGGCAAAAGTCTGGAGGAAATTACAGTCGATACAGAGCTCAGACAGAAAAACATGTTGTGCTGTGTGTGAGCTCTCTGAAGATTGACTTACTCATGGATTTCTTAAACGAATTCTATGCCCACCCCAGACTGCAGGTACTGAGAATGGGGAAAAAAAAGAAAAAGAAACACAAAACACTGTTTGTTTGTTGTTTTGTTTTTGGTTTTTTCATTTTTGTTTTTTTTTAAAGAAAAGTTTCTGAAATGGTTTTTCATTCATAAACCTGATTTTGGGAATAGATAGGTGAACTAGGGGTTTGTACCAGCAATGAGAAGCTGAAATACAGAGTTTGGAGGCATTTTAAACTGAGGAATGAAGATGAATTGACTAAATAGGTAGAATTAATTCTTGTTGAATTATGCTAGTCTTTTTAGAAACAGATTTTAGAACAATTTAGAACCATGCAAATTCCTTAGATTCTACCCTAAAACAGAAAATAAATTAAAGCTTTATTTTTATATATTTCCAATTTATTTTTCCCATTGTTTCGTGACTGGATACAAAAATCCTCACAAGTAAAAACATCTATTGGTTTTCACATTTTGCTTTGTTTTTTGCCAGTGTTAGGAATCATGGAATGGATCAGGTTGGAAGAGGATCATCTGGTCCAACCTCCCTGCAGAAGCAGGGTCATCCTAGAGCAAATTGCACAGGATTGCAAAGATTAGATCCTCTTAGAATTGTGGAAATTAAGAAATAAATACATGTACTTTAAAGGACAAAGACCTTGACAGAATATACATATTTTGTTAGTGTACACATATTCCCTAGGTAATGCAAACTTGTCATATGCCTTATTAGGAACATCTAGAAGCTTATTTCCATGAGAATATCAATTTGGATTTATTATCATTGCCTTTGCTATAGACTCTCCCTTCTAGTAAACCTTCTCTATGTCTTTTACTAAGTTACCTGTGGTATCATGCTTCATTAACTACTGCAAGAATTACAAAAATACAACCTTAAAGGGCTGAGCAGCAATTTGCCAAATCCCAAATCCCAAATATTCCCCAAAACAATTAGCAAGTAAGAGGCATAAGCAATTGCACAAAGAAATCCAGTTCTTTATAGATACAAAACCAAATTGAAACACAACATTTAGTTAACTAAGTTGAAGAATGAGTCAGGATCTGTGATACACTAGAGACAAAGAAGAGAAGCCCTAACATTACACAGGTAACTTAAAAGGGCTTATATACACTTCCTTCATAGCTGAAATTGAGTTGGACTCAATGATCTTGGAGACCTTTTCCAACCTTAATGATTCTATGCACTGAGAAGCTGAAGGATAACCTGGTGCACTGCATCTAATGTGATTTTGCTTTCTGCAAAAATCTCTGTGTTGCAGAAAGGAAGATCTCTATGACCAGCCTGGCCTAAGCTCTCACTCTTTTCTTCCATATTCCATTTATCCCAGCTTTTCACTGGTGCACTTACGGATCCTTCAAAACATCCTTACTTCTCCTTTTCCAAGTAGCACAGGAAGCAGCTTGAATTGGCCCATGAATGTGAAGGAAAAAATTTTGATGAAATAAGCTCTATCAGAGTCTTATCTGAGACATTTTTGACATCCCAAGTCACTGTCAATTCATTCTCCAGAAACAATAACCATGACTATTTCCCCTTTTTTTCTATTTTGACAGGACTATTATGTGGTTATTTTGTGTCCTACGGAGATGGATGCTCAGGTCCGAAGGGTGTTACAAATCCCAATGTGGTCCCAAAGAGTTATCTACCTGCAAGGCTCAGCACTAAAAGATCAAGATCTGTTGAGAGCTAAGTAGGCAAATATTGACTATTCTTTTTTATTTTTTTATTCACTCATACTCTTTGATCAATAAGTTTAACAAGCAACAAAAGCTGTGCTTGAAGGAAACTCATGTTTATTTGGAAGGTGAAGCAAAGCTCTTTGATATAATTTGTTTTTCTTAATATCTGAAATTTTGAACCCATTGTACAGTTTTGTTTTCTTAAGTTCAGCCTGGTAACATTAAGCAACTATTTTGCTGTACATATGTGAACTCCTCAGGGCCCTCCTCTTACCACATACTTTTACCGCTTCTAGGAGATGCTCCCTGCTAATTATGAATGAATGACATTTATCAAAACACATCAGTCAAGCACAGTTCCTCACACACTCCTCCACCCAATCAGTTGAGCTGCAAAAGATTTCACAGTGGAATTTATGTAGAAGGATGATCTCTCTAAAGTCTCCAAAGAGAGGGAAAGGATTCTTAGCAAATAAATTATTTAACTCATCTGCATTGCTCTGTGTTGTAGACAACTAAAATTAAGCCGATAACTGTCTGGCTATTTGTGTCATTCTTTATCTGAGGGGAGTTATTTCCAAGAATTTCATTTGTGAGAAGCTTCATGAGCAGTGTTATCTTCTCAGGCTTCTGCCATGGAAAAAACAACTAGTTCTATTGCTGTTTGAAAAGGCAAGAAAGCTTTTTTAAGGATTAGAAATTTCTTATGGAGAGATCCTTTTTCTTTTTTTTTTTTTTTTCCTTTTTGCATTCTTGCTGATTTCAAGAAGGAATTCATGTGTGGATTTAGCTGACATTTGTTCTGCACATCATAAGAATTAAAACTAGGCTGTTCCCTAAATATAATCTTGAATTTTACTTATAATAACCTGGAGGAAGTCAGCTGTGGAACTGTGGTTTTTCCTGCAGAACATGTAATTGAATATACCTGTCATGGAATAATTTTCAACCTCTCCTGAGGGAAGAAGCATAGTGGGAATTTAATAGAATATTTGATACGAAATATAACCCCATATTCAATATGTTTGGTGTATTTCTTTTTAATGAGAACATAATGTACTGAGGAGATAATAAGGCACATTATAAAATTATTCTAATAAATAAAGTAATGGTTACCAACAACAACAAAATAACCAAGAAATGTCTCATTATCAAAATTTATCCATGTATTATATGTGAAACTAATGTCAAAATTACATGATAGGGATCACACCAAAAAGTAAAAGAATACCAAATTTGGATGACTGCATCAGTAGTGAATAGCCAATTAACAGAAGATTGCATTTTTGCAAAAAAATCTCATCTAATTTAACTGAATTTTCTTTCCTATAACTTTGGTAAAGACCCTATCTTCCCTGTACTGCTCCCATGCTTAGCTGAAATTACTCAGTGAGCTCCCATGATTCCTTCCTAATCACACACCATGAACTGGAAATTGTTCATTTAATGTATATATACACAGAAAAGCCTGTTATTTATCCTAAACACATTATTCTTGTGCATCTACCTAACTTTCTGCTCTCACTAGGCAAGACAAGTCTATTATCTGCCCCCTCTTGTTCATTCTTACCAGTAATAACTTGTGCATATTGGAGTCTTACACACCAGGCAGACTGGTGCTATTTATTCACCTTCTATACTCATGGCAGATAAATACTTTACAAATTAAGTTTGAGGACACTCTGCTTTTACTACTTTGGCATAGCTTTTACCAGGGTAAGAAATGAGAACAGACTCAACTTTGTGTTCTGTTTCTCTGTTCAAGACTCTGACTGAGAGACACAAGTCCAGTGAGTACCTGCTTGGGGTGTGACAGGTTTGTTTCCTCTCTTCCAGGATGGACAATGCCGAAGCCTGTTTCATCCTGAGCAGCCGCTGTGAGGTGGACAGGACAGCAGCTGTAAGTTGGGGAGGGAGAAATAAGAGGAATTACAGGTTTTACTGCCCTTACTCCCCCTCAATTGTTTTTTATGCAACAAGGGCAGAAAGCATAAAAATACTCTCATAGTACCTTGCAGATACATTGATAATTGGTTGTTAAACTCTTCCAAGAATGGCATTCTGTCAATATTCAAAGTACCTGAACTGCTCTAGATATTCAATTTAATCACTTATATTTATTAAATCAGAAAAGAGACAGGTATCAACTGATTGGTATATTCAGAACTAATGAAGTAAAGCCCAAATTCAACTTTATAAGTAAGTTTGTGACTAATACAAGTAACCAATATATATGAGACTATTTGTCCATTTTTCATATTGGCCAATTTTAAAAATTAAAAATTGCAAGGTTCTTTAAATAAGTTTCTATGGGTTTGCCCATGCTGGTAATTATTTGCAGTAAGGTAAGTTACTGTCCATGAAGGAACACTGCTAATACAAACCTCTGTGCAGTGCATCTGTGATAAAAGAATAAAACTGTATGAATATACATATATGTATAGAACTCTTCCAGCTAATAAAATTATGTACTAATTACAAATATCCAGACAAAAAGGCCACTGAGGATGGATTTATGAACATAACTTAATAACTTTCACCATGTGCACTACAATAAATTATTGCGGTCTTGCCTCATTCAGTTCAATCTTGAACTCCAAAGGGGTTCAGTATTAATCTGACTATCCCTGAAGATGCTTACAAATTGCCTAACAAGACAGAACCAGTATTTATAATTCAGGAATTATGTTTTAAGCAATCTCAACTAGAAATACTGTTTTGGTGCCACATTTTAAGAAATAGCAACCACAGAATCACAAGGTTGAAAGAGACCTTCAGGATCATTGAGTCCAACCCATTCCCTAACCTCAACTAGACTATGGCACTGAGCATCACATCCAGTTTTTTTTAAACACATCCAGGGATGGTGACTCTACCACCTCCCCAGGCAGACCATTCCAGTACTTTATCACCCTTTCTGTAAAAAACTTTTTCCTAATATCCAACCTAAATTTTCTTTGGTGCAGTTTAAAGCTGTGTCCTCTCTGTCAGTTGTTACCTGGAGAAAGAGACCATCCCCCACCTGACTACAGCCACCTTTCAGGGAGTTGTAGAGTGATGAGGTCACCTCTGAGTCTCCTTTTCTCCAGCCTAAACAACCCCAGCTCCCTTAGTTGTTCCTCACAGGGTTTGTGTTCCCAGCCCCTCACCAGCCTCGTTGCCCTCTCTGGACGCGCTCAAGCGTCTCAACGTCCTTCCCAAACTGAGGGCCCAGAACTGGACACAGAACTCAGGTGTGGCCTCACCAGTGCTGAGTACAGGGGAAGAATGACCTCCCTGCTCCTGCTGGCTACACTATTCCTGATCCAGGCCAGGATGCCACTGGCCTTCTTGGCCACCAGAGCACACTGCTGGCTCATGTCCAGCTGCTGTCACCAGCACCCCCAGGTCCCTTTCTGCCTGGGCACTGTCCAGCCACACCATCCCCAGCCTGTAGCACTGCAGAGGTTGTTGTGGCCAAAATGCAGGGCTCAGCACTTGGACTTATTAAACTTCATCTTATTGGACATCTGCCCAACCATTCCAGGTCTCTCTGCAGAGCCCTCCTAACCTCCAACAGATCAACACATGCTCCCAACTTAGTGTCCTCTGCAAATTTATGAAGGACTCAATACCTTCATCCATGTCATCAATAAAAATATTGAACAGGACCACTTGTGACTGGCTGCCAGCTGGATGCAGCCCCACTCACCACCACTCTCTGGGCCTGGCCATCCAGCCAGTTCTTAACCCAGCAAAGTGTGCTCCTGTCCAAGCCATGGGCTGCAGCTTTTCCAGGAGTTTACTGTGGGAGACAGTGTCAGAGGCCTTGCTGAAGTCCAAGTAAACAACATCAACAGCCTTTTGAGCATCCACCAGGCAGGTCACCTGGTCATAAAAGGAGATCAGGTTGGTCAAACATGACCTACCCCTCTTAAACCCATGCTGGCTGGGTCTGATACCCTGGCCATCCTGTACATCCTGCATGATGACACTCAGTATAAACTGCTGGATACTGAGGTCAGGCTAACTGCCCTATAATTTCCAGGATCCTCCTTCCCACCCTTTTTGTGAATGGGTGTCACATTGGCCAGCTTCCAGTCATCTGGAACCTCACCAGTGAGCCAGGACTGCTGGTAAATGCTGGAGAGCGGCTTCACGAGCTCATCTGCCAGCTCCCTCATCACCCTGGGATGGATCCCATCTGGTCCCATAGTTTTAGAAACATCCAAGTGGCTCAGCAGTTCTCTGACTGCCTCCTCTTGGATAACAGAGGGACCATTCTGCTCCCTGCCACCATCTACCAACCCAGGAGAACAGTTGTCCTGAAGGCAAGCTGCTTTCCTACTAAAGACTGATGCAAAGAAGGCATTAAGCATTTCTGCCTTCTCCTCTTCTGCAGTTACTAAGTTCCCTTCTGCATCCAGTACATAACAAAGGTTGGTCTTACTCTTCCTTTTACCATTAATATATTTGTAAAAACGTTTTTTATTATCCTTTACAAAAGTTGCCAAATTAAGTTTGACCTGAGCTTTGGCCTTCCTAAATTTTTTTCCTACATGCCCTAGCAACCCCCTTAAATACTTCTTGAGAGACTTGACCCTCCTTCCAAAGGTGAGACATCCTCTTTTTATTCCTAACTTCCTTTGAAACCTCATTGCCCATCCAGGCTGGATGTTCGCCTCATCGACTCATCTTTTGGCACACAGGGACAGTCTGTTCCTGTACCCTCAAGATCTCTGTTTTGAAGCATGGCCACCTTTCCTGGACTCCTTTGTTTTCAAGGGCTGCTTCCCAAGGAACTCTGAAAAAGCTTCCTAAATAGGCCAGAGTCTGCCCTCTGGAAGTCTAATGGTAAAGTCTTATTGATGTTCCTCCTGATTTCACCAAGTATCAAGAACTCTATAATTTCATGATCACTGTGCCCCAAGCGGCCTCCAACCACCACATCTCCCACCAGCCCATCTCCATTTGCAAACAACAGATCTAACATAACCCCTCCCCTGGTGGGCTCACTCACCAGCTATTACAAAAAGTTGTCCTTCACACAGTCTAAAAACTTCCTGGACTGCCTCTTTTCTGCTGTATTAAGTTCCCAGCAGATGTCTGGCAGGTTGAAGTCACCTACAAGAACAAGGGCTGGTGATCCTGAGACATTCTCCAGCTGTTTATAGAATAAGTTGTCCATTACCTCTTCCTGGCTGGGAACAATAACAAACTAGACAATAACAAACTCCCTAGTAGGATGTCAGCCTTGTTGTTCTTCCCCTTAATTCTTATCCATAGATATTCAACTTCAGTGTCATTAGTTTTGATATCCATGGCATCAAAAATCTCCCTAATATAAAGAGCCACCCCTCCATCTCTTCTCTTTCTCCTGTCTCTTCTGAAGAGCTTCTAGCCATCCATTGCAGCACTCCAGTTATGAGTTGCCTCCCATGTTTCTGTGAAGGCAACTACATCATAGCTTTTCTGCTCTACCATGGCTTCCAGCTCGTCTTGTTTGTTACCTATGCTGTGTGCATTAGTGTGCATGCACTTCAGAATTAATTTTCTGAATGTTGAAAACAGATACAGTAAAAAATTAGGAATGAAAGCTTTGTATTATATCTGTAGCATTACTTACTATATTCTCTATCACTTATTACTTTGTCTGTCATCAGAACTTAGTTAAAAGATGTTAGCTAAAGATCCTGTTATGGACCCATCCCTTTCAGAAAGTCACTGAGCTCCCTGAGAAACAAACCTGTGCTCCTACTATAGCATTTAAACTTACTAAGCTAAGGATCTTGAATTTGATTCATCAGCAATGTCCTGAAAACACAGCAGTGAAATCCACTGAACTGGCATTAAGAGTAGTCAAGCAAGGCAGACCTTAGAAGTGTCAGAGGGTCTGGAGTATGCCAAGGTAAGTACAAGCAAGAGTTCTTGCAAATACCTGGGAAAATACCTGTAACTTCTAGGAGACTGAAAAAATCCAAAATAGCCCAAGTGTCTTATCTAGATCAGCCATGAATTCAGAATAAATCAGCTACAACATCTCATTTCACAAAATGTACTTGAGAGTTGCACAGTGGTTACAAATGAGAAATCCCATAAAATCAGAGCATGTGATTTACACTGCACTGGGAAGGTTTATGTAGCATTAAGGACAGCAACACCACCAGTCAGCTGTTCATCTCTGCTCATAACTGCTTCAGAACTTATGCAAAGAAAAGATAATTTTCAGCTCTGCTGGACTGTGCTGCAGGGCAGGCAGTGGACTCTGGATGGAGCTCCCAGAGTTCCCATTCATTGTAGCCAGCACAGTGCAGGTTTGGCTCTGGAACCATGGCCTACTGCAGCTCTTCCTTTCTGCTCTCAGGAAACATCAAAGCGGTACCTGGCACACTTCAGCTGCCACTACAGATTTTTATCAAATCTCATTTCTTTTTGTACCTGGAGCCCACAAACAGGCACATCTCACCAATGACACTCTCCTGGTACCTTCCCTTGGGCCGCAATATCTCAGGGTCAGGGGGATCTGAAGTTTTAAACAAGATGTCATCTCTCTGCCTTGTTTTCTCTCTTGCTGTCAGCTTGCCTTTTCACAGGGAATGCACTTATTTATACTGCAAGTAGAAAATTCTTAATTTTTTAAAAAGCTATTTTATATTACTGCCTCCTAGAGATGTGAAATGAAATATATTGAATTTCCTACACTGCTCCAGCCTCATGTTAATATACATAAGGTTCGTTTGTCACTGGGCTGAAGGAAGTTCAGCTGTCATCTCAGTATCAATCTTTATAAGTACCACTGATTTTCCACCCTGCTGTTGAAAAGATGACAAACTGCTAAAAGAGCCTTGGATCCTCTCCTATGTGTGACAGCTGTCAAAATAAAAGGAAGAGATTCCTGACCAGAACAGGTGTTGTTACTCAAGTGATTTTTTAAAGCCCATGAGTGGTTTTACCCCCCCAGCTACAGTTCTCAAGCAGAGGGTTTACTCATTTGCCATGGGTACCCCTGGCTGTTCATTGCTTGCTATTTTGTTAGTTAGTAACTTCTAGGGACAATAATTCGGCTGTTGCTGACTGCTTTCTTCTGAGGCTTTCTGAAAGTTCAGAGATGGTCCAATTCAAGCTTGCACCTTTATTTTCCCCCTTTCATTAATCAAATCGTGTGACTCTGCTGTACTGGTAATCTAAATTACACTGCCTTAATGGCATCACAATATGGATGCAAACATAGCAGGATATAACTAATTTATCAAGTTATGTATGGCAATAAAGAGATTCAGTTAACAGAACTACTTTAAAATACATATTAAATGCATTTCCTTGAGTTCTTATGATTTAAATACACTTTAAAACTTCCAGCTTTTCATACATGAACTTAAATATCACCTCTATATTAATCACCATTTGTATCTGTGGTAATTTTTTGATCACTGACTGTAGTTCATTGTGTGGAGATCAGATGGAAGAGAATATATTTTTTCTCTCACCTTCCAAAGAAACATATTCAATAATGGGAACAGAAGCATAATTTTGTTTCAGTTACCTCTGTTTGTTGTGTGTAAATATATACCATATATTGGGAGAAGGGTGAACGTTTTTTAAAGTGATTGCAATCTAGCATAGAAATTGCCACATTTTTAAAACAGAGAGCCACAATTCTGTAGGAAGACACTGAATCTAAGAAATCAATTAAGGTGCCTACCTGTGTTTTTCTTTCTCTGCCCTGGAGTGCTTCTTCAGAGTGGAAGTCAGGAAAATAAATGAGCAAAAAACATAGGAACCAAATAACCAACTTTTGTACACAAACACATGGATATACCAAGTGGGAAGAGGAAAAAAAAATAAAATGCAAATTTATTAGATTAATTTAGATTAGATTAATGCATACCACTAAGTTGATCTTATGATCTTTAGGGCATTTCAGTACCCATTTTATATATATGTATCTTTTACATATTTGTGGACTGCTGGTTCAAAGAAGAACTAGAAAATGGAAAGCAAGCCATATTTTGCAGTGTAAAAAACTGCCAATGTGCCAAATAATCAAGACAATTTTAAAGAGTCCTTTTTAAAATATTAAAAAATACCTCATGTTGAGATTCATACTTTTACAGCTCTCACATGAGTCTAGGTTTGTTCAAGTTTTCAACAAAATAGTGTAATTTGAATCATTTTATAATGAGCTCTTCATTCTTTAACAATCATTGCACATTCTGACAAAACCAAGCTTTTTAGACAGAATAATAATTTAAAAAATCAAAGAAAATATCTAACATAGAGATAACTATATTTCTAGGCATGAAACATGTCTGTGTGATGGCCATCTAGCACATTACCAGTAATTTGCTGCTTCTAAGCTGTGTTGGCATGTCATTACCTTAAGACAAAAGAGCAAAAAACCCAGCACCACACACACACAAAAAATCCTGAGGAGGGTAATTTGCCATATGTTATAGAAAAGTAAAAAAAATGTGGCTGCATACAAGGAAAACCAGGTTACACCCCAGCTCTTAAATCTCCTGACTGGGCACAGCAATCCTACATCTATAAAACTACTAATAAGGAAAATCTTCTTATAACTCCGTTCTAGTTTTTCTCATAGAAAAAATACTTGCTAACATCTCAATTGACAATAAAATATTATGGTTTGAAAATGTCAATTACACTCTGTTCCAGGCAGAGATTTTCCCTTGTGTTCATGAGTCTGAAACCTTTTCTTGCTGCTGATGCTGCAAACATAATGAATCATTCTTTATATTTTATCTTTAAATACCACAAATTTCATGACTAGAAAAGGCATTTCAATCCAGGCATAGGTTCCTAGATAGAGCTCTGTAATGTTTCTTTTTCTTTTGAAATAAATAAAAACCAATGGACGATACACTGGAATTAGTCTTACTTCACAAAATTCAAAATATGAATGTATTATCACATAGATGAATTTTATGGATAGTAGTATTCACCCTGCAGTTAACTCATTCTTGTCATGTAGTAACAAGAACAAAAACTAACAGCCTGAAAATCTTTTGGAATCTGTGGTTAATAGCTGGCTAAAACCTGACATCAGTTGTGAAAATGTTTTAGTTCCACAGAGATTCAGATCTTCTTTTAATTAAACTGATATTTTTAGAATTTCCCACAATCTTAAACTCTCAGTTCCTGAAGTCATCATTTAACGGCATTTTAATTAGGAGTCTCTTTGGAAGGACATCTATGCTATATAATTCTTGATTAATTGCACATGACTAATCACTGCCATCTAAGTTTTCACACAATCATTCCACATCCAAATGCGACCCCTTTCCAAATGACACAATCATTAGCATTTGCAGAAAGATAGGAGAGGTTCAAATTACCTTATTAGTGGAACATTTCTGGAAATTAATAATTAATAGTAATTATATAACTTGCACATAAACATCCATACCAGCTGGTACCACATGGTCTTAAAAAGAATTTTCTTCGATGGAGCAAGTCTGATAATAAATTATTTTTCTAATCTGACATAATTATTTGGATTTCATTGGCATCCCCTCATATCTTTCTTCTAGGATCACCAAACCATTTTAAGAGCATGGGCAGTTAAAGACTTTGCTCCAAATTGTCCTTTATATGTTCAGATACTGAAGCCTGAGAATAAATTCCACATCAAGTTTGCAGGTAAGTGGAAGACTGCAGTCATTTGAAGCACTTGTTAGCGTTTGACGGTTTGTTTCACGAACACAAGCAAAGTGAGAACTACTTCATATTTACTACATAGAAGCTGATTAAATGTGAAGTTTTGTAAAATAATACACATCCTAGCAATGATAAAGCAATTATAAAGCAACTTACAAGCACTTTTAAAAATTAATAGTCTTATGCTACATAATATAGAGAGTAGAATTATTTGATGTATAACTATTCCTTAATTACAGATCCAGGTAGGTCTCCAGCTTACTGTAACCATGTCTGTAAGTAATTTCTGTTTACTTAAACATAGTTACTAAGGGGTGCATAAGAACATCTATTCAGATTTAATCCAACAAATGATTGATGGGAAAATCTTACCATTGGACTGGTTTTTACCAAGTGGTATAGAAAACATTGTAATTACTTGAAAATATTTTGGAAATAGACATATAATTTAATTCTATATCCAGTAAAATGCTTGGTTTAGAAACCATGGCGTAAAATGCAAAATGATGTTAAGAAATCTGAAAAAAATCCACTCCTATAAGAAGAGATTACCGTCTTTTATTTGTCAAACTATTTTTCTGCATTATATGTTTCTGTTTCTTTCTGTTTATATCTAAACAGTCATATATATATAAGTACAGAGACATATGCTCGTGTGCAAAAACACACAATTACTTTTGGAGAAATAGGTCTGAAGTAGAAGAGAAGCTTACCTTTTCAGCTGCAATTTTGAAAATTAAATTTTCTTGAATATATTTCATGGAAGAAAAGATTGCTGATTCATGCAAAAATAAAAACAACTCTATGGAAACATATTAGTCTCTTCCATCATCCCAGAATGTGATGAAAAAATTCCAGTAGAATAGCTCCAGTGCAACAGTTAAAGCTTTAATTTTAAAAGCTACAGAATTTACCACTGGGTTAGAAAGAAGAAAAAACCCCATAAGTAGCAGTTCTGAAGTTATAAAAGTATAATCTCAAGATATGATGGCACAGAGGGGAATAAGGCTCATGCTGTGATGAGACTGATGGTACTTTTTCATCTCCCCCTTAAAACCACCCAGCACAAACATAATCCTTGCTCCCTTAGTCATGGCCTCTATTCTTCATCAGTAACTGTGTTAATTTGTTGTTCCAAATAGTGCTTTTAAGGGAGTTTCATTATTCCTAATGGCTTGTCTCTGTAGAAGTTTATATATAACTAGACTTGTAAAACAGAGGCAATTTTTCAAGTCTGTTCGAAGTGTTACAGAATTTAGACCATATTTTTTAAACAAAACCAAAAAACAACAACAAAAGACCCAGAAAACCTCTTTTGTTAAAATTTCCTTCAAGTGAACTTCAGCATCACCACTGGACGCTCACCTACTGTAAATGGTTAGGCACTGCTGGAGCCATGAGAATAATATTTGTTGGCATACATTTTCTAGGAGGATCCCCCTTTGGCATTAATGTCATCCAACACTTCATTATCCTGAAACATGTACCCAGTGGAGGCTGCAGACTACAGACCTGTCCAGAGTGTTTACAAGTGAAATTTGTCACAACCATCTGGAACATTTTTCTAAGTGCTTATCCTATTATGATTCAGGGCTGCTTTATTACTGTCTTCATGTAAAATCTTCTTTTAAATCTGATATTCCTTGAAAAAATGACTTTTCTTCTAGAGGTTTCCCGAAACAATACTGGGCATTTTTATGAACATGAAATATTCAGTAATAGGATTTCTTCTTCTTAATAATTTTTTTTTTACACACAGGTTTAGAGACTGCAGCTGTCAAAAATGAAGTTTTTGAATTTAGAAGAAATAAAACAAAATAGTCCTCCTAACTAATGTTTAACTACATGGAAAATGTATAAAGCACTAAAAGCCCAGTTTCTCAGCAGCTTATATTAGGTTGACCAGTCCTCCTAGACTGCATGAGGCAGTCCTGAAATTCAGACACTGACTGCCTGGTCCTGTAGGAGAGAAAAGCCTGGTTTTCTGCCTGGAGGTTTTCTGCCTCAGGCAGAAACAGTATACAGGAAAAGTAAATGTTATAATGTATTCCCATCCAGTAAACAAGACTTAAACATCCTTCCTGTCTTTAATGAGAGAATAAGAACTTATTTTTGTCCTCAAAGCAAGAGAATAGAGGCACCTTGGCCAGGTTCATATGACCTGTAAGAAAGTCAGATTTCCTGACTTCTCACCTAATGCCATACACACATCCTTGTATTCTGTGCCTTCTGATATTTTTTAAGTGGATTTTAACTATTTTGTTTAAAATATTAACCTACTTACATTGCTACAGTGGTATAAATGTTTGTCCCAGCAAAGCCCTTTGTGAGTTTAAGCTGTGAACACTTCAAACACATAGCTGCTCTTAACATGATAGTGATCAGATGGGCAACTGTCTTATCTCTTAAGCTGAAATGTTTTGATTTCTCCCTAGTAATTTCCAATATAAAAATGCCTTGACATCCCAGTTTTTCTTTCAATAATGCTGGCAGTTACATTCTTAATCTTTCCACTTTTCTTTCAAACACACAGGGCTACAAAAGGCCATGTACCCTTGGTGCAAGCTCCTGGCCTTGCATTTCAGCACAAATGGGAAATCAAGATTTTTCCACAGCAGAGCAATGTATTTATACAATTCAGAGACTAGTAAATTCAGTATTTTCTGAGCTGAACTTAAAACTTTTATAATTTTTGTGTGTGTGTGTATGTCTGTGTCTGTGTGTGTCTGTGTGTATCCTATA
Organism: Parus major; assembly: GCF_001522545.3. NCBI lineage: Eukaryota > Metazoa > Chordata > Aves > Passeriformes > Paridae > Parus > Parus major. The sequence continues at coordinate 8,464,831 of NC_031777.1, read as the reverse complement.
CTTTGAATACTTGGAAATGATATATAATTACAATTCCAGGAAATAGGGATACATTTTGTTTATTCAAAATGCACCCATGAATTAGCACAGATTGTTGAAGTCTGGCATAAAAGCTTCAGTAGTTTATTTCATAGTCCAGATTTCACTGAAATGGATACTGAATGTAGCAGATGATTAATCTGTCCAATTACAGATAAAAATAGTCTAGGGGTAATGGATGGATGTTTATCAGATCTGGTAGTGGTCATGTTAACTTATCAAATTGACAAAAGTAAAGTTTCTCAGAATAATCGTGGCAGGTCTTACCACATGGCTGCTGCTGCAGGCATAAATCAGTATTTTGAGTCTGCTTTATCATCAGTAACATCACAGAAACCATAACTCACCCCACTGCATTACTACATCCTTTGGAAACAGGCTTAGCAACAAAACTTCTGTCAAAATATATTTTCAACAGAAACAGCAACTTACAGAAATTCTAAATGTAATATTCCTTTAGTAAAAACTCAGTGAAAATACTTACTTTTCTGGGAAGCTGATTTGACATATTTAATATTCACTTCAAGATAAACTGCAGTTTCCTGGACTGCTTTGCTGTCACACCAGATGAGTAATTTGCTGATTCTGGTACCTGCTGTCAGGGGACATGACTGATGTCCCAGACCTGAAGAGTGGGAGAGCTGTCATCCAGCTTCTTCCCTACTCACTTCAGAAAGAAAGCAGCAGATAAAGTTCTGTGTAATCCTCTACAATACAAGTCCTGAGCATACAGAAAAAATACAGTAATGTTATAGGAAAGGTAAAAGCTGTCAAATAATTGGAGACATGAGCATGGCATTTTTGACCTGGTCTGTGTCTAATACAAGACCTTAACTGCAGAAGGTCAAAGTCTCCAACAGATGCAGAAATAGTCCACAAGTCCAGCTCCAAGGCTCCTAATGTAAAAACACTTTACAACACCACTTGAGTCTCTCGACATGATTAAGAGGCTGTTGGAGGACAGCAATCTCTGTTGGTTGTGTGCTATATTCTTTGATAACATTTTACCTAAATATCTGCCAAGAAAGTTCTCTCATAGATGTTAGAGAGTAGAGTGCATCTGGAGGTTTTAAGTTACAGTTTTGACCTGCATAGTGTGATTTATTAACTGCCATTTGCATATATTTAGGCCAGCATATACAATTGGGTTCAAGTACAAGGTGTGAATTAACAGATGATGAAATCACTACCCTGTGTATTTTTTCTTTCTCATATTTTCAAAATGTTTAGCTATAATATGACAACCTTCCAAATAAAAAATAAGGGGAAGTTATTTGGCAAAATCCTATAAAAATTAGAAAACAGGGAGAATTCTCTTTCATTCAGTGTCAGGAAGTTGGTATTAAATTCCATAAATCTTTACCATCTGACCAATGGTAATGGACTGCAGATATTCCATTCAAGCCACAGGCTGTGCCTTACCCTCTCAAAATCCCTGGTTTGAAATTCAAGTGGGTTTATTAATGGCATATGGTCAACTTAAAGAACATATTTCTATTCAAAATATTTTCTGCAGGAAATATTTAACTGCAATAGCTGAAATATATTTACAGGAAGAAAAATCTCATTTTGTCCTACATTTGACACCCTTCATGTAATTAAATTCATCCATTCCCTATGACATTTAAATAGGCCCTGATCTTCAGAAAATGGGAGAATTACTCAATTCAGTAGTAAATGATTATGTTGCTGAAAGGCCTCTAGATAGTTCAAAATAAAAGTAACAGAGAAAGCATACAAAATACGCCTTCACTTTTATTTTCAGGAAGTGTCATGCTTATAGCTATACTATAAATTGTGTCAGGAAAGCAGCTTAGAGAGGCAAGGTGGTTCTAAGGATTTCAGTGACATGTTGGTGAAACCAGAAGCAGATGTGCAATAGTTCAGGTTTAGGTGGGGAGGTTATTTGCCTGCCTTTACTCAGCAATTTTCATGTGCCTATGTTTTGATCATCAGCTGTACTATTTGTAATATTCATTCTGATTAGAAGCAAATTCTGCTCCCATTGAAAGAACCAAACACTAAAATCAGAGGGGAAAAAAACAGACTTAGTATTAAATGCCTTCATGATTTTATAAAACCTCTCTGACTTTATGTTTCTACACTGACAAGCACTTACAAGTTTTGTGTTTGTCCCTTTTTATAGCCATTTCAACACTGTCATAGGTATATTGGAATTACACTAAAGAGTAATTTGTTTCCTTTTCATGCCATCAGCAAGCACTGGAGAGCATTTAGCTGAGGTCTGGGTTTAAAGCAGTAGCCATCCATGTTAGATAGGATAGACAGGGAAAATCATACACAGCTGATTTCCAAAGTTCAAGCAGAAGAGGAATATCTTGGGCCAATTTTTGATTGATCCATCTTCATCATTTTCCTAGACAAGGACATGATAATTCTGTTCAATTGAAAGTATTTTTGTAAAACAATTTGTGTTCTTCTTTTCCCTACAGATCATGTTGTGTGTGAAGAGGAATTCAAATACGCTATGCTAGCTCTAAATTGTATATGTCCAGCTACTTCTACATTAATCACTCTGCTGGTTCATACTTCCAGGGGACAGTAAGTATATACTACCATAAAAAAACAAAGAACTTGGAAAAGTCATAGCTGATATTCTTTGGAAAACAGCTTACCCCGAATTCCCACCCAACTAAAGTTTTAAAAAAGAAAATGGAACCTTCTGCACAATAAAAGCATCAAAACACTTTACTCAAGCCAGTATAGTTATGAAGAGAACACCCCCTCCCCCCAGTATTCAAAACTTTGTTGCCTGCTGTTGTGCCACTTCCACGATATAAAATAAGATCAAATTATATTTCTAGTTTAGTAGAATGAAGTGTCTCTATCTATCACAAACTTATATTTACAAGCACTAACAAGTCCTAAGAATACCTATTCTAATACAATAATTTGAAGGTCTGTTTCAATGAACCAAAGAAGCATGTTTTTTGATGACATACAGTATTTGCTCTTCTGTGCCTGTGTGTTAACATACAGGTAAACATACATACATGATTTTTAACATGACCACCCTGCTGGAAGGGGTGCAGAATTATGGTGTCTCCGCAGACTGCAAAGTCACAGTAGAACTTCTCTGAATTCTCTAAAATAATTTTACCACATCTAGTGTATCTCTTTTATGCTGTATTCGTGGAATAATAAAGTATTCTTGATTGAAATGCTGTGAGCACACAGATGCAATAAAGAGTGAATCTCTAAATATATTTGTAGAAATGGAATAGCTGTATATACACTACATAAGTCTTGTCACATGCTAACTTCTTTTCCAAGTGACCATGAACCCAGTATATATATATTTATAAGCAGAGTTTTTTTAACCTTCTGTTTGACATTTCTAGTATTCCCTTTTGCTCAGAATGGGGAAAACAGAAATTCTTCCTAGAACTGTTACTACTGAGAACAACAAATGCCAAGATTTTAATGGCACTGTCTGCAGTAAAATCTCCTAGTAGAAAGACAACAAAACACTGTTTTGATACGTGCTGAGAACCATGGTGAAATATATTCTTTACACATTTTCATCTGCCTACCTCTCATTCTGTGACATACAGAGAATCCAGACCCTTTTTCAGTTATTTCATATTACATGCACGTAAAAGAAGAGCAGTCTTCCTAAGAGCTGTCAGGGAATTTTCCTTCAGCACAAAACAAAAAAAAAAAAAAAAGAAAAAGGAAATGTTTTCTGCTTTACTTAGGAACTTCAGCATTTCATTGTTTAGCAGTCATATGGATCATTTACAGATTCCCAACTGTGACGCAAAGTAACTGTCACAGAATTCAAAAGTGCTTAATTTGAACTTTTACACTAATTTTGCAATCAGAATTAATAGATGTAACCAGCATAATAAAAGTAACTGTTTTCTAGTCTGGTCATTGTACATACTAGGAGCAAAAGGAAAGATTTTTTTGCACAAATAATTGTAGCATTACTTTGAATCCAAAATGATTAAAGTAATGTGAGTTTTTGTAAGAATGTGTGTATTGTAATGTACTGTATGTAAGAATGCACAATGTATGTTACTGTAAGAATACTATTCTCTGTTTATACAGAAAGACTGAAAAGGTGAAAATGTCTAGTTTTTATCCACTGTAGTCAGCACTCTTCAGAGCATTTATTCTCAGATTCCAAAATAAGGGCATTTTTCACTGTACTGCAGACATAAAACTGCTTTGAATTTGACCAATTTATAGTTCAGAGGGGTTTTTTTTGCTTTTCTAGATGTTTTCTGTTGTTTAACAAGAGGTAAATTAAAGTTGTTAAAATAGGGGAAATTACCTTTATTTATACATATAAAAGATGAAGTCAGATGAGAAGTTGAGTTTGGTTAAGTAAGATTAGGTGAAAGCAGATTATTTAAACTACAATTAAAAAATGTACATGCATGTATTTATAAACCAAACCAAAGACTAAATTCAATCTACGTAATGAAAATAATTTGTTAAATAGACTTCCAATGTTAATAGTGAACTGCTTTCCTTTACATTAGTTCCTGTTTAATTATCCTTTTATTATCATGGTTGCTATTACCACCTGCATTAAACCTTATGTAGGACTCAAGTGTGAATACCTGTAAAGGAGGTGTAAATAATGCTGTTTTCTTCTCAGCTGTTTATGGAATTCAAAACTTTAGTCTGTGAGACACCAAAATTCTACCTTGAATCTTATTTATAATCTCATTATCAATCTTAATTAAGAATCTTTATATTTATCTTTAACTCTTATCTGTTTATCTAAACTAGTAATACAAATCTATTAGGGTTTATTTGATGATACAAAATACTGGAAGAAAATAGCATTTCTGACTTGAAGTTAATGTGATCTCTACAGTACAGCCCCATGGGAAGCTTTCAGACAACTCACTGGAAGCAAGTAGACATTAAACAGGTGGCCATTTTATTTTAGGGGTAAAAGTCAAATAAGGGAAAATGTTCTGAAATTACATTGCTAGTTCTACTGTTCTATACTAGTACACTATTTATAGTGTTGCAACAAAAATGGTTTACTTATTTTCATCTTGAAACAAAATGTTTTCATGATGAGAGTGAAGAAATGTGGTAAATTGAAGAAAAATAGGAATTGTGTTAAGGTACTGAATATATATAAATGAGCATAAAAGAAGCATGTCTCAGTATCTTGAGATCTTCACTCCAAATGGCAAAATACAGAACACACTTGTCAGTTTCATGACTTATCTGTACATATGCATCAGTTACCTCCAGTAAAAATCATGCAGGCAGAACCTTGTTCCCATGTGAAACTTAATCAAGAAGTTCCCAGGAGCTCCAGGACTACAAGTGTTGGCGTTGTTGAGATTTGGAACATTTCCACTAAACTGTTTGCATAAAGGGCAGCAGCTTGCAAAGAGTAAAGGATGATCTGCTTTGTCATTTATTTTCTTGCACTAGAGAAAAGAAGCTGTATACTTGTAATAGTCTACAAGACACAGGAACTAAAAATACCAAATAATAGGGGATAAAGATCACTGATAAGCAAATGCAGAAAAATCTCTCTTACAGATCAAATGACCAAAGACAAATTAGTCTTTCCAGTATAAGTTGTTATTAATGATACTCAGACAGGAACCAGAGAGTCTGCCATAAAGCATGTGGAGAGGCTGTCTTTAAGAATATAATGAGAATGCTGCTGGTTTTCCCTGTCACCTTCAAATTGTTATGGGTCTACTTATTATGGTGTGATTTTAAAATAATTGAGCCACCTCTCTCCTGATATTAAAGTACATACTCTTATATGTCTATTACTTAGCAGAAAATTCTCTTTAATACATTAAAATAATCTCTGTACCTATAGTATTACGAAGATTCAATCTCAAATGCTTCTTTCAGATTAGCCTATGGCACCTTTTCAGTAGACATTTTTAGTTTCCATTGACATGAAATACCATTTTGATTAACAAAAATTTTGCATTAAGTGTTAAATTATTCTCTATATGTTTCAGGGAGAGTCAGCAATCACCAGAACAATGGCAGAAAATGTATGGCAGGTGCTCTGGTAACGAAGTGTATCACATTAGCCTGGAAGAAAGTACGTTCTTTGCAGAATACGAGGGGAAGAGCTTCACATATGCTTCTTTCCATGCACATAAAAAGTATGTTTATTTTTCTTATCAACCATCAAAAGTTCAAAGAAATAATTACTTGTTTTGCCTGCAACATAGGTCTGCACTAAAGGCACAGTACTGCACATTAATCTGTTCCTGGGTTTAAGTATCTGGCCACTAATAGGGGTATATTTCTGTGAGTTGGAGCTGGTCAGGTAAAAGCTTATGTTCATTCTGTATAGCCCATGTCAGTCTAAGAGAGTAGAATATAAAAGATAAAAGATAAGCTGGACAACCAGAAAAAAAGGGCGCCATTCAGAGGTTTCAAGAACACCAGTCCTTTTCCAAGTCGAAAGCAATCTAGAAATGAATGGGTGAGAGAATGTTGTTTTGTTTTTTTTATATAGGACTCAGCTGGAAATATGGTTTCCTTTGTGGAATGTTCATATTACGGAAAATGTTCAATTTAGAGGTGTCACATGGTTGATTCTGGTGATTGTTCAAACATAAAACTTTTTTTTCTGTTAAATGATATCATACCTACTTTAAGGTCCAGATGATGCATCACTTACCCAGTGCTGCTCTGTGAGATAAATGTGCTAAATAAACACAAATCATGTATGTTTGTATATATTTTATAAAATAAGCATTTATCAAATCCTAAATGCTGGGTTTATTATCATATTTAATCAAGGAGAGAAATAAGGTTTTTTGTTGTGATTCCTTATTTTCTGTCACTAATCAAATACATTTTTAAGAGTGAATTGCAAAAATGAATTATGAAAATGGTTTCCATTACTTATAAATAATGGAACAATTTAACATGATTCATAATTTTTCATATCATGTATTCATTTTTCTAACAATATTTTCCCAAAAAGGACTATTCATCTGACAGAAAAAATCAACTAGAACAACATTAGGAGAATATTCTGGGCATTACCAAAAACACTCAACTGCCTAGGAATTCATGAGCTGATAAAATCTGCTTGATTTGATATGGCCTATTTAGCAGAACACATTTTTCAAACATCTTTGTCATCCAGAAAGCTGCAAATGTTCATAATGTGCAAAGAATAAAAATATACTAAAGTTCATTTTTGACAATGGAAATTCTGGTGTTTGCAGGATTTTGCAAAATGAACCATGCATTTTCTTTTCTAATTAAGGTTTGGAGTCTGTCTGATTGGTGTTAGAAAGGAAGATAACAAAAACATTTTGCTGAATCCAGGTCCTCGATATATCATGAGTTCTACTGATATATGCTTTTATATAAATATAACCAAAGAAGAGAATTCTGCTTTTAAGAAGCAAGAAAAGCATAGAAAAAACCATGAATCAAAATTATCTTGTCATGGAGCTTCTAGGTTACCAGTACACAGTATAATAGCCAGCATGGGTAAGTAAAAAAAAACCAAAAAAACATTACATCACAACATATTCTTATTTAATGAGTAGTACATTATAAAGCAGCTTCCTAAACTTTTAAGAAACTGTAATTATGAATATAAAGAATTGATATAAAAACTTCAAACATTTGCCTTAACATTAAAAAAAAAACCTGCACAGACAAACAACAAAACCCAAACCAAACCAAAGAAAAACCAAAACCCCCAAACAAACAAATGGAATTGTATTCTCTTTTACTTGACAATGTGGAATTAAACTACTTAAGACTACGGTATAAAAAAGTAATAATAAAGCATGTGCAAAGCAAAACGAGTGGGTTTGAACTTGTAACATATGAGAACTTCTTTGTCATTCATACCCAATTGTAAGAAGTTTTCATGAGCTTCTGTAATTTAAAAAACACAGTAAGTAAAATCTGCAGGTTGTTGATGCATATAAATGTGGACTGATTACATAAGATACGATTTAAAAGAGGTAGTTAACAAGAAGACATAGACTATTTGTCAGGAAGCGTTACTTTGCTTGAGTACAGTTTTAGTTTTATTTCTACGGAATAAACACAATCAGCCTAGCGTTGCTGTCAGTCCTTTGTCATGCAGCCAGGCAGTCCCCACTAAATCCGGCAATCTTGCTCAAACTCTGTGAGAAGCACTGAGGAAATGTTCTCCCTGCCCCTAGGAACCGTGGCCATCGATCTACAGGACAGCGGGTGCCGCGGGGCCAGCGGGGCCACGCTGGCCCTTCCAGCCGAGGCGGGCAGGGAGGGCAGGAGGCCCAGCATAGCCCCGGTGCTGGAGGTTGCAGACTCGTCCTCCTGCCAGACGTGTGATCTGCTCAGTGACCAGTCGGAAGATGAAACCACCCCATCAGATGATGAAGTCTCTGCAGGCTTAGAGTATGTATATTAAATGTAAACTAAAGTGAAAAGTTAATACTATATAAAAAGCATTGATAATATTTTTTGGAATGCAGATCAATCTGAGGACTTCCAGGAAGCAAGTCCCATGAAGCACAGTTATGGACTTATTCCCATTGAGGAAATGCTAGCAGAATGCCATAAGCCTACGTTGAAATACAATACCACCCAACAGATTAACTCTTCAATTTGGTGGAGATTTTCTCTTTGCAGTTATAAAAGCTGTAGTCATCTATTGCAGTGCATTCATAGCATATTTTAGGGTTTGTTTTTTTTTAACTTTCCATAGTTACTAAGTGGTCACTCAACAAATTTGTAAACAGATAAGTATTCCTGTCGTGACAATACTGTGCTAATCAGATCATCCAACAGGCTTTTGAATGCTGGGGCTGGTGTGTGTCTTCAAAATGCAGGAATGACAAAAAAGCAGTACAGGACAAATAATCATATTTAATTCAAAATGCTTGTTAGTGTGTTGCTGAGAGTAATGATGCATTACCCAGAAAAACCCAGAGTATTCAATCCTGCTGTGCAGATGAGCAGTTATGTTTACTGGGATTGCTGACAGGGGTGTTAAAACTGAAATACACAGTGAAGCTAGTGTCTCAACCAGCAGTTTCCTGTCTCCATCAGTGGCAAGCATGGGAAGCCATAGGGAAGATTATCAAGCTCCCGAGAGAAAATAAGTAGGACAAGTCATCTTAAATGTGCAGACTGAAACACCAGGATTTAAAAGGCCTCTTGTAAAAAACCACTAAGGCAAATTAGAAATTTTACCTCATCAGGAACAGGATTTGCCATTTAGAATTTCCTTCAGCCATTTTGAAAGTACATTATTAAAGCTAGAAGATAGTGACTTCACTCATTCTTGGCAAATGTTTGAAAAAAAATTGGAGAAGAGCAGAACTACAGTTATTTCTGTTTTCTTTCCTTCCTTTTTTAACTTAGAGGTTTCAAGTTCAAAACACTATGACAGCACACTATGATACAGCAGACTATTTTCAAAAATCCAAGCAAAATTTCTTAAGTCTCCGAAAGTGTGGTAGCTTTCACTAAGTTCTGTTGAACAGGCTGCAAAATACATTCTTTTGACCTCTATTAAACAGTTAATTTTGTGTACTTGACTCTAAAACTTGGACATATGTATAAACATCCCATAAAACACTTGTGTAGGCAGCTGTATTTTGGTAATTTGCTGTACTGAAAAATATTTTTTTCTATTTTAGCTATGCCAAAGGCTATCCTCCTTACTCTCCTTATATTGGAAGTTCTCCCACCTTTTGTCATCTTCTGCATGAAAAAGTACCCTTCTGTTGTCTAAGACTAGATAAGGTAAAGGGGATTTCTGCTAATGGATAACCCTGCATTCTCATTTGTCTCTTGCATCTGAGCTGAGCTAAATACTGATTTCTCTTTAGAGATGAGGTTTGTGCAGTGTTTGCGATAATACTATATTTTCTCCTTCTTTCCATCATCAAATGTTTAACCACGTCTCTATTGGGTTATCTGGTAAAATATTCACATCCACTGAACTTGTTTCTTACTTTGATTTTAGGGATGCCAGCATAACTATTATGAAGATGCCAAAGCCTATGGATTCAAAAATAAATTGATTATAGTTGCAGCAGAAACTGCTGGAAATGGCTTATATAACTTTATTGTCCCACTCAGAGCTTATTACCGTCCAAAGAAAGAACTAAACCCCATTGTATTACTGCTGGATAACCCGTAAGGAATTTTTTTTTCCCTTTCTGATAAGTTTTAAGCCCATTTTTCCATTACTTCAATAGATGACCCTTTTTCACGTGGCCAGCTGAAAATCAAAAATGTTATGGCACACTTATATTTGAGAAAAGTTGGTGACAAAAATCATATTCCATGTTCATTGTTATATAAAAAATTGACCTTTTATTGACTGTTAACAGCCATAATAAACTTAAATGTTCTTATCCCTCATGGCCAATGTTTCAGCTAAGTTTTTCTTAAAATTACCCCCAGAAATGTGAATGTTACTGCTAAAATTAGATAGCTTAATAAACACTGTAAAAAGCAAGCTGTGTAAGAGTTTCACAGCTACATGACAGCACTAACCTACTTAACACAATGCACTTAATGGCCCAGACCAGCAAGGTATATTTTTAATAACTCTACACTCAAAGATATACAGTTCTTTAAGCCAGAAGGACTCCTGAAGACACAGATTATCTAAAATAATTTAAAACCATGGCTGAAAATTAAAACCTGCAGTATTGTTGCTAATTTTATATGTCTCTGGTGACTGCTGGAATTTTTTGCATTTCTTGCTTTTAATATTTCAGACTAATTTGCCTATGTCAAAACTGGTTCATTTATAATCTGATAATGAATTAGTTTTCTGGGGTTTTTTTGCAACACTTTGGTACACATCAGCTACTTAAGATCACAGTTTGAAAGACACAGAAATGGAGGTTTGCTGTACACAGAAAAGTAGAACATGCTAAGAAAGCAAAAATGTCTTGTAGGTTGTGATATCAGGGCTGACACTTCCCTTTGCATAGATCTGTTGCAGTTTAAGTGATATTTTTCTACAAAGGCCTGATGTGAAGTGTCCCATTTTCCCTCAGGCAGCTCCTTAGTCACCTGGGTTTGCAAAGCAGAAGGGTTTTTTTGTAGGAACTATGTCATACAGTGAATTATGCTAATTGAGAAGCCTAAATGAGGCTAAATCACTTCCACTGGCAGTAGGACAGTGAAGCTGTGGGCACAGGGGGCCCTCTAGTGCCAGCTCATTTTGCCAGCACAGGTCTCAACTTCACACACTTTAATGTTGTGACACTTTATAGCTAAACCCACTTTTGATTGATTAATGTGAATTAAAAGCTCTACTTGCGAATTAAACCAATACTCTTAGTGTTGTCTCTGTGCAGCATTTGCAGTCACTCCTCTGAAAGGGAGTAGGCTTGAAAACAGTAGGTGTCACAAAATCTAAATTATGATTTCTCTTTACAATTTAATTAGGAATTGTTGCTGCTTATTTTAAGTCCTCCTAAGACATACATTGGAGTATAACTTGGTAGTGTGCCTTGGACGTCACTTATTTGTTCTTATATTTGGAATTGTCCTGTGCCATTACATTTATGATTTTAGTGGTGTATTTATTAATATAAGCATGTTAATTCTGATCATTCTTTATGATCACAGCAAACTGTTGATTCACAGCTTTCTGCAAACCTGTTTCCTGCTTAAACTGAAATTATAATGTCAAGGTTTAAGAAAATTATTTTTTTAAAAAAACCCAAAGTACCAGTTGATTGAAATATTTTCAAAGAGATGCTGCTGTTGTGATACTGTGTTTCATTTTGTAATTCCATCTGCTGCTTAGGCCAGATATGCATTTTCTGGATGCAATCTGTTGGTTTCCAATGGTTTACTACATGGTGGGCTCTATCGACAAGTAGGTGAAATAACTGTTAGAAAACTTACCTTTTTAGTCTCAGTGGTTTCTTGTGTGTGTTGTCATTGCATGTTTTAATGTGTGTGTGTTGTAGTTGGAGATGAGCTTTTTGCATGCATAGTCTGTGTCTGTGTGCTGTAATTGGGGATTTCAAATTTCTGATTTATAAAGGAGCTCATTAGCGGAAAGCACGACAGGGAGCACAAGTTAGTATGTTCAAAGACATATGATTAACAGTTATGTAGGTGAGTTCATATGTTTCTATAAATGTGCAGATGAAAGCCCTGATTCTAGTGTCAGTCTGTACTGAGTTATAATTTGTTGGAATTCATTGACTCAGATTTTGTAAAGATAGCTACAGAATGTAAAAAGTATTGAATGTGTCCAAAAGTCTTCACCTTCCTACTACTTAAATTATCACTTACTCCTGTATTTCTGTCTTCCCCTCTGCTAATATATGTTTATGGATATAGGTTTAGCAACAGAACTTCAATGTGAAAATCAGGCAGAAACAAGAGAAGAGCAAGGGCTTGTGAATATTTTAGTAAACTCCTCTGTGTAGACTGTAAATTTAAAGAAAACTGTTTGCTTCACATACATATTGAATTGGGGCTACAAGCCCATAATATTAATTCCCTCTGTAGAAATCAAAAAACTTATTTCCTGCTTACAATAATGATACAGTTACAGATTTACCTTGGTGATACCAAATCCTTGCAAGGTTTACAAAGAGCCCACAGAAATGCTGTTTACATTTTTTCCAGTAAAGCAAAAAAGGGTCATAGGTTATTAATATCTACTACTTTTTAAACTCTTAATTACATAATAATTATAAAAAGAACTCATAATGGCAGAATAATTAAATTGTTGCCTTTTTCCCAACCTGGAAGTGAAACATGAGATAATTTTAGTAAGGAGGTAATATAAAAGGGGATTGTTATTTGAAGACCTCCCAAGGCAGTTATGGAAAGATGTCCACAAAAGCCTGCCCCTCCAGCGGTGAATACAATTTTATAGGTTTTAGGAAATTATCATAATCGATAAAAAGCACCAATTAGGAGGACAAGTGGTGATGAAATTTTACCCCCAGGTCAAGCCCCTTCTCTGGATTCCCCCCCCTTGGTACTTGTTGTACTTTGTCCATGAAATGTGTCTTGAAGAGTTGTTCTCAGGAAGAACCAAGATAGTGCTGGGGCTCTGCACCTCCTGAGGCTTGGAGCTCTGAAATTTTTTTTGTCTTTCTGCCTAGGGAAAGGCCATGGAAAATTACTGGGAAAACTAACTACTAATATAATAGGCTACAGAGCTACAAATATATGTGTGAAAAATACAGAGAACATGTAAAAGGAAAAAGGCAAAACCAAAACGGCATCAAAATGTATACTCAAGAAGGAATACTCAAAGTATTCAAAGTAATTAATAACTCAGATGTTAAACTGTTTTACTAATTTAGAAAATTAAACTGTTTAAATTGATTGAGTGTATTTAAAAATGGAAATCACCAAATTCCTCCCTAATGGTGTTTTGTTGTTCTTTCAGAATTAAATGCTTTTTTAAAAAAATGAAGCATGTAGTCTTTAGAATAAGTGATTATTCAGAATTCAGAAGTTCACAGTAATAGCAGCATGAACTTCTGCATCTTTTCTGACACTAAAATCACTTTAATTCCTGGTGCAATAAGCACCTGGAGTTTGTAGAGGGTTTTTTTGACATCTGTTATCATCAATAAGAATACTTTAAAAAATATAGTTCATACATATTCCATGTGTTTTCCTCACCATATTTTTAAATCATGAACAACTTATAGATCTGATCGTCTGTACATAAGAAACACATTGTAAAATAGGCAAATTTTCCTTTCTTATTTAAGGGGTATAAAATATGTTCTCAAAGTACTATATACTATCTTTAAGTATCTAAAATATTTATAATTTGTTCAGTAACAATCAAGTATCATCATCTTAGATGATACTTGATGATCATTTTCTTAGAGAGAAAACTACCAAAGGAATGACTTTCATTTACCATTCTTTTTCTTGTTAGAAGTTAGAAGGCTCACAGAAAAACAGCTTTACCAAATTCATAGCAGAGATGTATTTCATCAAAATATATCAAGATATAAAAGATATAAATCTGTGTTACAATCTTGAGAAACCTTTAGCTAGAGGTACCTGAGAACTAGAATTATACTTCCACATTAGCATTTTTCAAATTCTCCACAAGCCAGCCGAATGTAACTGCTAAAATAAGAATAGCTGTTGAGCTTATGAAACATTGAAATGCAAAAAATCTGAGTATTTCAGAATATATTGCTATTTTCAGGGATCAGCTGAAAGTCTGAAAAAAGCAGAAATACAAATTACTCAGGAAAAAAGTTTGGACTTCTACTTGTGCACTGCAGTTGTTCATAGATCACATAAAATCAGTTTTTCTTTTGTTACAGTCAAACATCAGTGATATTGCACAGTTGCAAAAATAATGGTATATATTCTTCTAAAATACGTTGTTAAAAAAAACCCACCACAATTGTCAAAAAGTGCTTAGGATCTGTGGAAAATGTTGTTAAAACAGCTGAAACATGCTTCATTTTGGAGACAAAGCTACAATGCATGATGAGAACTGTAACTCAGCTGTCTGTGAGTGTTTTCTGTGGTTGGGCTTCACACAAACATCATCCAGCTGTGCACAAATTCTGCTGCTCTGCAGCTGCTTCTAAGAGCATCCTGAGAACACTCCAGTTCATTTATTAGCATTTTGAAACCAAAATAAAACTGTGGGGAAGAGCAACCTGGAGCATTTATTTGGGTTTTTCTATTGTCAGAAGTAACTGCAATGGAGCAAGTTGTTCCAGTAGATAAGGCTAAAGTCTTCTCAAGTAACTGATAAAGGCTTATTAAAAAAAAACTGAAATAAATTTATCTTTAACAAAAGAGAGGGACTGTAACAACCTACTGAAGTAGATTCTGTATTCTATTCTACTAATTAATTGAGGTGTTATCCTTAATTAATATAATATGATAATATTGATAATATAATCAATAAGAAGTTGTTACGTCTGCAGATGCAAACCGTGGCTAATCTTTCAGGTGTTCCATATTTAAGTTGCTTGTTTCTTTCTCCCTCTTTCTCTTCACAAAAGCCTAGATGACTTATTAAGGTGTGGGGTCACCTTTGCAGCTAATATGGTGGTGGTGGACAAAGAAAGCACAATGAGTGCCGAGGAAGACTACATGGCAGATGCCAAGACTATTGTGAATGTTCAAACGCTCTTCAGGTAAGACATTTTTGCAATCTATTTACACGTCTTCATTAGTTATGAAATACTTGATGACTCTTGTGCCAAGAACTTACTCTTTTTTTATTCTGCTTAAGTTTTCCCTTGCATAAATTTGTGTCTTACATGGGCAACCTTTTCCCACTCTGCTTAGCAATTCACTTAGAATCCTGAGGTATTCTCCTGAAAGCTAAGATGAAGTGCGTTGCATCCCAAAACCAGATAATAATTTTAAAATTTAGCTGTCAGGTTTACAGGAAGGAAAATAAAGTTACTCTTGAAGACTTAGGATGAAAGGTAGTTGAGAGAAGAAACTACACAGTAATGCTAAAGCCCATACAAAAAGCAGATCCTTCTAATGCTGAAAGGTAAGCAGTGCATCACTATGAAGTTAGTAGTAAGTGTTCACATTTTGAATATCTATTTTTTCACAGAAGTTAGGTTTTTAGGCATATATATACAATATTCCATATGACAGCTGTTGGAGTCTGAGGCACAGAGTGTGCCCATGTCTCTGATACCTAGCTCTGACATCCAAGAAAACATTGAGTTTCGTGTAGAACCGTGAGAGCAGCTGTTAAATAGAAAAACTAAAAGTATAAGTGGGTAGATTAGAAAGTTTTCTTAAGTCACTGGTGAAAAAGTTAGTTTAGAGTTTAAGCTAATTTAGAGAGCAGAAGACAAGATTGAGGATTTAAGGTGTTATCTCTTTCCCTTCTTCTTTCTTTTTCATTTTCTTCTTCTAGAAGTTTTTATGTAATGGTAAGTGATTAGATAGAAAATGCCGCAGTGCAGTATACAGGTAGTGAATCATTGAGTCATTAAAAAAAATAATACACATGTCTATTGTTAATTAGGTAAGAATAAGTATAAAGATAAAGAAACTGCATAGTTCAGGGCCATTTTGTGCCATCAGAGCCAGAGTGTGCCAGATTACAGTGAATTAAACTTGTGCAGAAAGCCTGGAGAGACCTGCCAAGTTTTGTGATAGCATCCTAATAAACACGAGAAACAAGATCCTAATGAACTTTGAAGTTTTCTTCCTGACCCAGAGAACTGAAATAAACAGAAAGAGTATTCTGAAAGAGCTCAGCTCAGAGACTGAGAAATCCAGGTTCGAGAAGCACAGCGTCAAAACAGTTTCAACACACGCACAGTGTGAAAAAATTTTAACAGCAACATAGTAAGAGTCATGAGAATATGATATGATCAGTCTAGTAAAGAGGCTGAAGAAGCTGTGATGAAAAGCAAAACACTGAGATTTGCTGTTCCTTTTGAGAACTCTCCTCATTAAAGCCTTTGTGTTCAACATCTTGGTTCTATAAGTATGAAAAAATGGGTTGCTTTGAGCTGAGATAAACATTATTTGCTTAATAAAAAATCCGAAAAATCTCACACAAAACAAAACACAACTACACAGTCAGCTATGAAATGCCTCCCTGATTTGAGGATTAAGCCTAGCACTTCCTGGTGTTTATTCTAATAAAACCTGAAAGAAAATTGAGTATGATTCAATGTTGCTTTTATTGGAATTGCTTGTTTTCTGTGTCAAACCTTCCATAAAAAGACTGGAGAGAGATGCATAGTAAAAGTATTTTGAATCCTTCAGTGGTTTTGAAAACTGAGCTCATTAAAATACAGTGGAGATGTTTTTTGGTAAATGCAGTTCTGAGAATACAGTTAAATGCTGTTTGCATTTCTGCATATGCTCAAATGAAGCAAAATCTGCATTGCACAAGAAATGTTAATTCTGTCTTTCTCTAATATTTCCGTTTCTGAATTAGTACCTGATACCTGCACGGTGTGTGTTTCCTATTCACACCTATGAAATTTGGGTTGAAATGATAACTGAACTTTATCATCATTCATGCATCAGTCAGATCTACTTCTAACCATACATTGCTAGGGCATCTCACTGAGATCTTTTGCATACATCAGTTTTTCAGAAATACAGTTTACCCCCAAATGGAAAAAGGAGTTGTATGAAAAGAAAAACTTGAAAAGTCCTGATTGTTTTTTCCCCTAGTTGTGTTCTACTTTGTGAAAGAGAAACTACATATGATAGGTATGCCATTAGATGTTACTGTATACTCCTTCAGTTGTCTTGCACATGGTTTGCAACTAGATGGCAGCTTTAACTTGTGTACAAATTCTGGTTCAGTATTGTTTTAACATTGTATATTTACAATTAAAGTAAATTAAAATTAAATACCTTGGTTTAAGAGTTAACAACACTTTTTCATAAAACATTGTAAACTTTCACAAATAGTGTATTGTATATACACATATATGCAATATATATTATATATACACATATATTATATGTTTTCTATTTTTTTTTTCCCCTGGAACACATATAATAATTTCACTGCATTTTTATATTATATAAAAATTGTAGAAGTAAGTAAGCTTTGGGAAGAGGCATAAGGTAGTGACATTTACCAGTTCTACAGAATAAACTACATTCATTACTAAACTAAGGCAAATAGTTTTGTGAATGACCTTTAAGAATATATTGAAGCTTTTTTGTTACTTATGAATACCTAATAATATCAGAAAGCAATGAAGAAAAGACTGGACATGCAGCACTCAACACCAACTGTAGTGTTAAAGAGGGATATTAAACCACTGGATTTAATATGCTGTTTTCAATGATATCACATCATTGACGAAGATTCCACTTCAGTCTCACCAGGCGAAACCATTCAGAGGATACAGGCTGATCTAAACACCCCTGATGTGAGTTACTCAGGCCTGAAAAATGTGAGAGTGCTGCAGTAGTGTTCAGCCTAGGCTGGCAGTTCTCATACACCAGTTCTGTCATTATTCCCTGATTTACATAAATTACTAATCCTGCTTTGCCAGGAGAGTGTGCTCCTCACCCTGAAAGGCAGATGCATTGTTTATAAGGATGGGTTATTAGCACCTTTAGGGCTAGAAGCTGTGCCATCCCAATTGAAACTGTGACACAGCACTGTATTACCTGACATAGGAGTACAGAAGTGTGACTCAAATAGGCACACTGACTAAGAAAGAGCAAGTTGTCACAGCTTAAATATAAAAGGAGAAATTAACAGTCTTGGACTATATCTTAATAAGCTTTTCACTTCTTAAAATTAAATAGGAAGCCAACCACTGAGTCCCTGTAGACAGATGTGAGCCCACCTCAGAAAAACAGCACATTTCCTCAGGCAGTAGGTCTGTACTACTATAAAGTTTTATTAGTTAACCTCTTAAAGGCTATTTCAAATCCTTCAAGAAGCCTTTTGTCAGCGGTACATGTACAGGTCAGTGTTTTGGCTGGTATCCAGCTGTCAGCACCAATTTAGAGATAAACCACATGAGGTGCTACGATGGCATTGCATTATTTTCTGGATTTATTGTTGTGATTTGGGAAAGAACATGTCTGTCTTGTTTGTCTGATTTCCAAATACAAGTTCAACAGTAAATCATTGTTCCATCAGTCTGGTGGGGGATTTCTCTTTCCCATCCAGAATGGGGTAAAAGAGAGGGGTCTTTGCCCAGAAGGAGCCTGCTCCAGTGGTAAAAGCTAGCAGGCAGTGTCCCTTACTCCCAGGGCAAGATGCAATCTGTCCCTGACTAACTGGAGAGTAATATCCCCTAATTTGACTAAAAAGCACTTGTAAGTAAAATGTTTTACCAATACCAATTTTGAAACGGATTTCCTAACATAAATCAGTTTTCACATCTTGATGATAAACTAAACCATGTCTAAGAGAATCATAGCGGCCTGCATTTTTTCTTCCTGTGTATATTTTATCATGAGATCAGCTTTTAATTTCCTATTACTCCTAATTCTGAATTCTGTAGTGTTAGCTTTCAAATGCGGTGTGGGATTAACACATATTGGCAGATAGTCTGTATATACATTTGCTCATTTAGTCTCAGCTAAATGAGCAGTATATCACTGCTGTTTCAGTGATGTTTCTCCCTGCAAAAGTGAGGGAAATAGACAAGACTTCCAAAAGGTGCACTGAACTCCATTTGACACTAATTTACCAAATCCTGCTTCCATGAAAAGTGAGCCAGAAGCCACATCTATGATGTAATTAGTACTACAATTACGTATTGCTAAGTGTAGATAAGTAGCCTCAGGATCAGTGGAAGAAGCTATAAATCTACATCTCATTTTCTGACATGAATCTCTAGAGGAAAGATTTAAATAGTAATATGCATTCTATTCCAACTTGTTTAGTATTTAAATAGTGTAAGCTATGATTTTCTTTCTGTTTCTTGGAGCCCTGAGTGCTGAGGAGGGGCTCTTTAGTTATCTGCTTGAAAATTTGTGTAATTCAGACAGTTCAAAGTTGAGCTTTCTTCACTGCTTTTAGTTACTGGAAGCCTGAATGGATATTAAGTTATAAATATTTTGTAGATATATAAATATTTCAAAGTGAGAACATAAGTATATATAAACATATGTTTTCTCAGAAACTCCCACAAGTGTCAGTTTTCATCTATATTGCTCAGACTGTAGTCACAGCATGCAAACAGACCTCAAGCAAGAAAAACCTACTGGAAAGGGTATATAAATCAGTAGTACCTGGTTGCTTTACATGCAACCAGGTACTAAGTACAAGCTTTAAACTTCTGCAATTTTGGTTGCTTCCTACAGATTTTTGATATTGTACCAATCATTAAATAAAATTTCTCATAATTAAATTAAGTTGTTTCTTTCTAGCATGTAAGTATTTTGTGAGTTCAGTGTGTGCTTCTTTGTGAATTCTACAGAGAACATGTTGTAGTTTCCACTGCTGTTGGACCAGCATTTCATTTGGCCCAGACCTACCACAGGTTTCAGGATTTAATTAAAAACATGGACATGAGCACAAGCTGTAGCTTTATGTAGAGCCTTACATTTGTGAATTGTTATAATAAGTATAACCACTACATTCTTTGAAAATGCAGGTTGTTCTCCAGCCTAAGCATTATCACAGAACTAACTCACCCGGCCAACATGAGATTCATGCAGTTCAGAGCCAAAGACTGCTATTCTCTTGCTCTGTCCAAATTGGAAAAGGTAAGGAGATTTGCCTCTCCCCATCCTCAATTTAAATTATATACTTTTATTACTTTTTCTGATTTTGTAGCAATGATTTCAAAACAGTGAAATGATTTATGGTTGTAAAGCTACAATAAAATATTTTATTTTTTAAAAAAATTCTACCCTCATTTAAGAATATTTTGATTTCATGTAATCAATTTACTATATAATATTAATCAACCAACTCTCTGGTTGAATTTGCTGAAGGAAAATGGTTTTGGATATTTAAATATTTAGAGCTAATGTAGTTGTCCAGCAGGGTGACACAGGCAATTAACATGGAACATCTTTTAACTAACTAAACACTTAAAACATACAGCTTTTATTATAATGTATTTTTTAATTCCACTTCATTTTAAAGGCACTATAATCATGTCTTCTGTACACATTTCTGTATATCCATGGAAGATATTGGCATTACTGGGATGGTTTGAGAACCACAATTGTTCTCTGTCAAAATGATGAGAGGGACAGCGACACTACTTAAATGTTAGATAAAACCTTTATATTCTGTATGTATATTTGGCATTTTCAAATTGTGGAACTGTGGTTGTATGGAGATAAATTTAAACTGCTTGTTCAAAACACTGTTTCTTAAAACAGATGGAGCATAGGAAGTAATATTGTGCATCTGTTTAACTCTCTAAACTCAAGGACAGTCCTCTTTCTCACAAATTATCACTGGTGATATGACCTACCCACCTCTGCACACCCGAAATTTTACAGTATTAGTATTACTTTCATGATCTTTCAGGCCATGTTCTGAGTTTGTGAGAGACAAATAATATCACTGTGACAATATTCAAGGGCAGAAATCCTTCACTACATTCTTTCCTTTCTCTCTATCAGTCCTGTCAATCAGTATGACTGCTGGGTTTTCTTGTGTACCCTCCCAACTGGTGCACCTCAGATATCTTACACATCATGGTGAATTTGAAGTCATGCCAAAATCATTACCATTGTACAGATTTAACATACAATTTCCATTTCCTAGTTGTACCGTAAATTTCTTAGATTTTTGGTATTTCAGACTTCACTATTTACTGTATAATATTCATGTAGGTAATTTTAATATATACTTAATGGAAAAGAGCCTTTTCATAGAAATTTATCTTCCCAGTCCAGTTTCTTACAAAGGAACTGAATGCTGCAAAAATTCAGCCTGTGTGGATGAGATAGGATAAGGATGAGAAGTAAATCTTTTACTCGGATGAATATCACACTTACATTTTGACCACAAAATGTAAATATCTTGGTGGCCTTTAGTGACTTGTTATCTTTGCCTGTAGTAGCATGAAGGCTTGATCTTGTGTTTTGGTGGTGTTCTGACAGAGATATAACCTGGAGAGCTGTGAGTAAGACAGACAAAAGTTGTTGCACAAAGAGAGGAGCTGTTTGCAGCAGGAGGCTCAGCTTTGTTGGAATAATGCCACCCACCCCCACTACCCTTTAAGGTTTGCGCTTGTGGCTCCTCCATTGTAGCACTTCCTCCCTCCATGGTAAATCCACAAAGGATAAGCTAAAACTGGCTGGAATCTGCATTGGCGGTTCTTTCAGGGCAACAAGGGCCAACAGATGACTAGGGCCTTCAACACTGTTTCAACCTGACTAAAATGTCTTGGTGTACTATCACAGACAGTGTTTTTGAAATTATTTGTTGACATTTTCCTTTAATCCGTTTCCAGTTGGATTCTGGAATTCTCTGTGAGCTGTCTCCTTCCATGCAGTGAAACCAGGATTTTTATCTCAGTTCTTTTTTTATTTACATAGGCTCCTAAATTTTTCAAGCAAATATTCTGGAAATACTTAAAAATATTTTAACTTCTTGACTATCTTTATTAATTTATTGTGCAAAAATTGTGAGGATAGGTTGGAAGATTGAACTTCCTATCCAATCTATACTCTGTTGAAACAGAGGTAGATAAATTATCTTAAAGAAAGAACATTTTCTTCATTGCTCTTGCAGTTGCCTGCTGTTGATATTTCCCAGTCACTTCATCTTAGCATTTGCAGGGGGAACTTCACAGGTGGTGCCAAAGTTCATTCAATGTTTCAGAGCTCCCTCATGCAAAATGAAAGGCAATTAAAAACTCTAGTAAAAATTACCTAAAGCAGTCAAACATACAGTTGCTTGTTATTTCTGCATTAAGCACCTCATTTCCAGAAAGACTGAGAATGTCAGGCAAGTTGCCTTGAGGAAGCAGTGAAACACACTTGCTAAATTGTCTTTTCGACCTAATGGGCTGCAGAAGACAGATACACAAATCAGATGTCCATCTGCTGTTGCAGCTGCAAATTTTCTCATTTTAGTGATAAATAAATCTTATGGTAAACTCAGCACAGACATAGGAGAAAGCAGAGG
Source organism: Parus major (assembly GCF_001522545.3). Taxonomy (NCBI): domain Eukaryota; kingdom Metazoa; phylum Chordata; class Aves; order Passeriformes; family Paridae; genus Parus; species Parus major. The sequence goes on along the minus strand of NC_031777.1, from coordinate 8,442,249 downwards.
CCTTTATACAACAGAGACAAGGAAAAACAAAACACCCACACTCTAAACTTGAAATCTGTGTTCTCCATTTGTCTTGCATAAGAAAAGAAATGAGGTAACCAGTCCCTTCTTCTTGAAAGAAAGTGTTTTTAATGTTTTGGATAGGATTCAGGCTTTAGTTTCCTATGTTTTCTTTCCAAGTAAATATTGCAGGTGTTAGTGATAGAAACCCTACAGCTGTAAGTGTTCATTTTGAAGTAAATGCAAGTTCCTATATCTTTTCATCAAACCAAATCCTGTGATTTTGTATTTTCCACAGGGATAAGCACACAGATGTTAGGTGAACAAAAATCTGTCTGGGATGGCCCAGTGTATTTGCTGTGATTTACAGAGAGCCAGGCTGCTTTTCTAACCTTCAGAATGGGGTCTCCTATTTCCTGTCTTCGTTTTTGTTTTCCTTTAATATAATCCAGGTATTAAGCAGATTTGAATTAACATTAAGTAATAAAAAACAATAATGACATATGAGTTATAAAAAGAGATTGGTACCTCTTATTAATGGTGTCATATTTAACATAGATCTCTAACAATTTACATAAATTCTAAGATTGTAAAAGCAATTAGCACACAAATTTGGCTGTTGAACTCACAGATTTTTAGGAAGTTGTTCCAGATCAACACCTGAAAATTAGTTTCTTCTTGCCAAGAAAGTATTTATTCTATATTTATATTTCTTTTATATATTTCTCTATATTCTATATATTTCTTCTTTTGTATTTATATTTCTCACAAATCTCTTTGAAGCAAGAATAAAGGAAAAGCAAGGCTGTAGAAGAGATGGAAGGAAACTAAACAAGCCTGGTCCAGTCATATGAGGGTTAGCAAGACCAAGGGCCAGGTCCTGCCCTTCGGTCATAATCACCTCCTGCAGCACTACAGGATGGGGATAGAGTGGCTGGAAAGCTGCTCAGGGACAGGAGTGCTGGTTGACAGCCTAAGCCAGCATGTGTCCAGGTAGCCATGGCATCGTGGCTGGTACCACAGTGTGGCCAGAAGCACCAGGGCACTGATTGACCCCTGTGCCCATTTCTTTCCTTTTGTACCAGATTCTGTTCATGTTTCCTGTTCCTAGGAGACTTCCTGGATCAGGATGACAGTGCACTGTCAGCACCAAGGAATTGGAGCAGGTTAACAGGAGATAAGCACAGCTGATATCTCTCCATCTTTTTAAGACTGATCTGGCAGAATATGCCCATGCAGTTTGAGATGTGATGACTGAAACAACATATACATTGATCAGTGTCTTTCAACCTGAAAAACTGTACCTATTGAATAAAGATCCTGCATGTTTATAGGAAGAAACCATGTTGAGAGTAAAAGGATTTTACACTTTTGACTTCTTTCAAGATAATATCTATTTAATGTTTTTGTTACAGTCCTTCCAAAATCAGTATTAAAAATGTTTTCTGTTTTTTAATTCCTTAACAGAAAGAGCGGGAGAAGGGATCTAATCTGGCATTTATGTTTCGATTGCCCTTTGCTGCTGGCAGGGTTTTCAGCATTAGCATGTTGGACACACTGCTTTATCAGGTACTATGAACAGTTCTGTGACTTAACACAAATATTACCACCCATTTTATTGTTCTTAATTGCTGGATGACCCTATTTTCTGACATAGGATCCATTCAAGTGACTGGGACCAATCAATGGCAAAAGATAATGGAGCATGCTCCACATGTTAGTTAAGTTATCAATCCCAAAATCACTCTGTGACTGCACAAAATCTGATGTTACATAATATAACACTGTTTATGTACCTCTCCACAGTCAAATAGCTTTGATAAGACCTACGTAATAATGCTTGTATGTCGCTAGAGGACACAAAATAATTCACATGAACATGTCTCCGTGTTGGAACAAAAAACCATCCTTTATTCTCTGACTCTAGTATTTATAGATTCTTGACAATGACCAGGGATTAAGTTACCACCTTCCCAACCACACTAGTCATGAGAAATGTCCATCAAAAGACATTTCTTAGAAGGAATGTGATAAACAACCTATGTTTATGTTACTTTCATGGGAAAGTAACTAAAACTATGGAAACATTATCAGAAGGCTTCAATTTCCAGGGTGACATCTCACCCTTTCTCCTTAAAAAAGAAAAAGAAAAAAGAAAAATGAACAATTCTAAATAATCAGAAGGCTCTAGTTTCAGGGTGATACTTGTACTCTGCAACAAAAAAGGCAGGGCCCTATTCGCCCGTTCCCATGGCATGGTGCCCCTGACAGAAAGGAGCAAAATTACTTTAACATGTAATTTATTTGTCTCTTGCATTTGCTGATAAAGGCCTCATTTTCTTATTGTCCTCTCCTCTTACCCGTGTTGACTAGACTGCAGAGGCCTAATCAATACATTGTAAAATAAGCCATGCTTGTCCTTGCAAGAAATGCATTCAGTGGTTACAAAGAGACAGTGGGGGAAGAAAAGGCAGCAATTCAGCCCTGTGGCTCAGAATCCAGGAAGCAGTGAAGACAGTGAGACTCAGGGAAGAGCACAGCTTCAGGGATGTGAAGAAAAAATATCAGAAAATACAGTCAGGGCAAATGGAGGCAGTAGTTGCTAGTTTCAGGGTGGAAAATAGGCCAATAGTGCTCACTCTTCAGCAGTGCCCACTTTTCTGTACACTGACATACCAGGATGCCCAAGGAGCAGCCCCCAGTGCCACCCTTCAAGGATCAAGGCACACAGCATAAGCAGGAACACCACTGTGGCCCACATCATCTGTTCACCTGAGCAACCTCCGGCTTTGCCTCAACCTAGGAATAGCCTGTGCATGCTTTAGTACACAGGTGGAAAACATCCTTGCAGGGCTATTAATTTACTTGGTAATTTGGTGCATGAAAGGTATTCTTTCATCACAATTCTACTTACAAATAAATTTTCTGGAGGCAAATCCAACATAAATAGAAAAATTCCTGGAGCTAAACTTTTCTCAAGAAGTCATTAATATATAAACCCATCATGTATATGGACATACATATTTTAAGGTTCTAGAAATAAATGTATTTGCATATAAAATATCTTAATAATCATGCCCCAGAATATCAGCATCACATACCACAATATTAAAAAGAAGTAAAAATACCAAAGACACATATATAGAAACAGATCTGTCAATCATCAACAGCTCCTGCCAGCACATAGGTAACTTAAATTTTTATATTTGTTCCTACACATGAATAATCATGCTATGACTTGACAGAGTAATGCCATTCACCAGAAAGTATTTAAAACAAAAAGCTTTACATGCTCATTCTCACTTTAATTCCACCTGTCCTTCCTTTGAACTGCTACTGCTCATAGGTGAACTGTCATTTTTCTAGAATTATCTTTCTTATTCCAAGTTAGAAATTCTATAACAGCAGCTCTTTGTTCTTTTTCATGATCCCATTTTCTGTCTTTTTTTTCTGCAAGAAACAGGGCAAATGACGTGGAACACTGAGGTTCAGCTGCTGCTTCCCATTATAGGCTGAAAGAAAAGCCTTTGAATTATCTTTAGGACAGTGACTGAAAAATGAAAACTTGGTCTTGCAAATGCTGGTGAATAAACTTGTTAATTTATTGAAAATTCAGTGTCAGAAATGATGCAGCCAAGATAACAAGTAGGTTTAATTCGCAAGCAAATTTTATTCAAGATGCTCCTTGGCGTTTAGCCCATCACAACTGGGAGACTACCAGTACAAAAATTAAAATAGTTGAATCACTGTGTATCAAATGAAATTCGTCTAGTTTCTGAGTTTGAACAAATCCAGATTCTCTAGCTCTAAAGGATTTCTGTAATACATTTGTGAGGTATTTCTTTTGTGAAAACCTCTTTGTTAGCTATGCATTTGCATGAAGCCAGCAGAGCTACAGTGTGTGCTGCATTCCAAGGACTGCAGTGCTGCCCTGCTACACCTGAGTACAGGTGGCAAGGAACAGCTCAGCCACAGCTAGAAGAGCACACACATGGCCCTCTCATTCCAGCAGCCCAGCCCAGGAGGAGGAATACTTGTGTTTTAGCTGATTTAATTTTAGTCTGTTTCTGGCCTTAGTCTACATTTCTACACTAAACTTAATTTCTACCTTTTAACCAATAGCAACGTACTGTTTAGCAGAGCAACGAGGCATATGAACTCTTCAAAACCCTTCAGATTACTCATTTGAATAAAAATAATAGCCGTTTCACCTCAGAGGGACCCACTGAGGACTGCAGATCCATCTAACATATGCCAGTGTTTCTTTTGCACAGAAGAGTTTATTGTAATTTCACACCTCGTAGGGCTAACACCTCACATCCATCTTTGCTTTTACCATGCCTTAGTCTCCTGAATCTTGTACATACATTGCATGCACATGCAGAGCCTACTTAGAAAAACTTACTTTATATAAGGAAATTCAGAAAAAAGAAAAAGATAGGTATTCCTACAGTGATTAAGATTAAGATAAGAGATGGACTGTAAACACAGATGTATAATTTCTTTGAAATTCACACTCAGTGCTAATGGTTGCCTACTCATCTGTTCATTAAAGCTTTTTTCTTTCTTTTCTGTCTCTCCTGTTAAAAAATCTTGCAGTCATTTGTGAAAGATTTTATGATTTCTATCACAAGACTTCTGCTGGGACTTGACACCACACCAGGATCTGGGTTTCTTTGTTCTGTAAGTTATTTAAAAAAAACCAAAAACCAGTACAGAGTATCAGAGAAGATTCTGTACTGTCTGCAAAACACTTCCACTTTCTTTGTATGGCATTTCCTTTTGTGAAAGTTCAAGGAAGGCCATCTGTTTCCTTTTTCATCAGGGAGAAGAAGAGGAAATGAAACAGAAAACATACCCATTTTTAATTTCATAGCAAAAAACCATCTCTCCGAGAAAACATAATTCATTCTATTCAGCAGAAAATTGGAAAGTCAGGAAAACACAGGAACAGTGCATTTTATATTACATACCAATGGCAGTTCAGCAACCAATTTAAAAATTAAGTATACAAAATTTAAAAATTAAGTATACCAAAACCAGAAAGCACTACCTGTGTTGTGTTGCCTGGCCAGGACTATCTCCCAGTCCCCATTCCTATGGGCAATAAAGAGTATATGTAGTTTTTACATAAAGATCAGATGTATTAAATGACTAGGAGTTGGAGTTAAAAAATCATCTTGTTATTATACATGTCAATATTACCCAATGCAATTTAACTGTGTATATACATACATAAAATCTTAAACAACTAAAGTAATTTTTACTAAAATAAGCTGCACCTTTCTTTTTTCTCCCACACCCATCATACCCTGGGTAGCAAACATATCAATACAAGCTGAGTTACTAAAAGTTGCTTTGTGATGATCTATAAAGAACATCAGGGAGGTATCAATAATGGTTTAAAAAAGTTGTTTAAATAAAAATTACATATTTCTTGGTCAATCATTAAGCTTTATTACAGTGAATGTAAGAACACATGAAAGTGCAATTGAATCTTTAAAAAGGAACACATACATCTCAAAATAAAGCTAGTAATGAAATAAGTGAGCTTCGTGTAAGACTTGTTATGCCACTTGTTCTTAGTGTATTACTTCCTCCCCACTCCCTTATCCCCACATATTCAGCATGCAGTCTGGTGGACAAAATTCAAAATACTCATGCACTCCAGTCTGTCCACACTAGTTTCTTATTGCTGACAATATTTCGTTTATTCATTTATATTTTAGTGAAATGACTTTAGACAGTGGTTGAAGGCTGACATGTAAATTTTAAGTAATCTTAAACTAAGACCAGAAGTTCATAATGCTAAACTGCTTCTACTACAATGTCTTCTAAACAGGGAGAAAGCAAAAGAAACAGTCTGACAAACTCAATAGAAGTTGCAGATTTGTTGTGAAACAACACTACAATGGGATAATTACCAGCTAGTGTTTAGTTTTGGGTTTTTTTTTTCCCATGAGTAGCATAGTGAACAAGTGATAATCCCTCAAGAGTTAAAAGTCCTCTCTCCTATTGTTATTTGTTCAGATGAAAATCACAGAAGAAGATCTGTGGATTAGGACATATGCCAGACTGTATCAGAAGCTTTGTTCCTCTACAGGAGACATTCCAATTGGAGTCTACAGGACAGAATCCCAGAAGCTCACAACATCCGAGGTGGGTCAGTTTACCATATTTTTCTGTGGGCTTGACTGCAGAGTGCACAAAGCCTCTGCTGACACATGGATGGTCACACTAACCCAGGCTGAGCCCCAGGCTCCAGCAGTGCCCAGGGCCAGTGGACACCTGGCTTGTGATTCCTGTGCTTGCCTGCAGGGAATTGATGGATGGGAAACAAGGGGCATCCGTGAAGCAATAAAATCATGGACAAAGGACTCTCTAACTACTTAACATTAGAAAGTGCTTTATTATGTCTGGGCAACATGCTGGAATCATCACCAAAGACTGTGCGCCCCTCATTGTCCCTCATTCCCTATTTATTCCCCAAAGTATTACATATGTACAGGATTACATATGCATAGGATTACACAATACGACTATACATATTCATTGCTGACTCTGGCCTGCTCTTGCCTCATATGGTAATGAGCTCCCCGCCCCTCTGGGCATGCTCATTTCTTCTTTTGAAATGGGTCTGGGGTCTTTCTAATGAAATCCTTCTTTTCCTCGGGCTTGAACTTTTCAAGTGTATCCTGTTTGCAGTTCTCCCGGTTCTCTTGGACGCAGTTCAGATCCCTTGCTTGCAGTTGTGGGCATGGTTCCTTTCTTTTCCACTACAGTCCATTCTCCTTGTCCTTCTACAAACACAATTTAAGACAAGAGGAATGACATATATATATGTCCTTGGACCATTCATTTTATTTTGGCAATTGTTGGCTACATTGTATTCCCTCTGCAAGCAGGACCTGCGTAGGCCTCTAACCAAGCACACCCAGACCTACACTGCCTCTATCCCAAATTCTCTTTCATATTCTCCACTCTGAATTTTCTCATGAGCTGTTTCTATTTTAGTTAAAGTCTTGATTCTCTAATTTTCTTAACTCACCTGGGTATGGCCAGGACTGTGTGAGCTGTCCTCTGACCTCACTGTGCTCACTAAGGGCAGTGGTTGTAACAAACAAACCAGGCCCTCTGGTACTTGTGTCAGCAATGCCTCTCAAAACAGGTAGCATTTCACTGCTCACATGACCTTCTAATTCATTCTCTTGTTGCTTATTTCTAGTTAGTGTTATTCAAAGTATTGTGGACACTCTCTAAATTTAACTCCCAAACAGTGGTAATATTTTATGTATGTATTTCTATGTTTGCCACACAAATGTGTACATTTCTTCATCTCTCTGTTTATGAAAAATGGCAAAAATACTTTTTCCTGACTATTTAACATACTTTTTTTGTTTGGGCAGTTTTGATTTCTGTCATGTATTTGTTTACATTTGTTTACAAGACCATTAGTACTGCCATTTCATTGAACAATGGCTTTACTTTATTTTCAAACAAATACTTGTGCAATTTCTTGGTTAGTGATTTAGAATTTGTACAATTTTTCCCCTTCAGAGAGGGGCAGGGAAATCTCCCCTCACCTACATCTTTCTCAGAATACGAAGGAGCAACATCTAGCTTTGCGTCTGTGGCCTTCATGGATAGAGACCTGTCTAATGTCCTGTATTTTTTCTTGTTCTTTTCCTCAAGGTTGGCATTAATGAGTGAGAGAGACAGTTTTTGTCTACATACTCAGTTGTTTATTTTTTCTTATCTATATTACATTACACAGACAGTGAGGTCGTCTGCACACTAAGCTAAGAGTCTAGAAAATGGGGCCCCAGGTATCCCTTTCCAAGGCCTTTTAAGTGTCAACTACCCAATCTAAAATGCCAACTAATTTATTTTTACTTGAAACCCAATAACCAAACACCTCTGTTCTGCACTGCGGATTTCTCTATCCATTCACACAGTATTACTAAAATCCATGAAGAAGGAGAAAGATCAAGGGAAGTTAACACCCTAAAACTTCCGTCTTTTTGCATAAATATTACTATATTCCAAAACCTTAAAGTCTAAATTTTCTGCCAAGTGATATAACACACTTCTATTCAAACTACACACTCACAAGTTTCCATTCTTTCTATCAATTTTGGAAGCTTTTTCCATGGCCTCAGGTCAAACACAGTGTTCTGTTGTGGGTCTGTACCTGTCAGCGCAGAAAGCATGAAATTCTGTGTCCAGGGTTCCAACATCTCCCCCTCCTGTTTGGACCATGAACACTGTTTTGACCACCTTGTTAACCCACTGTTGGATACACTGAAATAGAGAAGGCACAAATACCATGATAACTATGATGACAGTCAGTACATACATGCCTATTTTCAAAAGTTCTCTCCACAATTGTGCAAGGCTCAACCAGCCATACAGACCATCCAACCATGATCCTCCTTCTTCTCTGAGTTTGGTGATACCCTCTTCCAGTTGTTATATGCTTTTATGTGTAGACACCGAATGACCAGAAAGATTCTTACATCCATGTGCGTGCACTAACAAAAGAAAATCAATTGCTGCTCTGTTTTGCAGAGTTGCATGTCTCACACTTTGAACATCTGTTAAGAAATTACTCAATTTAAGAGAAATGGCATGAGATGTTTTACTTAGCCAACAACCTAGTTTATCTAATTGTTTCAAGGCTGCTCCTGCAGCTGCCTGAGGCAGGAGAAGAGCTGCTGTAAATGTCCTTCCAAAACTCCAGGCCCTAAAGTTGTCATTACAATCAGGTGTACATTGATCAACAAACCTCTTCTCTCTACGTTTGTTCTTTTATCATTTCTCTGTCAGCAAAGTAAGTCTCGCAATGCTACATGTACCACCTTTGGTTTCTGATGGAATGGCAGGCCAAACTCTATCACCACAAATGAGAAGGATTATTTGAGACAATTTTAAAGGGACACGATTGGGTGCTGTATGTGAGGCTGAGGTGAAATTGCACCAAGATGTTGTATTTTTGTACAAGGTGTGATTTGGAGTGGCATCTGTGATTTTTGTCTTTATTTTGTTTTTACCCATGAAAGTCAAATACTATGCAAAAATTCATTTTCACTGAGCCAAAGATTTCCAGTTCTTGAGGTTCATAGGGTGCCTTAAGGAGAAATTTGGTACAGACATTCCATCCCTCTGTGGGATTCATAATGAATCATGAAAGATCTGGAGAGACATCTTTTGGTATTGGCCAACTGTCTACCAGTAAACTGACCAAGCAGGTTGAGAATGGCTTTTCTGGACTTGAATAAGTCTAACAAATGGTATCCAGGCCTGATGCATTGGCCAAGGTCACCCAAAAATTGATTTTTGGTTGACACAAGGGTAGGATCATGTTACTTCAGGCAAACAATGAAACAATAAGGCACAAGTATGATATCTGATTTAGCTTCATGTTTCTCTTTGGTTTCTTTTCTGATTCAAGGCGCCTTTTTTGTTTTCAGTTTTTGCACACTCCTTTTTTGCCTTTTCCCAGTTCTGTTCTGGGACAAGCCAAATGTAAGGCACTAAGTTACTTCTTTTACATTCAGCTCTGCAAATCTGGACCTCTTTTGATTCTCCCCACAGTTCTCTCCAAAGACTGTGGAGACGAGATCTATTTTCTTCCTTGTGACATGATAAAATTAAAATTTCAATGGCCTTACACCTCATATGAAATTTTGAATTGTAACATGATCCACATCACACTCTTGCCAACAAGGCTTTATGATACCAACGATTCCCACACTTTTTGCATTGGCATAAAACCCAAGGTTTGCAGCTTCTGGGACAGAAAAATGTTTGTTTGAGGGACAAAAGATGTTTGTCATCAGATACAGTCTTGATGCAGTTCATGTCTGTGTGCTCACTTCTGTGCTTCTGGGGGTGTCTGCATGTTTCTGTAAGGCTTCATGTTTTGTGAAGGGACCCACTTAGGACCTGAACCTGTGGAGGCACAAGCATAACATTTACCCCAGGTTATTAGTGAAAATGGGCCTTCTGTCCATTTTCCTGTCTCTGTATTTCTGATCAAAACTAAAGGAATTTCCTTTAATTTCTCCTGTGTGGTGTTGGAAGAATGTCTGATGATTGGTGTTCTGCAAAAGAGCTGTTTAAAAAATTTAAAACATGTAGTGCTTTGTTTAGACACATTTGAGGTGTGGCCTCTGCTTCCCCCCCTTATTTGTTTATCCAAAAGGGACCTTAAAGTGTGGTGTGTCCTCTCAATGATTGCTTGACCTGTGGGAGAGTGTGGGATGCCAAAGGTGTGATGCACACCCCAATTCATTAAGAATGTGTCCATAGCATACGCTGGACCATTGTCTGTCTGTTTCCTGAGGCACACCTAGTGATGCGAATGCTTGCAGAAAATGCTGTTTCTCCTGAGTGCAAGGAGGCAAAGACTGCACCTGAAAAGGTGTCTACTGATACATGGACATTTTAGAGTTTCCCAAAGGACAGGTATTCTGTGATATCTGTTTGCCATAATTGTAGACTCTGCAATCATCTCAGATTGATTGGTCCTGTGGATGCCCGAGGTTGCATGAACTGACAATCAGAACAAGGACTTGTGATTGCCCTCACTTGTTCTTTAGCAATCGGAAATGCTCGCATAAGTGCTTGTGCATTTTGATGAAAAAATGTGTGACTCAGTTTTGCCTGCTCAAAAATATTTGGCAAGGAGTCTGCAAATCGTTAATTTGTCTGCTTCTGTATTTCCTTCTGCCAAGAATCCTAGAAATGAAGAGTGTGCTCCGATGTGACAGATAAAGTATTTGTTTTTTTCTATGTTCTATGGCCTTTTGCATGCATGCAAGAGAACAGTACAAATCATCATTATCAACATTCTTTAGGTGTGATACTTCTATTCTTTTGACTACATTGGCTACGTAAGCTGAATCTGTAATCAGATTAAGGGGTTCCTGAAATAATTGAAATGCTCTGACCATTTCTGCCAATTCCACAATTTGAGGAGATCCTTCCACTATCTGAATATCTGATTCCTATGTTTTTGTTGTTGGATTCTGCCATGTTATTACTGATTTATGTGTTTTCCCTGAACTGTCAGTGAATAATGTTATTGTATCCAATGGCACTTCACTCATCATGGGTTTTTCCTTGAAACTTAATTTTGCCTGCAACAGCTTGTGTTTTGGAAAATGAATTGAACAGACACCTGAATAATCAAGTAATGCAATTTGCAATTTTTCTGCTTTTTGCAATGCCCAATCAAAATACTCTTTTTTCAATGGCAGATAAATTGTTGTGAAATCTTTGCCTGTCATTAATCTTGCTATGGCCCTGATTATGATCTGAGCTGTAATTTCTAATGTTGTAAAAATTGCTTTCAGAGATCTGTAGGATAAGAAAATTCATTTGATTGTCAGCAGGGGATCTTTCTGTGAGGTGTCCCATTGAAATATGAGACCATACAATTTGATTTTTTCTCCTAACATTGCAAGAAGAAACAGCTGTGACATTGCACAGCGATGTGCCTGTCTTTCTTGAAGGGCCTCAGTAACTTTCTGAAGGGCATCTTGAGCCTCAGGTGTGAGGGTTCTGGGAGATTTAATGTTGCCATCTTCTCTCAGTAGTTTGAAAAGTGGTAAAAGTTCATCATTGGTAATCCTCAAAATTGGCCTGATCCAACTGATCTCTCCCAAAAGCTGCTGTAGATGCTGCAGATTGTTGACATGGGTTATGAGTTGTATCTTCTGTGGCCTAATTGTTTGCTCTGTGATTCTCCACCCTAAGTACTTCTATGGTAAAGTTTCCTGGATTTTTGACATAGAGATTTTCAGTCCTGTGTTTAGAATTTTGCAATCATGCTGTCACAAGCCTCTTGCATTTCTTTTGTGTTGGTGCTGCAATGAGCAGATCATTCATGTAATGCACTATCATCACTTGTGGGTGCTTCTTTCGAGCTGGAGACAAGGCTTGGGCCACAAACTGTTGGCAAATTGTTGGCGAGTTTTTAAGTCCCTGAGAAAGGACCACCCAGTGATATCTTTGCAAATACTCCTGTCTGCCAATGCTTGGAACTGAGAAAGCAAATCGAGGAGCATCTTTTGGATGAAGTAGAATGTTGAAGAAACAATCTTTCAGTTCTATAATCACAAGTGGTCATTCTCTCGGGATCATCAAGAGAGAAAGAAGTCCAAGCTGAAGCAGTCCCATTTCTTCAATTACCTCATTGATTTTCCTGAGATCATGGAGCAGTCTCCATGAATTGGAAGTTTTCTTGCAGATAACAAACACTGGAGAATTCCAGGGACTATTTGTCGGTTTGGTGTGGCCTTTCTGCAATTGTTCGTTCACTAAATTTTTGAGCACTCAGTTTCATTTTGTCCAGCAGCCACTGGTCCACTCAAATAGGATTGTCTGTCTTCCAGGTCAATTTCAGGGTGGTGAGTGCCTCAGTGACTCCTATTAAAAATCCACTTCTATTTTTGTTCCCTGTGGTGACAGGACATCCCTTCCCCATACAGTGATAGGCTTCTGCACAACGAAAGGATGAATGATTGCTGCCTTTCCATCTGGCCCTGTAACAATGGTCGGTCTTTCACTCTGCATACGTAACATGGTTCCTCCAATTCTTGTGATTTCAAAGGTGCAATCAAATTCCACTCTCTGGGCCAAAAGACATGGGAAATGACTGTGACATCTGCACCAGTGTCCAACATGCCTGTGATTGCGACTGTGACTGTTTTGCTATCACATGTTAAATTGCAGGTTATTTGTGGTTGATCATGGCCTATTTGTTTCATCCAGAAGACATCAATCTTAATGTCTTCATTTTCAGATAATGTCTGCTGATTCACCACTGCCATGACCCGCTGCTCCACTGCATTGGATGGTAAAGCAATGGCCTTGGCTATTGGAGTATTTTCTGGAACAATCAACAGAGGTTTCAAGGCCTGAGCCAAAACTATCAATTCCTCATTATGGTTCACTGAAATGACTGGTGGCTAGATGCCTTAAGGAAGCCCTAAGATGCTGCTTCTGTCCTTACCAATAATTAAGAATTCTTGCCTTTTCCATGAAGTTCTAGTGACTTCTGTGGATATCACTGCATGAGTCTCATTCATGAAGTATATTAACTTGGAAGCTGCCTGTTCTCATTGTGCCCCTGGGGGTAGCAATTCTGGGTCACTGGGGAAGCAGCAGATGGTCCTGCATAGGGAGTCTGATTGGGGTTCCCCCCATATTGTGTGTCTTGAGGGGTCTTGGGCTGTTAAGCCACTGCCATCACTTGTATCGTAGAACATTGGCTACTCTTTTTGGAGTTTCCCAGAAGAGACAGAGGTCTTCGATCCACATCTACTTTGGAACAACACTGATTTGCAAAATGTCTCCCTTTTCTGCATCTTGGGCAACGATTCGGTGCTTTCGTACTCTCTGCAGACTCTGGGTAATACTTCTTTATGCATTCAAATTTTCCACACTTGAAACATGGTCTCTTGGCGAGTTCTGCTTCCATTACTTCTGTGGAATTGTCATGTTGAGAAGTTATATGGAGAGCTGTGAGGGGTTTTGCAAGTCTTTGGTCTGCTGCTACGAGGACTTTCCAAATTGTTCTCCCAAGACGTTTGCTTGGATGGCTGATATATGCTGAGGAGGGCCTATCTTGCTGCAGGCTTCTATCATTTGAGGCAGGGTTGGCTGTGAATCTGGCAAGGCATTAATTAAGCATCTGCATTCTTCATTGGCATTTGCAAAAGCAAGGCTTTGAAGCAGATGAGGATGTGCCACTTCATCACTGCATTATCTTTCTATTGTGTGAGTAAGGTGATCTATGAAAGAGGTAAATGATTCAGGTATTCCTTGCTTTACTTCTGTATAAATGACCCCTGGGCTTCCAGCAGGTTGAATTTGCAGAATTGCTTTCTGAGCTACTTCTTTCATGTCTGAAATCACTTCTCAAGGAAGATCAACTGCTTAGTCCTCAGGTTTGTTGTGAGGTTTGTCTCCTGCTATTTGGGCTGTTGTGAGATTTGGGTTTGCAGTTCTAGCATAAGTCTCTATCAACCTTGGTGAGAGCTCTTCTCCATTTGACTTCCCACAGGATGTATTGTGACTCTGTTAAGATTGTAGATGCTATATATTTACAATCATAAGGCACCAAATCATTATTATTGAAAGTGCCTTTCAACAGTTGTTTGAAGTATGGAAAGCCTAAGCCACTGTCCTTAATTGCCCACCTCAATCTTTAATTATGTTATGCGTCAGAGGTACCCATTTAGGATTTGCATTTTGTCCACCATATCTTACTGGCATGGCCATTATCTGTGTTGTTACCATATCAAAATCTCCCTCCTTTAATGCCTTTCTATTAATCTCTGCCCAATTAGTAAAATTAGGTATGTCTCTTGAAGAATCTCTTGTATTATTATTTGAAATGACTCTGGATTAGGAGAAAATGGAATTAATTCTCTGTTTATATTCTGTGGATTTGTGTCTTGAGGTGCTCCTTCTTGTGGCTTCGAGGCTGTATTCATTCCACTTCCTCCTGTGCAGAAACTCGGAGGTTTTATTTGTGGCTGTGTAATTTAGGTATTGAGGCTGCAATAACAGAAGCAGCCATAGGTGGCACTGCAGCCAGAGGTTGGACATCTCGTTGGTAACAAAAATGGCGTCGGCGAAGTATCGACGTACTTCTACATACATTATTTATGGAAGTGTGCAGGGTGCCGTCATTTTGCTGTACGTCTCTAGTGCGTAGAGTGCCGCCATTTTATTGTACGGCAGAGAGAGATGCAGGGTGCCGCCATCTTGTGAAAAGCACATCTCTTGTGAGCGTGCTGTAAGTTGCAGTAGGCGGTCTCGGAGGAAGTCTCTGGGGAACGCCCCATGGTTTGTGACTGTCTTCCCGAGGGCAGAGCCGATCGGCGCTGCCGAAAACCCTGGGGGGAGCCAGGGACCTGGAAGGCTCGCTGCTGTGCCGTGCGGTTCGCTCTGGGTTTGAGTGAGAGCGGGCAGTCTAGGGAGACCCTGTGCTGCGGCCATCGGAAGCAGGGAGCCCCCTTCATTATCTTTGGGACTCCCAGTCCGAGATCTGATCCCATTCCCCCCCTCGCTTGTCTCGAGCGGTTCGTGCTGTCCTGCGACTTCTCCCTGTCCCGGGCTCTTCTGAGCCAGGCTCTGTGGGCTGGCTTGAGACAAAGCTGTGTCTGCAGCTTTTAAAACCTGTGGCAGAGCCGTGCTTGCCCGTGTGGAATGGGGTGGTGTCGTTCCGGAAGGCAGTGGAGCTCTTTCCCCCTGCTGCCTTTGCGCCGGGGGAACATCTAGCTTTGCGTCTGTGGCCTTTATGGATAGAGACCTGTCTAATGTCCTGTATTTTTTCTTGTTCTTTTCCTCAAGGTTGGTATTAATGAGCGAGAGAGACAGTTTTTGTCTACATACTCAGTTGTTTATTTTTTCTTATCTATATTACATTACACAGACAGTGAGGTCGTCTGCACACTAAGCTAAGAGTCTAGAAAATGGGGCCCCAGGTATCCCTTTCCAAGGCCTTTTACCCAATCTAAAATGCCAACTAATTTATTTTTACTTGAAACCCAATAACCAAACACCTCTGTTCTGCATTGCGGATTTCTCTATCCATTCACACAGTATTACTAAAATCCATGAAGAAGGAGAAAGATCAAGGGAAGTTAACACCCTAAAACCTCAGTCTTTTTGCATAAATATTACTATATTCCAAAACCTTAAAGTCTAAATTTTCTGCCAAGTGATATAACACACTTCTATTCAAACTACACACTCACAAGTTTCCATTCTTTCTATCAATTTTGGAAGCTTTTTCCATGGCCTCAGGTCAAACACAGTGTTCTGTTGTGGGTCTGTACCTGTCAGCGCAGAAAGCATGAAATTCTGTGTCCAGGGTTCCAACAGAGACCTACAAATGAGATGCTGAAAGTCTTAATCTTTCTGCAAATGTTAATTTTGAAATTGAATTATTTTTTACTTATTTCACTAATAAAATATTAGCATGGGATATCATTTTAGCTTTTCAATACATTAAGTCAGAAGAATGTGGTTGGGTAAGATCTTTAAAACAAGAATTAAAGAAAAGTAATTCACTCTTTTTTCTTAGGAGCTAGGAAATTTTAACCATAAATTTGAAGGTTTATAACTCAGAGAGCCTTCAACAGGATTATCAATTTGAGTTTAAACAGCCATAATAAACTAAATTTGTAATGCACATACCTGGATGCTGTCAGGTGATAACATGGGTAACTTGAGTCAGAAGGACAAAATATACCAATAATAATATTTAATATGTACAGTTTATCCTTTGGCACTCCCTTTTTCACTAGGCAAATGAGAAGCCCTCACTTCACTGACATATACTCATTATTTATTTAAAAATAAAACAAGTTTTCAGTGACCCAGTAATTAAATAACTAGTGAATCTAGCCTGCCTCTCAATGACTATAGCACCTATGATCCAAACTATTTCCATTACATTTAAAAATAAAAACGAGATACAAAATCTTTTTTCATTACCTGTATGGCTGCTTTTCTGTGGCTTCTATTTAGTAGTCCATATTTGTTCATTTTCTTTTTAAATTGTCCTTTGTTTTCTTTTCCCCCTTCTTTGTCAGTCAAGAGAAAAGGTTTCATAAGTATTTGCTTATTGTCTGCCTTCTTATGGGTGTCCTGGTTGAAGCAAGCCCCACACAGCTGCTGGCTTGCCTGCTCCCCCCAAGGTGGGATGGAGAGAAAACTGTGAGGCTGAAAGGGAGAAATCTCTTGGGCTCAGGTAAAGGCAGTTTGATAAGCAAAAGCTGTGTGTGAAAGCAAAGCAGAGTTTGCTCACACTTCTGATGGGCAGGGAGTGTTTGGCTATCTCCAGGAAAGCAGAGCACAGCACCATGAATAAGAGGTATTACTTTGGTCAGTTGGGATCAGGTGTCCTGGCTGTGTCCCCTCACAGCTTCTTGTGCACACTTGCTGCTGGAGTGGGTGCAAAGCAGAAAATGCCTTGGCTTGGTGTAAGCACCACTCAACAGTAATGAAAACATCCCCATTATTAACACATCATCACAAATCCAAACCATAGTCCCATACAGACTGCTATGAAGAAATTAATTCAATACCAGCCAGAAAACATTATAAAATTGTTAGGTTCAATTGTGGGAGTAAAATCCTCACAGAAAAGTAAACTATGCAATGGACCATTCTTGTGTAAATGGATCTTAAAGTGGTATCGTTCTGGACAAACAGCTTGAAAAATCTGAAAGCTGACAGACTGGGAATTTCAAAGAAGCCCAGTGGAATACTGGTTCCTTTTGGGCCTGCTCCTGTTGAATTCTGAAGGTAACAAATCATCTTTACAGTGAAAAGTTCATCTGGTGAAAGCCTTAAGCTTAAACACCTTAAGTGCTAGTGGAGCAAAATACCCAAGTTTATCACAAAAGGAAAATGTGTCTGTATTTGGCAATGGTTTAGACAATTTTTGGAACAGAAAAGCATTTCTAGAACCCTGGATGCAAGTAGCATTCTTGGTAGGCAGAGCAGTAAACTTTAGTCAGTGTAGAACTTGCAGTAAGGTAAAAATAAGGCACTGCTTCAGAATGGAACAGATGAAACTATACCTTCAAACTATTTCATGTTTTACACAAAGCTGCCAGGGAGCAGCAAGGCAAGGGAGGAAAAATTGAGTTAATCAATGGCTGCTGTTATCACTACAGATATCTCAATCACCATCATCTCAGATGTGCACACTCTTGTGTCAGTGACTACATTCCCATTCTTGCCATGTGTTGACCAGCCTAATGTCTAGATTTTAGGGCACAAGACATTCTGTTAGAACACCATGCCTGAGTGGGTCACAGCTGTCTGGCATGTAAGCAATCATGCCTTTCAGGGCACAGAGTGGAATACCTGAGACAGGAACCTGCCTTTGAAAAACAAAAAGCAAACAAAACCAAGGCAAATGTTTCTTTACTGTGTGGCACAGGAGTGACACCATGTGATCAATCATACTTCTCATGCAACAGATTTACTTGCAATGTATCTAGGAAATGAAATTCAATAAAAGCAATCAAACTTCAAAGTAATGATAATTACAAAAGTATTTTTAGATTGAGTTCAAGGCTGGTTAAAATGGGAACACAGAAGTACTTTGCACTGGACTTTTATCTTCTGTGTGTTTAACAGCTGCCATTGGCAGACACAGTTTTGTGCTGCTTTTGAGAGTTTGGGCTTTGATTTTGCTTTGTCTTTAAAGCTGAATTTTCTCTTCTTGTGTACAGCAAATGGCCATTCTGCACAGCTTTCTCAACAGGCACAATAAAAATTTCATCATTGCTGAACTAAATATTTAGCTTTATCACCTTCCTTTATGCTTTCAGTTCACCTATCCCAGTGTTTCAAAACTTCAAGCTAAGGATTTACAGATTCACAGAAACAAAAAACTTACTCTTTCACTTGGCCTCTCTATTTTAATCTCTGGCTCAAAAAGTGACTACCCCTTCTGTAGTGATGATGATTGGTCTCTGCCTTTACACTACTGCTGTCAGCAAGTCTGGTTATTTGTTTTGTCAAGAGTTTGACAAGGAAGGCTGCCAATGCAGGCAGGAAGAAAGGCAAAACAAGACCATCCTCTACACTCAGTTTGTATCAGATTTGTTCATACCAAATAGCTCCTTCCTATTCATAAGTAGCACCTTTTCCTATGGAATGTACACTCTGCCTACCTTAGTCCTTGCTGTAAAATGCACACAAACCCAAAATGACAGTCTAACACACAACAAAATCAAATTGCATGTCTGTTCAAAGGGATCCAGGCTCTCTCTTCTGCCCTAACATCAGCAGAGTCAGTAACAAAATTTCAAAAAATCAGGTTGTTAAAAAGAAAAAAATCCCTGTTCTATTGCAGATGAAGCTAAAGAGTCTCAATAAATTATCTGGTCTTTACTTGAGGTTTATTGCAAGATCCTAGTCTAGAATATTAAAAATGTGATTTTACTTGAAGTGCTACAACATAAACATCTTTAGCGTTCTTTTTAATTATGGGGTTTGTTTGCTGTTTTTTTATTTTACACAGATAAAATCTAATTTGTGCAAAAATAAAAAATGTAAGTGTCTTTCACACTGTATCCAGCTTACTCATATCAAATACTATTTTATGGACTCCAGAAACCTCACAGATTCTGTGCTGAGCCTCCTACAGAAAGGTTGTATTCAGCACTGATGAGGTCAGCAGAATCTTGCTTTCAGTTTTCATGTTAGTGGGAAAAGGACGTTCAGTGGCTCCTCTGTTAAATTTGCTTTATTCTCTGATAATTACCAGCATAGTCTTTTCGAGGGGATTCACCCGAACCCAGCCTGTTAATTTACATCATCTTTGTTTTATACTTTATGTATTTATTTTAAATACTCCCCACATTGAAATCTATAACCATTAACTTGGTAATGTGCTTGTACTGACACCAGCAAGGACTTTATTGTGTCCACATCAATAAAAGACATTCATATAGCACAAGAGGAACTAAGGACTGTTAAGGAAGTGGTTTTGAAACTAGAAATTAGAACTAGAAATTAAAACTGTTCATTAAATCTAAAATACACATTGAAACAATTTATCTTAACAAAAGTTATCTTTTGAAATATTTCCTCTTATATTCTCTAGTAATTTTTGTATGTTAGAAATGTATCTGTAGTTCATCCACCTCTGTTATTTCACTACTAGTACATGCCCATACCATTGGTCTTAATTGAGTGGCATAAGGAAAACACAGCAACAGAGCAGCAGATTTTGGCTCTTAATTATTGGGGTGGGGGTGGGGTGGGGGGTGTCACTATATATATAACACTATTATTCTTTAAGATAGGAATCAATTACTGCTTGCACAAGAGGTGCCCTGAATGAAGGTTACTGCATCCTAATGTCTTGTGTGCTGGAAGGTCAAACCTGGGAATTTGAGACACAGTGAACCGGCATGTTTTATCTGTGGTCTTAAGAGAGTACTGAAAAGAGTGCAGCCAAAGTTGAACCATTACTTAATGAATCCACAAACATACATGTAAAAAGCAGTTAAAGAACTTAGATTTCTGAAACTATGCAGACTGGGAAGAAACTGGAGAAGTCATTCAAGACTGATTCCTTGATTCAGGAAGGACAATATCAGAATGCTAAATTTGCTCTTCTAAGGATCACATTGCAATTTGGCACAAGATAAAACTTACATGCTTTTGCACTTGATAAAGTATTTATATTATAAATTAGCTTTTTATATGAAAAGTCAAAGTCTAATAAAGGGTGCCCAGTTCAGGAATACTTGCTAAGTAAAAGAGAGATGAATTCCCTCAGCTCCATTGCAGCCAAACCCCATATTCAACTGCACTGTTGGGGAGAGAACATCGTCATTTGCTTCCATTTAATATAGCCCTTCATCTCACTTGTCATTTTTCTTTCAAGTCTCAAATCTCCATCAGCATGGAGGAATGGGAGGACACCAAAGATACCAAAGACCAGTTCAGCTGCCGTGGTAATCACCGGAACTCAACATCCAGTGACCAGTCTGACCACCCACTGTTGCGGAGGAAGAGCATGCAGTGGGCACGGCGCCTGAGCAGGCGGGCTCCTAGGCACTCTGCTAAAACTGCTGAGAAGATCAACCAGCAGAGAATGAACCTATACAGGAGGTCAGAAAGGCAGGAGCTTGCTGAACTTGTGAAGAACAGAATGAAGCATCTGGGCCTTTCTCCAGCAGGATACGGTACCACTATTACAGTACTTCAGTAGCAACATTAGCATGGTAAAAGGTATAAGGTGAACTTATTTGTAAGAAATTATGGAGCCAAAACCAAATTACTAAATTTATAATAATGCTTTTTGTTTTGTTGGTTTAGGTTGTTTTTTTTTTTCCATTTGCCAAGAGTAACTTGGGAGTGTTTTTAATGCATTCATTCCATTATCACCCATTCCTATGCTGAGATGGAAGGCTCATAAGGCAGCAACTCAGACACATACATATATTTAGTAGATGATATGGGTATGCTGAATTTATAAACATTCCCCAGTCATTGAACAGCTGCACCATATTTCCACAAACCTCATGAAATAAAGATGAAGACAGGGCTGTTATGAAGTTCACTCATGTGTCAAGGCGGGGTGTTGTTTATCTGTGAAGGATATTGCCTTTTCCCCACAATTTTCAAAAATAATGCCAAATTATCATATGAAAGTCATTTTTAGAAAGCATGTTTTACTAGGTCTTTAGATGCCATTTTTATCCATCAAATCATTCTCCAGCAAGGCTGATGTCAAGTTGCTTTTTAATTTGTAGGATTTTTTTGGGGTTTTTTTAAGCTGTGGACAAGAGCTCTGTAACACTTTTTAACACATGCACCACAGCTGGCTAGGTGGCCTTTCTCTGGCCTTGGCCCTGTAGCATGTTGGGTGGAAACCCCAGGAGTATGGGTTCTAATTTCCTAGAAACACCAGGAATTTCTAGATATGTAAATACAGACTCTTTATTCCACACCCCATCTGGATAATTTCTATGCATTCTTTCTTAGATGTTTCTATACAACTCTGCAGAAAGATTCAGAGCTAAATATATTCCAGAGGTTTCACAGGCCACAACAACATTTGATCAATTTTGTTTTGTAAATTTAATTCATATTTATAGTAGTAAGGAGAAAACTTGTAGTCCTGCTTTTATTTTCAAATCCTAGTTAAAAGCCAAAAATAAATATTCATTTCATTACTCAAATTTAGGAAAAATTAGATACCATCTACAAAGCAGCAAAATCTTGATAGTTAAATGCTTTACCTGTTACATTTATCTGATTCTGGGTTATAAATTTTCCATAAAAGCTAAATAGGTTTTAACATAGAAATACTTTCTCTCCTTTTGCCCCTCCTCTTTAGTCTGATAAGATTAAAACCAGTCTCACTGCAGCAGCCCAAGGAGTGTGCAAAGAGAAAATGATACAAAATATATTGTAATGGCAGCTACAAAAGTGTAGCTTAAACCTTAAAAATAAAAATTGTCAGCCTTTATTTCAACCCATCATTAGGAGAGCAGTTAAAAATGCAAGAGGCATACCAATTTCCATTTATACAGCCTTCACATTTCAAGCCCTTGGCACAGGTGATAAAAGAGAAGTGCTTCCTAGATAAATAGCAAAAGGGAAAAAAAGGTTTATGTTGACCAAATCTAGAAATAGATGAGAATGCCATACACCTGCATTTAACCTTGGTCATAATTTGAACTTGATGTCATCCAAGCACAGGAGCCCCTGCTCACCACAAACTTACCTAAGCTGTAGGACGATTGGTAGATCTCGCTGAAATTGGGTTAAATTCAAATTTATGAATTTAATGACTGAAAAAATACAGATTTTTAAAACATTAGAAAACCGGATGTTTTTAGAGCTGATAACTCAAAAGATATAATGTCAGGTAGTTTCAATATGACTACAGTTGAAAAAAGAAATTGCTAAACTTACTTGAAATCACTCTGACACCAGACACTTTTTTACAGCTCTATGAACTTTCATCAAATTAATATGTCAGAAGTAATGCTTCTCACAATTCATTTGTAAATGTAATTTATTTGGTACTTTTTTTCCCCCTGTCCTCTAGATGAAATGAATGATCATCAGAACACCCTTTCTTACATCCTGATCAACCCTTCTCCAGATACAAGATTAGAGCTGAATGATATAGTGTAAGTTAAAGCACACACATAAAAAAATAGTCACAAGACCTGCAAAATATAAAATATGGAGACTTCTATTTAAAGAGACATCAAATTATACTATATATGTATATACTTAAAATACACATATAAACATATAATACATATATTTGTAATGTTATAAAGCTGGCATCCTCCTCTTACTCTGTATTTTAAATTGAAAAAAATCTAAACAATGCTACCACAAGAACTAAACCAAACACCTTCAAATTAGGTCTAAGTCTTGCTCAGGTCTTCTCAATGTTACAGCTGTATGCGCTTACTATGGATTTCTCCACATTGTTTTAGTAACAACTATAATTTATTTTTGTAGATACTTGATCCGACCTGATCCGTTGACCTATGTTCCAAATGCTGGACCTAGCCGAAAGGGCAGCTTCTGCAATACAGTGGGACAAGACACCAGGGAGGAGACACAACTTTGATATGTAACTCACCACAAAATTTGGAGACAATTTTATACACGTTTCCACTAACCATTTTGCAAATTGAGTGGTACATTTTATTCAGATTTTGGAAACAAAATAACAGTGGGTAAGTGACCAAATGCAGAAATGTGGTGCCTAGAAACTCTGATTTCAGGGATTGTCAGGTTTGTGGCCTGTTCACTTTGGTGGTTGAACTCCGTCTGCCTAACAGAAGGATGACCTGTTTAACCCATATGAACAAATGTCAGATTCCACCATATTTTGCTTAGATGCTCCTAAGCATATTTATGCAGGTGGCAGCATGTCAGTGACTGAGCTTCTGACCGACATCAGGTTATCTGATGCCCACAGGGAGACATTGCCTGACTGGTAGTAGCAAGTATGTTAATACATAAAGCTGACAACAAGGCTTTGTGTGTCAAGAATTCAATCTTTGAAATAATTTTCAGTCTCAGCCTGTCACCCATTTTTATTAGTACAGATTTGTTTCAGTCCTATTTTAGCCTCCAGGACCTGGGTTTTTGTTCCTTGGGTTTACACAGATCAGGTTGGATGACACCACCTGGTCACACTGCAGAGATTGAGATTGTGACACATCAATGAAAGAAGAGCCCAGCTGCAGGAAAGTCCCTCTCATCTCACACAGGCAGCCCCCTGTCACTGGCAGAAAACTGGGAAGTTAATGTGCAAAGCTGCATACAGTGGTAGCTAAGGTGAAACTCAACCCTTTGAACCTTGGTGAGATTGTCTACAGAAACCTGAATAGATTATAACAAAAAAAGTCAGCGCATCCCTCTAAGGAATGATTCCTACAACAAGCCCTCATGAATATGCCAGAGCTACATTTGTCCAAGCATTTGATGCCTCATCCAGATTACCCAGAAGTGATACCACATTTTCACATGAAATTATGTATCTCATTGAAAATTAAAGAAATTTATAACCCATTCCACCAAATGAATGTAATTCCACATAGTGTGAAAAAGCATTATGGACCTAAAAACCTCTGCTTCAGCATGATGTACACAAGAAAGCGTCTACTTATGTAAGAAGCAACTACAATTGGTCAAACTTTCTACAGAATTAAGCATGTCTATCCATAATTTTCCAAGATCAATGTCACAAATGGGGAAGAACATACTCAAGGTTTTAAACCCCCTTCTGTTACAAGTATCCACATAGAACTAGTGCAAATAATTTTGCCGGTAGTCTATTATAGAAAAATTGATTGTTCTCTGAACTCCCTTGATATCCTACTTGTACAAAAAAAAGGTCAGTCAAAACTGTTTATATTCTCTTCTATATTAATTGCTAGAAGTGCATTCTATTTCTGAAACAGAAACCACAACCAAGATGCTTAGTAAGCAATGCTGGATGTGAGCGTGTTTATCAGCATTGTAAGGATATTGAAATCAAGTCACATTCATATTAGGAATGACAGCAAGTCTGCTTTTAGTTCCTTCCTTCCTCTTAACAATTCCAAGGCTTAGTAACTCAGTGGTTCTGCTTAGAGTCCATTATTGCTCAGTGCTTTTCCACCCTTTAATCATTTATGAGTTTATTCACAGGTAAAGTATTCCAAATGGGCACTATGGGAAACACAGAAACAATTGAAATAACTGTACAGCTTAAGTCTATATTTTTTCAAGAAACAGTATATGGTACATGATCTTGTCCAAGACTAGTCACAGAAGAGTTTGCATGTGCAGTGTGAATAACTTTTCTATTTTTAATACCTTCAGGGAGAAGACACTATTCCAGTTGAATATTTTTTTTAAAAAATACAAGTTTCCTAAAAATGTTCATTCCAAAATATTAGGAGGATCTGTTGTTTCATACTGAAGGCTTCTCTAATGGAGTCTCAAGACAGCAGAGAGGCCTCCAGAGCCATGGCTATCCTTCAGCAGGCAAGCTGGATACTCTGCTTTTGGTGTGAGTCACAGTTCACAGGAATTCCTTTTGTGTGTATAGCACACACCGCTGATAAAAGGACTCATAGTGAGGGCTTGAGTCCTCACATTTAACAGCCCATAAAGCAGCAGAAACAAGCAGTCAGGTGTGTCCATTTTCCCACTTAACACAGCAGAACTGCTGCTTAGCCAGATTGAAATAGTGGCATCTAATGTGACCTGGTATTTCTCCAGGCTTAATGAATTTCTAATTTCTTAATTCAATGCATTGCTCATTAGACCCAGAAGATTTGCTAAAGCAAACACAAAGACAGCTGGAGGCACTTGGAGTCAAAATGAAAGCAAGGCAATCTTTGTGAACAAAACACTTAGTTCCCTTCAAAATCTGCTGGAAGACAAGCAAGGTAGTAAAAACTAACAACAGCTTCTGATGAAGCAGAAATTCTAATAATTTATGAATAATTTACCATGAAGTTCAGTTATTCAAATAATACTGCCTTTCATGTTGAAAGCAGAACAGGTTTGCTTCCTCTGGAATATCTGCACAGACAGACTGCCTTCTAGTGGGATTTTGATCTTCCAAGACCAGCCTAAGCACCACTGCATTAACTCTGAATAAGACAGTATGCACAGTCGCTCAGTGGCCAGGGAGGTGATTCGTTAATGGCCATCCTACAGGCAGTCTTATGTTCACACACTTTCTTTTCTCATCATGATTATCAGAAATGTAGCACAAGCCTAACTGGACTGGCAACCACACTGAGGAACAGGAATCTCAAGACTCAGTGCTGGCGAACGGATGATGAAGTTCTAGAATGAGCAGGATCAAATGACTGTTGAACAGAGAAGTTTGAGCAGGCAGCAGTTCACTCAGTAGAAAAATGTGGAGCTGTGAAAAAAAGATTATTTCTGTCTGTTCTTAACTGTATGTATTTTTCCTCTTGGCTCACTTCTATCAACAACCCAAAGATCCCCTTTTTCCCCAACACTGCCTTAGCACAGTCCAAGCAGTTTGGTACCCAGAGTCACAGACTCAGAAAGGGAAGTGCTCGCTGATAACAATTGCTTCATTCTCAAGGGAATGTCCAGCAAAGCCAGACCTTCCTATGAAAATGTATTACCTAATCTGCAATAAAAACATCATAAGAACTCTTTCAATGGCATGCAGTATGTTTCCTTAATTGTTTCACTCCAATTCCATGTATGTATGTGAATTCATATACAATGTAAAAAGCATGAAGTTCTTGAGTTTTTAAAACCTGCAGTGGAATGAATTAGTGAAGTTGTGACATTTTGTCTTAGAAATTAAAAGAGCAGTTATTTCCCAGCACAGATGTTTTCTATCTCACAAACAACTTTATACCACAAATACACTGTAACAACTTCCAAGTATACAAATACATATTACTGAATATTATGCATCTTTATTTACCAATGCACCAAATCAAGCTAAAGAAAAAATAAATTTTAGGCTTCAGCTGTGTAGGAAAACTGAAATGACATCAAAAGCAGCAGAGATAACATGCAGATACCTAGTTTCTAGAGCATTAGGGCTGAGAGCAACCATTCTGTAATTTTGGAACACTAACATGTGATTTTGCAGCATTGAATTCTGGTTGATATCCAGGCCACTAAAATCTGGAAATGAATTAATAACATGATGCTCTATGCAGGTACATCAATTTGTACATAAAGGTTATAAAAATTCTTCTTCAAGGTAGATCTATATATACATTATTGTATCTATATATAATATTGTTATAGATTTATAAATGTAGAATTTATAAAACAAAGCAATATGCATAAAATACAGTGGCATATTCTATCAGAAGAACCCTACCTACTCTGAAACAGATATACAATGAATAAATGCCTAAAGAACAACACTTCAGCCACTGTTCCTTGTGCTTGATACAGAATATGCACTGCAGGGATACAGGAAAAGAGTTAATAATTCATATTAAGTTATGAGAGATGACCCAGACTTTGCTTCTTTTCATTTTCTGAAGTGAATTAAAAATATTAATGATAATGTTGTTACATACTTAATTATTGTCTCCATTGGCAATGAAAGAATATCAGTAATTCAACAGAAGTATAAACTCCTGAGAAGCTTAAGAAGGCAAATATTTACTTCATTAAGTTAAAAACAAGCATTTAACATTCCTGTGAGCAAAATTTTCTACAAGATGTAGACTTTAAACTGTTATGATTTGGAACTGGCCCATGCCAACCAGAAGAGAGACTGGAAATGAAAGAGTGAATACTATTTCATGTGCATGAGGTATCTCAGACAAATTGGGGAACATCCTCAATGGGGTTCTGCACAGGGCTCTGGTACCTTTAAAGCACACAGGTACAACATTAATGATTTGACTAATCATTAATACCCACACTACCAATTACTGATCACAGGGAAATTTCTCTTGATCACTTGCTATTCCTTTTATCCTTTTACCAGTATGGGCTTCCTGGTGAATTGATTCATTTTGCTGTCAAGCTTATCACTTTTATTATTTTTAGCTTTGGTATTCCTGCTAGGAGCTATAAACTCTCACTTCATCCATAAATGTACATTGGTGTGGCAGACTTCACAGACTCCAAATAAAAGAGAGGAATTAGTATCTTTATACTCTTATTTGTACAGCCAGCAAGTCTCTGTTAATGCAACTGATCGTGCTGCTTGTGCACTCAGCTTCAGGCTGTGGTGAAGTCTGTTACCCTATTTTATACAGTCATGGAATCATTAGGGATGGAAAATGCCTCCAAGATCATTTAGTGCAACCTTTCACCAAGCACCTCCATGCCAACTAAACCACAGCACTGAGTGCCACATGCCACATCCTGTCATTTCTTGGAACACCTCCAGCAATGGCGATTCCACGAAGCCTGTTCAAATGCTTGACAGCTCTTTCCATGAAGAAATTCTTCACGAGGGCCAACCTGAACCTTCCCTGGTGCAGCTTGAGGCCATTTCCTCTCATCCTGTCTCCAGTTGCCTGGGAGAAGAAACCAACCACCTTTCTATAACCTCCTTTCATGCAGTTGTAGAGCATGATAAGGTCTCCCCAAAGCCTTCTTTCCTTCAGGCTCGTCATCAGACCTGTGCTTCAGGTCCTTCACCAACTTGATTGTCCTCTGGACTCACTGCAGCATCTTAAAGTCTTCCTTGGACTGGGGGGCTCAGAACTGGACACGGGATTTGAGATATAGCCCCACCAGTGCTGGGTACAGAGGGACAATCTGTTCCCTGGTCCAGCTGGCCACACTATTCCTGGTAAAAGCCAGGATGCCCTTGATGTTCTTGGCCACCTGGGCACACTCTGGCTCTAGGTCAGCTGCTGTCAGCCAGCACCCCTAGGTCCTTTTCTGCTGGGCCCCTATCATTAGGAATTACTGAATAACTTGGAGAACTTTATTGCTATCCAGGTAATAGGAGAATATGTGAGAGTTGAGTTTGTTTACTTTTGCTCACCTTCAAGTGTTGTTACTGCACAACCATGGATGATATGGTGTTCTCCATCCATGCAAAGGGAACAGATTTCAGAGTTGAGGTCGCTATGTTTAGTGTAAGGTAAGGTGTCAGCTATACAAGATGTCATAGCTACTGTCAAGTAATCAACATGTTATGTCGAAAAATACTCATTTTTTAAACACATTATCCTGTAAACTTTTAAAATTTTAGAAAATATTGTGACCCAGGGAAGTCCTGAGGGAGTGTTGTCCTTGGTAACTGTATGTTTCCTGAGGTAAATGCAAAAAGGTCTTGAAAGATGTCATGGTTTTAAAGCACCAACTAAAAAAAATCACTAGAAAACTTACTTATATCTTGCTGTGAGATATGGATTAGAACAAGAGAAAAACAAGCTTAAAACTTAAAAGGAATAAAGGAAGTTTATTAACAAAAACTTACAAGAATAAGAAACCAGAATAAAACTTCCAGAACAACCCTTTTCTCTCCCACCACCCAGCTATTCTCTTGTTCATATGACAACATAGAGACAAAAAACTTTGGTGATTAAAACAGTCTCAATTCTTGCTATAGTCTTTTCATCAGCCTTTGTAGAGAAAAAGAAGTCTTCTTCTGTTAATCTATGGAGTTTTTCGCAAGAAAACTATTTCTGTTATAGCTTTCTATTTTTCTGATGCCAGCTGCCCGGAAATTCAGCCATCAGTTCTCTCCTCCCATTTCACATCACTCTGAGGTGTGTTATGGGTCAAATGAGTCTAGGGATGTCAGTTTTAAGGATGAGTTATTCAAAGGTAAAAGTTCTCTTCATCTGTCTCTGTGAGCCTCTCTGGAAACAGAAGTTTTCTCTTTGCCTTTTAAAGACCACAAATCTTCAACTATTACTTCTCCCCCCTCTGTTCCAGCACCTCACTGTATCACAATTACTCCACCTTTTGCTCAAAATCCACACTTTGAACACTCCATTCCTCCCAATATATTCTGTCATGAATTAAAGGAGTTTTTTTCAGAACACTACTGTCCATCTCCATAGCTTTAACAGAAAAATTTTCAGTTTATTACAGCAGCTCCTTATTTTCTCTTCCCCATTTAAAACTTAATTCCTTTCTTCACTGTTTTTGATAGTTTCTGGTGTCTCCTTACATGTTAATTGCTCTCTCCCTCTCTTTTTCTCTCTGGGAAAAAAAAAAAGATTAATCTGCAAGTCTCATCTGGGTAATGAAAAGGTTAAAATCTTGCCCAGGCTTTGTAGATGGTTCTGTGATCTCTTCCAGAGCAGTGGCTGGAGCTGTCTGCAATGGAAGATTCTTCATGGCTGCTCTGGAGAGTGTGGTCACTGTCTCAGCCTGCCACAGGTCAAGAGCTTTTTTCTTTCTTTACTCGGCATTCTCTGATGAAGTCACAGCAAAAAACTGCAGCCAAGCCAGGGACCGGCCTGGCCCAGCCAGAGCCCAGGGCAAGCCCCGCAGGCCCCATCTCCCAGCTGGGAGCCACGGCAGACCCAGCCCAGCCCCTGCCCGGGCCACATGGCCTGGGGTGGGAAGCCAGCTAAAGCTTAGTTAGCTTTCACAGCCAGGAAACAAAGAGACAAAGAAATTCCCAGGCTTAGGTCTTAAGGTGGTGTTCAGAGGTTGATCTCACTTTTCAATGGTCAAAACTGCTGTCAGTTCTTAGAAATGGTCAGCTGTTGGCCAGGAGAAAAACTCCCATCAGCCTCCAGCGGTTTTAACTTCTTTAGGTGTTTCTCTTTGTTTTCTTAAATGCCAATCTATCACGAAAGTCCAGGTGAACAGGTACGCAATTGAGATAGAAAAAGTGTCCTGTGTAGGTATTAGATGAATAGTAATGTTCCTTAATCAAAAGGTTTAAGACCAAATTCCCATAACCAAGAAATGCATTGTGTTCAATGGCTATACCACAGGTTCCCTCTATCTGTCAGTCCTGGGCTGCACAGAGCACAAAAAGCTTGCACTGCAGGATTCAGGGGTTTCTTTTTTAAACACCATAATATATGTTTTTAAAATGTCATCAGGGATGCCTATGATGTATACACACTTTCTTACTTCACCTCCAGCTGAAGTGTTTGGTGTTCATGTGACTGACATTTTGATTCCCATGTGCATCTGATAGGGATTTGGACTGAAACTTTTATCTTCTGAGGTTAGTAAGTATCATCTTATTTTTTACTTAACTGTGAAGATATTTTGTACACAGCTGAATGCCCTAAAATGTAATTTAATATATCACTAACAGAACAGTCAATCAGAATTTAATTTTTCCTCTTTTTATTACATCTCCATGATAACAAGTAAGTGGTATCATGTGTGAGGTGTTCTTTCTTTATATGACCACAGAAAATAGTAGCCACTGTGGGCACTAACTGAGATCTGGGAAATGCTAATGTTAGATTTTCTGAAAAAAACCAGTTCCTGCCCACATTTCTGGCACTAATTCCCCAACAAAGGATAGCAAATATGCTTTCTTCTTCAGTCACACTGGGATGTCACATGAGTATATTTAATTGTACATAGGCAAATTAAATCAGAGCAGTATAAAATTAACACATTAGTTTTAACTTATTCGTTGTTAATGAAAGAACAAGTTTCATTGCATCGTCCTTGCTTTTTTTTCAGTAGAGTTGATATGGTGTCGAAATGAAAAATGAGGGATGGGACCACCTCTCTTTGAGATGATTTATTGCTCAAGTAGCCAGATAAGATATTAGTCTCAAAGGCATGAGGTTTAGAGGAGCAACAAGTCAGTCATAGCTCAAGGAAGACACGAGTTTCTTCTTTGCACAGCAATGTTCAACATTTTAGCCCAATAGGCAGTTGACACAAAACTTGTTTTCACTTATTAACCTATCACCTTTGCTTTATTTTGCTGCACGGTGTCTCTGTTTTAGCCAATTAGCTGAGAGATCACGTACTCATGCACACCTCTGTTATAGTTTCTGGATCTCTAACCTACTCTATAACTATTACAGCTTAAACCTCAAACTATTTTACTTAATATAATTTCTTATCTACATAAGACATATTCTTACTTGTAACTATAGGGACATAAGTTTATAATTTCTCTACCCAATGTCTGTGTACCTTCATCATTACATTAATTTAAGCTCTTTCCAAGGCTGCAGATCAAATCCTTCAGCATCTGTAGAAGTTTCTATTTTTTGGTTTCCAACAGTATGGTTTCTTGTCATATTTTAAAATGCTTTAAAACTTAATTGATACTTTATCCAAAACTAAATAAGGTACCAATCAGCATTCAGTCAACAGAGAAAGGCTTCTTTATGGAGGAAAAATCCTTTGAATTCAACTAATACAAAACCTAGGTACCTGATACCATGGACCTTGAAAGTTATCATTACATAGATGTTCTGTTCCTGCTAAGAAAACATCTGCTGCCTTGCCCATTGTCAAAGAAAGTTCCTAGGGTGCTCCAGGATGGACCTTTCTCTTCTAACATGTTTCTTCTTTTGCAATGTTTCCCATGTGCTCACATGTCTGAATGTGATGAGATGTAATTTTTTTGTTGTACACACAAGGAGAAAATGGGACCTTGTGTAGGTTAAACAGTGAATAAGGAGGTGGTACTATTTCTACTCCCTTCACATTAAGACAAAACCCTATATAAACATCTTCCAAATTTAATCATTAAAGAAGCATTGACAATTTTTGCACCCAGGTCTCCAGAAAAGATATAGCCATTTCTTGAACAGAAAGGTATCTGTTACCTGGGAATTCTTCTTCTGATATGTATCGTTTACTGGCTTTATTCCAAATGGGTCTGTGCCCTTTCATTAAACAGCCTATGAAATAATTCTGTGTGGGAGGTGGGAGAGGCCTGGGGAGCTTTTCAATCAGGTGCATCATGTTGACAAAAACATCACTGTCTGCCTTCATAGCAAACCTTGTGCCACTGCAGTAAGAGACCACCCACCTCATGCTCATCAGAGTTTTAAGTTGTTTTAAGTGTCCAGGAAGTCCTGTTGGATAATGTCATGATACTGCTCACTTTCAGCAGCACATCCTCATTTGCACCCTTGGTCTCGATGGCAGGCCAAACATCAACGCCAGGAACTGCAGCTTTGTTCCCCCAGCTCTTTCAGATGGCATTTCTGTGCTGAAATTCATCTGTTGTTGTTGGTAACAGCAATACCAAGGCAGGTATTTTATCTTTACACTTCTCTTCTTTGTTAATAATGAATGTAAATGACTGTCAGAGTGGGTGTAGCTTTATTCCCAGATTTCTCATTTTCAGGTGGTAGTTTTCCATTTTCTTTCCCTGGGATTTGTTTGAAATTTTTGTCTATTTTTTAAAGTAAACTCTTCTCACTTTCTCTTGTGAAGATCATCACTTTTAGGTAGAGCAGCAATGTGATGGAAAGTATAAAAATAGGAAATCAAATATATTGCTGTAAAAGAGATGATGAAAACCAGAAAAAGACTTCTCTTGGTGCATTCTGTAAGAGAGAAGAATCCACTATAGTAGCTCATGTTGGCAGCCCTGAGAGGATGCACAAGAAGCAAAGATATTTTGTCAGAAGAGCAGCTAATTTGTAATTGTTTTCCTCTGTGACACAGAAAGATAAAAGCCACCTTCAGGCTTCCAATTCTTCAGGATTTCTTTCATTTTGCTATTGTTAAAAGAATCCTGTTATTTCACTTTAGAATAAATTACAAATTTTTTTTATCAAAGCCAAAAAAAAATTAAAATTTCTTTATTAGATTTTCAGGCTTTTCTTCCTAAGAGAAATACAGCATGATAGAAATGGTAAATTAAACTAAATAAGTACACTATTAGAAGTAATCATTTAATCAGATAGAACAGAAATTATTCAGATCTATGTTTAAATAATGAAATACATGTAAAATATAAAGACAGCTTAACTTCCTCTAGGCTTTACAAAAGGTTATCACATAATTGAATCATCTACAGTTAATGAAATATTATGATTGATTATGGGTTCATATGTTTGGAGGCTATTACAATAAATCAAAAATTTGATGCATGGCTGAAAGTGATTGTCTAGGCTCTGTGAAGCATTAATGCAGATAGACTTTGAGACGAAGTGCCTTCTTCCAGCAACTACCTCTGTAAAGAATGCTTGAGGAAACTATCTTAATCTAGATCCATACATTTCAAACGGCTTCAGCTGAAGTATTCTATCCTCTCAGACTGCAGATAGGTAAAGTATAAATACTGGAACTGTGACCATACTGTAGCTTTGGATAGTTTTTTGTGATTTCCATAAGTGCCAGTTTCAAATTTTGGCTTCCTTCAATGAAACAATACAGAAATTTATCTGAGTCTTGGAGATGATCCACAGTTTGCAGGGAGAAAAAAATAATCACATATATCCCTCGCACCCTGAACCAGTAACACCCAAGAATGCCACCTGGAGGAAAGGGCAAGTTAACAATGTTAAAGGGCTTTTCTGGTCTCTGAAGGGTTCTCTGCATGTATTTGAAAGGAAGATGCAAAAGTATAGTAAGTCAGATTTTTTTTCAGATTTTTTGTGCCAAAATACTATTTAACAGATGCAATGTGTAGCTCATAATAGAACAGCAAAATTAAACACTTCTTACTATCATCTTTGAAACCATAGATTCATCTCAGTCATACAACCATGGTATTCATGGTATTTTTTGTAAATTCTTTAGTAGTTTAGTGCTGCTCCACAAAAAAATAACAGATTTAGAAGGACTGAAATAATCAGGAATCCTACCTCTGTTCCCATGGAGAATCTGAGGACAAGCTCACAGACTTTCTGTTTTAAGACTTTTCCAGAGGAATTGTGTATTAACACAAAGGACAATGCAGCAGGACATTCACTTTTCCATTTGATAAGGTAAACATACTCTATCACTTGTAACAATGAAGAGACAGTCTATAAAAAGAGATTGGCTTTAATAATTTTAGAATATGCAATAGAAATGCAAAGTAAGAAATTAATTTATACTTTAATAATATTATTAAATTTATACTAAATAATTTAATCTGGATAAAACAGATACTTCATATTCTAAATGTAAATGTGTGGGTGGATACCCCTTGGCCAGCATCCAGTCACTCACCCACATGCTCACCCCACTTCCCCTCTCCTCTGTTGGACAAGGGAGAAAATAGGATGAAGGAGTTGATGTGTCAAGGTAAAGGACAGGAAGATCACTTACCGGATACCATCTAGGACAGAACAAAGTTGGCCAAGATGAATTTAATTGTATTGCTATTTAAAATTTGGATAGTGAGAAATAGAAACAAAAATAAAACCCAATAATTCCTCCCCATCTTTTCCTGGGCTCAGCTCCTTTTCCTGCCCCTTCAGCAGCAGAAGGGGGTTGGTGATTGAGGTCTCTCCCTATTCTTCCTCCTGTTCAAACAAATCTGCTCCAGTGAGAGCTCTCCAAGGGCCACAGTACCTGCAGGGAATGTCCAGCTGCTGGAGGTTGAGAGAAAAAGGGCATAAGGATATTCTGTGATAAACTGGTGAGTAGTTTAAAGTAGCTCACATGTAACACACCTATAAAACATTAAGAACACAGCAAGTAATGGCTTAGCTTTAGCAATCTTCCTTATGTTTTTAGCTCTTTAGAAATGGTATATTTTGGCATCATAAAATATTAAACATCCGGGATCCAAAAAACAAAGTAACATAAGAAAGAACATGTTCACTATGACATCAAAAGTTGAGAAGCATTTCTGTACCAGTAACTGTTTAACATTTCCACCCATTAACTGTTTTACTGTTATTTGAAATACAAGAATTTCATCATATAAAAGAGCAGAAGGTAATTTTCAGTGTTC
Source organism: Parus major (assembly GCF_001522545.3). NCBI lineage: Eukaryota > Metazoa > Chordata > Aves > Passeriformes > Paridae > Parus > Parus major. The sequence goes on along the minus strand of NC_031777.1, from coordinate 8,406,905 downwards.
TAAGTGTACTTCTGTACTGCAGTTTTCTTGATGAAGCTGAAAATATTTTGTTGAAGTCTTTGACTTCTGTTAGTTTTAGCAGTGCAATTCCGTTAGATAAAATTCTGGTTCCACTGTGGAAAGAACAGAAACTTCTAAGAAGACTTTTCTAAGAGACAGCTAGAATATTTATTGTTTCAATTTGATTATTACAAGATTAGTAAAGTCATGCCGCTAAAGAGCAAAGAGTACCTATGTCTTCAAAAATTATAGTTTATCTTGCTTATGACTTCTTAAAATGCCAAGAAGCTCTAAAATGCGATACTCCTTTTCTATTAAATTTTCCACAGGAAAAAAAAATAAATTTAGAAATAAATGCTTACCCACCATAATTACCCATACCATTAAACCAAAACAATTTTAATTATGAAAATTGTTTTTCTAAAACCAACTGTAGCAAAACACAGTGCATATTATGTTGCCTTGGAATACACTGATTATTCAGAAGCACATGCATTTAACTACATTCAGATTTTAAAATTACTTCATATGTGATAAAATCCCCCCCATAATTAGGCCCTATTAAAATAATAAAAAGGAAGAAGATGACTGAAAAGGAGTAGAGAAAAGCAAGAAAGGAATTAGAAAAAAAAAAAGTAAAATTAATACGGTACTGCTTCTCACACTTTTGTTTATGTTATCTTTTCCTTATTTATTCAAAAAAGACAGATTTAAGAGCTCATGAGTGAAAATCTACCTCACCATGTTCTAATTCTACTCTATCCCATCACAATTTTGGAAGGATATAAAACTAAGAAAACCAACCCATCACATTGTAGCAATGCTTTGATATTTTCCCAAATTCTTGAAGTAACAATGTTGAAGTGCAGGCCATTGAAGGTGCTCCTGTAAATGGCAAATTTCTAAGTAATCTTTTGAGGAAATGTTAGATGTATTTGAAGGCTGGCAGAAAGCATGACATAGGACTGATTTAATCCCAAACTGCAAACAGATCATAGCGTCTCTGCTACGTAGCCTTGACTTAGTTAAACCAGCTTTTAGGCAGATTTTTTTTTCAGGCAGATTGGCTGAATGGCCATATAAGGATGAGCTGGGAAGGGAGGGAAGAGCAGGAGATGCCCACCTAGACTAAAGGCAGTGTCTCCTGGAGAGAAGCTCCATCAGGGCTCTGCCGTGTCCTGCAGCCCTTCTGGCTCAGTCCCTTGAGAAGAACAGGCTGTGCCATGTCCCGGCCCCACCTTCACCTCTGTAGGAGCTCCCAGAGATGGCCCTGGAGTCAGTGAGGTGAACCAATAACTGTTCCACCTCTTTTTTTTGAAACTTCAATTGAATTTCAATCCCATGTTCCACAGTATTTGGAGGATGAACTTGGGAATCTCAGTGATACTCTGTGGTTGTAAGGAAAAGCAGAGATATTGCAGTTTCTGTCGGTACTAGTTTGTTATTGGGTTACAGGTGAAAAAAAAGCTATCTTAAAATCATACAAGGAGCAGAGAGCTGCTTATAGTCCCTCTTATCTGCACCATTTGACTTCCCAGAGAATTCAGGCAACCCTTCTGTGGGAACTCATCTAAACATGTACTGTTGAGGTGGGACATGAATCGCTGCTGGAGAGAATGAAGAAATAGAATTATCTTGATATTTATTGTTGGAAAGATCTACATTCAGTTTTTCAAAATCTGAAATAAGAATTTTTTATGAGTAAAAGACATGGTATATGATCCTTAAAAACCATGGTCTGTTACACTGTTACAATGATTACAGCAATTTGAAATGATTATAGCAAAGGGCTTAATTTTGAGGAGAATTAAGCACTTTGCATAAAACACTGAAGAAGTATATTAATAAAGATTGCACATATTTAAGGAGCATATGGAATTAATTTAAGAAATGTATATTTATCTGCCAGTGTAGTGTAAAATCTTTGTATATGTCTTTTTCTGATTTAAATTATACCTAGACTGAACTAATATCATCAAAATGCTAATTCTACAGAGAAATAGTACTTTTGGGGTTGTTTTTTTTTCCACTGGAATATTTATAATTTAAAAAAAAAAAGAAAGAAATATGTGAAAAATTGAAGGAGAATTAAAAAAAAAATTAGGTTATTTTTTTCTCTACGTAAGTGCACTTTGGATTTAAAAGTAGTCTCCAAAAAGAAGAGAACAGCAACAGCTATCCTACAATTTGCTTGTCTCTAGTTAGCTACTATATAATTTTTTTCTTAAAGTACATACAGAAATATGGCTGCCAAATAAATAATCACATATAAACAGCAAAATTGCCTCTCTGTTTTTATGGAAGTGAAGCGCAATAAAATTTTTCATGGGACAAAAGGAGAGCACACTATCTGCAATAAGCCAAGAATTTCTTGTTAGTGTAATGTAAGTGCCCTATCAGAAAATAGCTACTAGTTTAACTTGTTATCAGCAAAAGGGGGAATGAAAAAGGAAAAATAGTTCTACATGCAGTCCCTTTTATCTCACTCTCTTCTCTCATGTCACATTCACGTTCTTTAATGCTCCTCTGGTGGGGTCCTATGAGTCAGCGGCACCAGCTTTGCTCAAGGAGATGGACAAGGAGAGGAGTTTATGGCAAATTGCCAGTGCCCCACCATCAGTACTAGAAGGAACATCCTGGTATTGATGGCAGTGTCTTTGCTACTCAAGAACCCAGGAGTGCTAATTTCCATGTGCTTTGCAAGACAATACTTTCCTCTTTCTTTTTTAGTTCTCAGTTGCATGTGAAGCCTTATTTTATTACACATGCTGTGTTTACTTTGGGTATTTCCTCCTTGTGTTCTTTGACTAAATGACTGTGACTGAATCAGCTGCCAACAGTGCATTCGCATAGCAGTAAGTAATTAGTGCTTGGTTACACTTCTACTTGGTTATCATCCCATATCTACATTTCTCTGTACTTCTATTTCAAGGCCATAAAAACATACTCAACACAGAATAGCTATTTACTGCAGAAATAAGGACAAATAACTAGCAGGTATTGGGCCACATGTTTGTGGAAAGCCAAAGTAATCGAGTAACAGGAACTGATTCACTACACCATTTGCTGTTCCATCTTTAGAACTAGAACGAAGCTACAGCTCCTATCCTGTTACCTGATCACGCAGTATCTATGTGAACTATAAGCAAGGGTGTGCTTGAAAGCATAGTACAGAGAATAATTTAATAATGCTACAGCAATTTGTAATCTTGTCTGGGTTTGTGTTTGTTTTGGTTTGTATCTAAGGGTTCATTTATGGGAATTTATGAAAGATGCCAGGTGACCAGTCTGCCTTAGAAAATGCCATTCTAGTGGCACTAGAATGACACTGTTTTTTACCAGCAAAGATGCTGGGCAATGTGGACTAGTAATTCTGAGGGAAGACACTCTCCACAGGTTTAGGTTCTTTGGCAGATATATATACAGAATATAAGTATTCATCTAGATAAAGTGTGAGGTTGAGAATGAAAGTTTGTTGAACTGTTGGACAGTCTACAGGTGTCTATAGAGAACTAGAGACCTTAGCATGGCTTTTAGACCACAAGTCACCCCAGAACAGTATCAGTTTTAACCACGTCATTTCTGACAAATATCTGCATGTACCTTTCTGATCTGTATTTAAATAATTTAAGCCCTGTTGTCGCATCTCCCCGGAGCTTATCTGGCTCTATCACTTTGCCCAGTGCCAGGAGTGGGTCACACCCCAGGAGCAGGGTGACTTGAGGTGTGACTAGAGCACTTGCTCTACAGCTTTTTGGCTGTCAGTCTGTGCTCTGAGGAGACAAGGATGAGAGGGAGGTCTTTTGCTTGGGATAATAGAGGATTTATTGCTCTGGGGAATCTTGTGGGGAAAAGACAGAAAATGTGACTGTGCAACAGCTGAAACATGGAGGTGGTTCAAAGGGAGGGTACAAAGCATCAGCTAATTGGAGATATCCTGGGGAGGGGCAAAAGGGAGGGTTTACAAAATCATCATCCAATGAGGGAGATGGGCGGGAAATTGGGTCAATGAACTAATCAAGAGTCGAAGTTTAGGGGATTTCTGAAGTGGAATTCCAAGCATGCAGTGGGCCTAAAACAGATTGACAGGAGACTCAGGGTAGATTGACAACATGGGGTGGGAGGGTCTCATTTGGACCAAACCATGAACTTAACAATAACAAGGCAATAACAGAACATCCCATTAACAAGAAACACACTGCAACACCCTGTAACCTTCTAAAGCACCTATTTAATGTAATGCCTCATTACTCTATTTCCTGAATCAAAACTGATTCCATGCTACTTGAATTCATTATATGTTGAAGAAAAGTTGTCTCTGTGATAACTTTTCTCTCATACCTTCTCAGGCTTTACTTGACATGTTTGCTGAACTTCTGACTCTAATTCCTCCTCCTCAGCTCTCTCCAGTGGGTTATTATCTCCCTGAAAGGACAAAGGGGACTCCTTACCTCAGGTGAAGCCTTTCTTCTCTGGGGGAGGAGAATGGAAGGAGAAGGATTACTTTATGTCTCCTCCAGGCTTTCTCCCTGTTTGTACATTTTGAGAGACCTTGTTTTTTTGTTGTTTTTTTTTTTAACTATTAGATGTTGATGCACATGATCTACTGTGTCAGTAACAGGTAGAACTCATTACCTGCTCCATGCTGAGACACACTTCCACATGTCTGGTCAGCTTAGCCAACAGGCTACCTTTGTTTCTCATTGTCTCAGGCAATTTCCATTTTCCCTGCCCATTCACAACCTCATTTCTTTAGTGCATGATTTGAAGCGCCTTGGGAAGCCCTGGTCATTATAGAATTCCCTATTCATAATAAAGCACTTCCAGGCAGTCTCTGACTCTGCCTTTCAGACATTTATATAATCCCCTAATGGTAGTTTCATCTGCACTGTAGCCCCTCAGCCAGTCATTCTGCCCCACTGTGACATGTGCCCTGTCATCAGATCCTTCTCTGATTGTCAAAAAATGTCAGCACAGTTATGTTTGTCCCCTTATTTCTGGCAAAGCAGTAAGCATCCTGTCATGGAGTTACTTTACCTTTAAGAAGGTTGAAGTTGCTAGGAACTGCCTGGAGTCTTTTCTCCTGACCAATTATCGGTCATTGCTGAGAATTGACAGCAGTTTAGGCAATTGAAAAGTGGGATCAACTTGTGAACCCTATCTTAAAGTGTAAAACCAGAGCTCTCTTGGTTCTCTTTGTTTCCTGGCTGTGAAGAGCGCTGAGTTCCGGCCTCCCGTTCCCAGGCCAGGCTATGCGGCCGGGCGGGGACAGGGCTGGGCCTGCCGCATCTCCCAGCCGGGAGATGTGGGCCCTGCGGGGGTTTTCCCCGGGCTCGGGCCGGGCCGGGCCGAGCCGATCTCTGGCTCAGCTGCAGGGTTTTTGCTGTAACTAAATTCACTAGAAACTGCTGAGTGAAGAAGGAGAGACTCTGGACCTGAAGCGGGCTGGGGCGGCGACTACACTCTCCAGAGCAGCCATGAGGAACTCTCCATCGCAGACGGCTCCAGTTCCTGCACCGGCCGAGGCCACAGAACTACCTACAACAGCCTGGGCAAGATTTTAACTCTTTCATTACCCAGATGAGACTTGCGGATTAATCTTTTATCCAGAGAGAAAAAAAGAGAGTGATCAACATGAAAAGAGACTTTATAAACTACCAGTGACAGGAAAGAAAAGAAGCTTCAGAAAAGGTAGAGAATTAAGAAGATGCTTTAATTTAGCTGAAATATCTTTCTGTTAAAACTATGGAGATGGACAATGAAGTCCTGGAAAGAACTCCTTTAATTCATGATAAGTATCTAGGGAGGAATAAAGTGTTCAAAGTGTAAACTTGAATAATTATGGTATAGTGAAGTGCTGAGAGATTTGAAGCCTTGAGAGGCAATGAGAAAACTGTTGTCTAGTGAAGCTCACAGAAACTGATGAAGAAGACTTTTTTGCCTTTGAATACTCATCCTTAAAAATGCTATCCCTAGACTCATGGCCCAAACACACCTCAGAGTGATGTGAAAATGGGAGGGGTGGGCTCTGATAACAGCAGCTCTAGGCAGCTGATATCAGGGCAATGGAAAACTATAACAAAAAATAGTTTTCTTGTGAGAAACTCCATAAATTAACAGGAAGAAACTTCTGTTTCTCTACAAAGACTGATGAAAAGACTGTAGCAAGAATTGGGACTGTTTTAACCACCTAAGTTCCAAAGTTTTTGTCTCTGTTGTCATGTGAACAAAGGAATAGTGAGTAGATAGGGGATGAAAAGGTTTTTCTGGAAGTTTATTCTGGTGTTCTTATTATTGTAGTTTTGTCAATAAACTTTTTTTATTCCTTTTAAGTTTTATGCCTGTTTTGCTCTTATTCTAATCTATATCTCACAGCAAGAAATAAGTAATTTTCTTAGTTATTGGTTTTAAACCACGACACATCCTCAGTGAAATTACACTGCCTTTATGTAGATTTTGGAGCTGTTGTACCTTCCATTACAATCACTTTAGTCCCTTTCCTGAGTTTGGCTTTCAAAAGCTGTGTGATTGCTGTGTCAGCCATTATTGCTGCAGACAGAGCTCTGACCATCCTGTTGAATTATTTCTCATCTATATACTACATCACTGAAGATATTTGACTCTTTAAAAATATTCAGAAGTGCTTCATTTAAATAGTAATGTAATAACTTAATAGTTTAATTAAATTACTTGCATGTTAAAATTTAAAGGCAGAACAGGTGCTTGTATTCCAAGCTATAAATTCTCTTCTACATCTAAACAAAGGCAACATAGATAAATAAAACTTTCCTACATATAGAAGTGTGGGGTTTTTGATGGGAAGGGTTTTGTAATGATACCATCTTATGATAGTGGCCAAAATGATGCTGTGTACAAATAGGAAAATGTTTCATTTTAGCTACTTTGGGTTCAAGCAGTGAGTGAACACAAAATGTCAGCACACCACATTGGGTACCAGCCTTTGTCCCATTTTTTAATTTGACTCAAAACTGTTTCCCCATAGTTAGGTTTCCATCACGTGGATCTTCAACAGATAATCCAAACAGAAGGTGCCAAACACAACTTCCCATAGTTTATGAGTATTAAAACCCCCACAAACTCAGGGCTTGCTGCATATATGGAACTGGCTCTAGAATTTTCTGTGAAAGTTATACCTCATACAGAGTCTTCTGTCCAGATTTGTTTAGGAATTTAAACATACCATTTTAACAGAAAAAGTGAGTCTTTGCAAGGATACTACTTCACTAGACATAGCCACCTTCAGTATCAGCATTTTACTATAATTAACTACAATTAACATGTAGATGGGCAGTGTGAAAAATTCAGCTTAAGATCTGGAATCAGCAAGGAGAGAGTTATATTTTAACACAAATAAAAAAAGGTAGCTTAGAGGTTGGAAACATGAGATTCAATATTTGTTTGCTGCAGCTATGTCTGGATTCTCAACTAAATTTATCATGGGCACAAGAAGCAGGACTTCACTTTTCTATATTAACTTTAGTAGTTGTCTAGGTTTTCATTGGAATTGGAATAAATTAGAATAACTATTTGTATTAGCGATGTTTGGCTAGTTTATATTTTATAATTAGAATTTCTGACAATAAGGAGTTACTTAGATCAGTTACAAAAATTAACATAAATTTAATTATGGGTGTTTATGTGTGGTTAGTTCATAAACAACTAGTCTGCAGGATTAGTGTCTCCTAATGACTTATGTGAAGTCCTATAAAAGCTGCAGGATGCTGAAGTCTTTCTTGCCTCATCTCTTGGTTAGTCATGAACTTGTGTAATTTAATTCAGTTTAAAATGGCATTTATAAAGCTTCATTATTTGCTAGAACACGAGCTCCTAGTTTTGTCTCCACAGGGAAATATGCACACAGAAAGTCCTGAGCTTATTCATATGCCAGTCCATTCTATTCATCTGCCACTGGCAATAATTCAAGGGGCTTGTTCACTGCAGGGACCAGGAATCTTCCTTCACCAGTGGAACCACGTGGGACTCATGTTCTTTTCCATGCATGGACTCGCCACAGGAAGCCAAAAGACAGGAGAGGAAAACCAGAACCCTCTGTGGCTGGGAAAGGCACTGAACCAGCTCTTTCCTCCCCTGGATAGAGTGCTGGAGAGAGTGATAGAGTGCTTCATCTCCCTGTGGCTGCTGCCACATATTTTAATGTCACTCATGCATCAGGCATGAGCAATGAATGCTCCTCAGATCTCCTTTGTTTGACTATTCTGACTCAGAGGTGAGTTTAGGGGGAGATGGGAAGCTGGCAGCCTTTCCCACAGTTGCTGCTGTGAACATGTGCAGAGGCACTACATAGAGACCCCGAGAAAACCCCCCAGTGAAAACACAGGCACCAGTGGATTTTTGAGTGGTTGGAATTTAGTTGAGACTTTCAGTTTTAACTAAATACATCTGAATTCTAGTCCATGTGCTGTTGAATTTGGTAAATATTTTCACTATCTAAATCTACACTATTTCAAGGATACCCAAGGTGATGCTGACTGCTGAGGCTCCCAAGGTTGTTGAGAGCTACCTGATCTAGGCACAGGTTTTACCATCTGTATTTTATATGAGGGGGAAAATCATCTTCATTTAGGGCTTGTAAAGAAAAATATGTAAATAATTATATCTTACTGAGGAAACTATGCCATGAATTCCACACAGATTAAATATTCATTTTCAGACAATTCCAGAGAAATACCAGCATAGTGATCTATTTACCTCTCATCATCTAATTTGGACAAAGACATCTGCAAATCCAGATGTGAAGGTGTCTGGTCCGATGGCATAACTGTTTCAAAATTACATCATCATGTTTCATTTCTAAAATAATGAGAAGATGCAAAAATGAGGGTTAAATAAAATTTAAAAGCACCTTCACTTTACCCTTCCAGACAAACCCTTTCTGCTAGACCCCCAGGGATTTACTCTCGGTTCTGACAGTCAAGAAGGATTCATTGAGGTGATTTAGCATGTTGTCATATATTTGCCACTGTCAGGCAGTTGCACTGTCTCATTTGGACAGCTTTCAGCAAAATGGGCTGTAAAAGGGCAAAATTTTGGTATGCAAAAGGTGCTTCAAAACAGGAACTTCTTCCAAGTGTTTTAAACCCAAAATACCTTCTGAGCTGATTTGTTTAAGAAATTCTGGGAAGGAAGACTTTTCTCATGTTTTGATTTTACTTTACAAGGGGAAATAATGTTTTGTACTATGTCTTAAATCCTCCATTAGTTTAAAAATAAGCATTCACTGAAATGATCATATTAATCATAGTGGACTGAAGGATGAGTATAAACAGGACTCACTTTTCTGTCACTCATGAGAGTGTTCAGGTTACACAGTAAAGAGTATTCATTGGGATGAAATGCTCTACAAGCTGTACTTTGTTATACATAACTAGTTTAAGGTATTTTTGTATGTATTAGTTCAAAGAGGAGCTAATAATTATTCTGTGGGTGTAACTGGTATTCCTTTGTCGTGGCTTACTCTTGGCTGGGTCTGTAGATGGTGCTGTAACATCACTGATAATAGTAGTGGACTATGAGGATGTTCACTTTTGTCACTGACTCACCTTACAGAGTAGTCATAAAATACATGTTACCAGTCTCCATAAAACCAGTTGGTAGTACCAGTTCAGGTTTTATTGGAAAACTGTCTGGTTTACAGCATCTGAGTTTGCCTTCTTATTGTCCACAACAGCCAAATCATTATTTCCTAGACCCTAAGTGAAGTCCATAATGGAACAGGATTTTGGGACAGAGAAAGAAGTCCATGGCAGCTTCATTCTTCTGAAAGAGGCACATATTGTCTAAATAGAACAGGAAGCATGAATATATGTGGGGAAAAAATGTTTGTGACTGGACTTTATCTTTGGGTTTAGATTGTTGGATTCCCAACTGCCTGTCTTAAGGCTGTTAAACAGTGGGGCAAAGATGAATGACCACCTGAATGAATATCAGGTACCAGAGAACCCATTTATAATTTAAAATCAGATAATTAAGTTGCAAGCTGTCTTTGAAATACTAATCAACCAGACAGCTACAGCTCTTGGCCTTGCTGACCAGTCTACTCAGATGAGATTTCAACATGGGATGGTATTAGACTAGTTATTAGCAGAAGAAGGGAGAGTGTGTGGAAAATTAAAGGACTCAAACTGCTGTTTGCAAACAGATGACAATGTAAATGTAAAATGTGAATGTAAAACAAATAACAAAAGGAATAAGAAAGTTAGTTCATGTACAGGTCCAAGCATGGAAAGGATGGAAATGGAACATGTTTTCATGGTTACCTGGTGGACTATGCATTAAACAAATGCTTTTTTTCTCTTATGTGTTGTAGCAACTCTAATCTTTTTAGCATGCATGATCCCTTGCTTAGTACAACTCATTCAACATGTGATCAAAGGAATGCAGGTAGTAGCCGTGCCTACTGACCCAGAGATGGCTACAAAAGGGCAGAGAGTGATGCCACTGCAAATAATTGCAAAACCAAAAAAAAAGACCCAAGAACAAGATATTAAGTCAATGATAACTGAAGTTTGTAAAGACAATTATTAAAAAATTAAAAGAGGAGGGATTGAGAGAAATGACAGGTTTGTCTTTACAAACAAGCTGTGGGTCAGCTGATAAGATGAAATTATCACTGAGAGATGACAGAAACAGTGGGATGGATTCCATTGAAGGATGAAAGAGACACTGAGGAAACATCATAAAATTCCACAAGAGTTAAGAGTTAAGAAGGGTATGCATTGGGGTGGGTATCTCAGGTATCAGGCGTTCCGGGAAGCCTGTACCTCTCAAGTACCTCAGCCTATCGGGAAAGAGAGAAGGGACAAGCGGCCGGGAATTAGGATAAAAAGGAGGCTGCGCCCTCCAAAAATTAGAGAGACCCCAGGGGAATGCCCCATGGCCTCTCCCTTTATTCGAATAAAGTAAAAGGATTCCTCTGTCTCCTTTTTGGACATAAACCTCTGATATTTGTGGATTCATTTTCCTGACATCCAGTACCTAAACAAGTATTACTTTTATGTCAGCAATCTTAAAAAAAGTAGCCTTGTGGCTACGAATTCTTAGAGTGTATCATGCAGTATTTACAGTACATAGTACTTTAAACATCAAAAGCAGAACAAGAAAGTAAATTTGGAGTAATTACCAATAAACTTCATCAGTTCAGAGTGAATTATGTGTAAACTGTGCTAAGAAAAATGCATGTGTCTTCTGTATTTTATATATTATCATAATGGGTTGTGATGACTGAGATGATCACATTGAAATGATTTAATGGGCATTTTTGATTCAAAAGAAGTTTCACTTCCTGTGGACAGAGTTCCTGAGTTAGAAAACTCAATTTTCAAAATCACTTCTACTAAGCTTGACAGAAGTGTGCTTTCCTGGTCATTAAGGAAAGCACAGGCACAGACTGAACTTCCATCAAGATGCTGTAGTCAGTCCATTGTACTTAACATAAGAAGATATTTTTCAGTTCTTTGATCACCTCTCAGACTGGATTCTGAAATGAAGGATAAGATACTTTTTTTCCTTATGTCATGGTATTTACAATGGAGTAGGTTCCTAGCACAGTTTCATGGGATCCTCTTGACTGGATTGGAATTCACATCACAGGAATTGTGTGAACTTGTATAAACAAGCATAGTTAGTTCACATTATTTGTGAACAATAGAGAGGGTTTAATCTACAGTTTCCTCAAACACTGTAAAAAAAGATCAGATCAGACACTAAAAATATTTAGCTTTCCAACACAAAGTTAAACTGTTACTTCCTTGTCAAAGACTCAGAACTTTTTCATCACAGGTGTGGATTATACTGCTATGTTTTAAAGACAAGATTATAATGGCTACTAGGAAATTATGTAAGCACCAGAATTGGAAGTTATGAAAAATTTATTACAGCATATTTGATGCATATGGCTGACCTAGGAAAGCAATGATGTCTGCAATGTTCTAAAATTAGTATATGAAATGGTAAAAACCTGACTTTTTTGATGACTTACATTCTTCTTCAGTTATGCTTTCCCCATTTCTTAGTGATTTCTACTACACCAAATAATGTAGTAGCTGAAAAAAATAGCAGTTGAAAATTGCCTGAAGGCAAGTACAGAAAGAAGTATTTAGACATGCTTTTTTTTTTTTTCATTGAGTTCTAATGTTCTTCCATTTTCTACCACACCTTGAGCTCCTATATTTTGTTTACATGGTCTATAAATCAGTTTTGTACTGCAGATTGCTGTCATATATAATGAGAATCATAGTTTTGAAATGTAGGAGTTATTTGTCATAACAAGGAAGTAGCAGAAAAAGGGAAGCTACACTCAGCAGTGAAAGCAGTGGAAAGCAAAATTAGTGATGCTGAACAGAGACTTTCCCAGTTCCAAGAATAGCACTTTGTTGGGTATTTCTCTAATAATCAAGTTTCCAATGGAAGGAATAGCAACTGGTCTCTGCTATCTTCTGAGGATCATGTCATCTAGAAAGCAAAGGCTCCAGCTCTAGAAGTCTGTGACCACTGACTATTTTTTTCTTCAGTGTGAAAGCAACGAGATATTTTCAGCCTTTGCATGACTATCTGAAATACAACATGGTGTGGTACTAGGAAGGAGAACAGAGAATTGAGAGCTGTAACAACACTAATGTGTTAAATTTAGAGATAAGCAGGTCATTATGAACAAAGGAGCAAGACCTTTGGAATATCTCACAATATTTTAATATAAACTTTCTTATTCTTTATGATTAGGATTGAGGTAAAGAAAATCTTATGGAAGTAATAAAGTATTCTATTGTTTTATTTACTGCAAAAATAAGAATCAATTGGAAGTTTTTAACTAAGTTTTGATGAAAAAAGCATGTCCTTTTTACAAGATGGCTGTTCACTTTGCCTGTGCATGTAAGAGAGTCCCTTAATTTGTCTGCCTTGGTGCAATCTCCATGGTCTTAAAAAAGAATTTTTCAGTTCAAACCAAACTGACGAGTGAAATGAACCTGAGTTTCACACATCCCAGGATATTGTTTCACTTACTGAACCAAAACATACACACTCCTATGTTTTTTTCTCCTTTATATCTTCTATTTAAGGGCTGCAGAGAGGAAAACTATCAATTTTCAAATAAATTTTACAAGTTTTTCTTGTTAATTAGTGCAGTTGAAACGTTCTGAGTACAGGAAAAGTTTCCAGGAAATTGTAAGCATTAGTAAAAATACTTGAGGTGTGTTCATGAAATCCTGTTAAGCTAAATTTCCTTCCTCTAAGAGCATGGTGTGAAGGAATGCAGCTTTTATCCATCCTCTCTTTCATATCTTGCACCTGAAGTGTGGGAAATAGCCAAATTCCCCGAATTTCTTATGCACAACTGTTGCGGCTGGGTCCTGGGGGCCTGTCCAACCCCCAACTTCTACCAGCAAGAGCCCAGATAGATGTCCTGGGGCAGAGCCACCATCCAAAGTTTCCAGACAGTCTCCAGCCAACCCTTAGGAGGACCGGCAAAGGCTTCAAGGTGACCAGTTCTTTTAGAAGCAATTTCTGCTTTGTGATCAGCTCTGTTCAGCCTAGTCAGCTCCCTTCAGGTTACCCCAGCTGACGCAGACAAGAGACAAGAAGATCATGTGGCATTCCACATGAAGTCTTTAATGCAGGCTTCAGCAAAGGGGGCCAGGGATGATCTAACCACTGAGCTGGGCAAAAGCTGGTGTTTTTATAGGGAAGGGGAGAATCGGGAAGGGGACCAGTAGTCTGAGACTGGGATAAGATGACCAATAGTTAACAGGGAGATAACATGGGGTCCTGAGGCACGAAGGGGTCCACAGCTTAGTCACCGTGACTAGAGTGACTAGGCAGTTCTGTCTTATCTTAGGGGGCAGATCTCCAGGGAAGATGCCTGTCAGACTGGGCTTCCTCCACACACAGCTATGTTTAAATACCATGATTTAAAATAGTGCTTATGATTTCCTTCATTACAGAAGATGCCATAGTCACTTTATGTCCTTATAGAAACAGTTACATTATAAGTTATTTATTCCTTTTTGGAAATAATAGTAAATGGTTCTTCTGCTAGACAATTCAGATTATTGCTCACAAGGGCCATCAAGTTATGGATGCACTAAAGTGCAGCAGGAATAAAATATCTACCACCTTAGAGCTTATGATGTGTCCAAAAATCTTGGAAATTTTAGTAGGCTGTGATATATTTTAGCACTGGAAGTGACTTTCAGAACTCAGTGTGCAACAAGTGATTTAACCATTGCCAATCTGTTCTTGAGAATCAAAGGCATTAATTAAAATGCACTTTCTTGATATTTACAATGCCATCCTCCCATAAGTAGAAATGCATGGAGAAGAAATCCCTCTTCAGTGTGAACTTCAGCAAACAGGGTGGGAACTAGTTTGAGAAGCTTTTGAAATGCCCCAAAAAATGTCACAAAAACATTATTTCAGCTTTAAGGTGGTGCCTGTGTGTATCTGAAGATATAAAGTAAGCTGTGGAACTATGAAGCTGTTATTTAAGTCAACTACCATTTTATTTTCCTCATCATTCTGTTTCCAGCTTTCCTTTTCTTCATCCAGTTTTAATTTAACCTTCAACTTGTGTAAAAATATTTATATGAAACTGAAACCCTACTCTCTGTTAAGAGGATACATCCTGATCCAAACTCAATGTCCTTTGCAGTTTTAAATTTGGTATGGAACAAAAACTACCCCAAAGGATCTCTTCTGTGCACATACAATAAAATGTGCAAACCACCCTATAAAATAATACATAAACTTTATTTCCCACCTGTCTAACTGCACTGCAACATGATATACTTTACATTAGCTATTATTTCTTCAAATTCTCATTTTTTCTATCAAATGATGCATGAAAGTGAGAATCACTACAGCTTAATGGAATAAGCCTCTTACCAGTGCTATATATCAAAGGCATCCCTCTCTGAACACCTAAGGACAGACAGATCATATGTTCTAAAACAATTTCACTTGAATTCACAGTAGGTCACTGGGTTTGTGGTTTTGCTGCTGCTGTTTATTTTTGCCTTGCTGTGAGGACAGTGGTCAGTGTTATGCTGTTCTTTGCTCTTTACAGGCTTAAGTGTGCTGGAGGTTAGCAGGGGGTTACAGGTGAGAAACAATGTCAAGAGGGACTCCTCTGTCTTAAAGAAGCACTAGATTTGTCTCTATTGCTCATGTTTGGAAAAGAAAAAAGTAATTTTTAAAATAATTTATCTAATAATATCAAGGACTGGGGTAACAGCATTGACATAATATGGATAATATAATAATTAATAATTGATGAAGCAGCCAAAAGGAGGCTGAAAACAGTATTTTATAACCAAGGCTGTTGTCACATAGGCTATGCCCAAAGAACAGCAACACAGGTTTGGGGTAAGCTACAAGGAGTGATGAGACAGGACAGGGGAGAGAAAGAGAATTCAAGTCCATTACTACCTTGACCTCTTCTGTACCTCTTCTGAGCCTGTAGTAACAGTATTTTGTAGCTGATTCAAGTACCTGATTCAAGTACCATCCTGGAAGAGAGGCCAACAGGTATATGAGGGATTGTGTCTTTCTTTAATGAAAATCATTAAAAAAAAAATCCCAATTTACCTTTTTAGAGGGCAGAGAGAAGTCCAGGGCTTCGTAAAAGGTTTCAAACACATTAAGAATTAATTCAGAAAACTTCATACATGTCCTCTTTTTGCATTGTTGAAAGCAAACTTCAACTGTCATTTTCTTTAATCATACCAAGCTTATGATGTTGTGAGAAGAAAGTGAGTCTGACTGAAAGTGTTCAGCTGGCTGCCTACTATTACTTCCTTTTCCTAAGTCCCACTTTCATTATAAAGCTGCATCTTAGCTAGATCTTCTAGCTCTGTGGAGATTTAGCTTGACAAACTCTGCTTCATCTTCTTAGTTGCACCCTCTTTTGGATTCAGTCAAGTAGTATTTGATTCTTTTTTCAAGGGAAGATGATTATGTTATTATATTGACTTTCATATTATTCATACTTTATAGGATGCATTTTTTGTCTTGAGAAAAGGGCTGTGCGCAGAACATAGTCTATGCTCCAGAACTTTTGACTTCAATCTATGGTTTTTTTAATGTAATTTCCTGGTTGTTCTGGGACATTGTATTTATGTGGGATGATTTTCTCTATTTTAGCAAATTCCAGCAGCATCCAGATGAATCAAAAAAAGAGTGAATTATTTCAGTGACACTTGACAAAGCTTGAAAAAAGATAATAAATATTTTCATTTTTTAAGAAGCTGGACAAACATATTTCAAAAAGTTTCTGCCTTTGCAGCAGAATTGTCCTTTAACACTGCTCGTGAGTATTCAGCTCACAGGTGAAGCAGCGTGAGCAAGAATGGAACACAGATGGAAAAGTGCTGACAGACACAGCTGTACAACTTCCTAGGTATGAAGAGACAGTACAGCTGGAGGCACAGAACTGATATTAATTCATTTTTTTTCTTTGTGAGGCCGTGAATGTTTTATTTTTCTAACCCTTTATTCTCAGTTCAAAGAACATTTGACAAGGGCTCACTCAGTGAACCAATCTTTTTAGTATGATTTATAGAATTAAGTAATGAATCTTTAAACCTGGTAATATAAATTGTCTCTTCAAAGTATCATGAATTGCTGAATATTATATTATTTTCCAGTTTTGAATGTTCTGAAGGAAAGAGCAAAACCAGCACTGTATGATGAATGCTATCAATTACTCAACACAAAATCAGCACTTGATCCTATAGGTTACATGTGACTTTGGACTCTAAGTAAAGAGGATCAGTAAACTGCAAATTCAATAATAGTGCAACCAGATTAATAAAAAAGGCTGAGTGTGATCATAGATATTAGTAATAAATACTGAAATATTTCCATCATGTTTAATGATCATACTTTGTCTATTTCAAACACTTCTGAACTTTGCTATTGTATTGAAAATGAGTTATTTCCTCTCCTGTACACATCTACTTATGTAAAGAAATGGCTGACAAAAAAATCAACTCTCCTTTCAAAATCCACATTATCTCTTCAGGACCTGCTTTCTCTGCAGACAAAGTTGTCTTACCAGTTCAAGGACAGCAAGTGAGAATGCTGGAATGAATAAAAGGTGCACTTAGCAGAAACCATGGGAGACTGGACAAAAATACCAGTCAGTCCACTGCATTAAATAAGAAAAAAATTGATATATTTGGGAAAAGGTGCAAAACTACTCCATCCTCATCAGTATCTTAGCAAAATCTATGCTTGTGTCAATACCTCATTACAATGTCATCATAGCAGAATGATCATAACTCTATAATCAAACCAATTGTTCAAAGCCAATACTCACTGCTCACGCCCCATTTCCTTACTTGTGCAAATCTTAACTCCAAAGATTTTACACTGATACATGAGATCAGAATCTCACTTCCTGAAAAAAACAGCAAACCAATAAAGTTATGAAAGCCATAAAATGCAATTTAAGGGGCACCAAACTGCAGCCACAAATCTGTTGAATTAGCAAAGAGTACAGAAAATTAAGCCCATGTTTCATGGAGGATGTTTATCTGTCTTTGACTGTCAACAGATAACTGAATCTGTTTTATTCTGGTTCATCTGTCTTTTCAGAAACCACACACCTGGATCAGCTTCTCAATTTAAGTTCAATATTAGCTGGCAACTAGAATAATGAACACATTTTAAAAAGACAAAGAGCATTCTAGTTTAGATCCCAATTTCAGAAAAAAGAGTAAATCTCTGCCATGTTTCTCACCACTGACAATAAGAGGAGTCAAGAGAACAAGTCTGGAAGTGAACAAATGTATCTATGATACTTTCCAAAATAGATCCCATCCCTTCCCAGCAATATCTTCACTCATGCTCCTTCCTCTTGTTATGGTCAACACTCTTTTCCATTGTGATCACATAATTAACACTTATTATTTGTACTGTAACAGAAAGTCTGCAGTTGGGTATAAACATCAATGCTCTAAAATGTTGAAATATATTTTCCACCTTTAATTTAATGTCAAATAACAGTTCAATTCCATATAACATAGTGATACCCAGAAATAAACAAGAATGTCCACAGAGATGTTAATTTGCACTAATATAACTGAACTATCAGTTATATTGCTGCGTGTAAGGCACAGCTCTGATTTTAACTGAAAATAGATAAGTTACAGAGGAGCTTTGTTTTGTTTTGTTTTGTTTATCAATATGATAATTTGTGGGGAGAGGGGAAGACCACAAGGAACCTGCACATATATTTTGCATAATAAACATATGTGATCAGAAAAATTATTTGGAATTCAAGTAACAAACCAGTCATTAAAAACCTTACCAAATAAGCCTAAGGTCTGGTTTTTTTCTAGCTATAATTTATTACTTGAATTGTAGGTGAAAAGGAATCCTATGTATTAAAAAAAAAATTTGTTGCAAAAGGCATCACAAATCATTGGGATTTTCAGCTAGATATTCAGCTAGATTTTCAACTAGCTAGATATTCCCCAGTCCGCCAAAAGCCCCTGTGCCAATGGGATTCCAGATGCTCCAGGAAACCTAATCCTGGTTGGTTGTTTGATTTCCACCTCTGACAGCTGAATCATTATCACACAGTTGCCACATATAACCTGTAGGAAACCTGTAATACCTTCTTGTTGGGGGTTAGGTGTCCTTCTTTTAGTTCTGGCTCACCTGTGGAATTTTTACCCATTAGTTGCAGGGAAAACCTGACTGCGGGTACTTGGTGGGTGCTTGGGAAACACAAGGAGATCGGCTGGGCCCAGGGAGGAAAAGGGGCAGGAAAAGGGGAGGGTGGGGACAGTTTTGCTGGCTTCTTCAGCTTTAGAGAAGGACACTTTTTGCTGGAGCTGTTGCTGCGGGGAGAAGGGAATTTCGCCATCACCCAGACGGAGCTGCTGCTTCTTCTTCTCCTTCTTCCCTCTTCGTTGGTGGCCTCGCACCCCCTGTCCTGCCGGGACGTGTGGCAGTGCCAGGCACCACCGCAGAGCTGCTGCTCCACCTCAGCCACCGGCCCTGGATCTCAGCTCATCCCTGCTGTTCCAGCTGAGTGTTCCTCAGAGCCCTGCAGGAGCACCGGGACTGACTGCCCGAGGGGATTTGTGAAGCAAAGTCTCTCCTCCATCCCTTCCTGTCTCGGCCGAGAAGGCTGTCATGGGGTCCCTGGTTCTGTTTTGTTGTTAATGCTGTAGTTATTGTTGTTTGTTTGCCTTGTTATACACACTGGTAAAGAACTGTTATTCCTATTGCCAGATCTCGGCCTGAGAGCCCCTTGATTTCAAAATTATAATAATTCGGAGGGAGGGGATCTACATTTTTCATTCCAAGGGAGGCTCCTGCCCTCCCTAGCAGACACCTGTCTTCTAAAACTGAAACACCCCTATTTTAACTTCTCTACTTTCCAATTTACTTCCCCAGCCCTGCTATCAGATACTTTTTTGCATCCTTTCTACCTTTTTATCCACTCTTGTTTCCTAATTTCTAATCAACTTGTGCATCTGGTAAAGGCCATTAGAAACCCTTGATTCGCAATCAGATTACAAATCTCTTTCCAAAATTTCAATCAGATACCCTAGGACTGTATTTCCTCCTGCCTGGCTTGAAATGCACCTGAGGGAAAGTGTGTACCTGCTCTCACAGGGGGGCTGCCAGATTTCACTTGTAACTCCAACAGAAAAACATGAAAAATCAATAGTTTCAAGGAGATGTAAATCTTTATGTCAGCTATGCCCAGGTTTCTGCCTGGTTGTAACCAAAGCCTTTTATCCTCCTGCCTTGTTCCAGACATGCAGACAGTGCATCTATATAAAATCCAGAAATAAGGAGTAAAGCTGGTGTTCCTTTGCCTGACTCACTGCAGTGACTAAACACTGATTATAAAAATTTATAAAATATAGAGATTTCTTTTTTCTCTATCCTCTGATTTCAGTAGGTATTTATCAGGGATTAGAGGATGCACAACAAAGCATTACTGTAAATTAACCAGGCTGATGTAGGAAAACCAGTTACAGGCTCATCACCTGATCTGATCCCAGTCTTGCTGTAAAACAAAACAAACAAACAATAAATAAATACAGCTGAAGACAGAGGATTTACATTGCTTTACTCTGGTGGATTTGGTCACAAGCACTCAGTGCTTTACTGGTATCACAGTGTGTAATCAATTCATGCCTATGCATAGAGATTAGCAAACGTAAGGGTTTTGTTTCACCTTACAGAAACATAAATTGGCATTTGGGATGGAGGGTCAATAGGCAATCAGGCTGAAGGGGCAGCAGGGTGAGAGCACCAGAGGAACTGATGACACCAGGAGGAAGAGAAAGCAGCTTGCTGCAGTCAGGGGTCTTGCTCACTTGTGCCCCTCTACTGTCCCTTTTTTATCATCTCACACACTGTCTCCTGCTATCTTCATTATTTACATCTGTCACTATGACTATCACTCTTTTACCCCAAAATAGTCTCTGCATTTTCTATACGAGAAAGATCTTTTCTCCTAATGAGTTACCTGAGCATGGATCACCCCTGACTGGATTAGAAAGTGGATTATACTGTTAGTTCTGATAGAGTTTTCTGTGATTACTGAAAAGGGCAACAAGCACTCTATTAAATAAAATATGATATTACTTAATTTTTAGTCCTAAGTGTACCAACATGAATGTCTGGCAAACCAGGACAGTAATTAATAATATCTGTAAACAATAATATTTGAGTACATTCATAACTCCGAATCCCTGCTTATGAAATTGCCAAAGTAAACAAGTTGGTTTTGGTTGGTTTTTTTACTCTTCCCTGTTCATATAGCCCTGATTTCTTCAGCTGCTGACATTTTATAAATGTCATAGCTTATAAGGAAATAATAAAACCCCAGGTAACAGCACACAACACTGTGACCTTTAGCTGAGGGATTGCTCTAAGTTCTTCAGTAAGATCAGTAAAGAAATTTGGAGGTGAAAATTCAGGTTCTAGGAAGTAATTGAAGACTTCAAAGGTCACAAGTTTTCTGTCTGTGAGGCAGACTCAGAAATATCTTTCTTTTTCTAATCTGATGCTTGGGATTTGATTTTGCTAATGACCTACTTTAGCAACAAATGATAAACAGCTTATACTAAAAATGTGGAAATTTTCATTATTATTTGGAACTGAATTTGTGACCAGTCTAGTCAAACCTAAAGGATTCCCACTACTAGGGTTTTGGCCTAGGAAGTAAATTTTGTAAGTGTGTCCACAACAGTACTTACAGGAGATCATCTTTAACAAGTACACATTGGCATTTAATGAACCATTCCCAAAACATAGTTAGAGAAAAATGGATTTTGCTCATATTTAAAAATATTATCAGAAGCACTTTGAAGACATTTGAATTCTATCATAACTGCAATAGGTGTTTTGACATTTGAAGGTGTTATTATAACTTATCTGTCATGAAATTTGAGGAAGAATCCTTCTCTAGAAAGAATATCTCTTCCTTTTCCCATGAGCCTATGCATGTGTATCCCAGCAGAATTACACAGATTTTTAATCCCCAGGCTTCAAGAAACTGAAGAGACAGTTTAGTTTATACTGTCTAGAAAATGGAATTGGACACAGAATGCCAAGCTCTTTAGATTTTCTAATAGGACAGACGTTAAACCACTTCTCACCACTAAATCAGTTCCATCTAAAAGTGCATGAAACGCAAAGCTACAACCAGAAGCAGTAGAACTAAAAAAACAGCTAAACAATTAATACTTAGCCAACAAATCACTATGGATAGAAAAAAGAGAAATAAAAATTAGTGTATTGTATGTAGGTACTTCATAAAGTAAGGCAGTACAGACTTAAAATAACTGTGGTGATAGTGTGACAGATGCACTGTTTTTCTGTGTGTTACATTTGAAATAAAAGCAGGAAGAATCAGCCTTCCTCTACGAAGCTGTGGGAATGGAAAATTATAGTTATAGTTAATGTTTGGTATATGTTTAAGAGACATTGGACAACTTCTTCCCAAATGCCCAGAAAAGGCTGAGAAGATAAGTGTAAGATAAGAGAAGTGTAAATAAGACACGTTTGTTGCAATGACATAAAATTTTATAGATATTGGTGATGCTGTAAAAAGTGAATGACAGGTCACTGCTACATGACAGTTTTAATTTTTTTCAAATGGTCTTAAACCCATGATTTGTGCTTTAATGCTCCTGGGATGAGAAAATATAAATTGTATCTTTGAGATAGAATAGGAAGTCTGAAATACACTCAGAACTTGTCCAGGACAATCCCTTCATCATGAACTCAAGTGAGAATTGTGGTTTAAGTCTCTGAGTTTCTGCATACACATATAAAAAGAGATATTAACTTGCCTGGATGCACAGCTCCTTCCTACTCCAATCTAAATTAATTATTTCCAATAGATTAATTCCTCACTTTCAGAAAGAAGTGGCAATACAGAACATAGAACAAGAAAGTAATTTAGACTTGCCTCAGCCTATGGTTTAAATGACTTCACTTAACTCCTAAAGCATCTTGATCAAAAAATCCCAGCCATTGACATGTGGTGGAATGAGTGGCTTGATCAAAGCCTGAGGTCAGCGCTTTGTTGCAGAGTCTGCCATCTGTTCATTACTGTCATGCAAGAGCACACCAGCTTGCTGCTGGAATGGTGTGAATTGTGACACTGCTGGCACACACACTTAGGAGCCCTGTTATAGTATTGATAATTTTGTGAGAGAAAAGGAAGAATTTGAGCAGTTCGCCACTTGTACCTCAAAAGAACTATAAATGTTAATGGTGGTGTGAGCATTGGGGTTCTCTGAACTTTCAAAGTTGTGCTGCATTTAGGTAAGAACTGTGAAGCCAGTTCTAAAATAAATATTAAAAAAATTCAAAAGTGTTTTTAGAATATGGAGGAACATCTCAGTAGTAGGTCAGTAATTCCATAGAGAAATTTTAATTTTTTGGTGAATTAATACATCCTGTAAATATTGCATGAAAAGGCAAACCATTGC
Organism: Parus major; assembly: GCF_001522545.3. Taxonomy (NCBI): domain Eukaryota; kingdom Metazoa; phylum Chordata; class Aves; order Passeriformes; family Paridae; genus Parus; species Parus major. The sequence continues at coordinate 8,383,899 of NC_031777.1, read as the reverse complement.
CTCCCTCTAACTGTCTCTGGATTGTAGTGGTACCATTTTGTAACATTTATTAAAAAATATCACAAATCCATCAAAATTACCAGATTCTTGTGTCACGCACTATAATCTCCCAATGCCTGAAATGTAGGAAGAACTTCCTGTAAAATTTCTCACTATGCTAAAAATTCCTCTTCTAAGTCCTTCTCCATTCACATTTTATGAGGTTTACTTTTTTGCAGCTCACACTTTCAAATTGCTTTTTTTTTTTGTCCAAGGCTGCAGTTTGTGCTTAGAAAGCTTTTGCATGTCATTGCTGCTTGTACCTCAGGAAAATGATTTATCACTACATCTCAGTCCTCCAAAATTATAGATTTGCCTGTTAATAAGGGAACTCTTGCGCTCACATAGAATAATTTTAGGGAAAAGTCTATTTTATACCCATATATAACTATCTCTTCTTTAAATCTTGAAAAAGAAATTTGCTATTATAGTTACCTACTTTTAGATGTAAAATCCACACTAAATTATGGTTATGATTGTACAATAAATAACATTACTACTGATAAATAATAAAGGCTTTGCCAATGTAAAAAAATGCATTTTTTTAAACTTAACATGCAGTGATTATGAAAGACAGGATGAGATTTATTTCTACAGATTTTGCAGCATGACTCATTCATAATAACCTTCAATACTTCCAACAAAAATCAGCTAAAAATTATTCTGTCATAGAAAAGAATATTTTGAATACACTTGGTACATCTAACACAAATTTATAAATTATTTTTTTCTATGGTTGCATTTTGCACTTGCATTGCACATCTTAAAAAAAATAAATTTGGTGACTTCATAGACACCACTGATGTCAAGATTGTGTCACAGTTGTGACTGAATAAAATAATTGCTGGGCAATGGAAAGGAGTAAGAGAGCAGATTTCCTATATAGCAGCATGTGGAAAGTATTAATTAGAAGTTATTAGGAACCTAATCTGAGGGTTATTTAGGAAAGGTCAGGTGAAACCATTTCAAAGAGGAAATTAAATATGAATGCCTCTCTGCTTCCCTCTTCTATCATTAAACACTCATTACAAGACATGATGATGCAAAGTGTTTGAAATCCTGCAATGAGTTCCCTCAGTCTGTGCAGCAGTTAAAGATCATTCTGCAGTGGATTGAGCCATCTAATGAGATGGTCTGATAAAGATTTCAAGCAGAAGGAATTGTGTTCTTCAAAAATCCTTAGAGACTGAATTCTCTTCTGTGTTCCAATTAATTTTTTTTTGCGAAGACAGAAAATGATGAATTCCTATACAAACCCATTCATCCCTGAAGGAAATTAGCTTTGTAAGGGGCAGGGGTCAGGAAATTGGAATTCTCTATTCAGGATTCACGAGTAAGAAAATCTGTTCAAGGTATTTCATTACAGCTTTGGCAAGAATGAGGGGGAAAATAAACCTTTTTCTCATTCTTGGGGAAATCTTGCAAAGATTTGCCGTAACAGCAAAGCGGTGCTCTGAAGCATCATCAGGGAGACCTGAATTTTTCCTGTGAGCCGTTAAGAGGTCTTAGGGTGGGGAGATGAAGGTCTGATAAGACAGTTCCTATTTGGGCTCCTGTTTCAGCAGGCTGTGGATGGAAGTGGAAATCTCTGCTTATCTCCTCACTGATCCATTGTAGCCTTCAGTTGTTCACTGATCATCTGTGAGGGTAACTTCAAAAAGTTACTGTGGTTAGTAGGAGTCAATGGTTTGATTCCCCAGTTTGCTAGAGGTTTGGGGTTTTGTATTACAAACAAGGAAAAAGCAAGCTGCTATAGGATCCAATGGGGGAAATATCCCCTGGAAGTCACTTCAGTGACATTTCTGCCTGCAGTAACTTCTAACCATGGCTGTAAGAAACACAACCAAGGAAGAAAGGATGCACTTTGGATTCCTTCCTCAAGAAATCCTTTAAAAAACGATGTCCTCTGTGGCCTGCTACAGGATTATAAACCAGACTTCAGCTTACCTGGCTGATGGTGACACCTGGTTCCCATTTACCAAGCCTGTGGAAAAGGGATCACTCCATAAACACCGCATCCTTGATGACTCCAGTCACAAGTCTGACATTAAAGCCTCCTCAGAGCTGGTGCTGCCTTTCCTCTCCAAATCTGCTCTGTCCTTACATCAAATCACAGATTTAAATCTCATGGTGTAGATGTAAATAAGTTACTTGTCTTGGAAGTTGCTAATTTCTGCACAAGATATGTAAGAAGAGTATCTTCTTTAGAAGAGTATCTTTAGAAGAGTAATCCTAAGAAGGGAAATGTGTGTTGCTGTCCTGTACAGCTGCAACGGAATGTTTTTAATCCAGTTATTTTTATTTTCTATGTTATATTCTATTTTTGCTATATTAAACAATCCAAAGCATTCAGATTGGCTTCCACTTGGTACCACATACTTGTTAAGATATAGAATCAAAGGACACTAAAAAACAACCACTTCAACTATCTGCTAAAAATAAAGTTTCTTCTTGTAATATTGTAAGGTTTTAAACCACTTTATTACAAAAATATCATCAAGTAACTGACATTAAAAGTTTTATTTTTAAAAAAAATTAAATTTAAAATTTGAAAAGATGAAAAAAGTTATTTTACATTTCTTCCCAATCTCCTCCAACTAGGACAAAAATACCTGTGCATTCAGCTCTATAAAATCATCAATACAAACCTAAGCTAAAAAGGCATTCAAGGAGCAGACATTCTCCTGGTATATAACTTCATTCACAGCTTACTCAGAATTTATGAAGAAAAGAGCTTTCACTGTCTCACAAATGCAACAGCCACTTCAGTATACAAATTTTGTCTGAAACTGAAATTATTCAGTCTCAGATGCGCCAATGAAACAGACATTTCTGCTAAACATTTGCAACAATTATTTTTTGAATGACATTCAGAGATAAACTAAGGAAATATAAAAGTCCCAAATCAATATAAGGGTTTTTAAAAAGCCTCAGCCTTTGGTTAAGAGTTTTCAATTGCTGTCAGCAGCAAACTTATTTTTTTCTGGAGAAGCCCTTTTGTCTTTCTCACCACTATCTTAAGAGCTGTATCCCATCTTCCTCTCCAAATGATATTCATATTTCCAGATTTTTCCTAAGAGCTGTTTTCAGAACAAGAATTCCACTTGACTAAGATTCTGAGAATTTAAAATATGAATTTGCTCTGATTCTAAAAGAAAACATACATAAAACACAAAAGAAACCCCATGAAGGAAATACATTTGTCCAAAGACAATTTGTTTTGCTCCAAGCAGATGATTTTTTAACTTTATATTTGGTATTACAACACCAAATATATCCTATATAATATTATACTATATATATATATAATATATAGGAAATAGATAATATGGGTATTATAAGCTGAAAATAAAAAAAAAGTAATTAAAACTTGTTATAAAAAAAAGTTATAGGGTTTGTAATATGTTTTAACATAGAATAATGAAGGTTTCCAGGCAATTCTCCTATCTTCAGATGTTGGGTTTTTTTCTTGAAACACATTTCTAAGAATAAACCCCTGTTTTTAATTGAGGATTTTGATTTAATTTGAGCCTTGAAGAAATAGCTGTGATGCATTTCCTACCTGCCTCAGTAAGGAAATCTTACCACTGTGGGATTGGTGTGAATCAAAGATTTAAAGAAATCAAAGAATTAAGAGTTTAGCTAGAAAGATAGAAGCAATATATTATGACTAAGAATATAGCAAGAAGAGTAAAAGCAATGTAGAAGAGTTAATTATTAGTAGAGCTAGTTAGAGCTAAGACAATATATCATTTGCTTGACTTTATTGTGTCAGGATGGGGTATTGTAAAGATGCAAAAACTGTAACTACACTTGGGCCCCAAAACTAGACAAAACCAGGTTGGGGAGCTTGGACTATGGCCAAAGCACTAGAAATCCTGCCAACAAGACAAAGGTGAAACGTTTACCATGAGGAGGATGTCCTTAACTTCGTTTTAGGAGACTACTGGGCCATTTTGAAACTCACTGACCTATTTTGAGGAAGGGACTGTGTAAGCATAAAAAGACTTTAAACTCATTTTAATACAAAGCAGGAGTAGGAAATACATATGTATAGGCGTATTGAATAATTATATGAATATATCAAATTTTTGTACATAAAAAGAGGGCAAGGACTCTGTAATTTTCGCACATGCCTTTGAGAGATTACTCCTGGTGTGCCCAGCACCATAATAAACATATCACTTTCTATAACTTTTCTAATCTGTTTTTTCTCTCTTTTGATTCTGCTGTGCTTCTTCTCACACATGGATTTCCCAGTCTCCTCTGAGCTGGGCTCCTTCAGAATACACCTTCATGGGGAGTTCCTTTTATCTCAGTTCTCTGGGTCAGAAGAAAACTCCAAATTTCGTTAGGATCTTCTCGTGTTTATTAGGATGTTATCACAAAACTTGGCAGGTCTCTCCAGACTTTCTGCACAAGTTTAATTCACTATAACCTGGCACACTTTGGCTCTGATGTCACAAAGTGTCCCTGAACTGTGCAGCCTTTTTATCTTTATACTTATTCTTATCTAATTAACAATAGACATGTATATTATTTTCTTAATGACCCAATGACCCAACACCTGTGTGCTGCACTGTGGCATTTTCCATCCAATCACCTACTACTACCCAAAAACTTCTAGAAGAAGAAAATAAAGAAGCAAGAAGAAGGAAAAGAGACAACACTCTTAATCCTCCATCTTCTCTTCTGCTCTCTGAACTAGTTTAAACTCCAGACTAACTTTGTCACCCAGTGGCTTAAAAAAACCTTTCTAATCTACACACTTACACTTTTAGTTTTTCTATCTAACTTTAACAGTTGTTTTCATGTATCACCATGAAAACGTGCCCATAAATTTCATCTTATATGAAATTCAGTGTTCTCCTGGATCTCAGAGCCAGGCATCAGAGACAAGGGCACACACTCTGTATCTCCAGACTCCAACAGCTTTCTAACTTTAATTAGTTAGAGAGTCTTTGTCTGAATATCAGGTGCAGTGAAGTGCACAGTTTAGGGTGTGTTGTACAGACATGGCCACACCAGAGGTGCAGTTGTCCCCTGCCAGATTGGGCTGATTTTCAGATCTCCTAGGAAACGTGGGTGTACCCTAAAAATAATATCCCATTCTCTGGTAGCTAAACTCCAGCTGAATTCAGATGTCCTGCAAGATCCCTGGGGAGGATTTCACTTGGAGGAAGTCATAGAACCAGCCTGACAAGCTTCATGTGGCCAGAGTTACTGTTAGTTCTTTCCAGTGATTCTTAAATATTCTGGAGGTATCACTGTGTCATATGAATGACACTGAATATCAAAGAAAAGAAAAACAAGAAAAATGTTTGTCTATTCTACACAGTGCTGTTATTACATTGATTTCACCCCCCAATTTCCTGTTTTGGAAATCACTTAAAGTCCTTCATGTTTCAAACATCACACTCCATGCTCTTCTGAGTGACAAGTCTGTCTCCCTCAGAAAGATCCTTGTTTGACTTAATACAAAAGCATAACCAGCACCAAGATATTGATAATGGGAATGGCTTTTTAGTAAGATATCTTAATGCATTTAAATGTTTTAATGGTTTGTTTAGTGGAAGTTATCAATATTTATGTATAAACTAGATATTCTAAGAATATCTACACTTACCCTATTATTGAGGGAGCATCAGGCACAGATGTACATACACTTATATTTACTGTGCTCCATCACCACTGCATTCAGGTATGCTACATTTTTACATATTGGCAAACCTTGTGCAAAGTCAGTAAGTCCAGAATAAAGGACTGCATGAAACCGAACTTGGTTCTGTGTGAAAGCACCAGCTCAAGCCCTTATCCAACAACACAGGGAAATAAAATACATGTCTGTCTCGGTTTTGGAAGACAGGTGTCTTCTAGGGAGGGCAGGAGCCTCCCTTGGAATGAAAATGTAGATCCCCTCCCTCCGAATTACTACAATTTTGAAATCAAGGGGCTCTCAGGCCGAGATCTGGCGATAGGAATAACAGTTCTTTACTAATATTTATAACGAGGCACACAAACAACAATAACTACAGCATTAACAACAAAACAGAACCAGGGACCCCGTGACAGCTTTCCTGGCCGAGACAGAAAAGGATGGAGGAGAGACTTTGTTTCACAAATCCCCTCGGGCAGTCAGTCCTGGTGCTCCTGCAGGGCTCTGAGGAACACTTAGCTGGAACAGCAGGGATGAGCTGAGATCCTGGGCTGGTGGCTGAGGTGTATCAGCAGCTCTGCAGCGGTGCCTGGCACTGCCAGACGTCCCGGCAGGACAGGGGGTGCGAGGCCACCAACGAAGAGGGAAGAAGGAGAAGAAGAAGCAGCAGCTCCGTCTGGGTGATGGCGAAATTCCCTTCTCCCCGCAGCAACAGCTCCAGCAAAAAGTGTCCTTCTCTGAAGCTGAAGAAGCCAGCAAAACTGTCCCCACCCTCCCCTTTTCCTGCCCCTTTTCCTCCCTGGGCCCAGCCGAACTCTGTGTTTCTCAAGTAGCAGCAGTCAGGTTCCCTCTCCCCCCCACTCCCAGCAACTAATGGGTAAAAATTCCACAGGTGAGCCAGAACTAAAAGAAGGACACCTAACCTGACCCCCTACAATGTTCTGTGCAATAGTACACTCATCTGTTTTCCTTAGAATTATACATGAGAAAGGAATTATGAAAAGCTACAAATTTGGAATAAAACAACAACAACCCATTTGTTTTCAAATTATGATTAAGCATCCTCCTTCTTCCAGGGACTGCTCACTAACTATATGCAACCAGCCCATGGGAATTTTCCAAAGATCATAGCTCTCTGAGTGCCATACTCCAAACCTTCCATATTGCAGCAGTAAACTACGGGTCCTCCTTCAGGTCTGTCTAAAGCTGGCCATGCATGGATTGCCAACAGGAAATCTAGCTCAAATATTTTATTGCTTTTGTTTTTCTTAAGCCATTGGAACTTGCTAGTATCAGTTTTTCTACCTCTCAGGGTAAAATATTTACACCAAGAAAGTCTAAGATCCATCCTTGAAACATTAAATACTTAGAGATTCTACCATAAATCAGGAAAATACTTTCTTCCTTCACTACCCTTCATAGAAAGTCAAGATTTATAACAGGTCACTAAAAAGAGTGTGAACACAGTCTATAAAGGTACAGCTCCTCATAGCAGCTTTTCAATATTTCTTTATCCACAACATCCTGGAGATAGAGGATGCTTTGTTTCCATGTACAGGCTTCTGACAAAGATGAACATTTTAGTCCCAGGGCCACAATATCTTCCACTATTCTTCCAAGACATTTTTTTTTCCCATTAAAATCCCTATTTCTACCTAGCGTGCTTCCTTCTATGGTGAAATCAGAAAGTACTTTGGACTTGATTAGCATAAGAGATCTGATAAGCCAGGATGCCTTGGCAGTAACAAACAGAGGTTTGAAGATTGACTCAAGTCTGGCAACAGGGAGAAGATGGAATCAGTATTGAAATACACATGTATGTCTGTATGTTTGTATGATGTTTAACTCAACCATTGTAGTATAAAATTACTAGCTTTCCTAGTATGGTACATAAACTTATGTAGCCCACAGTAAAAATGGATTCTGATCACTGAGTCAGTTGTCCCTGTCTCTCTTCATCACCAATATCCATCTGTTCATATAATTTTCTTCACATGTCAGTCTACCCCTTCTCCAGAAATACAAGCTTCTTTTTCATTTGGCTGCTGTATTGCACTTTGGGACTGTTCTCTATAGATGTACAAAACATGCTCCAGTGAGAGACTTCTCCAGGGTCAGGCTGTTAAGGTATATGTAGTTTATTATTTAGGTAGAGGGAGGAAAGGATGCATTTACGTTGCCAGCCACAGCGTAAATGTGCTCAGAGAGGGAGAGAGAGAGAGAGTGGAGAAAGGAGTCAGGGAGCATGAGGGAAGGAAGTAATTAAGGGGGTAGAGAAAGAGGGGAAGAGGGGGTAAGAGCAGGGAATAAGAGAAGTAAGAGAGGGCGAGTTAAGAGAGCAAGAGAGCAAGAGTAAGAGAGAGTAAGAAGTTAAGAGAGGTGCAGAAGAGACAGTAAGTTAGAGTGGAGCTTAAGAGAAGGTAAGAAGTTAAGAGAAGGTAAGAAATTAAGAAAGCAAAGTTCTTGTTACATTATATCTTTTTCTGTGGTGAATATTGTAATTCCCAGTAACCAACCAGTACATGACACACATTCTATAGAATTTACATATAGCCTATAAGAACTACTATATTACCATACAGTGTTACATTTTAAACTCTAAAAGCTACCTTTCAAATTCTTCTCTTGCTGGTTGACCTTTGGATTCACTATCAGCAGAAGAGTATTTTATCAACAGGGATTCTCCTTCAGCTGGCTAGGCTATTGTTCTTTGGTTATATAGTAACTAGCACTCAGTATCCTATAGCTTAAAGCTAGTTTTCGATTCTATTTCGAACCTAGGTTTCATGTTTTCAGAATTTTTTGCTAAACAATCATATTCATAAGGTTTCGCTGCTTCATCTTCCCCAACAGTCCTCCATTCTGTCTGAAATGTCTTGGATTTTTGCAAAGTGTTCTGTTATGCCAAGAGGACAAGTCTTGATACCATAGTACTGTCCCAAAGTGAATTATTAGGGCCTTTGAAACAGGTCTCTCTGTGTGGCATTCTCATGTCTGTCACAAAACAGAAGCCATTTGCTGTGTATAAGATGTAGAAGATCTGTAGAAGATGCAACCAACTGTACTAGGAATGATTTGATCCACAAGACATCACAATGGGACAAGTCCTGTCAAAGTGAAGATAATTTTCAGTTACCAAGGTAACAATTGTAATCTAAATATTGATCTAAATACCAAAGAGAATGGTTCATCAGTTACATCCCTGGGACTTAGAAGCAAATTCTGAAGGGTTTTTAAAAGGTCCAGTTTTCCACTAGTTGGGAGGATAATTTCCCTCTATTTCAGGAAAGACAATGAGTGCACCCCATGATCACTCAGTTATGAGAGCCACTCATTGCTTCAAAACTCCAAGAATCTTATTTCCCCTCAGAAAACAAGGCAAATATTCTATTAGCTTCAGAAATTATAATTCTGTCATCATGTTTTTATCTACAGAGTTTAGGCTGCTTTATTTTATTACACATAAACCAACACATCACAGGTTTGACAGTGGTTGTATTGAACAGACAGACACACATCTTCTTTTAGACAGATTAATAAGAGGTTTTATGAAGGAGAGAGTTCTTTTAGAAATTAGGTCTGAGGCTGTATTGCAAATTCTTGTCTGTATGAGTACCTTAAAGGTGATAAGATATTTAGAACTACTTTAATGAATCTATTCCTGTCTTTAAAAGAAAAAGAGAGGGGAGCAATTCATGCAGTTAGTGCTTAATGGAAGAGGTTTACGTTTTGATGTGTACTGTTTAGTTAACCTCCCTCTAGTTAATTCATTATCTATTACTGAAAAGGCCTGTCACAAGATTTGGCAAGAGATTTTCTTCTGTAAGCCAGGCCCAGTAATTAACACAGTGATCTGCCCTGGGTTGATACTACCACCAATATCATCCATGCTTCTCTGCATCATCTACTACATATTCAAAATCTTAGAGCCATTTGTCAACATTTTCTTTTACAGAAAAAGAAAAAAAATGGGAAAACTGCAGATAAAGTACTGCAAACACTGTGCAAAAACTGCAGATAAAATAAGAGAGCACACTGACTTAAGTAAAAGGGTTTTTCATTAGCTCTGGTAAAAATATGATGGTTTTTTCATTAGCTTCAGTGGCAGCGCTTTTACTCTAAAGCAGATTTTACTGGAAGAACTGCCGAACTCACATCTATTTTAACTGAGAAAGACTAGAAAATTCAGTTCCTTTTCCTCTCATTTGGCTCATTCTCTTTCAACAATGCGTTTTCTGGTGTTTAGAAGTCATAGTTTTTAAGTATGTTTAAAAGTCTTACTATTTATTCCCTATTTTTATTAATTTTCACCAATGAAGCATGATACACTGCATTTTCTACCCAAATTTTACTGGATTCTCTTCTATTAAGAGAACTGCTGTATTCTTTTCTATGTGACAGAAATGTCTTAATGGCAATAAAAACCATATTTCTTTTACATTAAAGCAAAGCATGCTGTATCATTAAAGCAAGGCACTGAGAGTTAAATGATCAGGATCATCAAGCAGCTGTGCGCAAATCCTTTAGAACAGTCTTCCCCAAGTCATTAAATCAGACAGCCAATTTATAATTCACAAGTGCAACATCCATGAAAATCAGATCTGTCATCTGCAGTGGCCCTATCCCAGTTTATCGTATATGCTTTGTGAGATAATGTTAATCTCTGTGACAGTATTTCTCCCTAAGATTAAAAATGTTTTGGGTCTTTCACAAGGGTATCTAATATGGATTAACTAATTAATTTAATGCACAACTATTACTAAGTAATTAAATCTCTTAAAGTCGCATGGATGAAAGCTGCTAATGAAACTCTGTCCTTAAGAAGCTGGTGCTAAGAAATGTGTAGTTGTTGGAAGCAGTTATAACGAAGTTCTAATGAGATCCCAACATGCATGCCCTACTTCTCACTGGGTATAATAACACATTTGGATTAGAACAAAAATAGTAACAGGTATTTCTTCTTTCGTGATTATAAGCAAAATGGGTGTTCATAATATAAAGAAATATAAGCAAAATATACTGTTCATCCTGTTGCTGCAAATTGTGACACTGAATGGCTGACAACTGCATTTTTGTGTGAAAGAAGGCATTAAAGGTTTAGAAAGATAAGAGAAGAGGCTGATTTAGAGTGTAACATTATCCTCTGACCTACTACATATAATGAATAATGTGCTCTAAAATTAGAGAGCGTGTCCAGGCAGAATGTGGAAAGGTTATGTCTGAACGATGCAGCACTATTAACTGCTGATTATTTGAGGCAGATTCCAACAGAAAGACACTTCCTGTATCTTTTAAGTTCTTTGTTTCCCACTTTCTACAAATGAGAAAGCAGTAGAGAAAGTGGTAGGGAAAGTGGTAGGGAAAAATATTTTCTACCACTTTGTTGAAGAGTCATGGGACTTTACCTAACTAGCGACTTTTAAAAAAAATATCTAAAACTATCTGCTGTCATAAAAAGTCTGGGTTTTGCAAGTTTAAAATTCAAAGTTGAATACTGTATGTTCCCCTTTTACATGCAGTACTCCTCATTTAGCAAGCAGAGACCTTATTTGTGCCCTACAGATTAATTTGGCCTCAAGCAGGCTGTGCTCATGAGTTATCAGTGTAATCGTGTCTATTATTTTCCAAGTGCCTAGAAAACTGAAAAATATCCAGGTTAAATCATACCAAAGATAATGACCTTGACCAGAACTTTAGAACTACATCTCACACTGGAAAGCCTTTGATGTGCATGCTGAAGGAGACTCCAGCTCACTTTTTTTCTCCAGCTGAACTATCTTTGCTGAGTCAAGACAGCAGAGAAGCCATTCCTCACTTCTATTATCAAACAAGAACTTGAAAAACATTAGGCTTGGAAAACAAATGCAAAAGTTGCAGCAGCTTCTTAGAATTATTTTTTGAACACTGACCAATGCCTAACATCACAACACATTAAACACTATCTTCCCTATTTCCTCTTATACCAGATATTTGTAAGAGCAGCACTCAGAAATTTTGTTAACTCTGTCTTTTCACTTTGAAATCAAACCCCAAAACTTTCTGTCAAACCAACTCATTAGTGTAAAAAGACTCTCCACAGCTAAAAGCTGTGTGATATATTTAGCACATCATAAGGGGACACTGTTAATTGTTTATAGCAGTGGAGATGATTTTGCTCTTTACTTTCCTGATCACCACTTCCACAAAAAAAATTCACTATGGTTATAGCATTATGTAAAACTGTGCTCAACAAAGCCTTTTTTTACATTTCTTTTTCCTAATGTACATCGGACATAGTTAATGTGAAATCTGCAAACTAGTTATGTTTCCATGTAATTCAATTGATTCAAATATCATATATAATCAGAAACTGTAGAAGTGAAAGAATATTATTCTTCCTGGCTGAGGTAGGTCAGCTCTGTCCCAGCTGAGCCATCTTAACTCTTCTGAGATGCAAATAATATCTGAGGATCTTTCCATGAGAAATGTTATAAGGATTTTTTCCCCATACTGGATCATGCAGTATTTAGTTATTACTTCTGTAATTTACCACATTATATAATGCAGTATTGGAAACCGTCAATGAGACAGTCAAGGGCAAATATGCCACTGTTTCATGATCCTTTAGCTGACATGGTGGACTGGGTTGTCTGATAATTAAATATGTGATTTTGTTTTAAAAGACAGTTCAATGGAAACAGTGCCCTGAAAAAAAACCACGCACAGGAAAAAAGGCAGCTGAGAAGGAAATGCTATAAAGTAGCAACTTACATCTACAAGTCAAAGGCATCATCAAGACTTCAGTATCTCAACAGGCAAGAGCTTCAGAATCTATCATCCTCTTCAAATCCCAACAAGAGACTGAAGTACTTACATACATTAGAAGAGAGATAGCTTTTAAAAATTAACATAGAAGTGTGTAATGCAGAGAAGTTCCTACTAGCCTTGGGAAGCACAGAGGATAAATTACAGCAATATGAAGACTTTTTTTTAGTAATATAATTTGGCACACAATGGTATCTGAGTTAGGCTTAGATTTTCTTTCTTTGAACTGAGGGTGGGGTGGATGTGTTGCCATGAAGCACCATTCACTACCAGAAGCACTGGAAAACATATTAACAGCTAATACATTTACTTTGTCAGATACAATGTGAACAGACATAAAACACAATAAAAGAATCCTGTCAACAGTTCATGATCTGAGCTTCCAAGGCATGGACCCCCTTTGTTTCCACACAGGGAGTAATTTGCATTATAAATATTCCAGTGTACAAAGCAGCAAGGATTCAGTACTGCTTGGAATACTCAGAGCCAAGGGTTTGCACAAGATAAGTCACTGTCATAAAAAAAAAACCATGCAAATTTCAGACAAAATAAGTGAGGAGCTAAACTGAAAGCCCAGGAATGTAAAGCCACATGTGCAGCATTGGCACACCCTTGGTGGAGGAGATTTCCACCTGCTTCCCTCAGCAAGGAATATTTTACAGGGTAGTGCTGCCTTTGAGGACAAGCTCTTTATCTTCTAACCTGAGCAGCAAAGCTGCAGCAGAGGAGTGCACCCCACTCTCCCCAGCATAAGGAGCCTCTGCCAGTGAGGGAGTGAAAAAACCAAGCATTCAAAACAGGAGAGAGTGGGAAACAGTGAATTGCTGAATGCTGGAAAAAGGAGTCCCATGCTACAACTATCCTTGCCTCAGACCAAGATCCAACACTGCCATCAGCTGTTTTTTTACAGGGCAATGGTGATATTTGTTTTTTATTAAGACATAGCACACTTACAAGAAACTACATTCAATATAGGACAAGGAGTGACAACTTGCCTGTCCCCAAATATTAAAGCAAAACCCCAAAGTTTTGACTACAAAAGGAACTGCGAGGCCCATTTTTAAAATATGGGTATTAGTGTTGGGATGTTTTTCAGTAATGGCCAGCTGACTCTGTCCATGATTTCATGGGATAGGTTCCTAACCCCCACTAACATCTACAGAGATACAAAGAAAACTGTATCAGTGTGGGAAGGGATTTACTAAGTGGAGACAAAAGTTTAAAGTGGTGATACCACCACAACCTGCTCTGTGTTCCTCATGGGCCAAACCTAGAACTGACAGCCCCTTTCTGCAGTGAGGTGAACATTAACTGTCTTCAAATCATTTTTAGTCAGCTTAACACCAAAATATAGTGTGACAATTCCAGAAGTGCTGTGTCCCTCAGCATCCAAACACTGGTTGTCACATCTGACAACCCTGAGATGGAACTACTGGTTTCACTCAATCACAACTGCATCATTGGATTGCTTTAAAAACAAACAAACAACAAAAAAACCCACCCAAAACCACAAAAAGCCCAGAGGGGGGAAAAAAAACAAAGCAAAAACTCCAACCAAAAACCAAAAAAACCCAAACTCACAGAACAAACAAACACTCCAAACAGCTCCAGAAAGAAACTGGTAAGATAGAAATGAAAGATTGATGGTAATATTAAAAATTCTGAGACAAGGGAGTGCTATATAATAGGATTTGCTATTTTCATTCTGGAGAGCAAACAAACTTTTGTTTCCATGTCACTGAATATTGGGGTTTTAGACCCATGGCCACATAACTGTCCAGTTGTGCACTTGCAAATGGTTACAAATCCCCTGGTGAAATAAAACAAGTGCAGTTTCTTTGGATCCTTCATAATCCACTGAGGATTCTTCATGCTGTGCCACAAAATTTGAGGTTGAAAGAACATGAGATCCATATAAAAGCAAATTTATTAGTATTAAACAACGAGAACCTTAATTTTCATATCTTTATCTAAAGAATGTTTTAAAATGGTGATAGAAAACCCACAGTCCATAAATCTGGATTCAGAACAATAAATCTCCTAGCAATGATCTACAGATAGTTGAAAAAAATTCTCATCAGTTTCAACAAACTGTAAATCAGGCTTGAGTGTATTTGTGGATAATAAACTCCTTTATATGCATTTCCATAGATATGTATTTTTTTTATGTATTTTTATAAATTCAGAAGATGAAAGAGCTACTTTCTCAATTTTTTTTCCATTCATTTTCTCTCTCTATTGCTAATCAGTTCCCAGTGGTCTGACTGTGAAAATATCTTATTTTTCACCGATGAGATTTTATTTCTGGATACAGCATCACATATCTGGAGTAGGTAGGGAAAACTAACTGAATAACCAGTTCTGATTTCAGACATTCTGAAATATTCTGAATAAAGACCCCCAGCCTTAACAGGAATGGAGGATTCTTTTGTCTTTTACAGATTCTTTCTTTAATTAAACACTCAATCTAATAGGTCACTCAGCTCTAGAGATTATATTTTTTTTCAAGTCTACTGCCTGTTTTACATTCAAAGACCATGGACAACAGTATTTTTGGTTATGAGTTCCAAAAGCTCCTGGCATGACTGGAATATAAAATAAAATGTATACTCTTTCCCTGAGCACTGGGGTTTGCATAACATGTTTTACATTTAAACAATACTGACAAAGTGATATTTTTAATCTCCCCACAAAACATAGGCTGGTGTTCCCAGTTGCCCTATGAGCAGTTCCAGTAGCATCATAGGAATTCTACATGCATAGGTGGCTATAATTCAGATCATCTGATTTGAGTCTTTTTTTTCTAGGTGCTGGTACAAAATCCTCCCAATAAAATAATAAACAAAAAGTCCTACACTGACAACCTGAAAGATTAGGTCCACCTGGCCAATAAAACTAATTGAGCAAGAATTGAGAAAGATAAAGGATACCATCAAAATCTGTTTACATCTTGTTTTTGATGTAGAAATTCAGCTCTACTTTGATTAGGCATTCAAACTGCTCTGATGGCCTTCTGACATTTCTAAACTAACTGGAAAAATAAAAAAAATGGGAGCAGTATGATTGCATTTTAAAGCATACCTTCCTAAAATCCACCTCATGCAGTTATTTTTTGGTTTGTTGTTTTAGCTTGGGTTTTTGTTTTGCTTTTTCCCGTAAGAAATATTTTATGAATAGAATTGATTTCTTTAGAAATATGCCACTAATGGCATTTTAATTACACTTGTAATATAGAACAAGGGTAATTAAAGATGGCAAAAAAATTGATTTTTACTAGTGCTATCTTTATACAGCAATAGATAACTGCAACTTCACTAATATATAATTTTAATTTACTACTGTCCATTTTATCAAGCACA
The DNA here is from genome assembly GCF_001522545.3 of Parus major. Lineage (NCBI taxonomy): Eukaryota > Metazoa > Chordata > Aves > Passeriformes > Paridae > Parus > Parus major. Next base: position 8,368,041 of record NC_031777.1, on the reverse strand, counting down.
GTTGATTAACAGGAAAACTGAATGGATTTCCAAATTTAGGTTTCAGTTGCCAGTTGGCAATAATTTTGTGAGATATGATTTCCATTGCAGATTCTGCCGTGTACAATAAACCTGTTGTCATTGAGAAGGTAAATTACATGTAGGCTCACAAACTACAAGGCACTTAAATCTTTGCATTTTGCAAAATTTATTTTGTAACTTTATAAGTGGCAGGCAGCATAATTCTGCCTGTCACTGCATCCAACACAACCAAATCCACAGTCTGAATACAGAATTTTCAAAAAATGTTTTCTTTTCAAATACTTGCTATGAACTTGCTCTTTTCTAGTTTAGAAAAAAGGAAAACTTTTCAGCAGTCCACTTGAAATTGGAGGAGCGTAGAAATTAAGATATCAGCAGGAAAATCAAGTGGTTTCTGGATGTGCTCTGTGGACAATAAGATGGGGCAGCACATCTGATATACTGAAAACAAAGTAAGGCAAAGATCCAACTCATCAGCACACACAGCAACCTTGCTGTAATGGGGGGGTGAGGCTGTTACTGATGAAGAAATTTATTTCTAAGGACACATGTGCATTTGCATTTCATAGATAGCAGGATTTAATAACAATTGTATCTCCCCACAGGTAATTGAACATAGTTCTGTCATTTTTATCAACAGGGGTGTAATGTTGTTATGTTCCAATTCCAAGGAATATAACATAAACTTATTATAACCAAATAGTCCTCATCAAGTTAATGAGACCTAATAGCTGGGTTAGGTGATAGCACATAGTATTTACAGTATCATACACAAACTCTGCAGGCTCTTAATTTGCCTGTTAATGCTTTGTCTGGGATATTCTGGGGTTTTCTACATTACTGCTAAGAGGTAAATCACAGTTTCCACAGGTCTTAATGAGTTGAGTCAGTTTTAAGGAAGCTTTTTGCCCTCCCTCATATGGCCTACTGTTGTTAAAGGACAGGGTCTGTAAAATGATAGCATTTGCCATTTCAGAGCTCTTTAACTCCTCTACAGCACACTGTTAATCCTTCACTTTCCAAGGGATCATATGAGGCTCTCCAGTCAGGCATTCCCAGCAGCACAGCTAAAATACCCTTGTAGGAAATCAGGCTTTTCTGCACAGTACAAAGGACACAGAATGAAAGCAGCAACTTTTTCTTTAGCATTTGTCACCTCTAAGGACTTAAGCCAATGCTTTGGCTGGACATGGTTTAGGAAAGTTGTCCTCAGAACCTAGGCAGAATTCAGAAGAAATGTAATGAAAGAACTGCCTGTTTTCACTAGCTACACAGAATTGTTGTTTTTTAAAAAGGTAAGAAAAGAAAGCTCAATACAGTAAGAGGACACAGGATGGGGGAATGGTTGAGGTTGGAAGAACCCCCTGCTCAAGCAGGGTCATCTGGAGCAGGTTTCATGTTGAATCTTATGTTCTTTACAGATGATAAAGCATCAGTTCTGTAAGCCTCTACACTTCTAAGCCTGCTGAAGACTTTAGAATCTTTGCAGCAGATTTCACTTAATCTCATGTCACCCAACTGTTTCTTGAATGAGATAGTGTTATAACTCAGGCAAACACTAGAATTAATTCTGATAACCACATGCTAAAAGGAAAGAATTCTGAACACATGCTAAAAGCAAACCCTTACATAGTTTTACCACAATGAGAAAAAAACCACTTAATTACACAGCTCCCAAATGTCATCCTTTTGGTATTTTAGTTTGTTTTATAAGAATGTTGGTTTTTATTAACTGACTAGAAGTGAAGGGTCAGGCTTTGCTATGCTCCATATACTTATCAAAGAATAAAATGTTAAAGCATAAACACATTTCTTGTTGCAGTGTGTTTCTGTTTCAGATGTTCTGTTATTGCCTAAATTGATGGTTTGGTCCAAATGAGACCCTCCCACCCCATGTTGTCAATCTACCCTGAGTCTCCTAGGCCCACTGCATGTTTGGAATTCCACTTCAGAAATCCCCTAAATTTCAATGCTTGATTAGTCCATGTAACCCAACCTTCCCCCCCATCCCTCCCTCATTGGATGATGATTTTGTGAGCCCTGCCTTTTACCCTCCCCAGGATATCTCTGATCAGCTGATGCTTTGTACCCTCCCTTTGAACCACCTCCATATTTCAGCTGTTGCACGCTCGCATTTTCTGTCTTTTGCCCCCAAGACTCCCCAGAGCAATAAATCCTCTATTATCCCATGCAAAAGACCTCCCTCTCATCCTTGCCTCCTCAGAGCCCAGACTGACAGCCAAAAAGCTGTAGAGTAAGTGCTCTAGTGGCACCTCGGGTCATCCTGCTCCTGGGGTGTGACCCACTCCTGGCACAGGCCGAAGTGATAGAGCCAGATAAGCTCCAGTGAGATGTGATAATTTCTGATCATGACTGTGCACCTGGGGGCTATAGAAGATGTGTCTAAAGCATTACTGGCTGCTGTGAGGGGGGAATGCACCCCACTTAAATCAGAAGCTCTGGGGACCTGAAATTCAACGTTTTGCCCCTAACTGCAACCAAGTACTGACCTAAGGACAGGGTTATCCAGTTGGGCCCAGGAACTTACACACTGACTGTGGATGTCAAAACCTCAGAGAAGCAGTAGCCAAAGGCTCAGGTGTTGCAGAAAATCTCTTAACATCTTACTTCCAAAATGTGAAATGAAGAAACCAGATTTTCTGTTCTAAGGGGACAGCAACATTTTGCATTTGTTATGTAGCCATAGGATTATGAAAAATGTCTCCATTTACATTTGCTACAGTGCATTTTCCCACAGGCCTGTATAAGGAAAAATCCTTAGGATAATGAGACCAAAAAATCCATTTCATTGCAGAGATCCTCTATTTCCAAGGGTAGGTTTTTATCACATGTTGTTTCAGGAATCTTCATCTGCATGTCCATGAAATACTCAAGTAAGAGCCATATACAACAATTAAGCAACATAAAGACAAAATTAAATATTTAAGTCTCAATAAATAACCAGATGTATTTAGAACATGCACTTAAATTTTATTGTCACATGGTCTCCAAAAACTGCAATGATAAGAACAGAACCAGAACAAAGCCTGAAATGCCAAGTTGATTTTGTCTGGAAATCTCCCTGTTATACCTAACTGATACCTACTTTCACAGAACAAAAAGTTACCTCAGAGTGATGTGTCCATGGAAATTTCTGACACAAGGTACTCATTTAGGAGAGTAAGCATTTCTAAAACCTGTAAAGTAACAGGAAACGGAGTCACCCTCTGCTTAAAGGTTTAGATTTAAACTCAGAAATAAATCTTATTATACAAACAGCTAGGAAATTTGTTTTTTTTAAATAAGTGAGGATTTAATGTTTATAAAAATACGTTATATTTATATCAAAATACTTTTGGCATGGCTCTCTGAACTTCAACAGTGATGTACATATATCAAAACAGAAATTCACATCCTTTCTTAACAGCTTGCCACTCACCCGCTTGTTGCTGCAGATATTACCAGAATGTTTTCCTAAATATCTATGCTTCTCTAAGACAGAAGAGATGAAACAGCCTTTCTTCACCAGGAATCAACCTAAGATTAGCTTTCAGTTGTGACCTTTTGTGTTTTCAACAATTGAGAAATAAGGAAAATTTGTGTTTCATCTCTGTGCTTTTTCATCTCCCTTTTCCTATTGAAGTATAAAGACAATTTCCAGTCAGTGTAGTATGCTAGTGGATCATTACATCTCCAGTCTAGGAAATGCTGCAGCTTCAGATGCACAGCATTATATGGGTCTTCTGGTTCGCAAATTAATGGAAAGACTTTGATGTGGAATCCTGTAACACTGACTTTGCTGTTCACTGAGTGAAAGCTGTGTTGTTGTCTCTAGTGTGAGTATCACAGAAACACAGGAACATTTAGGTCAGAAAAGAACTTTAAGATCATTGAGGCCAATCATTATACCGCTATGCCCTGTTCACCGTCAAACCATGTCCCTTTGTGCCACAGCTACACCTCTTTCAAACTCTTCCAGGATGGTGACCCTAGCACTTCCCTGGACAGCCTGCTCCAATGGTTGATGACCCTTTTGGTGTAGAAATTTGGGAGAATAAATCAGCCCATGGGGTTGTTGTGACTCAGGCTCAGGACCTGACACTTGGTCTTGTTGAACTTGATAGAGCTAACCTTGGCCCATGCTTCCGGCCTGTCCTGGTACAAACCAGCCCCTCTGTATAAAACAGCTGATTTTTGACACCTGCTAGAATACAGTTGGAGGATATTTTATAACTCCAAAGCACTTTAGTAGCGTTAGCAGAATTCTCTACGTGAACCAACCAAATGTGAATGGGAAGGGGGGTACTTTGCTGCGATATCTAGCAGTACCTGAAAATAAGTAAATCCCTTCAATATTTCCTTTTCCATCTGAAGGAGTGAGAAAATGGACCAGAAAGTTTGTCAGCTGACAGTCAAACACAGGTAACAAAACACAGGATGGTTACAGCACGTGCTGCAATGAGATCCCAGAGAGCAACCAGCATTCTCTGAGCCCAGAGAGCACCATAGAAAATGCTGATGATTTAAGATGAAGGGATGGGTTCTCGTTTGGCAATCCAACAACTGGTGCATTGAACACAGCCTCAAATAGGTGCAGGGATGAGAACAGGATTGGGCTAAGGGCACAGAGTTAAATAAGGGGCAAAAGGGGTGGATCTGAGGGTCAAGGTCCAACAGGGACAAGGGAAAGTGGTTCAGGGCAGTGGATAAGGGTTGGGAGAACACAGGGGATAACAGGGATGGAACAATGTGGTAAAACAGAGCCAATGGGGGTTAAGGGAAGGAAGAACATTCTAGAAAGAATGCATGAATGGTAAACAAGGGTGACATCAATCCCCTCACACTTTCATAACACCAGAACCCAAAAGGCACCAACATGTGGCTGCAAAAGCCCCATGGGAGGGAGGCCTTTTTTCACTCTGTTCTAGACGGGTGTCTCTCCCCTTTTGCATCTCCCCTTCCATGGTTGAGGCATTTTGGTAACAGGCCCTGGGCCTCTACCCAGGATGACACTAAAACTTGTTTTAAAACTTTGCCTGGGACTGGCAAAGGTATTCTGAATGCAAAATGTTCCGTTCACTGCTTAAAATTTGTAGGGAAAAACATTACAATCTTGGAGAGGCTCTTTGATGGACTGTGTGGAATGAATAGGTGTTAGCTATTGATTTATGATGGAAAACAGACAGTTCTCCCTACTAAATATCACAACCTGATTACCACTTGTCCTGATCTGATTTTTAATAGAATTGACACAGGTTTAAAGAGATTTTAACTTGAAATAAAAAATAAATATATATGTCAACCATGTGCAATAGTTTGATTTATGTGACTTGAAAATGCAACAGAAATTGTAAAATAAGAACTCCTAGATTCCATTTGCAGTAGTGGAACAAAATTTACTGCAGAGCATTCACCAGAAAAAAAACATCTGTTAACAATTGTGACTATCAACCATTTGATTTAAGTTGTAGAAAAAGAATGATTCTGTAATGAAAGCAAAAAAAACAAAACGTGATCTACTTAGCTTCCTGCCTAGTAACAATGGTCCATCAAAAGTAGAAATGCTATGAAATAAATGAATCTCTGATTTAATGGCTCTAAGATACTGTATCTTCCATCTCTCTAGAATAAATGAGAAACAAATAGTGTTATTACAGCAATTATGTTGCCAAGTACTACAGTAGAACAGCCCCTACTCTATCAGGCATTAAGGACAAACAGCACCACAGGGAGTCAAACTTCATCCTAACTTTGGGCACAGTTTAATCACGTGGTCATCGATGATGAGAATTGCTTCATCGTGGCCAGTCTTGCACGGCAGGAGAAAAGTGTAAGTAACAATCAAGACAAAAAGCACAAATAGGATAAGCTATGCAAATAATACCCAGACACTCAATGGAGAAAACTATAAAATGATAATAAGGTAGTCTGTCAGTCTGTAAGGCTCAGACAGCCAAACACAAGAAATACATGAAAAGGTCTGCCTTCTGGGAGAATAGTCACTCATAGTTGAAGTTACAGTCCTCAAAATAGCTTAACACCTTTAATTTAATACTAGAATCTAGACAAAGGCATCTAAAATTCCATCAAATGCTCTCAACAAGCATCAAAAATTTTTGTTCTAGGCTTGAAATAATATGCACTATGTTAATATAGATGAGAAGCTTCAAGGAAAATCAGTATACAAAAGAAAACTTAGGGAAATCTAAGCCATTTGGGTTTTTTAAATAGCTAAATTAGTCCCAGATATTTTAAAGATATTAGGAAACTTTCCAAATTACAGGGGACAACAATACTTTGATATAAATAGCCCTAAGATGTACGCTTCCTCAAAATGTTTTAGAAGAAAGACAAATTGCTTATGTCTTTAATTGCATGAAGTGTGTGGGGAAATTCTTAAAGTATACACAGGTAATTATCTGGAGTATGGATGAGAAGACATTTACATGTCAGAAATTCCATTAATTAATTAATTAGTTAGTTTTATAATGGAAGCTTGAGAGCTGGCAGAACAGAGGGTAACAAAGCATGAATAGCTGTCATTAGGGGCTAACAGAGTGTAAGGGTGGTTCTGGTTCTGTAAAATTCTGTAAAACTGGTTGGCTTTGAGGTACATGCAGAAACACAGCAGTGTGTGTATATAAGTTACCAACATCCTCAAATCATCCCAGCCAGGCCCACTGTAGAAAATGATTAATGATACTGTGATTATTGACTCTGCTGCCTGAACTCTGTGGTTTATGGATAGGACACAAAGATTTATCAAGACAATGCAAGTGCCTCATGTGCTTTTAAGCAGGACTTTAATGTAAAATCTACTTTAGAAAATAAGAATGCTCAGTTTGTGCAAACCCTAAAAGGAAGGCATGGGGTGCATTTCAAGGCATTAAAAGGATGAATCAAAAATTCACAATGATACTTTGGTTAAGCAGAGATATGCTTTAGCAATGGAAAAATTAGGGTCAACTTGGAAGACTATAAATGACAAACTAATTCACTAACTTTAGAGATGAATAACTCAGACACAAAATTCCTATCAGTAGTCCAAACTTCCATCTTTCCTGAACCCCACCTTCTCCATGTGAAGGGGTCAGTCAGCCTATACAGAGTGGTGTCAGAAAAGCAGTGACATGCACTTGTTCATATTTTTTCTTTCTTAAGATGGGTATTTTGGTCATTGTTTTCAGAGGACATTGAATTCCAATTGCAAGTAGATTCTATGAAGATCATTCTTAAAGGATGCAGAAGTCACAGTCATGCTGCCTACAAGAAAGAATTCCCTCCCCAGTGCAACGGGTCAGGTTAAAGTGATCAAGGGACATTTAACTGTTCCCTCTTGATAGAGCAGAAATAGCAAGACTGGCAACCGTAATTCTGTGGCACAAATTGCAGTACCATATTCTACGACATCCAAAATTTAATTTATGTTCTCTCACAGTAGTACTTATATACTAGTTGGTTACTGTAAATATGATTAATAGATTTTATACTTATTAACAGTTATTTACTGTTAATATCACTGTATTAAATTACTTATTTTATACTTTATTAACAGTTCTAGTTGTTTTAAAAGTATTTATGTTTTTGTGCTTTGATTTAATAAAGTAAAATATGGAAAGAATGTGCCTTGTGGGATTTCTTGAATGAAGACATAGCATAACCACAAGAGACAATAAGTGTTTTTGGGGAAACACTTGCAGATGCAATAAACATAAAATCAATTAGATTTTGATCAACATCCTGAACAGTTTTTCAGGAAGCATTAAGACAAATCAGTAATCTACTCACAATGACCCCAAGTATTTTATCCACCCTAACTGTAAGAATAAAAATGACAAGCAAAGAATGAAATTTAAAAAAAAAATCTAGTTCTACTTGAAACAAAAGCATAGTTCTTAAGACTGCGGCTCTAGTAAAGATCAGACCCCAGAAAGGTGTTGTTTGGGTTTTTTCGCTTGCTTTTTCCTGAAGAGATAATTAAAATTCTAATTCAATATTATTTATTTGTCCCTGTTATTCAGTTCCTGGATAACTAGAACAGTTTTCATCCTTGTCAGGCAAAATATTGTGTGGAAAGCTAATAATGCCACCCCCAAAACATCATTAGGTTACTTAATGGAGAACATAATTTAATATTATGGAAGCAATTACTCCAGGGATCTTTTTCAAGTCAGCAAGAACAAAATTTTGTTCTCTGATAAACAGAAATGTAATGACAGGCTATTACTTTTGGGTGGCTGATGTTTGATTTCCTGGAGCTTCTTTTGTTCTAATAACATTATATATTTCTGTGGTGGAAATAATTAATGACTGAATTAACTTTGGCCAGCACTGCACTGGCAAACACTGTTCAGTTGTACTGTAATGCACAGGTAAGTGTTAGAGTAAGCCAAATTCAATCTACATTTTCACAAAGTAGCAAAGAAAACTTATCTCCAATTCTTGCATATTTCACAGGCTTTATACCTGGGCAGGAAAAAAAGTTTTATTTTTCAGATAATTTTAAAAATTAGGTTCAGTTACTTCTTTAGTCATAAAGAAGTGCAGCCAGAGAAGTATTTAATTTCTGAGAAAATATGAAAGTAGAAAAGTAACTTCACTCACAGCTACTACTGCAGAACTGTGCCCTCACCGAATGAGCTGAACAGCACCCTGTGAAGGAGATTAACTGGAAGAAGCTGTTCTTAAAAAAAAAAAATAAAAGAGAAAACACAATGACCAAAGGTTTGGAGGTTTTTCCCCTCTTCTTTCCCCCCCCCCATTCTCCCCTCCCCACCAGTAGCAGCAACATTTGCTCCACTAAAGCCTTAAATCTAAGGGAAGTATGAATCCAGGCATCTAACATTTCCAACAACTTTACAAGTGAAATACTTTAATTGATAATCAGATAAAAAAAACCAAACCACTTGCAGATAAAAGAGCTTGGGACTTGCACATAAACTAAGCTTGGGACACATAGACTAAAAGGCAAGTCAGCTCTAAGTTGCAGTTTACAAATTCATACAGTCCATGAGACAGAAGCCTCTTCATTTTGATTCAGGGTAAGCAAAGAATTAAAAGTTTGCTTGTTAATGGTAAAGAAATGAAAATTTTAGGCTCCAAAGATGCAGAGAACATACACAGAGTCCTTACCAATTATGAGCTGAATACAATTTAAAGACACTTGCTCCTTATCTCCCTACTATGGAAGTTCTAATACATGGAAGAGAACAAATGCAAAGTTTTAATGTACTATTTTTCTTCTACTAGATCATGTAAACAGTGCTAGAACTGCTTGCTTCACCATCTAGGCTATGAACCACTTGTCATTTTTATGACCCTGGAAGTTTCTCCCTTTCCCTTGTCAGGTTACCACACATTTGGCAGTCTGAGCCATGTGAGGAGTTTCTAGCACAGAAAGTGTCACTGTCAGTGCTTGAGGCTACATGGCTATGACAAGCAGAGGAATATTAACCACAGTAAAATATCCAAGGTATGTAAAGCTCAGCAAAAACGCTGAAGTGTTTAAAGTTATCCGTAGATTCCTCCTATCCTCTTCATCTTCTGACCATAATCTATCAAAATTCTTTGACTTGCTTAAAATTCTCAGTGAAATATTACTTTATAGATAATAACAGGTGAACACTTGCAGAAGGCATCTGCAGAATTTGTTTTGAAAAAAATTAGATAATGTTTAAACAATACTAGGCATGAACTTTTTCTTTACAAACCAGCACTGAATCTGTAGAACCAAATTCAGTTATATTTGCATTTGTTCATTTCACACCTTCATCAAACTGATGTTAATAGAAGTAACCTCAGGATATGAAGGAAATCAAATTTCTGAAAGTATCCTAAAGCATTTTTCTGACTTCAAGCTTCTTGGGAAAAAAGGAGCAGCTCTGCAGACTTTTATTGTGAAGTAATTATTATAATTTACATTCTGGGTTCCTACAGGTACACATAGCCAAATGCTTCTAATCCCTTGGGTCAAATTACCTCATTATAATCATGCCAGTTGGTGCCATATTTAGTTTTATTCAAAATACACTGCTCAAAGTTAAAATTGGCACTTTCTGAATCTAGAAAAAGCTATTTCTGAATCTAGAGAAAAACTACTGTAAACTTTTTTCCTTGTAGGTTACTATGTGGGATACAAAGTCCTTAACAAACAGCCTGTCAGCTGTGAATTTCTTTCCAGAGGTCAAAAACTCTGAGTAAACTGCTTTTAAGAAAAAACCCAAACTTATTCCTTCAAAAGAAAGGACATTCCAAAACTGGTAATTACAAGTGGTCACAAGACAGGTGATAGTAACTTCATAGCACCAACCTTTATAAAAGATGAGAAACCACTCTTGACCACTAGAATATTTTCTTATTACATTGTGTCTTGGTTTAGGTCAAATTTGAGAGGAAACTATCAAAGGGGTCTCTTTAGAAAGCAGATTCAAGCAGCCCTTCTCCCAGCTGGTTCGGGAAAAATATTTCCTTGGAGAAAAGTAAAAAACTGTTTCATTAATGTTATAAATGAAATTAGAATTTCAGACAACTAGGTCCCTTGACTTAATAACAGTTTAACTAAAAATGAATACAGTTTAGTAAATTGAATAGTTATTTGGTATAAAAGAATATAGTTTAGTAAAAGAATACAGTTTAGTAAAAAAATACAATTTATACATATATAATTTTCCAGTAATTAAGTATGATTAAAGCATAAGCAAAACTGACCAGGATATGGGGAGGGCTTGTTACCCCACCTCACGTACAAAACTGATCAGGGTATGGAGGGGGCTTCCCACCCTGTCTCACGTACAAAACAAAACACTTCAAGCTAAGCTTATATACTGTATACTTATACATATTCATTAATGTTTCCCATAAGTTTCCTCCTATTTCCAATTTTTCTGACTTTACGTCACTATTCTTCACAGCACATGCTTCACTTGTTGTTAGGGGGACCCCAGTCTTCTTTGGCAGTCTTTTGACAACGGTTTATCCTCACCCTCGTTGTCCTTTGGACAGGTTTGTGTGTACATACTAAGCATTGTGTTATGTAAGTCTATTAATCAGTCTTACATTTAATGATTTTTAGGCTCTATGCCTAAAGTCATTCTAATTTTGTCCATCTCAAGTTCATTTTCATCTTGGGACATCACTTATATTCCAAACTACATCCTGTACCTCAATTTTAACATGTAACATCTGTAAGGGGGTACCTCTGCCTTGTAATACTGATTCTCTTGACTGCTTCTAATAGTAACTTCCCAAATAGTTACAATTAAATTAGCATGAATCAATTCCATTTATTACAATTAACAAGCAAAGTATTCACAAGCATAAACAATGAATAATATTAAACAATAAAACCTCTTGCTGTTCTGAAGAGATGGCAAATTCAGAAAGTCCTTTTCATGGGGTGGATATCTCGGCTTGCTCAGGCTCTTATCAGTCCCTCCAGCGCTGGAAAGTGCTGAGCCCCAGGCCCTGGTGGGCCACAGGTGTGAGCTCCGGGGTTTGGCTGGGTTTTCAGTCCAGAGCAGGGCTGAACAGTCCCAAGAAAAAGAAAAACCACAGCCTGGGGAACCTCTCTGCCTCAGCTAGCGAAGAACTAACTAAAAGCAAAGGACAGCTCTGTCCCACTGTCCGTGCTGCAGACAGCACAGCCCATGAGAAGGAACGTGGGGGAGCAAGTGCAGATTCTGCAAACAAACTGCAGCTTCTTCCTCCTGCTTCACTCTCAGAACCAGCCTTAAAGGTGCAGAATTTAACAAACAGAACAGACTACTGGGGAAACAAGCATCATAACGTCACCCTAGGACAACATGAAAGGATGAAGTTTGGTATGTTCAAACTTTAGTGCAAGGAGAAACCACCGATGGATGCATGCACCTTTTCAGATTAGTGAAAGTGCAGAACCTTCCTCAGCAAAATAAGTTTGTACTTCCCTCCTGGCACTCTGAATCTCAAGCTGACTTGCCATGTCTGCAGTGGCAAAGGTAAACTTTGGTGAACCACAGGAAACTGGCACTGTACAACTACTTTGGTCCATAGTAAGATGTGGCAATACATTAAAGAGAAGCTTTTCCACATGGCAAACGAAAGAAATTTACTGACAAATGAAATAAATTTACAGAACCAATTATACAAAATCACAGATGCCTAAAGAAGTAGTGGTGTAAAGAATGCTGATATGTAACCTGAATAAAAAATATCATCACACACTCTACCAAAATTCACAGCTCCTGAGCAGATATCTGTCTGAAAGGTTCTTGAATAATTACAAAAAACTGCTCATATATGCATTTCCCAAGAAATATCAGCTTACACTATTTTATTTTGAATTTCTAAGGCTTTTGTATATGCCACATTACTGAGTACATGGAAGATGCATTTCCTTGGAGGGTAGATGTTTACGTACCTGGATTACCAAAAGTGGAATACAGATATTTGAACCTGGAAATCTCATCTGTTACAAGTACCTTGAAATTCTTCAAAACAAAAAAAAAAAAACAAAAAAACCCAACATCCTCCGTCTACATGAAATGATGTTATAGTATTATCCCATTTTAGCCACTGAAACTAAGAAGGATTTTTACTTTAGAAGTTACTGAGTTTTCCATAACTTGATATTTCATGTGATAATTTGCTTTGCAAAATTCAGATATTTTAACACTCACATTGTAACGAATGTGAGATGTGGTACGTGTATGTAAAATGAATTTAAATACTTGCTCTTTTGGGGTTTTTTTTAGATTTTTTTATTTTGTTTTGTTTTACCTGGATTTGTAGCACATGACCAGCTAAGACCCTTGAAGGGTACAGTAGAATAACAAAGACTTCTACCAAATAGTCACAGACTGAGTGTGCATGCCTGGATCTGGTTCATCACCAGATGAGCAATGCATTAAAAATATACTTAGAACTAATACTTCTTAAAACTTGCAGGACTGGCTTGCCATAAAAGCATGAAAAATGTGGACAAAAGAATATTTTAGGGCACAAAATAATCTATTTGCGCTATAGACTTTACTCTGTGTTTTCATTGTAGTAATCAGCCACTGTAATAATTCACATTTAAAAAAAAAAATGTAGGCTAAAATATCTTTTTCAATAAATCAGATTCCTGCTGTCTTTTGAGGAAACAGCACATAAAGAAAAAGAAAACCTGTGGTTTTCTCTCTTTCTCTTTTTTTTTCTTTTTCTTTTTCTTTTATTCTTTCAGACTTACTCCAGCACAGAGAATGAAAAAACAATAAAAGTGTTATTTTTTTCCCCCATATCCTGTTCCAAATCTCACTAAAACAAATAGGAATATGTCAAGCTGTGACAATTTGCAAGAATACTCTGTAAATTCAGGAAATACCTCAAACACATGCTCTTAAGAAGCGACCCAAAGGCAATGGCATTTCTATGGAAGATCCTATATATCACAACAAATACAGTTACCACTGCCTACCTCAAGCAGGAAGTTCAGCAACTGTTGTAATTACGTTGCATCTGGCAATTTTTTAAAACACTCTTTAAGTGGAAATTAAATTTTAGCCTTTAGAAAGCTTAGTCTCTTCGAGTTCTGGGAAAGAGACCGCATCCACATCTCCTCTTCCACCCACCACTTCCTCAGCCTTTCCAGTGCTCAAAGCTTTGGAGTGGGCAGCTTCCTAAACACTACAAAGTGAAACATGTTTTCATTTCTTAGAGGTCTTTAATCTTAAAACACCGAAATTGTTTTATTAGATTTAACTTTGTCCCTTAGTCCTGTAATCTCAGACCTTAACTAATACCTCATGTCTCAATATGGTGTTCCTCATGTCCTCATAAGAAAATTCCTTCTTGCACCTTGAGAATGCTGCATATACTAATTATTACCTCAGATCTGGATTGAACTGTTAAAATCCCTCTACAGAACTGATGTAGAATTTCAGAAAATACATGAGAGACTTGTTACTGAAGATTTTTAGTATTTCATCAACCAATGTGGTGGGATATGGCCTGGAAACTAGCCTGAAACCCATCCCTCACTTGCTGAGAGACAGACAAAGAATAACTAAACAGAGCACAACACAATTTTTATCAGCTCTGACATTATGTATGGTGAACTATAATTCACACGGTAGCAAGCAGAGGCTTTCTGTTATTTAGAAAATTGAGAGCTCTTGCAGTGCACAGTTCTAATATATAAAAATGTTAAATTACAAAATTAGCATTCTAATACATACACTTTTTAAAACTAGTATTTTCGGTAGTAGGATGTCATTGTAAATGCAAACTCTACTTCAAAATCAGCAGAGTAGTAATATATTTTTTTTCCCCTGTATTCAAAGTATTTATGGTGGTTTACCACTGCATTAAAAAACAATAATTATATTTTAGAAATATTTTAGAAGTTTCTATTGAAGCTGAAAATTAAGCCTTATTACTGGATACTCCCATGGTAAAACATTACCCAAACCACATTGGTTGTTCAGCTTGTGTTATGAACTGAGAGAAAATCCTGGAGCTAAAATACACCAAATATTGAACCTAAGTTCAGTCACTGGGTAAGGCAAGAGTTTACTTTCAGGGAAGGATGGAAAGAAAATCTAGGCTTTAGAGAAGCCTTGTACTTTTCTGTTTTCTATTGATAAATAAAAAGAATAAATATACATTTAAAAAACCTGCCCACCACATTTCAGTCAGCTTTGGAGCAAACCCTAAGTCTGTCTAGTCAAACACCTCAGAAACTCTCCCATTACCTAAAGCATTTTATTTATTGAGACCTATGGCAATAGAGAACACATATCCAATGTTTCTAGTTTAGAGCTTAGAAAAACAGAGCTGAGCAGCATTCAAATTATCTTTTCATTTAAAAATCAGCTTAGATCACAATGCTATGAAGAAAATAATATCTTTTTTAACAGAATACAATTATATTTTTGTTCATCTGATGAAGTACAAGCATGAAGTACAATCCACTCTGTGGATAAGAGGACAAAATGCTAACAGCCATTTGCTCACTTCCTTGGATGTCATCTAGTAGTTTCAACATATTCTGAAATTATTTCTCTATGGCTACTTTGAAAAGGTACACTCACTGTAAGAAATTAGTAATAAATTGTAAGAAATATTGAATCCTGTTAAAAACAAATAGCTTTTCCACAAAGAGTAATGTAAAAGATCTCAGATTTACTTTGAACATTTTTTGAAAAATCTAAAAATGTTGGATAAGAGAGAATGTAATGGAAGGGGATGCAAGTGAATGTGCTATTCATTTTCCTTTTTATCCTTCTCCAGAATTCATCAGAAGCAATTTTCAACAGTTCAATCTCCTGCTGTTCTGACTTGCTATAAGAAAAGTCATAATAAAGATGGCATTTACATACTCCAAAGCTAAGCTGATTCTTTCCACAGGCAATCTGTGCCTCCCTTTCCTTATGCTGGCACTAGGTGAGTACTCAAAAGGAGATCTTGGACTGCCACTAAGATCTGGGGCCATGCTGAGGATTGTGACCTGTGCTCTTCAGACTGGATCATCCCTCTGACATTGCCAGGGCAGAACAGACTTTCTGGGGTGGGAGGAGCTGCAAAATATCTCATGGGTGGACCTCCTGCTTTTGGAATCAATAAAGCATGTCAAAGTTAACCATTGGGGCTACAGAGTCTGTACCTGTATCTAACTCTTTCAAATGCTCAAGAATTGCCTTTTCCCTTCCTTTCCCCAACCCACTCTTTAGACAAGACTTCTCCCAAGTAGCAAAGCATGGTTTTAAACAAAAAAGGAAACTTGGCCCATGAGCAGAACAATTATTTGTGACAGCATTGCTACCTGTTCCTTTACTATGAACATCTCACCATGAAGAAGCTGCCAGAATCAAATATAAAAGACATATTGTACAGGTAGAAAGCTACCAAGATTAAATTTCACTTTGGAGAGGTAGCTGCAGTGACAGGTATCTTAAACTTCTTGAACAGATGAAAATCAAGGTGATGAAATCTAAAGTCAGGAACCTTCCCTTCATAACTGCTCTTTAAAAAAAAAAAATTGTTCAGCTCACAGGAGCTGGAAAATTAATGTTTCTAAATGGCTGTAGTACTCAGCAGGACGTAGGTATTTTTAACAGAAAAAGTTGTATATGTTGGTGTGCCCAGCAGAAGAGCAAAGTTTCACCTGCTATAAATTTGTTTAGTTATACTGACTGTCAAGGTTTTCATTTACACCAGCTGTATCTTGACTCGGACTCCAGAGTGTCTCAGCTGGCTCAGAGATGGGGTTTTTCCTCACTCTGGCTCCAGGCCAGAAGAAGTAGGATTTGGGCTCACTGATCCACTTTTGGAAATCAAGTCTCTCGAACGAGTAAAGAAACAAGGGGGCACCTCCTCCGCTGGGTTATATTCCACAGTTTATTTCTGTGAAGGGAACTCCAGAGGACGAGACAAAGAAAGAGGGTCTGGGGGCCTCTTTTTAACAGGGGATTTTTGGAGTGTGGGAACATCAGAGAGAACCAATTATTTTCTACAGATAGCACATTTACAAACTTTCTACAAATCAAGGTTAAACATGCTAAGATAAGAAATAACAGACACAGACTTCTTCGAATGCCTGCACAGGTGTAGAAATGAGCTCACAGAGGGTAAGTGGGGAGAGCGGGGGGGGGGGCATGGGTATGCACAGGGAGCCTGGTAACGCAGGAGGGAAAGAAGGGGGGGCAAAGATACCCACCAGGCTTCTTCAGATGGGACACAGGAACCGGAAAGTGTATGGAATCTCAGAGGCAGTGACTACAGGTCTGGGACTGGGAGGACAAAGCCGTAAGCTCCCACACGCCAGGGAGCGGGCTCCCGCCGCCACCACCCCTGCGCTCTCCCGTGCCGGGGCTAGAGAAACCTAAAGCAGCTGGAAATGCCAGCGGTGCTCTCCCTCCACTCCCATCGGGCTTCCAGCTGCTTCCCGCGGGGGGCAGAGGGGGACAGGAGGGTCGGCCCGACCCCCCGCGGCAGCAAGGATACAAATAAAGGGGTCTGAGGAATAGAAACTCCGGGGTACCCGCGGTAAAACCCGGCCCCCGGCAGGGAGCTGGAAGAAAAGGGGGCCGGGAAGGCGGGGAGAGAAGCCGCGGCTTGGAGGGGTGCATTCCAGGATATCAGCTACACACCTAAACTAACTATCTCTAACTTAATAACATTCTAACAACCTTTACTGCAACAGTACCTAAATCTAAACAGCTGAATTTAAATCTAAACAAGTTTGCCTCCAGCAAGACATGCCGAAAACCCAGGCAAAAAACCTCTAATTAGAAAAAAGATCCTTGTTTTATTACAGATCACCATTTGTGTAAGAAATATAACTGTTCACTCATGTCAGTTTTCTATCCTTTGGATTACTCAACATGAACTTTCAAACAAGAACAAACAAGAGTTTTTGGGGTATCAGAAGAGATCTTTGTTCCCATAATTGATCTCTTTTGATAATTTATTGCTATTCGCCATACAGCGATCAATCACCATTCGCATTACATGTCACTAACAGAAAGACTTACATCTAGAATTTGAAAGAATTTTTTAACAGGTTGTCTTTTGGCATGAATAGAATTTTTTAAAAGTAAACAAAAGAAAATAAGGTGCATTTAAGAAAGAGCTTTACATGCACAGTAAGAGGAACAGACAACAAATCTTGGCCAACTAGCACACTAATATAGTATTTCTCTCACATCTAAAAGGCAAAGTATTAGAAGGCCCTGCTTGAAAAGAGTCAGGTGATTCCCTGAGCAGAGAAAGAGAGAGAGAGAGAGAGAGATCTCACTTCTCTTTATATTTATTTTTGGTGACTGTCTTGGTTTGGAAGACAGGTGTCTGCTAGGGAGTGCAGAAGCCTCCCTTGTGAGAGGAATGATGGGTTTGTCTTTACAAACAAGCTGTGGGTCAGTTGATAAGATGTAGCTATCCGTGAGAGACGACAGAAACAATGGGATGGATTCCAGTAGAAGATCAAAAGAGCACTAAAAGTACACTATGAATTCCATAAAAGTTAAGAAGGGATTATGCATTGTGGGGGGGGAAGGTATCTCTGCCGGTATCAGGTGTTCCGGGAAGCCTGTACCTCTCAAGTACCTCAGCCTATGGGGAAAGAGAGAAAGGACAAGCGGCCGGGAATTAGGATAAAAAGGAGGCTGCGCCCTCCAAAAATTTGAGAGACCCCAGGGGAATGCCCCATGGCCTCTCCCTTTATTCGAATAAAGAAAAAGGACTCCTCTGTCTCCTTTTTGGACATAAACCTCTAGTGTTTGTAGATTAATTTTCCTGACACTTGGAATGAAAATGTAGACCCCCTCCCTCCGAATTACTACAATTTTGAAATCAAGGGGCTCTCAGGCCGAGGTCTGGAGATAGGAATAACAGTTCTTTACTAATATTTATAACGACGCACACAAACAACAATAACTACAGCATTAACAACAAAACAGAACCAGGGACCCCATGACAGCCTTCTCGGCCGAGACGGGAAGGGATGGAGGAGAGGTTTTGCTTCACAAACTCCTCGGGCAGTCAGTCCCGGTGCTCCTGCAGGGCTCTGAGGAACACTCAGCTGGAACAGCAGGGATGAGCAGAGATCCTGGGCTGGTGGCTGAGGTGTATCAGCAGCTCCGCGGCGGTGCCTGGCACTGCCACACGTCCCGGCAGGGCAGGGGCTGCGGGGTGCCCACAGAAGAATAACAGAAGAAAAAGAATAAGCTCCGTCTGGGTCACGGCGAGCTCCCTTCTCCCAGTAACCGCAGCTCTGAGTGTATCCTGCTCTGAAGCCCAAGAAACCAGAGAGCTGTCCCCGCCCTCTCTTTTTCCTGCCCCCCTTCCCTAGGCCCAGCCAAACTCTTTGCGTTTCTCAAGCACCCAACAAGTACCAGCAGTTGGGTTTCCCTGCAACTAATGGGTAAAAACTCTATAGATAAGAAGGAACAAAGGGAGGACACCTAATTAATGACCCAACAGTGACAAACGCTTCTAATTGTGTAAAAATGTGGTACCTTTTCCTCATCATCTTAATTTAAGCTGCCTTCCTTACCACCAATGTGGTTTTATGCTAGATACTCTTCAATCATTACTCTATGAACAAAAAACAGCATGAAAAAAATACTGAAGAGTGTAAGAAGGATTTAGGCAACAATTTATCCAAGGTGTCTTTCCAACAGTGAAGTCAGTTGTCCCAGAACGATCAATTCTCTTGATCATGTTCTCTCATTCAGCTGTGCTTTAAGCTCAGAGCTATGTTCAGGTGATACAACAACAAAATCCAACATATTTTAGCAAATCTCTTTGCAGAAAGTAAAAATCCCCTTAGAGTTAAGAAGGGAAAAAATGTAAATTTCATTGGATATATTTCCTAAGTTTTCACCCAATCTATTAACTGTATTAAGTGATCCACATCCATTAACAACTGCATACATAGGTTCATAATAAATTTTGTTTTACAAAAGTCAAACAGATAAAAAAACATTAATGTAGGAAAAGGACAGAATGTGTTTCTCAAACCATTAACACATACTTAGTTTATTACAGTTTCTTTTTAGTTTCCATATACTATGACAATGGAGAAGGAGGAGAAACAATTTTTATTACATAAATTTGGAGAGTTACTGAACTCCAGGGATATAACTGTTTTCTAAAAAAACATCCTTTAAAAATGAAGATATTGTTCATAATTACAATAATATATTTTCAAATTTGAGTTGCACAAATTGAAATTGTGCAAATGCAAAGGCCTTGAGAACAGGTAACAAGTTTTCATTCAATATCAATTAACTTGATGTAGTTCTGGAATTTAGCCTGCACTGAACTACAAAGTGAATTTGTATAGACATGATCTAAATGTATTTTGCATATTATTTGTTCTGAATTTTAAAGGGGAAAAGAGATGGATTTAATTTTGTGCTTTCTTACATCAGGAGATAATTTCAAAATGGAACATAAATATATTTTTTGCAGACAATATGCTTTTTCAACCTTCAAATCCAATGCTTTTCTACTGGTTAATTATTAATAATCACCTATAATTTTAATGGGTTTGAAATTAATTATGGCACCTGACACACATTCCAATCAGTGCGTGTAATTGGTTTTAGTTAATGTGTTAGCCCAAATAGGAATTTGAGATATTCTGTCATACTACATGAGACACACGTTTTCATAAAATAAATATAGGGCAGGCAACACAATTATCTAAGTTCCAGATTAACAGTTTCATTTATGTCTGAGAACAGTTATGTTATGAACAGAAAAGCACAGATTACTGTCAAACACAGGTAATTCCTGCAGAAATATACACCAAAATGAAGATTTTCTCTTGCTATTATTTTCTTTGGGATAAAAAACTCAGTTCCTTCACTTCTGCAAGCAAAGCTGAGGAAAAAAATCCTGAGATTCAATTTAAATATTCCCTTTTAGTTACTTGTATTTTCATCAATGAATACAAAAACTATAAAGGAAAATATATGGGCTTCTGTAAACTTTTCATAGAATTTAATTCAAGTAATATTTAAATAGTAATCCCCTTGTTTACCATATGTATGACAAAATCTTCACCCCTGCAAATTTGGACCCATTTCAAAAGCAGAATCTTTTTTAATATGAAACATTTATTCTGTCACCAATTTTTTCTCTCACTTATTATCGTAGTCAGCTCTTTGCGATCTGGATCCCGTCCAGCTGGGCAGTGTTGCGGCAGTGTGGCAGGAGCTGCCAAAGCCACTACCTTCCCAAGAGCTTCCTGTCTCCACTGGGAAGGGACAGCTTTAAGTACCAAACACTCAAGCACCACAATATTGTCTGAGGGTTGACAAATAAGTACGAGAGAGTTTATTCGTATGGTATTCCTATGGAGTTTATTGATCTCACACAGAAGGGAAGCAGGGACAAAAAACCCAGAACAAAGGGGTGACTAAGGTTATTCACAGACAGGAAAGGGCGGAACATCAGAACTGAGGGCCAATGGGTTGAGGGCACAGGGGCGAGCAAAGGTGGAGCCAAGGGATAACAGCTAACCAGGGTCTTGGGGGTGGAGTGACAGAGAATGGGAACCAATAGGGAAAACAAAAGCAGGGAACATTCTGGAACTGGAGTGGAGACTAGGGATGACATAACTCTTGGATGGGGACAAGGAATGACATAACTAGGATGATGGAACTGAGGTACATAAAATACCAAAGGACTGTAGGAGAACATTCTTTAAACAGAGGTCACATCCCAGGCCATCTTACTAACAACTTCCCCCACCAGTTCCTGGGATGCAACACAGCGTGGCAATAATAATGGGACAGGTTTGATGGAGTGCCCAAGATTGATTTTAATGTTAACAGAGAGACTTCATGGTCTGAGGACTGCAATCCAAAGACCTAGGGGCATGGTGGGCTGCACAATACCTAGGGTTATGTGAGGCAAAATAGCCAATTGCAGCTACAGGACAAGGTGTTGACCTTATAAATCTAAGATCTTACCTATTCTGGGATGTCTCTATTAGCAATTTCCCAGCACCCTGCCTCCCAAGGCTTCAGGTTTATTCCCTTTGTGCTAGGAACTCTGTCCAGGGTATGATTTTTCCTATCTAATTAGGTTCCCACAACTCATGACTAGATAAGTGATATGTTTTTACTCATTGCAAAGAGAAGAAAGCAGAAAAACCCCAGCTGTGGGAAGGTTTTGTGCATTCCCTGGTATTGGGAAGGATGAAAATTTAACAGAAAAGTTTTATGGATATGAATGCTTAGAAGGTTCTCTAGAAATGAAAGCAAGCTTTGATATATAAAAGGATGCTTTTAGGGATAGCTGTTGCTGAAACAGCTGAAATTACAAAGGTTTAGTCAAGTTGGAAGGTTTAGAGCAAAGGCTGTCAGAAGGAAGTTTTATGGCTAAAGTCCAATAGGTTAAGTGGTCTTCAAACAAAGTACGTTTGCTACCAAGTAAAAAGCATAGACAGACACAAAGATGTTTTTCACCAAAGCAAAAATAATTTTCCACTGCTAAACAAGTTTAAAGGTTTAATGTGTAATTACTAACTTGATTAGTTAGTCACTAACATAGTATGGTAATTCTAGCAGTTTTGATAGGTTATATGTAAATGTAAAGGTATTGTGTATGATGCTGGTTAGTTGTTATGTAAAAATATGCACAGAAAAAGAAAGAGATATAGTGCATTGTAACCAGAACCAAAGGGGCTTCAGGACACATGGCTTGCCTATAGCCAGCAGCTGTAGGCTGACCCACAACCTCCTGCTGTGACCTAATCTATGGAATAAACAGCATTATAAAGGAAAGCCATCTGAAGTCCCCATCTCTCCATCAGCTCTTACACTGTGGGCAGCATGGGCCTGTTTTAAAAATGCTTCTGCAGATTGAAAAGGGCTGTTAGCTAATGGAACATTGTGATGCTCCATGACTCTACACAGGAGCCAGAACACGGGGTGTTCATTCTGCTGTCAAATAGCCTGGAAACAAACTTCACATGGAAGTTTGGGGTCACTAAGAAAGACTACATTGTAGCTGAAAGATGCCTGTGACTGAATAAAGCATACCAGGACTACACAGCTTATGCTCCAAACCTTCATGGATCTTATTACATACCCAAAGTCTGAACAGATTCATAGATTATTTTCAAACTTTGAGTTTTTCTGCACAGAAAGTTTGATCCATTTGTTTTAAGTTCCTACTCATACTGCACTACCAACTGAGGAACCAAAATACCCTCTTTACTTTTCTTGAGCTGACCAGACACAAGGAAAACATTTCCCCTTCTGTCAAGGTCAAAAGGTGCTTATCACCATTAGTAACCGCTCAGGCCATTGCCTGCAACTATTTGCTCTCAAAGTCTCCTATGAGCTGCAACTATACTTGTAAATATGGTTTCCCTCATAAACTCCTCAGATGCTATTTTTAAAATCCCCCTGCTCCCCTGAGACTGTGGTCCACCCAGCTGCAGCCCAGAGGAGGTGGGAGTTATATATATAGCAAGGACTAGGGGTAAAAAAAACCGAGGCTCTTTTCTGGTGGGACAGAGCCTGGCTTTAATCAGCAGATGTCCAAGGCAGGGAAAGAGGAAAAGAGGAAGACTCATGTCCCGCGCTGGCTTTTAAACGGAGGGAGAAGGGGGTAGGGGTACATGTTACAACCAATAGGAGAAAACTACAAGGGAGGAGTCAGGGTCGGGGGAAAGGAACTAAACATGCTATAGATCAGGGGGAGAGCCCCCAGGAATGTACCATGTATCTTAACACAGTGCAACACTCAGACCTGAACATTCTGCACAACAACAACTCTGCAGGAGCAGGTGAGGAGGTGCAAGGAATAGTGACCCTCCTCACAGCAACAGCACAGACTAGTCATGCTGTCACATCTACTCTGAGAAAGAGCAAAGCAACTTAAGACCTTCCCTTTTATTTTCTCTGTCCTTATCCCAAATTCAAGCAACCTTCCTCCTACAATGTTATAGATGACAATATAATATTGGCTTTTGCATTTATAGATTAACTTTTTGTATCACAAGTATTTTGATATAGTACAATTTATACTTACTTTTAACTGCTTTTTATAGTATAATCTGTCAGTTTATGTATACACTGTATAGTTTATATGAATGGTACTGTAATAAATACATTGTATCATAGGCTTTAGCAAACTGTTAAAAATGGAGACTAAAAGTACTTTTATATAACCAGCTTAAAGAATGGTGTAAAAACAATAATTTTCCTTACATCTGTGGACTGTTGTCTCCAAGTGATATGATGCAAACCAGAGCATAAGCTCGGGAAGGTTTTCTCAATCCTCACACTCAGGAAGTGTGAAACAACATTGGAATGGGAATATTGGAAGACCTAATCTATAGAATATCCTGCAGGCAGGTCAGAGGTTAAAAAACAAACAAGAAGGGAGTGTGAAATATCAATTGTTGCCAAGAAAGTTTGAATAATAAAGCACAAGAATATGCATGAACCTCAGGAAAGATACAGTATAAAGATAACACTGTTTCAAATCTCCAGTGTGCTCTCTGGCTAACCGGCCAGAGCCACCCCAGCGCTGGATATTTTTGTCCTTTCTTATAACCCTTATTAAACTTTTTAAAAATTCTAAAGCATGAAGTTTGTTTTTCACACACAATTTCCCATCATTTTTACATTCTTTGCCCCTTTCCTACAAACTTTGCTTAAAAGTTGAGTTTCAAGCCAGCGGCATACTGAGCTCCAGCACTGCTGCAGAAAACACCCAGAGAGGCAGCAATTCATTTCTTCTACTGAAATAAACTATGACTTTGGTGACAGCAGCCAGACAGGAATATTTGTATCACAAATCTATTAGCAGAATCAAACTTTATTTTATGCAATGAACTACCATACAGATTCCTAACATTGGTCTGGAAATACTGATCCTTCTCAGCCAGAATCAAAATTTCTATGTGTAAATATTAGAAAAAACACCTGGGCTGAGTAATTTTCCAGCACCTCTTTTTTTAAGTAATAAGTATGATTTAAGAGCAGGTGAAAAACAGGCACACTATTCTTAAAACCTAAGTTATTGTCATCATGACACAAACCCATCATCAAAAGCTGAGCTGGTTCTCACTTGTTAATGGTTGGTTTGAATGTGTCTGGAAAGAACTGGATTTCTCCTACAAGATATCAATGCAGGTGCTAATTACAATAAGATGAGCCAGTGAGAGGAGAAGAGCTCAGGCTTCTTGAAGGAAATGGGTTAATTTTTACAGATAAAAGCAGTATAACCCACACTTCCTGTAAGTAGCTTGTATGTGGATGGTATTGCTTGTGGTTTGACTTTTTGATGGGGGCCCATAAAAAACAAAATGTTACAGTGTGTTTCTTGTTAATAGTATGTTCTGTTATTGCCCAAGTTGATGGTTTGGTCCAAATTATCACCCTGCCCAGATCCTCCCACCCCACGCTGTCAATCTACCCTGAATCCCCTGTCAATTCTACCCTAGGCCCACCACATGCTTGGAAATCCATTTTGGAAATCCCCTAAATTTCCATGTTGATTAGTCCATGTGACCCAATTTCCCTCCCTACCTCCCTCATTGAAGGATGATTTTGTGAATCCTGCCTTTTACCCTCCCCAGGATATCTCTGATCAGCTGATGCTTTGTACCCTCCCTTTCAACCACCTCCATATTCAGCTGTTGCACGCTTGCATTTTCTGTCTTTTGCCCCCAAGATTCCCCAGAGCAATAAATCCTCTATTATCCCATGCAAAAGACCTCCCTCTCATCCTTGCCTCCTCAGAGCCCAGACTGACAGCCAAAAAGCCGTAGGGCAAGTGCTCTAGTGGCACCTCGGGTCATCCTGCTCCTGGGGTGTGACCCACTCCTGGTGCAGGCTGAAGTAATAGAGCCACATAAGCTCAGGCCCATGCGTTAACAAAAATCACATAATGCTTTCATTTGCATTTACATTCTTTAACAGGACTTTTAAAAATAGAAATCTTACTTTGAACTGAACATTTCAACTCTAAAACCATAACAGTCCTTTCTCATCCCCCTAATGGGTGTGGCTTGCTTAGACACAGAGCTTTGCTCCAGCCGTGAAACTATATCCTGGAATGCCGGAGTTTGGCCTGAAAGGGTGGCTGAATCCAGGTGTAGATCATTAAAGACAAATGCAGATTGCTCTGCTCTTTTTTTTTTCCTGTAGCTCCCTAGAATATGTGAATGCTCCCACTCTCTCTCTGTGTATATGGGCTGGTTTTAATTATTAATTTTGAGTGTCTGAAAAGACATATTATGAGAGCAATCATCCTTTTAATGATAGCAACTTTGACAGGCAGTATATGAAACCACAGCCCTCAGTGTGTCACGGAAAGAAGGGCAGTCACATCACTACTGCCATCCTCTAAGCAGAGACACACCCATCAAAATCACAAGTATCTGCACCTTAAGAGAGACTTGTGCATTACAAAGCAACATACTGTAATAAAGAAATACCTAAGACAGCCATAAAACATAATTAACAGGATATTGGAGATTTATAAAGCTGTAATGACATAAATTTGCTGTGCATGATTTAAATGAAACTGAACAGTTGTATGTGCTCTTCACATGCACTGTAACGACAAGTGAGCTCTTTCAACACCAATGTTTTTATGAATATGGCTTTTGCCTACAATTAACATGGGTGTGACTCAGAAGAAATCTTTTGTATTTGTGTTTTATGGAACCATCTTAACTGTGGTGAACAATAAAAATTCATAAATCAGGTTGGTAAAGAACACTGTTTATTGCAGAATGTTTAGCAATAGAACCAAGTAGTTTGACTTCTCTTTTCAAACTGATGGAAGTTCTTTAAAGAGAAAATAAAAAACAGGACTTGTCCATAGCAAGACAGCACATGACAAATCAAGTTGTGGATTAGGAACACACTGACTAATTTCATATGTGCTGAGAGCTTCAGCACAGGAATGCATTCCTGGTGAAAACTCAAAATATTTTCTAGGGACCACTGAGGAGCATGCAGCGAATACTGAATTCACGGTTGGCTCTATACAAGACAATGGTACAGTTCATAACCAAGTCTTCACTTGATCTAGAGTTCCAAAGTTACTCTAATTACTCAGAAAGTTTCTCTCTGAATTTGTGCATTAGAACAGAAAACAAAGGCACTACCTCATTATCTGCAGCATGTACTAGCAAGAACATGTCATAATTTGAAAAACATAAGGAAAAGTATGTTTAAAATTAGGATGCTTTTTTCATTGCAGCCAAGTATATCCATCTAGCATGGATGCATTTTCCTGCCTATCAGCAAATCACTGTGTTTCAAGTCCAGAGCTTCCCACAAATTTGTGTAATGAGACACCTACAGTCAATTTGTGCTGACTCTAAATGGACCTGTGCCAATTCACACAGGGGAAGAATCTCTCGTCACCTCTTTATTTGTTACTATAATTTCTCAGACATATGAAGAACATTTGAATGCTTTTGGTTTAGTAAATACTTGTTTTAAGGCAGGATTTGAACATGTTAAACACGTATAAGATTAATTATTCAACTGAAATTAACCGTTTGATTAGATTCAGTGTGAAAAGTTTTTAATTTTGTCAGGATTTGAGAAGAACAGATTGCTCTCACAGAGAGCTTTTCATGCCTCCTAACCTACAGATAATTTAATTTATAAATGACACAAAGGGAAAGGAAGTGCTGAAACCTAGGTTTAATCTTCCTTGTATGGGGCAAAAAATTACTAAAAGAGGACTGGTCAATAATTTTTCAGTATTTTTTATTTATAAATTTTGTGAGGATAAGTATAGCTTATCCATGTCATTTAATTTTCCATAACCCCTTTCTTGCCAAATATTCAGGATCTTCTGCACTTTCCATTGTGAGCTTCCCCAGAAGCTGAGCAAAACCAGTGAATATTCTTGACAGGTCCTCCATTGTAATTTATAATTTTTGGTAGCTGAAGTGGTTTTGCCTCACAAAAATTAACTGCCAGATAATTCCAAATGATCAAAAAGGAAAAAGACAGATGGCCAAATTCCAAAGCAACAGAAGATGAAAATCAAGGATCTCCAAGATATACACCCAGTAATCCAGGAAAAAGACATTGATTCAGTTTGAAATGATGTTATTTTTCAAAGACAGCACTTTGCTGTCAAAACAAAGCAAAACAGCACAACAGTCATGTGGAACTATGGCAGTGGAGTAACTTCAAGTCACAATTAGCTTGGGGGAAAAGAACAGTGGGAACTACACCCACCAGGTAAGAAAAATAACTTGGGAAGGAAACAAAACTCTAAACAAAGAAACAATACCCAACCAAATAACCTACCCCCACCCCCCCCCACCCCCCCAAATCCCCTAATATCAGTTTCTAAGAAAAAGAGTAAATCACTTCAACTCACTCATTCTGGAATTACCAGGAATGCCATATGATAGGCTAGAAATGAACTTCAGCTACTCAAAATTTACAGTGATTTATTAATATTGCCTCACTGGAATTATGCCAGTTATGTACATATTGTAAATGTTAAGGAACAGATTAACTAGAATGAGAAAATATTTTAAAAATATTAGAATAGTTTTAGTCAAATAGTCTAAACTGAGGTATGTACTCATAGAACAAATTTGAGGGTTTATTATTACCATTATTGAAGTAAACAGATACTTATTTGGGATCTGTCAGTTTTCAAAATGTTATTTTTTGCTCAACTCGTCTCCAAAAACATTTTGGATCCTATGATACAATCCAGAGAAACTTCTGTGGGGAATTTACAGATTTGAATCGGATTAAATAAAATAATTTCTGTGTAGCTTTGGAATGACAAGGCTGGTTTTGAAACATGTCTCTTATCATCACTTACGCTGTGACCTGAATGAAAGAAAATGCCAGTTCTGGGCTCTCAGAAGATGAAAACCAAAGCACAGAATTCCTAGTCCCTGTGGCTGAATAAATGGGGATAAATCTCAGGGAAAAAGTTCATAAGTTTTATGGAAATGTGAAACAATATCTGCATGTATAATTAAGGCAAAGGCTGTACAATGTTGCAATCTAAAGTCTTGGCAAACTGCTGAAAATCAGCCAACTGTGAAGCAGAACATAACATATAAACAAACAGGTTGCAAAGCAATTTAGAAATTCAAGAAGTGATGTAATTCTCAATAGCATTCATGTATCACGGCAACTAATAATGGTACCATGAGGAATGACTTTTTTATTAGCATAATTTACTTCTTGATGCTGTCATTATGGTTGTCTTACATTGACAAATGACTGCTGCCCATTCCTACATTTGCTCCCATCTCCCTTAGACAAATTATTTTATACTTCTGTCCTACCTAAACCAAAAAACAACCCCCCACCCCCCCAATCCTTTTTACTTTGTTCCCATTTGTTGCTGTTGGACACAAAATAAAGAGCCTGAGTTCAGTTCCACAGCAGAAAGAGGCTCACCAGAAGGGCTTTATTTTCACCTTTCAGCTCAGGTGTTCCGATACAGGTTTAACATGCTTGGTAAAGGGAGTAACACCTCTCTCGTCCCATTGATGGAACAAGAGAAAACACACTCAACACAGTTTTTGGTTTTGAGAACCATAAACTATTTACAAAAATAGTCCTTGAGAGAAAGACTTTCTTAAGAAGCTTTCCCTTGGGTAGAGGAATTTTCACTGATGGCTGAAAACTCTCTCAGACTCAGAAAACCAGGTCCACATCTCACCTCTTTTTTCTATTAAAAAAAAAAAAAAAAAAGAAAAAATGAGCAAGATGTTTAATGCCTGCTCTTAGAGGGACCATCTGAGTGATCACTTGCATCTTCTGCATCCGTGTCATCAACTGAAGGTTCCTCCACTTGATGACCTTCATTCTGGTCATGGCCTGAGGTTTGCCTGTTGGCTCAGTTCTGACTTTGCGACTGCAGGTCAGGATAGACACACTTTGTAGGTACCCACTGCACTCCAGTATCTGGATACACATGCATACCCACAGCCCGAAGTGGTAAGTTCAAACAGGCCTTCCCACTGCTTGGTGGTCAAATTTCGCACCCAAACTTTCGCTTGGGGCTGATGCATCTCACCCGAAGCCTGCAAAGAAAGGTGATGGCTCAAGATGACAGGGTTATTTGAATTCTGCTGCACTGTGAGGTGATTTACCATATCCAAAGCTTTTGCCAATCGATTTTCCAGGGTTTCACCCTGCATTCCCTGTTTTTGTTCTTCAGGAACCTGCTTCAGAGTACCACGAGCACGTTCAACAATAGCTTGGCCAGTTGGAGAATGTGGAATGTCAAATTTGTGTGAAACACCCCACAACTGCATGAACTGTTGCACTTTCTGTGAGGCATAAGCAGGACTATTATCAGTTTTCACAGTAGAAGGTATCCCTAGCATGGCAAAAGCCTGCCTCCAATGGGCAATGACATCACGAGTTTTTTCTCCAGTATGAGCAGAAGCCCACATAGCAGAGGAGAAAGTGTCAATAGATGCACGCACATACACAATCCTGCCAAATTTCGCAGTCTGGGTGACATCATTTGCCAAATCTCCAAGGCCTCAAGACCTCTAGGGTTTACTTCTTCTGATAAAGGTGGAGCAAGCGTGTGACAGCCATCACAGCAATTGACAATGTCAGTAGCCTCAGATGGGGTCAACCGAAACTGCTTTTGCAATGTATGTGCATTTTGACGAAAAAATTCATGTGATGCCTTGGCTTGTGCTAGTACATCAGGCTGAGGTGCTACCCATGCAGGGTTAGCCCACTTGTCAGCCCTGGCATTACCTTCTGCTGTGAAACCTGGCAGATTGGTATAGCTTGTATCTTGCTCTTGAACCAAATCTTGAAGGGCAACTACATTTTCTTCTGGGAGGGGACACTGGTTTTCCAGTGGGTTTGTCCCCCTGCCCCTGTAAAGGAGGTGTGGGGCACAGTGTGCCCTTCGTCGCAGTGGTCCCCATCAAAAATCTGTCTTGATCTCTACCCCCCAAGCCGTCAGTACATCCCGCCCCCAGAGGTTAGCAATAGCTGTGGTGACATAAGGCTAAATCATAGCAGACTGTCCCTCTGAGTTCGTCATCAGCACAGGCTGCTGGCTGACAAAGCATTGTGACGTTCCACCCAATCCTGTGATGGGTGACACCACAGGATCCAGAGGCCACTGTGGAGGCCACGCAGAGGAGGACAGGATGGTTACGTCAGCACCTGTGTCAATCAGACCTTGAAGGTGGATCTCTGTTGGGGTAGCTCCAGGGAGGCACAAAGTACTCCACATCTTGGGATGTTTTTTGGTCAGAGTTGCAGTCCAGCGCACTTGAGGTGGCCCAGTTGATCTGAAGCAGCCGTCCCCTCAACACCAGTTCACAGCCCTGGAAACTGAAGACTTGTAAGGCACAAGTTGAGCAACATGCATTTTCTTGGGGAGAGTGACAGGAGGGTGAGGGTGGAAACCACAGCACACATCTGTGCAGTATAATCTGCATCAGTAAGTCCCTCATGTACAATGATACTCTGAAGGCTGGTACTGGACCTCCGTATGAGGAGAGCACTTTTTCTCTCCTCCAGGGGTCCAAAGGCATCCAAAGAATCTTTGTGCACTTTGCAAGAATCCAATATGACTGTTGCTGCTGTGCAGACATCAAATCCAGCTGAGCCATGGGTGCTAGACACAAGCTGGCTAAGCAGACCTGCATCAGCTTTGGGACCCAGGGAAGTGCTTGTGTCTGTGTGCATTTCCCCAAAGTGCTCAGCTTCCCGTTTCTCAAACTTGGCCAAGGTTGGCCCTTAGCATCTAATTTCACTGGGCAAGCCTCCACATAGTGGTTTGGCTTTCCACACCGATCCCACAGAAATGAGGGAGTTTTCCTGTTGCCGCTTATTCGTTTGATGTTTGTTTGATGTTGTTAAGTTTAAGTTGGTTTGCCCCAGTTGCTCCCCTGTTATCCCTGAATGGTTTGTCCCTGGTTATCAATCATTGTAAACCCTTCCCTCCTTTCCAGATTGTTCCCCATCCATCACCTTAATCCTGCCCCCGAGTCCTGTCGATCCATGAAAACCCCACCCTTTGTTCCAGCTCCTTCCATGCTTGTCATCCCTTCCTCGAGGCCCCATTGATTGTTCAGCTGCCTTCCCTCCCCCGAGTCCCTGCTATTGGTCCTATGTATTGTAATCCCCACCCGCAACTCCTCCCTTGCTGCTATCCCATTGGTCGTTGTGTGGGCCGCCCACAGTCTTTAAAACCTGGCGCACGGAGGTGCCCAGGGCTCTCGGCTTGGACTCTCTCCTCGTGATCCCAGCCCCGTCCCTCGTCGTCTTCACCCTACACCTATAAGAATAAACTTGTTCCTGGGAAATTGGAGGACTCCGAGCACTCCCTCTCTCCCTTTGCCACACCTCGCGTCGCCCTGCGAATCATAGAGCCCGAGCCCCGAGGAGCTCTAGAGGTTCCAGGTTGAGCCACACAGTGCTCACCTGGTTCCCCACTCCTGCCGCTGACGCTTGGCACGAGCTAGCCGAGGCGTGAAGGGCCGAGCGGGCAGCGACATTTTCCCTTTTTGTTTCTGTTTTCCCTGCTTTTTGTTGGCTTGTAAGCAGCTGTTTCTGCTGTTTACCCTTCGGCCCTTTTGAGGACACTGGTGAGGCAGTAGCCAAGGCAGCCATCTTATAATCTGGTGCCTATATTAACACAAGCCTGGACCACGTCCGCTAAGGAAGGATCCCCTGGGAGGGCCTCAATCACTCTCCTACAACCAGCATTGGCATTGCTTCTTGCAAGCTGTCTGAGCAGTAGTGCTCTCAAATCAGGATCTTCCACCTGGTTCTCCAAAGATGCAGAGAGTTTCTCAACAAACTGCAAATAAGGTTCTTTAGCCCCTTGGACTGTACTGACAAACCCCTGTTTTGGAGCTGCTAACGCTATGGTTTTCACCAGAGCTGCCATGCCTGTCTTCTGGCACAGGTGCAGCATCTGCGGGTCAAAGGTATACCGGAAATCAGGGTTAGCAAAATTGCCTATCCCTGTTAACAGATTACATCCAGCCTCATACCTGGGGTCTTGTGGAGGCAATTGATTATTGCGTGCAGCTATTGTCAAAGTTAGCTGCCTCCAATTGGCTTCAAAGACTTCAAGCTGGACAGGCTGAAATAACACCTGAGCAAGGTGCCTAATGTCATATGGTACTAGTAGGTCAGAACTGAGGACTCTAATCTGCATCACCTCTGCAGGACCTAGACTATATCTAGCCACCTTGTCTCTAATGTCCAGCACAGCTTTGAAGGATATAACATGATGAACGTCCTGACTGAGGATACACCTTAAGCACAGGGAAAGCCTGGAGACCTCCTAGTGAGGTGACAGCATGCCTTTGATCCTGCCCCATAGATGTCACAGGAGCAGAGACAACAGAGCAGAAGCTGCTGGATGGAGTTCACATCCACCAAACCAGATGCCATGTGTCCCCCAGCATCTGCAGAGCCAGGAAGACCACCTCCAGACCCCATAAAATGCCAGTCTCCCATCTGCAAAGCCTTATCTTTGACTTTGTCCCAAAAACACCTAGGGTCCCTGGGACAAACTGTGACCTGGAATGGTGGGAGTATCCAATGGGCACTCGAATAAGGACCCTCTTGATGTCCCCTGCTTCGAAACGGCTGCATCACCACGAGACCCTAAGGTGAATAAGAGGAGCCCAGACATAGCTGCCCCGGACCAGTGGGGCATCCAGGGGGATGGAGCTCCGCGGCATTAGCTACTGGATCCGGGCCAGTCCTGGCAGGGTCTGTAGCCATCTGCGGTCCAGAGCCCACAGCAGACCCAAACGGCATCCAAACCCGGCACATGGCGGGGGGGTGGCGGTGCCGAAAAAGGTCCGCCATTATCCTCGCCCGTGGCTGCAGGGCTCAGCGTGTTGAAAGGAGGCGGGCCGCAAAGGCCCGTGTGTGTGGCTCCACCCCTGCTGCCTGTGGCCGCCACCGTGCTGGCAGGGGCGGGGGCGTGGGGGAGAACGCTCCCAACAAAGCACCCGTACTGGCCACGACCGCGGCGCCACTTGTTCCCATCCCCGCCATGGCGGGAGGGGAAGCGGGGGGCAGCGGTCCTGGCCGAGAGCCTGCACGGCCCGCGGTGGCTGTGGGGCTGCTCGCCGCGGCAAGGCGGGGTGCGGAGGTCGCTGGGGCACGGCCCGCTGAGGGCGGAGTGCAGCGGCCCAGCCTCCTGAGGGGCCAGGTCTACCAGCCGGCCTGCAGAGACCGCAGCTGCCGGCGCACCTGCCGACTGCGCAGGCGCGGTGGAGCTGTTTACAAACTGCAGAGCAGGAACGGGGATAATTCCAGCAGCCCCCACACTAGTGGTGTTTGGATGCATAAAAGGAACTAAGGCCGCCAAGTCACAGTTCATACAAACCATGGAGAGCGACCTCTGAGGTCCCGCTGCTGCTGGAGATCGAGACGCTGGTGTTCCCTCTCCCTCCACCGCAGGCAATGCATGGGGGGGGTGGGGGTGATCCCCCCCCAACCCGCGGTTCCCTGAGTGCAGGGCAGAGCAGCACCAGCTAAGCGGGGGGAAGAGGGCTTCCAATAGCCAAACCTCCCCCACACTGCTGCCAGCCGCCCTGTGTGACACGGGAGTGGGACTCCCCATCCCTCGGTTAGACTCACAACGAAATGGGGTGGCCGAATCTCTAGCAGTGACCAGGGTGGGAAAGAAAATCCCATTAACGCTGCCCTGTTCAAAGTCTGATCCTGTCTCTCTTGACTCAAGATCTACCAGAGCAAGTTCTTGATCAGACTGTGCCCCTTCTTCAGAGCTGCACTCCGAGACCTCATTGGTCAGTAAATTTCTTCCAAGGCACAACATCCACATCGCCTGAAAGCATCAGTTGAAACAAGACATTGCCGAGAGCTTGCCAAAAAAGTTTCAACAGCGCTGCTTCAGCGCTAGAGAAAAACCCATGTTCTTTCCACCATAAATATAGGGCTTGGAAATCAGCTCTAGAAATATCCAGTTCATATCGCTGGAAAGCGTCTGTCCATAAGTCCAGGACTAGAGAA
The DNA here is from genome assembly GCF_001522545.3 of Parus major. NCBI lineage: Eukaryota > Metazoa > Chordata > Aves > Passeriformes > Paridae > Parus > Parus major. Next base: position 8,333,542 of record NC_031777.1, on the reverse strand, counting down.
TCCTATGGACCTAATACAGCAGTTATCATGCTTGCAGCTCACTGGGAAAAAATCTTCCAGCAAAGGACAAAACGGCAGACAAAAAATACCTGCATGCTTCGACCGAAAAAAATCCCTTTTTCTGGGCTGGAGGGGAGGAATACCTATTTTCGCTGTTGCAATCACACTTCGGGCTGCCAGATGTCGCTGTTGGACACAAAATAAAGAGCCTGAGTTCAGTTCCACAGCAGAAAGAGGCTCACCAGAAGGGCTTTATTTTCACCTTTCAGCTCCTTTTTAAGGAGCTTTTATAAGGCGTTCCGGTACAGGTTTAGTATGCTTGGTAAAGGGAACAACACCTCTCTCGTCCCATTGATGGAACAAGAGAAAACACAATCAACACAGGTTTTGGTTTTGAGAACCATAAACTATTTACAAAAATAGTCCTTGAGAGAGAAACTTTATCAAGAAGCTTTCCCTTGGGAAGAGGAATTTTCACTGACAGGCTGAAAACTCTCTCAGACTCAGAAAATCAGGTCCATACCCATTTAATTATTTTGTTTTCTATATTCATTTATGCCATGTTTTTTATGGTTATGTGTAGTTGAATTACAACGTTGTATGTTGAGAATCAGCAAAAATTTCAAAAGTGTAACATTTGAGAAATTAATTCTGCTTCTCCCTAATCATTATGGATATATATTCTACTGTAACTGTGTTTAGGTTGGGATGTACTCTGAATGTATAATTTTTCTATGAGGAAAACCACCTGGAAACAATCTTCAGATTAAACAATTACAATAAAATGTTATTGTATTGTATTGCTCAAAGTTCCATGCAGTTTTAAATTAATGCAATTTATCAGCTCTACAGCAGAATTACAATATCCAGAAACTGTGATAGCTCTGTGTTTAAAACACAGAGCTATCATTATAGGTCAGGTAGATTTTCTAGGAGTCTGGACCCTACAAAATTAATTTTAATACAGCAAATCCTGTCACATCCTGAGCCAGGATTTTGAACGGTTTTGTCCAGTCTTTGAAATGCTCTCTTGGTTTTCAGTAATGCCACCTACTGAGATACTCTCCATAGAAATTAAAGGAATACAACAATTCTTTTCATTAGAGGCTTTTCAGCAGATTATTAAAAAACCCTGAAGTCTGTAACACTGTGCTCTTTCTGGGGAAAATCTGTAATTTCTGGCAACAGATCATTAAAAATATATGATATAGCATAATGCTTCTGTATTCTCAGTATTTATGAAAATCATTTCTACTGAATTCATTAGCTGGCTTTTTAAGGATTAAAATAGTAATTTTTTATTATCTAAAGATTTTTAGCTGGTGAGTAAAAAACTTCATTCAACTATTAATAGCAGCAGCAAAAAATCTACTTTTACTTGTAAGAAGAAAGCAAGCTCACAGAAAAAAAATACAAGAAAATGAAAAGTAGTTTATCCTTTGTCTTCCCAAATCAATAGCTTAATCAAAAGAATCTTAAATTACATGACATTGGAATGGCCTACAGAAATAAGCCACTCTAAGATCTACACTATCTTTATCAAGGAGAAGATAACCTTAGATTGGGCATGTCATATACAGAATTGATTGGTTTTGTTTAAATAAAATATTCTTAGGTTAAATGAATACAAAACCTATAACAAAATAGAAAGTAAACTACAATTTTGCTCTACAAAAGAACCCCAAAACTTAATTGACACTAATGAACAAAATTTTGATGTAACATTCTTAAAAAAATTAACAATGTCATTATACTAAATTAAAAACCAAAGATAAAAAAATAAAAAGTGAAAGTCTTTTAAATCTCAGAAAGAAGCTCTCCCTCCAAAAATAGTGTTGGAAAGCCATCAACAGTTTTGCAATTCTGTGGCAAGAAATAAGGGATTGATGAGTGCTGGAAACTCCTCTGGAGCTGACTTTTATGCACCTTGCTGCTCCCAGATAGTATTAGGGTAAAACCAAGCAGGTAGATTTTCTGAAAGTTTGCTTCTGTACTGCACAGCAAAAGAGTTACCTAAAGAATTTCAAACCATCTTCTGCAGTTGAGAGTCGCTGGTTATTTGCTCAGATCCAGCAGGTGTATGTGTGTATATATATTATTTTCATCGCAAAGTTCATGTCATGCCAACGCACTCTGCTCTGCCTTGAATTTTCCAGGCTGTTCAGATACTCAACTGGGCAATGCAGAGCTTCTTTTCAGTCATTTAGACACGTGTCAAAAGATACTTTAAGCAGGGACACCATTTTGTCAGCTAAATTCTGATGATGGGAACCCTGAGGGCTCAGGGTTCAGCCGCTGCAGCATGAGCACTGAGTGCTGCCTTGGGGCTCAAAGATGTCTGTGTGCAGCTCATGGACGTGACAAGACTGTGCCCTTTTCCAGCAGGAGCTATGGTGGCCTAGCACTTTTGAAATGGCACTGGATGTTTCTGACAGGCAACTGGGCAACTGCACCATGCCCAGAGCATAGAAAAAGTTTTGCAGGCTAAGTATTAAAGAGTTTGTGTCTTGTTGCCAATACACATGCACTCCAGAGTAGCAGGAGTAGGAATGGGATTAGCTATGATACACTTTACAGACATGAGACAGGGGCTAAATCAGCAGCACACAAGAACAGCAAGGTGAAGGCCCATGCAAAGTCAGACCTTGATATCCACTCACAAGTCAATTTTCTGCTGTTTCAGAAGCAAAAAAAAGAGATTTGCCATTGTATCAGCCTGACCACATAACTGCCCCTTGCAGAACACAGCTCTCCACAAGGTACTCATCAGAGAAACAGCAGAGCCAAACTTGGTGTGTCCAGCTTCTCACACCTATCAGCATTTGCTACTCAAGACTGAGCAATAGCCATGTTCTAAACGAAGAGGAATTTCTGACAGAAATCTATTCAGTACAGTACTGGAGAGCAATGCACTTATCAGGAACTAGGAGACTATCACAGCCAGGAATTGCTTCTAACACACAACTTTTCCATAAAATGAAACATTATTGCACCACAGAAAGTATAACTTTAAAACTAGTCAACAACATCTGTGTTTATTCAGCTTTTCATTTTGTCCCCTGCAGGCTTCTTCTGATGACATACAAGCAAACATATTGCAATACCAGAGATGTGAAATAATGAGCTAACCACAAATATTAATTTAGTAGTATAAAACTGCAGTACAATTACTGTCATTACTTTATGTTCATTATAATAATATTATGTTACAAATCCTAAAAGGCAATGTATAGATAATGATACCTGATTAGTGGCAATTTTTTCACATGATTTAGTTTGAGTTTATATACTTTTCGTAAATTTCAATACTTCAAATTGCTTTCCAAGTTTTCTGGCATCAGGCACTAAGATGAGAACATCTTCATTTTTCTGAAGGGATTAAAACACCGAAAAACTTTCTTTTAATTATTTTTGTGTGTGTATGCATTCAGGAAGACTGGCAGAGCTGGTGACTAATAGCAGTATCTGACCATAATTATTAATAGCCCCCCCATCAATGGCAAAACCAAAACTGAGGTTCTAGGAGATGAGCAATGTGGAAGCAATAGTAACTCGGCTAAAAATAGATTTAAGTTGAACTTTGAGGGTTGTGCGAGGTCTAAAGGTGGTGACATTTTTGTTTCAGTGTGATCTACCTTCCTATGTTCTAAGAATTGCACATATTGTGTCTAACTTTAATTTTCTCAGAGAAAAAAAAATTGACTTCCAGCTTCAAAATCTCAGATCTAATAAACTATAGATTCTGCCACATCTCTCATTCTAACAATGATAAAACTGGCTGCTCTGAGATCAGATCTCATTTTCCTAGAAACTCAGACAGCTGTTATCTTAAAAGAAACAAAAGTTGAGATCTTAGCTGCCTTTTAGCAAAAGGACTCTTGTTACTCTGATGACTGCTCATCATTTCATCCTCTTTAAGTTTTAAAACTAAATTATACATTTAACAAATTTAAAAAATCAAACAAACAAAAACCTGAGTGAAGAGGCTGGGGAACCCAGTGCTTTCTTCCCTTGTCAGTAACTTCATAAAAAGCTTAACAGACATTTCATATGTTCCTGCAGGGAAATGGAAGGATCATAGCATGCAGAATTTTCAAGATTATGGAAACAAAGACCCACAGCATCCCACACTGTAGAAAGTGAAAGTGTTTAAAAACATGACTACTTGAAAACGCCTTCTTATGTAAACACCATCTGAAGGAAAGCTCAGAAGTAGAAAATGAAAAACTGAAAACATCAACAAGCAAAAAATAAGTCACAGTTAAATTTTTTTTCCAAAATTAGGTAAGTTCATGGGATCTAAAAGTGAACAGGCAAAGGTCAAAATGCACTGCTTTTCTCTATAAAACTGGACCTCAAAGGCTCAGCATTTATGCATAAGGGGAGCGTCACTCATTTTTATGTCCTATTGTCACCTTTGACAAAACCAGGAATTAAAAATAATGTAAGATGTTATTAGATTTTCTGTTTAAAGCTCTGCAGACATAGAAATCACAACCAAAACACAAATTTCTTATTCCAATTTCAAATTTCTTATTCCAAAATTATTACCCCAATATCTTCCCAATAGCAATTAGTGCCAGAATTTTAATGCACCTGCATCCTAACAGAAACTCTACAGCCGGTCAAAACACTCCAAAAAAGTCTGTTACTGAATGAGAAACGAAATAGCAGCACTCACAAGAAAAGGAGAGAGCTTCAGGGAGACTCTCCAACAAATTCTTTGTATACAAAGTATAGAGACTCTGTACAGCTACTCAGTGGTCTTGCTTCCTCCACTGATGCAGGTGAATCCCCTCCTCTGCAAGCATTTCCTGGCCAGGCACACCAGGATCTGGCTGGCTGGAACACCTTGTCTTTGAAACAGGGAGAGCTGGAGATAGGACAGCTGAAGACTGAAAATTGTCTTCTGTTCTTTCCTATTGGGCTTCTCAAATAAATGACATCCCTGGGAGCTGTGTCTATGGATAAATGGTTTATTAGTGGTTTCTACCTTTTACACACCAGCTTGTGTCAACCCACAATCAAAGTGCCAGGTGAAGAACTTGACCAACTCTGTTGCTGCAATAAATAAGAATTTAGTTAAGTGTTTACATCTGAAGAAGTCAGTTCCTAATGATGCTCAATGTCTACAGTTCAGTTTCTGGTTACCCAGCATCTCTTATGAACTTGAAAACAATTTGACTTCTGTTCACGTCATATGGAAAGCTCCAGGCATTTTTTATTTTTTATTTTTCATTTCAGTTTAAATTTCTTTTGATGCACTTATAAAGAAGATGGAAAAGTAGAAAATGCATCTTGTCAGACTTTCTTTATTGCATTCTTGTAAACAGGCCAAAATCCCACTTACTTCTTACAGAGACTAAACACTTAGTTCCTTGGCAAAGATCAAAACATAAACTGAAAGAAAAGCCTTAATGTATCACTTGAAACAGCAGGCAGCATTACAGCCCATGATAGAAACTAACTCCATTCCTTGGAATGAGAGAGACTTTGCAAAAGTCCTCTCAAAATAAACAAGTTTTTAAACTGGGAGAGTTCCCCCCAGAATTTCAGTCTTCACAGGCTCAGACACACCAAAGGAATGAAAGGGAAGAAGACAGTTTGTTTGGAAATCTGATATTGTTACAGATTGAGAACTTAATAGGTTTAGAGAATCAGGACCATGCTAGGAGGCAACAAGGATTTGCAGCTGTAGTTTCCATCTTACAGTTTTCTTTTTTAAAAGGCATGTCAAATGGAATTTTCTTTTTATGTTTGTTTCTTTCTTCATTGCATTCACAACAAGGCCTGTCAAGGGAAGCTGTATCTCGAGGATTGTGCAAATATTACCATATTCTACTGGGCAGATAAGCTTCCACTGCACATCTTAAGGACAAATTCACAGTTATTTCAGATAGTGAGGATTTTCTAAATTCTTCATATAGCAAGTGAAGAATTTGGCTCCATTTTCATACACAAGAAATTTTTACAGGCCCTGCAGATAAAATAAAAATTCCTGACTCATAAACTGCACTGATTTGTTCTGGAACCATTCCAAACATCAGAAAGAAAATCCTCACTGTATACAAGTTACTGGGTAAATCCGCAAGCATGTTAAAGATGACTTTCAAAGCCTCCATTAAAACAACCATCAAATACTGTAACCTTCCAATAAAAATCAAATATTCTAAAGTAAAAAAAAGCATTTTACAAGTGTAATGCCAAATGAAATTGAGCATGAGGGGAGCAAGTACAGCCTCTTATAACAGAGAGTATTATAACTCTGTGCTTTTCCTCTACTCACTTTTACTCTCAGATGAAGTTTTAAAGATACGAAACCTATTTCTGGGTTAGGCAGATGAATGGGGATACAATTTAACATCACAGTCACCCCAGGACAATAATATTTTAAATTAAATGCCAGTATCTAAAGTTATTCTCACCATTGAGAAGATGTACAAAACATTCACAGAGATCAAAGTTACATGAAAAGAAGGAAAAAATATCTAAAAATTCTTTCACATGTATGAAAGAGGATGTATAAGAGAAATGACTACACTTATAAAAATGACCTCAGAAGCCCAACAGCTTCAGAATTCCAGCACATTTGTAACATCTTTTATTCTACATCCCTTCTCTCCATGACAGATTAATAAGAATTTTAATACTAGCTTTTAGATGAAAATACAAACTTCAGATGAAATCCATATTGCTCCAACTTTTTAAAAACTACAATAAATGGGGAGAGTATTCAAAGACAGGTATATTAGATATACTTTCATTGTATCCTGAATATTGCATATCTCATACAACATTGTTGAAAAAAATGAAAAAGCCTCTGCAATTTCTGTGGTCAAGCACTATGACTATTCATGTTTCTATGTCATTTTATGACATGAATTAGTTAATTTTCTTCCTTATGAGTCTGATAGATACAGGAGGATAAGCAGTTAAAGGAAACCTTAATACAGGTAGATTCTTTTTCCTTGTTCATATTGCTAAAGACAAATACTAGGAGAGCCAGTTATGCCTGCAGATTATTAAATTTTTCCATTTTCATTCTATTTTTCTACTTTTAAATTGATACCATGAATTTCATTAGTTTAAGCTTTTCAAGTCCTGACTACTATGGAAGTGGACATGACTGAATAAGCACAAAAATTTTACTCCTGTTTCAAAAGGACACTCTTCATAAACTAGCAGCATAAGCCCTGCCAGGAATTGGTTTAGCCTAAAGATAAGTTTTTCTGGTAGGCTGAGGTTAAATGAATGGCTTTTGTTGCATTTAATGGAATCCCAGGTTATAACTTTAATTGCAGTCGTAAACGTAATGTGTAAACTGAATTCCAGTCCTGAGGTTTGCACGTCCTAACGTTTCCACCTCTTCAATAAATGCAAACAGAACGTGTGAAAGGTCAAGGCTGTAAGTTGTTTATATAAAATTATATTGCAAATAACCTTAGAAAAAAAACACCAGTGAGATCTAGAACAGAAATTAATCATCAGCTGATGAAACAATTCTTGCTATATATGATCCAGTAAAGCATAAAACTTTAACTATACTGGGACAGGGAATGTTATCCAACAGAGCCCTCAACAATCAATTGATGTAAATGCTTCAGTTCATAAATTATGGTAAAAACAGCTACTGAGGCCTACAGTATTTATAACTGAACATGCACGTGCACATACTGCATGCAATTAAAGTTAATTATTAGTTTAATATTGTTGCTGATTTTAATGAGAACAAAATTGCACCTAAGCATAAAAATGCAGTCATAGGTACCTTTGAAAGAAAGCATATCACAGTTTCTTAGTGTTTTGTTGCCCACATCTTTTTTATTTTGTTAGTGGTGATAATGCAGTTATGTACAATTTAGGTACCCAGTGACTCCACATAGATGAACCAAGAGAAGCTTTTTCTACTGAAAAAATACTTAACAGGAACTTCAAATTCCCATCACCTCCATATACAGAATGTTTCTAGTTCCAAAGCTGGAGAGCAGGTATGGACATCTAAATTCAGTGAGAGCTCATAATCACTTAACATGGTTCAAGCTGGAATCTCTTGTACACCACCAGAGAGTCATGGTGCACAATACAGAAGTGCCTCCCAAGACAAGAAACTCTGACATTGGGCAGGGTGAGAAATGTGAGAAAAAATACTGTTTCATGGGGGTTTAGCCCCAGAAGCTACAGAAATACAGTAATTACAAACAAAAGGAAAATTCCCTAGGTTTCAGATATCTATTTTTCTATGTAACTGATATGTGTGTGAATTTGTTACTTTTATCCTTTATTCTTCTCCTGTAGGTGATGTTACTAAGCCTGGTACAAGTATTCATGGGAATAGCATTTCAGTCATTGTCCACTCACAATTTTCTGTGCTTGACTCTCATTGTAAGCCCTTAAAGCTTAAAAGCCCATAAACTCTAAACAACTGCCTTTTCAAACAGGTATTTTAAGACCTTAGTGTTTATTCCTCCACATCTAATGTGGTTTCCTTTCAAAATTATGCTTTTCTGGTATCTTCAATTTTACATCTTTACTCTTGGTCTTACCTTTCTAATAGCTAAAATTTGGGTGCACTTCAACTCTCACCCTCCACATCATGACACAATAGAAACTGCAGCTGTGGAGCCAATGCTGCTTTCTACAGTTCTGTAAGACTCAGCTGCAGAGAATCCTGGTTTGATTGGTGTGACTCATGGTTGTGTTTGACTAATGGTAAAACTGGGAATAATCCAAAGTGCATATGCGAGTTCCATTTGCTTTACACTTCTGCAGTGCCACTGACTCCAGCATCACAGTTATTCCTGATTTACACTGCTATAAATCAAACTGCAATCACAGTCTGGGAGTGCCTCAGTGAGCCAAAAACTGGCATTTACACATAATTAATGTCCCAAATAGTTAATGTCCTACTTATTTTTCAGAATTTTTTACATTGTAGTTTTCACCTCTGCTGATTTAGCTGTGTAATTACTTTTCAGTTGTGGCAACATAGAACATGCTTTCTCCTTGCTATCAAGGCAGCATTTGTTTTGCCACTGAAACGGAGAGAAACCACCAGGGGCCAAAAAAAAAAAAAAAAGAGGCGGTAAGAAACAGGACAAATGGTGTAAATAATTCAGTTCAAGAAGTGCATTTTTTGTAATTTTTTTGTCCTCCCAGAAATGGCATCATAGGAGTAAAAAAATCATAATCAAGTATTACGTATCAAGTGAAAAAAACAGTAAAAATAACTAAAGGAACTGTTTCATAATCATAATGACTTAAAGAAGTTTGGATGTGGAGAGAGTAGAAGAGAAGTCAGGGTATTCTAACTACAAGTAGTTGTCATAGCCATTTATGTGCTATCTACTGAAATGACACTGTTGAGCCTCAAAACTCCCAGAGATGGCCCAGAATCGAACACTGCACATTCAAAGCATTTTAGGGGAGGGTAATTTAAAATGCATTTTTCAAGAAATTCAAGTTAGTCAGTGCTAGATATTATCAGTGGGACTGAGGCAAACCACAGTGAAGCTTTAACTGAAAGCACATTTTCAGTTATTTACTTCAGGCACTGACAGTAAACTGGTCAGAGCAACATGAAACTCATTATGAGCTAATTTATATTGCTGTGCTCTGTGCTGCTGCAGTTAGCCTGGTACAGTCACCCTCAGCTGAGATACATTACACTGTATCACCTAACAGGCAGTTTATGTTTTTGGATTACCAGTCTAATCCTATCAAATTCAATGCTGCTAATATGTAATCCTGATTAATATTAGTGTTTTCTAAGTGCGGTACCAGATCAAAAGTAACCAGCAGAAGCCAAATGAAAAAAACCCCTGAATTTTAAATCATACATACTGAATATAAATTTCTGTATTATCAAGATTTCTGCTTTCCCCAAATGGAACACAGTGAAAAAAATAAAAGGGCCATAAAAATGAAGCAAATTATTTTTTCTACTAGAGCAAGAAACCAATAGTTTCTAGCTCAAGCACAAATCATCCAACCAGTAGAATGGGATGCAGCCATTACTGCTTTGTTGAGGCCCTTGTTTGTTTTAATAGTTATATTGTTAATGGTTTATTCCTATGTTCCCCCATGTTTCCTCCAGAGCTGGTTTGCTTAGTTGTATCCTCCCCTATGCTGCCCATCATTGTATCCCAACCCCTTATTCCAGTACCTTCCCCATCCATCATTGTAAACCCTATCCCTTGTTCTGGACCCTTCCCTGTCAATCCCCTATTAGCGCAGCCCCCTACAATACCTCCTCTTTGGAAATCCCGTAATCCTCGAGGCCCCATTGGCACACATGACCTGTCCTCTCCTCCCCCTTATCCTCACTGGTTCCTATATTGTAAACCCTGCCTCATGCTCCTTCCCCTGTATGTTACTGATTAGTTAAGAGTTTGTACCCATGCCCTGAAACCTCTGTGTATTTAATCCCATGCACAGCAGTGCTCTGGGCTCTTCTGTTCCTGACCCTTTCAGTGTCAATAAACCTTTCCCCACTGGAACCTCATACAGCGAGCCTCCTCCTTACTCCTCCACCTGATCCCTGATGTTGGTTAGCTATCCTGCACCATAGAACATGCGGCTGTAAAGGTTCTGTGTGGACCTGATTTTTTCTGAGCCTGAGGGAATTGCAGGCTGTCAGTCGCAGATCTGTTCCCAAGGGAGAGTTTCTTGGGAAATCTTGCACTCAAGGACAACATTTGTGAATCGTCTTGCTTTCTCAAAAGAGTGCCGCATAACTATAGCTAGCATGTTTTTCTCTTGTCCCACCAATGGGACAAGAGGTGATATTCTCTTACCCAATCATGTTAACCCTGTAGCATAAAATTTTATAAAAGCTGAAAATTTCAGAGAATAAAGCCGCCTTTTCCTAGCAGGTTGTGGTGTGTGCTGTGAACCCACATTGATGGATACATCATGTCCACAGCGACAGTTCTGCCTTCATTAATTCCCATACTGAGGCGGCTCCCCACACCTGGCATGGTGCCAGTGTGTCCTAGCCTGGGCTCTGGTGGACCGTGTCACTGCTTTACTACTTTTACAGTTAATGCATAAATGTAAGAACTAGACATTATAGAAGACCTTATCTAGAAATTCTGTTAAAAGCAATAATGGGATTTCAGCACTTAAAAAGGAAATCTAAACTCTTGAATACAGAATTGCAATTTCCTACTTAAGCCATAAAGATCCTTAAGTTAGTGGAGAAATGTGCCTTAAATATCTGCTGGTACCTGAAATTCTTCTTCTCAGTATTTTTTTCAAACCTTTTAATGTTGATGTGGCCAAATAACTCAGTGCTTAAGATCAGTCAAGATTCTATCAATATGTCATTGTGAACTGCTTTAAAATTACTTAATTGCTCAAACATTTTCTTGAGCTCAAATCTTTCTCATAATTACAGTCTGGGGATGGGAAGGAAAGATAAAAAAACACGGCAAAAGCTGTTTGTTTCACACATCTGCTCTATAAAATAAGTAAGACTCAGACTTTAATCCATGCATGTACCCCAACGCAGAAGTGTTGAAAAACACCCATCTCCAAGGATAACACTGAGTGTATCCTAAACACTCTCCATTTTCAGTCATCTTCAACAGCAGGAGTGACAGTAGGTGAGTATTAACACTCATGACTCTTTTGAATCAGTAGATTGAACTCCCACCTTTGGAAGAGGATACTGATTTGGTTTCTCTGGTAGAAATTTCTCAAATGTATTTTACATCAGACAATCACTAAATAAAATATCCAGTGGTGGGGGGGAGGCATAGGGACAGAGCCCAGCAAGTTCTCAGGAGATGGTTTTTAACATGAGGCTCTAAATTTAAACGTGACTGTACATTTTATTCCTTTCCATCTCAAAGAAGGGGTTTTGTCCCCCCTTTTTAAAAGTGTACAGCCAAAAGAGATAAAAAACTGCAGTCCCATTGATCTCCAATACTTCATAGAGGAGTTTCAAACACATTGCTTAAGAGAGTAATTTTTCTACAGTCCCTTCAAAGTACAAACTTGCTTTTAGGTGTCAGCTTCAGGTGACCCTGCATGTCTCTAAAAATCTGTCAGGAAACAGATGCCATCCTGCTGGGTTTAGTGTGCATTTCAGATTGAATGTACAAAATTACGAAGACTTCCTCAGTGGTTTTCTGATCAGTACAAAGACTGGGTTTTATTCACTCTGGGGGGAAACTTTCAAAGCATTGCTTAAAAACAAATACCTAACACCAAAACTCTACATTGTTCTAAACAATGGTTTTAGGGAAGAATTCTGCTTCTGGGGATGAAATAGAGGATTTTAAAATTATGTCTATTATTTGGAAAACTGATACTTTTAGCCCCTTTCAGGACAAGCTTTTTATGTTGCAGTATTTCATCTTCCAAACATTTAATCACACAACTGATTACACATTAGAAATTAAAAGCTTGATCTTCAAAGCCCCACTAATATGGTAAGAACATTTATGCAAAAGGTGTAAGTAATTTCAGTTTTTGAAGTACAGAACAACTAAATTGAGAGTGCTAAACAATAATAGCAATAATAAAAAATATTTCACAGATGAATTTGAAATGGTCTTTAAAATCAGAAAACTTTTTTTTTGTAGAGCACATCTGTCACTAGAGGACACGAAATAGAAGCAATGGGTTCAGTCACAACAGCCAAGGCTTTCAGTCTCATGGAGGCAAAAGCCTTTATTTCGGGGTTTTCAGCCCCTTTTATAAGGTGTTCTGATACAGGTTAACCTGATTGGTACAAGGAATAACACCTCTCTCATCCCACTGGTGGGACAAGAGAAAAAAACATTCAGAACATTTGTACAACATTGTTTTGAAAACCAAAACTTACAGAAAACAGTCTTTGAGAGAGAAAAGTTTCCAAAAAGACTTTCCCTTGGGAAACAGATCAGTTACTGACAGGCTGAAACTCTCTCAGGCCCAGAAAATCCTGTCCACAGACATCTGTCACAGACTAATAGTAAGATGCACTTCTGAACACACACACACACAAATACACAGAGTGATGCACAAAGCATTGTACACATCCAGCAACTATTTGTGGAGACTATACTGAATCACATCACTGAAATGGGGAGAAGTATATGCATAAAATCTTTGAAATTATTGTGCCATGTTTTTTCCCTAGATCAACATGTTAAAGGCATTGAACAATGATTATATAAATAGTTTATGGTGCATTTTAGTGTTGGTGTATGTAGGGGGAGGAGTATATCTATAATCAGTTCTATTTCAAGGAAAGACGTACTTTTAAGAGACACCTTTCATATAAGAAATGAAAACACAAATCTTAAAGTTTTATACATTATGTAATTTAAAGCTTTTAAGTCCTGAAAATGCAAAGTAGCTGCCAATTAAAAAGTTACACTGAAAATTACTGCAGCGGTATAAGAAAAACCCAAATGGAAACTAAAAAATCTAGTTAAAGGACAAATCAAGTGTGATCATATAATTGCATCTGAGTTTCTACTAACTGATCGACACATCATCTGTCTTAAATAAGGTCTTCTTGCTGAAGAAGCTAAACTTTATTTATTTTTATGGCTTATTAAGCCTTCTCACTGCTATTTCCAAGATGCAGACATCTCTCCCCTGAGAACTGCACTGAGACCAGCCTGGAGAGTCCTCACAAAGGAAACAGAGCTCCATTTGTTCAAAGGGCTACATGAATGAAAGCCGGCTAGTAATTCCTCACAACATCATCCTCAACGTGGAACTTCATAATTATGGGGTCACTGTGGAGCAAAGAGATGGGAGTGAGGTAAAATGACACTGTCCACAGTGAGAAAAATGGTGCCAAACACAAGGAATGGATAACCTTGGAGCTGTTCCTCTCAAGTGTGATGATCAGTCATTTGGTTGGTCAGGAAAACGTATGCATTACTTTTTTCCACAGAATTTGTTGTACATTCTAGAAAAATGAATATTGGTTCACCATTCTAAAAAAACCTTCAGATTTGCATAGCCACTAATAATATAGTTTTAAGTGGGTTTTTTTCTATCCTGAAAACAAAAACTTGTAGTTTTAACTTTTTTTTTTATTTTCAATTTTATTAATAGAGATAAATACAGGATCACCTCAGCATAGAAGTGATTGAAATTTTTCTTAATTTATTTTCAAGACCTAAGCAAGTGTTACACCATCAGCTTTTCTAATCAGCCTAAGTCCCCCCTGTCTCATGGGAACAGCCCACAGATACTGATAAGAGCAGTGAAGAAAGAAGGTGATCAACATAGAATAGACACTTCTTCATCATGATAAAATGCATCACAGTTTAAAATATCAAGGTCTTAATTGACATGAAAAGAGCTTCTGAGGGAAAAGATAGGACAAATCAATACAGATTTTTCCCCATAGTGAAAAAATAATATAAGGTTTATTGGTATTAGCAAAGATAAAAATAATATTGTTATTTGTCAGAGTAAGAATTTATAAGAATTCACTGGGGAGGACTGCATCTCAGTGGGCATGCATAAACTTGTTATAAAAAAATATAAGATGAACTGAACTACCAAGGCAGACTGAGGAACATGTGTTGAGGAGGTAAGTATTTCACTACAACAGCACTAGCAATAACTACCACAAAAAAAAACCCAAACAAACCAAAACCAAACCAAACCACCAAAAGAAAGAAAATGCTTGGGAGTTTGCCCTGAAGAAGAGTTGATTCTACCCTGAACTCTACTTTGTCTCCATGGCTGATGTAGCATGTGAACAGCAGCTCCACATAAGGCTGTTCCTGTTTGGATTAAAGTCAATTTTAGAACATTTTTCTTTTGCTCCATGCTGTTGTCCTGCAAGGATGGACAATTAATGGATGAGACTTTTCAAACTGCAGGGTTCTAACACAAACCCTCAGTCTCACTGGAGAGTGACAGTAACCCAGGGTGTAATAACAAACTAAAAAGACCCCATCACATCCTACGAACCAGTGAGGCTTCATCATTAGGGGCTGTAATAAAGCAGGGACTGAGAGCAGACCAACAAGCCTGCTCTCTGCTCAAATTTCCCCACAGCTCCACTTTCCTCTGCCAAAGTTCTTGGGAATTTATAAATCAGATGTTGCAGTCCACAACCGCATGATCATGTCCAGGGAAGCTACAGTTACTGGGACCCAGCTCATGATAGGAACGAGAGAGGCCTCTGTTCATGAAACCATTTATTCAGACTGGGAACAAACTCATTCAGAGACAGAGAGCGCCAAACAAAGGTAGGGTGTGGGGTTTTGAGGGACAGAACCAGGGTTGAGTTCAGAGTCAGGGACCACTAGGAACACAGCAAGGGAGAAACCCCAGGGGCCCAAACCCAATCAGAACTCCTGGGCTGCCCCTCACAAGGGGTCTGGGGTGGGACAGCTTCATCCAGGACACACACTGCCCATCCCCCAAACCAGGGGTCAAAATTCACACACATGGCTTACAGCCTTGCCTCTCACTTTTACAGTGCTTATCTGAAACTAAATCTTTGCCTCCCTGAGGCACCTCACAACAATCAGACACTACCAATACCTACAGACACTTCAGTGAAAGAACTTGAGATTCAGATATGATGAACATCAGAGCTTCTATTCATATATGCAACAGAAAATCAAGCTGTTTATTTAGTTCTTCATGGTGACTTTTAATGCTGCTTTCATGAGTTAAAAATTAATTCCAATAGCCTTACTCAAACCTGGCTTCCTGTATGTGGAAAAAATAGAGAAAAATGGCAGTAGGAAATACCTGTAACTGTAACACTTTCAAACCTTAGCCCAAATCATCCCAGATCTTAAATTATTTCCTGGATTATCATTCAAGAATCATTGCTTTCTTCCAGGGAGTATTCCTAGGTTTTTGTAGGATACACTGCGTGCTTCACAGAATAACACTTTTATATATATATATATATAATATATATTTATATTTACATTTACATTTATATATATATTATTTAGTTTATGAATAATCCTTAAACCATCTACTCTCAAACTTTGTCTTACACTGCCTCGGACCTGGGCCATCCAGGAGTGGTGTGGCAAATAAACGGGATAGGCATGGTTGGGTGACCCAAAAAGTAAAACTGCTTGAATGGCAAAATAACAGATGGCAAAAGGTGAATACACAGTATAGGGTCAACCACAAAAGGTGATAAAAGGGTGGGTACAACAGGATATATAAGGAAGATCTGAGGGTGGGTCTGAAGGCAGGGTTCCAATCACAGACTGAGATTACAAATATTAAAAATAATGTGGCAAATGACAATCAGTCAGGGGAGAAAACTAAGAACATTCTGGAAGCATAACCTTATATGAACAGACTTGCTAACATCCCATGGTCTTAAATCAATGCCCAACCAGTTTTATCTCCACATATCCCCCTTCTCTGTTGAAAAATTAAAATGTCTTTAAAAGACTTCCTAAGAACCCTTAACAAAAAAAGTTATTAAGCAAAGCAACATTAACAATACAACAATAACTATAAGAACAAGCAAACCTATTTTAACCAATGTTTGCAACCAACCCGACAAACCCACAGTTTTTGAAAAGTTGACTCAACTAGTCCTTTCTATCTTCAACTTGTAACTTCTTTACTCCTTCCTTCAATACTAGGATGCTCCGATGTATTGACCCACTGTGTTCAGATAGGTTCATGCAATACATGCTCTTGAAGTCCTTGCAGCTATGTCTGCTTCAGCTGCGGGACTATTCAGCCATCATTGAGGATGAGGATCTTGAATATTCCAAGTGACATAAGAAGGAGTCCTTTAAATGCCATGTCCTGGAAAATAATCTGTAAAGTAAAAGGCAAACAGTTAAGATATGTTGTCTGCAGATATTCTTTCAGCCACTTCTATTTCCTGTTCTTTTGGGGATTCTTCCTGTGGTTGTTCACAGAGTGGATACAGGTCGGGCTTTACATTTTGGCTGTGATCCACTGGGGTCCTCTACCTCTGAAAACATAAGCATATCTCCTCCCCCAGGGAATTAAAAGCCAACAGTTGGAGGGTTAGGCTCCATAAATGAATTGTTCAAAAACTTAAAAACACATGCAACCCCACTGAGCCTCTCTGTAGTGGACAAGGTCTCTAGTCCCCCCTCTCTTGTCCCCTCAAAAACAGCACAATCATCAACATGAAACTGAACAGAACAAACAAAGCTAACATGATCCAAATCTCTGTTTCCCATGGCCCAAGATTAAAACCATCTTCATAGGCCAGTGAGGCAGTCCCAACCAAACTTATTTCCTCATCTTCTTCTCTCTTCTGGACCAGAAACAATGAACATAAAGAATTCTTTAAAACTTTTAACTTACAATTTAACAAACATGGTAACACAGTTAACATAACAAGAAGAGAAAAGGCTGAATTCAAAAACAAAACAGTCTTTTCTGTCTGCGACTTAATTTATTCATTCTAGATTTCATACTTAAAGCTATCCTAGCAGACTGTTATCAGCTGCAAGGGACACATGGCACAGCACAAGGATTTAAAAGTGTATGCCCTGGGTTTTACTCTGCATGGTATACTCCCCTTCCCTTGAAGGATCTATGAATAATCATCAAATTAAAGGTGACAAAACCAAATGTTATATTGCCATTTACCAGAGTTATTACAAAGCAGTCCAGTCAAAATAAGATGATAAAGTCTAGGTAAATATTATGAATATTGTCTTAACATATGTATCAGTATACTCAGTTGTAAAAACCTAACATTAAAAGCCAGACATAAATATAGAAGGTCTTTATGCAAACCTGTGTGTCAGTTGTAGTCAGTTGTGGAGGTATCACGTGGATGGATGCATGTACAAAGCCATTCTAATATTACTAACAGATTAGGAGTGCTTTGGTAGATTTGATTTTGTGGGGTTGTGGTATTTCTTATTTCTTAATTTGTGGCAGTCAAAGATCTAAGCTCTCTACCCTACACGTAACATATTCTGTTGAACAAGGCAAAACGCTTTGAGACAATTCTAAGTTTTTTGACAGTTATAGCCCATGCTTTGTTTAGGTACAGTGACTATTTATTGAATTAGCACTCCCAGATTTGGATATCAGAAAAATGCATTAGATAATTGTCAGTCAGTTTGTTCCTTTGGTATTTGGTGGTATTTTTATGCTGCCTTAATGGCATCGCCTGAGATTTTCTGGGTATAAAAATATTCCAAATTGTAGTCTGTGATAAATTCCCAGGAACTGCTCTTTAAATCCCCATAGTAAGAAAGTTTGTTAGAAATATTCTTATGTTTAGGCTGCTGTTCTGCATGATATATTAACAATTGTTATATAAATTTTTGAGCTATAAGGAAGACATTGTAAACCTGAAAATAAATCATTACTAAGATTTTGCAAATGATTCAGCTTTGCTAACTGTAAATAAGATGCCAGCAAGCAGTTAATAACCCTGAAAGCTATGTTCTACTAAGAAGCAGCTTGTCATATATATAGAGCAATGAAATAAACTGTTTGAAGTCAAAACAAAATGCAGATATAAAAATAAACAGACACTAGGTATTAATGAATTGGAAGAATCCCATATAGAAACTGTCATATACTAAACCGTGTAAACCTTGCTGCATGGAAGCAGCTGGAATCATCTGTTTGCAGTAGGAATAATAAAGTCCACATCTGGTTCTGAACGAAATTTCTCCTGACATTGGAAAACTGCAGGTCATTTACGTGCAGTGCAGCCACATAAAGAAAAGTGAAAAGTCCAAGAGAGATGGCATCAATTCCACAAAGCAAACCTTCATTATAGTTGTGTAGGTCATGGTCAAACCTAGGTAGTTCTCTGTTAATCCAAAATTTACAGCCCGGCGTCAGATGGTGGTTGCCGAGCAACAGAGTTCGTCGGAGGTGATGCTGAGTTTGAGCTGCGGTGGGAGCGCGGCCCCGCTCCGCTCCAAAGGGGCTCGGCTGCGCTGTGGCCCCCCATTTCTGTAGGAGCTGTCGGAGGACACCCGACCGCGGGGGCCACGGCAGCAGCGCCGGCCGGAGCGGAGGTGACAGACGGGGCGCTCGTTCGCCGGCGGTGGCAGCGCCACCCCGCCCCAGAGCTGTCGGTGGCTGCAAAGCCGTGCCGCCGAAAGGGGGGAGACGATCGCTGTCCCCCACCTGCCGGGGTGTCTCGGTCCCGGCACGGTGGCTGCTGCCCAGGGCCCAGTGCCTGCAAGTGGCCCGAGGTGGAAAGGCTGCACTGCAAGGGAGACAGGGCGGAGCTGAAGGCGGGATCCCTCGACAGACAGGCAAGTTGGCCGAGGGGTTGATAGTTTAGCTGACTTCTTGAAGTGACCGTCGGTGGTAAGTCGTTAAGGCGGCTTTTGGAGTCTAATATGGGGGACCGCTTGTTGTTAGACAGGGAAGAGGAAGGACGAGGAAAAAGAGCAGGAAGAGGAGGGACGGAGCGGGAAGGATCAGAGATGGTGCCAGCACTGCCATCTGGGATCCCTGGTGGAGGGGAGCACAGGTGGACGCAAGGACAGGCGAGCCAACGCTTCCAAACCCGTGTTCCACTCCAAGGCGGTCCGAGGTGCGGGAAAGAGGGGAAAACGGGACAGCAGGAGCTGTGAATCACACAGGCTCCTGTGTTTCCAACAGGCTCTGATCTCGTGTCCCACATCCAGGGTCAGAGGGATAGGGGATAGTCTCAAATCAGGAAATGGTTGTGAAGCTGGAATCGCAATGTGAGGCGGAGAGAGAAGTCATGGACGTGTCCCGCTCTGGTCCGGCCGCCGCCTGCTCTGTGAAGGGGAGCTCCCCTTGGGGATATGGTGGTGGACGGGGTGGCGGCGCATCTCCTTGAGTTTCCATGTTTATAGTATCACACTGCTTGTCGTGCCAACAAGGAGATTGTGTCAGAGCCACTTTACGATGACTTTTACCTCTCTCTTCCTGACCTCCTTCCCTTGAGCTGTTTAACTTAAAATATTCACAGACATCCCGTTCTACAGTCGGCTTTCTGGAGCCCATCTTAAAACTTGGATTGGGATAAGACCTTCTTGGTTAGGATGGGGTGACGGGTGGAATGTCCCCTTTCCGCTTACCTGCAGCTCCTGCAGAGGTTCCTGGGTGGGCTGGTTGCTTCTCTGAGGGCCTCCCAAAACACCAAAAAATATGGCCAGGCCAGGCAGGATCCAAAAACTGGCGGAAAGGGAGTTGTCTACCATTGCAGCACTCCCCACTGACCAAATCCAACACCGGAGACCTTGAATACCAAGTCCTCGTTTGGGCACCACTTGTCTTGCTTTGGCTTACACGACCTTGGACCCAGGCCAGCCAGGAGCGGTGTGGCAAATGAACAGGACGGGCACGGTTGGGTTGTTATGAACGGACCAGGAGATCAGCTCCTCTTAAAAGGCTTTTATTGAGAAAAACAGCTCTGGGGTGGGGGCCTGAGTGGTCACGCACACCACCACTGCTCCCACTGGACAACACAGAGGAAAAGGATTTGTGCAGCTTTGTGCTAGGGCAGAGCTGGGTTTTCCTTCTTCATGGGAGTCCCTGCAAAGACTGTTTTTCCAGCTCGTTGTCCAGGGGGGTCACTCTTTTCTGGTCCACTTTGGTCATGGCAACACCTTTTAAGCAGGCACAGGTGATGCAGGAAGACGGTCTTCCTTCGTAGCTTGCTAGGATATGTCCCTTTGGTCTTTTATTTCCTTGTTGGCTCATTGTTTTGGTGTCTGGCGTGCCTTAGTTTGCACATGACTTGGGGCGCACAGCCCCCTGGGAGCAGCAGCAGTGGTTCCCAGTGGGGGAAGGGAGGTAGGAGTGTAGGGATCGGGATTCTTATATAATAACAGGTAAGGAAGGGAAAGGGGGTAGATGTACATCTTATAAGAGAACTTCTTAAAACACTTCAATAACAGGTAAGTAATTAACATTTCTAACAACTGTCATAACAATTTATAATATTTGAACTAATTGACTAAGATCAACGAAGGATAAAATTTATTTCTCACAGGGTGGCCCAAAAAGTAAAACTGCTTTAATGGCAAAATAATAAACTTTAGAAGGTGAACACACAGTATAGGGTCAATCACAAAAGGTGATAAAAAGGTGGGTACAACAGGATATACATGGAAGATCTGAGGGTGGGTCTGAAGGCAGGGTTCCAATCACAGACTGAGATTACAAATATTAAAAATAATGTGGCAAATAACAGTCGGGAGAAAACTAAGAACATTCTGGAAGCATAACCTTATATGAACAGACTTGCTAACATCCCATGGTCTTAAATCAATGCCCAACCAGTTTTATCTCCACATTCTGCTTTAATTACAACATTTCTTACTTTGTCAGTTTAATCTTATCACTAGGACTACTCATTCACCTTTCCTGTCTTTTTTTTTTAACACCAGAATTTAATTTTTATTGGTCACAATAAGGTATTACACAACTGCACATAACAACTTAAAAAAATCCCCAGTTCCCCAGCATGGTCCGCAGTCATGCAAAGTATTAGATACGATCTTTGACATAAAAAAAAATCTAAATGTATGAATTAATATTTCTGTGCACTGTTCAAAAAAGGCTTTTGCAACATGTCTAGTATTTTTGCACATTTGCTTTTGCAAGTTGATAAAAATATCGAGGATTTGGTTTTCAAACTCTGCCAATTCATTTTAATTTTCCTGTATTGTGAAGATAAGATTTTGGGAATTGTGAAACTCGACTGTACAAGGTATAACTGGATCTGTCATCTCAGACAATTTTCTTCCTCTGAAAACTACCTTTGATTCATCCTCAAGCTCCATTTTAAGGTTAAAAAGGTAATTGAAGGTAGGCAGGAAGCCTGATTGTGCTTTAAAAATATCACCCTTTTAAACAGAACAAAACCAAAAAAGGTATCTTCATATTTTAATGCAGCAGATTGAAAATTAATATTTAAAGCCCACATAAATTATCACTTTTACTATTAGGCTGTGTCCTATGTGAGACAAAAATACATTAAGATGTCCTGGGATTTCAATCTCTTAAATTGTGCTCTCAATAATTCATAGGAATATATCTTAAGAAATTAATTGAAAAAGCTGAGTTAACTTTAAAGATTTCCAGTACTAATGGTACAATGAGAAATTCCAAGCACCAACTACAAAATAGTTTTTCTGAATCAACATCACTAATTTTTTCTGTTTCTTAAAGAAAAATTTGCAACTTTTCAATCCCACAGTTTAAAAACAAACAATAACTGCTACATCACATGAGAACAGCCCTCTATTTCAAATTCAATTTTTTATTGATGATCAGAGTATTAGTCAATGCTAATATTTTACTTCACATTAGAAAGTGATTATTGGTCAGCATAACCCCAACCCTGCCTTCTTATCCCCCTGTCTCTTATAGTTCTGTACATTAAAATGGGGACAGGCACTGATCACCCTTCATCTGAAGGGAAGGATGGCCTCAATAATTGCCCTTTCCCCTTTTATTCCTAAAGAGGGCACAGAGTGAAGCCACCAGAACGTTACCTGTGCATCTTAAGTATATGTCACAAACCAGAGCAAGAAAATCAAAGTTCATACCTACCAAAATTAGAAGGCCCAAATGCTCAAAGCAGTTTTAGGCCCTTTCCAAGCTGTGTTGATATTCTTCCATTTTCCCACCCATGTCCAGGTTAAAGAGAACAAGACCCCCAGCAGTTCATTTTTGCACCACAGTGTGTCTGTAAGTAGCTTCCTTCTCATTGTACAAGTCTCATCCAGCAGCCAGTGTGCACAAAAATTCCACTTGTCAATGGGAATGCACAGAAATGGATAATTCTATAAACCCCATTTTTCCAAGTGGAATATTCTTTCACAGACTATTAAACCTCTTAACATAGTGATGTTATCACTGGGTCCATACTACAACGGAGCTTCTGATCGCTGTTGTTGCTTTATAGAAGAGAATAAAATGAAATGCTGCTAAACAGATATTTTTAGTATTTTTTGATTTAAGTGCTGCTAGGCTGAGGGCATGTGGAAGACATTTTCATGGCTGAATAAATATCTAAAAAAGGTTTTCTAATGAAAAAATTAACACAAAATTTAGCTATAACACTATTATGAAAACTCTTGTCCTTGTCCTTGTGATAGATGCTAAGGTGTTACAGGCTTTTCATACTGAAAGGAGGGGTCCAAAACTCTCGCTCCGTTGGGAACAGCGAGGCAGTACTACACGGACTGTCTTGTGAGTTGGACAGGAGAGCGAGGTTTATTACCTCAGATCTTCTTTTATAGACCAATACGTGAAAATACAGAAAGGTAAAACTCTTATTGGTCAGTGAACTAACACATCACCATCATTGGTCAGTGGGGTACACCACCCTTCTACCTTCTCTTGCAAGAAAACAAGAAACTGACAAACAGCACCTGCAAGGCTGTCTTCTGTCTCTGAGGATTGTTTTAATTCCTCCTTATGATTTCCCAGGCCACTTTCTCAGGTGAGACTGAGAAAGTTATGCAGCCTGCTTTTCCACACGCACTGTGCTCCCTGCTTTTGCTCACATTTAGCATCCCTACAAAACCCCCACAGAGCTATCTAGGTAGTTCTTCCCCACCCTATGTCTGTGAAGTTGATTAATCTCATCCAAATGCATTGGACTTCAGTTGTCACTAATGAATTTCTTGTAAGTTTTCCATATAGATTTGGGATCTTGTTGTTTGTTTTTACTATTGTTGGTTGGGGGTTTTTTTGGTGTTTTTTGTTTGTTTTGTTTGTTTTTGCTTTGTTTTAAGATCATTCAAGTATCCATCAGAGGGTAAAATATCCTCTAATAAAATGAAGAAGGCTTATGAGGCTCATTAGGACAATAATGCTATTTTTAAGCTAGGTACTGTAAAAAAATCCATATTTATTTAGTCATAATGAACAGAAGCCACTCTGAGGAAGGATCACATCTGGAAAAAAAAAACCCTAACAAGCTATGAAGCTGATTTAAAAGGAAAAGAATAGTATACATCAAATATTCACTGGTCCCCTAATTAGTATTAATTTATGCTTTCTTTTAAGTGACAAAGGAACATGGCAAATGGAAACAAAAGTTACAAACCAAGCAATATTTAAAGTTAGCTAACCAGTATCAATAAATTCATTATTTTCTTTTTTTTCCTCAGGCCATAAACAGCATGCCAAGGAAAACAGTTTCTATGTGTGGTCATTTCTGTAATATATTTTACAATTTTCTGAGGAACCATTTCAATTCAGTGCAAAAAATGCTGGAGGTAACTGTGGACTATTTAATTTTTTCCAGTTGAATGGCTTTACTATATGATTCCAATAATTGTCAGTTTTATCTGAAAGCAGAACTTTTCAATTTACTCAATTCTGCTAATTTCATTAATTTAAGACATTCTCTAGACCACCTATTAGTGTTTCAGTTTGTCTTTGTCTACCCCACAGATCATTCCAAGACATCCAGCAGAAAACAGCAAATCAAACTTACTTCACTATTCACTACGTGTGCAACTAACTGAATCCATTAATTACTTCATGGAGGCATTTCAAATGGTTCACATTTCATTTAAATCAGGCTATTAGGACCCTTGGAGTAATTTTACCAAGATTTATTCAAGAGTGAAATCCTATCTTATGTTACCTTCTGTCAACAGGCCTTTGCATCCTGAGAAGCCTCTTCTCCTCAATACTACAGCAGTTTTCTCTGGGATAAACACAACACCAAGAAGAAAAATGCAGCTCATAAATATGACAGAAATCACTGCTAAAATGTACTGTCAGTTTGCTCCTAATCAGAATGCCACCATTTGAAGAAATTTCATCTACATGTTTTGGCATCACAGAATTAACTTCGGTTTTCAGTATGTTGCTGCTTCAATCAATTGCAACTGTCTGTTGCCCCAAATTCAGTTGGTGTCAGAGCTATCCAGTGTAGAATCAGGGCACATTTTAAGGTAACATTTACCTCATGAATACAATCCTGCTATTTCTGCAGTCTACCTTGCCTATATTCTTGGCCTCAAGCCATGTCTGTATCCCTAGATGCTGGGTCACAACATGATGCTCACATACCATGTTCCATACCTAGATGAGCAGTGACACAAGGAATTGACAATTAGGTTGCTTCAGTTCTTTCAAGAAAAGTCATATTTCTGACACAAAATAAATACATGAGGGGTTCAGAATATACTTATTAGTAAAAGGGATACAGTAGTTGCATCCTTGCTAAGGAATGCTTTCCAAATCTAGTGCATCTGCAACATACCAAGC
This sequence comes from Parus major, assembly GCF_001522545.3. NCBI lineage: Eukaryota > Metazoa > Chordata > Aves > Passeriformes > Paridae > Parus > Parus major. The sequence goes on along the minus strand of NC_031777.1, from coordinate 8,308,366 downwards.
TTGATTTCTTTTGCCTCTGTTTGGATTTCTGTGTCTGCAGAAATGTGAGCACAAAAAATTTAAGCCTGATAAGAAGAAAGGAGTTGTAGGTGTGTTCAGAGGTAAGATGGTTCACAGGAAAGCTATATACAAATGGTGAAAAAAAATAAAATCAAAGGCTATACATCCATTCCTTTAAAATATTTAGCTACAAGTTAGGATTATTCGTTATTAAGTGCAAGGTGAAGTGCAGATAATGACATCATCACTGACAGAGATTTGATTTGTTAATCTAAACAATTGAGAATTAGACCTGTTAATAGTTAAGTACAGATTTGACAAAGTAATTTTATGTGTAACTATGAATATAGACGAAAAGCTAAAGGGTAAGGCCATCCACGAATACAGCTGTATAGAAGATGTGATGATCCTTGGCTGGGATAGGTTTTCAATCCTGAACTAGCCAGGAGGAGAGGTTCCTGAGAGGGAAAGGAGGGACACAAGAGAATGGAAATAAAAAAAAAAAATTGAGGCCTTGTAGTCATGCATATATATAATGTACGTGTGTGTGTGTGTGTGTGTGTAAACATCCAAATCAAAGCACATCCCTCCTTTCCATATAACAAACAATTGTCCTGTCTGCTGACAGCCTCCCTCCCTGCTCCTGATTCCAGTTTTCAGTAATTCATGGCACCGAGCAATCTCCTCACTCACAAGCCTGTACAACATATGCCATTAGGTGGAGAAAAATCTTTATCAGTGATTCTAAGAGCATTTACTATTTTGAAAGACTTTGACATATCTTTTCACATTAAAGGCAAAGGGGAACTAGTATAAAAATCATTCGAAGCAAGGGTTGTCTCAGACTGGCTGTCAAATGGTTTGGAGCAAGCATAAAGACAGTTTTAATTGGAAAAGCAAGGTTATCCACACCAGTTTGGACAATGCCTCTCTCTTCAGAGGGGAGAAACAAAGCTTGTCTGTAAAACTATCTATTATAGAAGTCTGGGATGGCAGAAATACAAGAATATTCCTAGAAACTTCATTCATTCTGGCTTTGATTTATCTAATCCCCTCAGAGATCAGCAAGGCCAACTACACAAGCTACAAGCTACTAAATACTTTAAATCTTACATAAGGTTAACACTCTCAATCAACATCTGTTTTGTCTAGTTAGCCAACAATCTAATTTTTTTCTGGCAGAACTAGGGGGATCACATCTGATAATATTTAATTCTATTTCAACCTCTAAAATACTACAGCATTTCAGGCTTTTATAAAGCCTGAAAAGTTTACTTATATAAGTAAACTTATATTTTCACATGGTGTGACATGCTTCAGAATATGTGTACACATATATACATCCTAGTACATAATGAGAGGCTCTCACTGAACAACATCCTCAATGTTTCATGGTCTTACGTATTTTTTAATGACATTCACAGATACAGGAGATGAAATAAATATTTAGCAATTTCAGACATTAGTTACTACTGAAAGCTAATGACTTCTTGAAAGCAATTGACTTGTAGATTATAACAGTAGCTGAAAGTACTAGGTATCCTTTGATACCTTTGAAATTCAGGATATTCACTTCGTGAAAGGATTGGTGGCTAAGGAATTACTTTTAAAAACTCTGATAATCCATCATTTCATGTATGACTCTTCTCACACAATAAGCAGTGAGCTCAAATGTTTTACGAAGTTGGCTTAGTTGAGACTAAGCAAATTACAATTGGTAGGCAGAGGCAGTCTTTTATTTTTTCACAGTCTTTGATAGCCAAACCATCTGAGTGCCTAAGGAGGTAACATCTGAATTAATTAATGGTCTGAAATGACAGAGCAAGCTGCTTTTCTACCACCTAAAATAACACAAACTGAAAGATCTCTCTCTCTATTCTATTAATTTCTCTTTAATCCTCAGGTATGTAAGTCCCTGAATTATGAGACTCATCGACTACACTTGTAAAAAATATTGTAAAGATTGAAGAAAGATTTCATTTGCAACAAGCACAAACAAGTAACCAGCAAAGCTCAAAAGAACCCCATGTGCGCAAGTGTAGTAATGGCCTGTATATGAGAAATTCTTCATGTCTGCATAGCAACCAAAACGCCTCACAAACAGATCACAAATAGTCCTCAAATAAAAATAAGGGAAAGTTAAAAGAGGCTCCCCAAATAATTCTGTCAGTGGCTCAGAACAAAATTCAGGTCGGCTCAGAACAAAATTCTCTATGGAAAATAAATTATTTTTTATTATATTTTTCTGCTTTCAGAAATCCATTTTTAGGAAGTCTTTAATGTGAACTGACTCGGGGACAATCCTTGAACCTAAGTCCTCACATTAATTTCTACCTGTGGTTCTAATCAGTTCAATTTCTCTGTACACTCTGGTTGATTTTCTAAGGAATTTTAAACTGTGGATGTCAAAACCATGGATGCAGCATCCAGAATTCATGGACCTCATCTTCCAGATCTATTTTATGCACTGGTAAAAATGCCACCTTTTTCTCCTCCACCTGTGCTTTGCACATTCCTCACCTGCTCAGTGTGGCACCCACACTGCTTGCATTGTTTCTCATTGCTGAGAGACCAGTTTTAACCTGCCACACGCCAAGGCAAATCTGTCAGAATTCATCATGCTCTGCATGCTGTGCTCATTCATTTATTAGCTCTCCCTTCCTCCTGGAGAGCTAGAGAGAGATCACTGCAACTGAACAAAGTGAACATAACACAGTGGATCATAAGCCAACACCAGAATCCTCATGGCTCATTTCTACAACTTTCAATAAGAGATTCATACATTGCCCAGTTAATTTCTCAATTTTTCAATACTTTTTGGAATACCTTAGAAAACCCTAGTGTCACAAACTGAAATGTTAAAAGTACATGGAAGAAACACAGCAAGCAGCATTATCTATAATGTTCCTCACCAAAATGAAATCCTAAATAACCATGTGACTGGTGAATTTTAAGACTGACTGACAAAGGTGCATGAGAAAAAAACTCTCAAGAAGCATGTAAGAGAACTCAGAAAATATAATAAGCATTAGCTATCCAGATGGTGCACTTACTGTTGCTTAGCTTTGAATCATGAATTAAGCAGTACACAAAATTCTTGAAAATCTGCATTTTCAACAAGAGTATTTTCCAGATGATTCCAATACTAACCACAAAAAACCAACAAAAAAACCCCACGAGTGGACAAAGATATATTCTTTTCAGCTTGTTTTTTTTTTTTTCTAGTGAACCTCTGCTTCTTCGAACTCAAGACTTTAATCTTTGTTTTCAGGTTGTCCTACTTCCAGAAATGGTTATATGGTTATACAGCTGGTATGCTGGTGGTGATTTTTAAGAACAGGAAAAGTTGCTTAATTTTTCTCTAGCTTTTCCAAGCTCTTCAGTGCTTCAGAGCACACAGCTGTGTGACAGCCACAGACATCACATGCAAGCAAGACTGGTGAACAAAAATGAACCACCTGTGGTCAGATGGGCTGCAGAGAGCTTGTACCAATACCAGTGTCCACAGTTCAGCCAAAACTGCAGGATTTCAAGTTTTAAATAGAATATATTTTCGGAGAACTCAAAAAAGGCAAGCATGGGAATGGAAGAGAAAGCTAGTAGAAAATGGGGATAGATTCACCCTTTGACAAAATTAGTCTATCAGAAAAAAAGAAAACAAACCTATTTTTAAGCTGCTGAAGTACTGAATATATCTGTATCACTCAAAATCCTCTAAAAGATTGCAGAGATAACAGTCCAAGAAGGAAGTTCAGTCCCATATGGAATGCTCTACAGCCACATCTGGTTTTATGTCAATTTGAGTAGTTTTTTCTAGAATCACATACAACTAAATCTCACAATTATTTTAATGTTCCGTTTGTTTGGGCACACTCAGTAACTATTCTGCCTGATTATGCTGACACACACAGGGTCCAGCCAAGCAAAATTTTGAGACACATCATAAAACACTATTTTTCATTAATAAAATAGCAACAAATTGAATGATGATGAAGACAGAGTGCTTTAGAGTGAAAAATAATCCTGCACTGTGATGGTGTGGTGGTTTCAGTTCAAAACAGGGCGGAAACACCAATTTAGTGTAGTGGTTTTGGTTCACTGATTTGAGTTTCCCAGCCAATGCACCAAATAATGTGGAGGGTTTAGCACTGGCTAAAATTACCAGTGCACCTACAGTAAGTATGTACTCATTTCCTGCTGTGAGATATGAATTAAGAGGAAGGCAAAAAAGGCTCAAAACTTAAAAGGTATAAAGAAAAATTTATTAACAGAACTAAACAAATAATAAGAATCAGAAGAAAACCTTCAGAACACTTCTTCTCCCCTCCCCACAACCTCTTTTCTTTCCCTCTGACAATGTAGAGACAAAACTTGGGATTTTCAATCAGTTACCAGCTCTACAATACTCTTTCATCGGTTCTTGTAGGGAGAGGAGTTTCTCTCACCACGCCATGGTGACTTCTTCACAAGAAACAGTTCTCTTGCAGCTCCAATGTCACAGTGAATCAGCCACCTAGAAAAGGAAAAACTGTTTGCACTGTGAAAGTCCCTCCCATGTCTTGCAGCTTTCCCAAAGCTGCTTTCATGGGCCATGTCAACTTATGGGGTACTATTTTAAGGATGAGCCGTTCTAGCATAAAAACCCAAAAGTTCTCTTATATCTGGGAACAGAGGTTTTTCTTCTTCTATCCCTGGAGCAGAGTTTCTCATCTCTCTCTGTTCAAGTTTCTCATTAGGTTACAGCTTTTTAGCATCCACACGCTCCAGCACAAGGGCCCTTTTCTCATGGGCTGTGGGTGAATGCTGCATCCCCCCATGCGCTTCGTGGATTACAGGGAAAAAATTAAGTCTGCTATATCAAAAGTATATCTTCACCATAGCCTTACAAAGAGAATTTCAGCCTAAGACCAAGGTATCTCCTCAATCCCCTCCTAACTAGAATTTCAGTCCTCCTTTACTGACCTCATTGTCCCATGTTGTTTTCCTTATGTGTCTTCACCCTCTCCTTTTCGTGATTCAGGAGAGAATAGGTGTTTGTAGGTTCATTTGTTCTCAAGTTTTATCAACTGAAAACATTTTTATAGAGCTCTTCAGCACTGAAAGGTTGATCTCATTCAGTCTGTGCATCGGGGAGATCAGTTGTGCCTCTCACTGCTGCTCACCTGGTCTCTGCCGACACCATGTGAACAGTGCCAGCTGCCAGCTCCACTCAGCGTTTTCTTCATGCGGAGTGCTGGAGACAAGAAAAGCTGCTGGTGCCGTTTTTGTCTTTCTGCCTGCAGCTTGGCTGGCTAAAAGCAGCTAAACAGAAAAACTTCATTGCAAGCCATGCAGAAGCAGCTATGGCCTCATACTGCTCTCCTGGTTGTGTTGGGTCCAGCGCCGCAGTCCCAGCCACATTGTCACTCCTGGTACGAGATGGCAGCAGCCACTTCCAGCCCCTGGCCGCTCCTGCCTTCAGGGCCATCCCCAGTGCCAACCACAGGGCCGCTCCCAGCGTTTGTCCTACTCACATCGCTGTTCCCAGTGCCGATAGGGCCTCCAGCCGGCACGGCCCAGCAATGCTGCTAGAAAAAGGTGGGCTCCGCTGGGAGGGGGCCAGGCCCTGTGGGAAGGGACCCCAGCCACCTGCTGGGACAGGGCCCAATGGACTCCCCGGTGAGGGGCTCGGCAGCCCGCTCACCACCCCTCAGGCAGAAGAAAATCTCGGCTGGGCCGCACAGGCCTGGCCTGGCTGCACAGGTCACACAGGGCTGAGTTGGCCACTTACCTCTTCAAAAGCTGGAAGTCAAGAGAGAGATTTTCCGGGCTTGCCTGACCTTGAAATGTGACTCTCACAGAGGTGTACCTAGCATCTAAATGGTTCAATAGGTTGTCAATTTTCAGAGCTAGCCAGCTCTTGGTTTTTGCTAGGCACACAGGAAGCTCTTAGCAGTCCCTACCAGAAAAATAATTTCCATGGGTGGCCTCTTCTCACCAAATGTCAATTAATGCAGAACTAGCACAGACGGAATCCAAAATCTTTCGTCCTTGTTTCCTGGTCAGATGTTTGTCTTTATACTACTGATTTCAATCCCAAATATATAAAAAATTATTCAAATTTCACCTCTTAAAAATTAATCCACAAACACTAGAGGTTTATTCGAATAAAGAAAAAGGACTCCTCTGTCTCCTTTTTGGACATAAACCTCTAGTGTTTGTGGATTAATTTTCCTGACAATTTTTGCGGGCTCGTCCGGGATATTTCCACCGTCCGGGGTGGCGGGCAGCGAGCGGAGCTGAAGGCGCGCCTCACCCAGTTTCGGTGATCAGCTCCCCTTGGTGGCGGCCGGCACCAGGCGATCGATTGCGTTCCCGAGACTGTCCAGGAGACAGACGAGTGGCAGACCAGGGGGGTCTGTGAAGAGTCCACAGGGAAGGACCACTGAAAATCTCACCGGTGAGTAAAATGAGATCTTCGGGGAGCAAGCCTGGGAGGGCACCCAGGGAGGGTAGCACAGGCAAGCCTGGGAGGGCACCCATGGAGGGTAGCACAGGTCAAACAGGGCACCCATAGAGGGGTGCAAGGGTACAGCCGGAAAGGAGTCCCGGCAAAAGGGATGACAATCCCACAATAGCCCCGGAGAGTCCCTTGAGGAGAATGCTGAGATCTTCAGACAGATTATGCATTCACACAGAGGTAACTATAGAGATGATGGTAAAATATTGTTATTATGTATGGCCAGAGTATAAGTTGCCAAATGGACTTATATGGCCACCTTAGAAAACAGAATTCATTTGTGTTGAGTTCTGTGAAAGTATCTAGAGGAGAATTAGAAAAAATGGATTAAAAGAGAATGTGGATTGATATGGTTTAAACAAACAACAAGAGAAATCTATGTGTTAAGAAAAAAAGGAGACAGAGGAGTCCTTTTACTTTATTCGAATAAAGGGAGAGGCCATGGGGTATTCCGCTGGGGTCTCTCAAATTTTTGGAGGGCGCAGCCTCCTTTTTATCCTAATTCCCGGCCGCTTGTCCCTTCTCTCTTTCCCGATAGGCTGAGGTACTTGAGAGGTACAGGCTTCCCGGAATGCCTGATACCTGGGATACCTTCTCCCCCCCCACCCCATGCATAATCCCTTCTTAATTCTTAACTTTTGCGGAATTGATGATGCTCTTTTAGTGCCTCTTTGATCTTTTAGTGGAATCCATCCCATTGTTTCTGTTGTCTCTCACTGATAGCTGCATCTTATCAGCAGACTCACAACTTGTTTGTAAAGACAAACCCATCATTCCTCCCACTACTGACTTCAATCCCAAATATATAAAAAAATTATTCAAATTTCACCTCTTAAAAAGTGGTGAAATTCCCTTTTCTTTAAGAGAAGCCTACTGGATACCTCTCTTCCATTCCCAGCTTCATGCAAGGTACTCTGTTTTGAGTGTACTTGTTACAATGAAAAATATTCTATTTCCAGCTATATTCCATCCTGCAGTCCAATCTTGCTCCTGCCTCTGGCTTGAAAACTTAAAAGAAAACTGGACTATCCACCATTATCCACTGTAGAGGAAACAGCATCTGATTGATTGCAAAATAGCATTCACAGACAATTGCATAAAAAAATTGGCAACAGAAAGCAGTGAAAAACCTTTTAACCTTACTCAGCTGACAGTAGAGATTGATTGCACAATATTTTTAAACTTTTGATTTCATTAGTGAAAAGTAGCATAAAATTTTACCTGTATCTTCAGTAGACATATCTGAATAACACTGTGGGAGCAGAGCATGTACTCTAAAAATATTTTCTTGTTCAGTAGCTGTAAATATTTTCCTATCTTGAATATTTTCAGTTATCCAAATAAATAACATAACCTGGAAATTCTCTGCAAAATGTAATGTCTGGACGTTTTCCCCCCCTTAAAAATGTAATCAGCCCTTTACTTAGCTTATATGAAGAATATCCCCTGATTCAGCTGCCCAGTTTTGCATCACAGGTAACTGATGTTGAGGAAAATGATAACAAGTGTATTTTATACTGATGGTTGTCCAAATTGACTTGTGAATTACTGAATATATTTACAGAAACCAGGAATAATACACTGAATACTCACAGATTAAGAAAACATTAGTAAAATATTCACTGTACAATGAATAATTTAAAGAAATATTATCTTAGAGATTCTTTGCTATCCTCATTTCTGGATCACAGATGCTCTTTGTTTATTAAAATGTTGTCATTTGCTTCTCTGGAATATCCTGAAATTTTAAAACCACAAGGAAACCATAAAATTTACAATACAGAAAATCTAATAAAAATCTTTTCATTACCATACCAGCTCTGCATAAAAACTATTCAAGAAATTAGTATTTTTCTGCATTAGTTATTTATTATTATTTTCAAAGAAGAATAAAACCCCAAAACCCTAATTCCAGCTCCTTTTTTGTTCCTAATAATTTGAAGAATATTTCTCTATCAGAGACTTATGAATCAAACCTAAGTACAGTACCTTCCTTTTTTCAGGATCTAATGGTCTGAAAGTTAACTTTCTGAAATCCTGAAACATTATATAAGACAAAAAAGAATCCCAAGAATATTAAACAGTTAAATTACAAACTTGGTTTTCAGATATTAAAAGCAAATATACCCTTTTTAATTTTTCCTTTGCGGTTTAACTGCCACTTTTCACATCAATATACTTTTATTTTCCTTGCTCACTTAGTCCTGTGGCATTCAGTAGAAATCATCTGTGGTACGTCAGCTGATTTCAATTTAGCTACAAAATGGTTGTACCTGTCAGGAACATATTAACTTTGAATATTAAACAATTTGAAACTATGAGAAAAATGAAATTTTAGCAGGCTCTTTTTGGAATAGAATGGCTGAACATGTCTGAAGACAGATTAGAAAAGAGATAACATTAAATTGTTGCCTAAGATATAAGGATTGATGACTGAGCAACACAGAAATTTTCTTCTAATTTTCCATTTCAAAGCTAACTAACTAAAATCCCCAGCACCTGCTGATTATCCAAACCCCCCAAAACATAATTTTTCTTTTTTGGAGTCCTGACTCCAAAAACACTCTAGACTCCAAAAATACTCTTGTTTTTCTGCTTTATCCTGACAAAAAAATTCTCTCACCCCACTTTCATCACAATCTTCTATGTGTCTCCTGTTTCTGTTCTGTTGTTTACTTTAAATTCAATTGTAAAGTATTCATTCTCTATTTAATCCTTTATTACTCTTCACATCCTAATTCTCTTTCACTGCTTTTTAGCCTTCAAATCAATTTTCAGTTGCTGTCTTTCCTGGACCACATCTTTAGTAGGTTCCCAGTGTCAACAGACTCTCTAAAATTTCCCTTCACACACAGCGTAGCTGCAGTGACCTTGATGTAAAGACAATCATTTTAACTCCATGGTTCTTAAGAACAGCATTGGAAGTGCTTCAAAAATAATGAAACTTTTTTGTTCTGCATTTCACATAAAATACTCCCCACCACAGCAAATGCTGTAGATCACAAATACATTTCAATAACTGGCTCATAAAACTAAAATGCAAGAAAAGAAAGTACTTTTTCTCCCTTCATATTTGTTAAGGTTATCTTTTATTAAAAAAAAGAGCTTATTCAAACCACATTTGCAAACAAAATACAAAAGCTGATTAGGTATAACCTCCTTGAGCTTTATGCTGTCAGAGATAAAAGTTTTCAAGATACAATATTATCTCATATTTCCTCTAAATATATATATTTGTTTTAATAGCAAAATATCCTCAATATACCAAAACTACTTTTGAAGTCAATATTAATATTAATTTTGAAAAAAAAACAAACACAAAGTAGCCAGTTCCCTTTGAAAGACATCTTCCTCAGGCTACTGTAATTACATCTTTAGAAATGGTATTTACTGGTATCAAATTAGTATGTTCCATTTTAAAGTTATGTTTATTTCCCTTCTGCTTTTTTTCATTTAGATCTCACTGTACTTGAGCTCTGTTCAGAGTATCTGGGTCACAAAGAAAGCTTTCTTAAATCTATTTCTACAAGGTATGAACAATCCCTTTTGGGCCTTGGAATCACAGTTCACCTTATGAAGAAAATTATTTAAAAGACCAAAAGATACAACCCCGAAGCTGAGCAGTAGAAACAGAAACAGGAAGTTGATCTAATTAGCCACAAAAATCAGGCAAGATTGGGAAAGATAGAGTGATTCAGTGCTGGTTGTACGCAAATTGATCTGAGGCAGACTAAACATAAAGATGTGTTGGAAATCCTTTTGCAATGACCAAATCCTTGGCAATGACCACAAAATGTTCCATCTAAGCCAGCACTTCGGATAAGAGAGACAAAGTATTATGGTCTGTGCAGCATTAAGGATTTTTCTTACAGGAACAAGGATCTTTCTGATTAAAAGGAGGATTTTTTTCTCATTACTTCAATAATGACTAGTGGTTTTTTCCAATACTAATAGGTCTTGCTTTCCCTTGCAAAAGAAAAGTTAATTTTCTTTGGTGAATAAAAAATGAATTATCAGTCTAATGGTTCTGATCATATTCTGGAATCCTACATTTACACGTTTCCCCACACCCTGATGTTAAAGGCAGCAATTTTTTTCGATGACTTCCTGACATTCCTGACACCCTGGCCCTTACTGTAGAAATACTGCTAAGCACTTTTGTCACTCAATTTATATAATTTGAGTCCACTCACTTGTCTTTTCACAATTTTAAAACATTAAACGGTGTAAGCTAGAGAAAAATTAATATTTACCTTGGTTTCTATATTTCTTTCTTGCACCTCACTAAGTTATAGTGTAAAACACACTTGATACTGCAAGTAGGAAAGAGATCTCTCCTTTCCTGTTTATTATTAGAGGTCCTTGCCTAAATGACACCTAAGTGGACCAACTCCCTTCAAAGGATCTTTCTCACAAGGTAGAAAACCCTCAGGACTCCTTGATGCCTGGCAGCAGCCATGTGTCCCCGAGGATCAGTCAGAGAGAGCATCCCTTGACCGCCAAAGTTGCCTTCCTGTGCTGAAGCTGATATGGAATCTCTGTCATGGATTCATCCTCAGATTACAAATCAGCATCTCTGATTTGTGAAGCACAGCTCTGAAGTTCTGGGTGCTTTGAAGGCTTTTCTTAATTCTAGCCTGGCTCAGAGCTTCCTGGGGTAGGGAGTGCAATGTTTAATCAGCAGTCAGCTGTCAAGCCTTGTCAGGAGCAAAGCCACTGCACTCCTGCATCTTTGTTAAATCTGCCTCAGCTTTTCAGCTCCTGCCTTCAAACTGGATGCTAGTCAATACAGGCCACAGAACAACTAGAATAACTATCCCCTCATTAATCTTTTGTTTAATTAGGCTGGAAACTGCTATGGCAGAAGAGGGAAGAGAGCAGGCTAATGTATTTGGTGATGTAAATGAATTGTCCCAGAGTGGTAAAGTCCAAAGGAAAGTGGAGAAGCTAAGAACATTAGGAGCAGCCAACTTCAAGGTGACTGTACAACCTTATATTGGCATTTTCTGTGTAGAGATATTAAGAAAATTGAGGCTGAGCATTTCAACAGAAGTTAAAAAAGTGAAAATTACCCTTTTGGTTCCAACCGTATTTTTCATTACCAGGGAAACATGTCCTAACCTTGACTAAAGCTATAATGAGAAAACTATTTTCTAACCATAAAATTACTTATATTCTCAGATTTACCCAATGTTCACAATTTTCCATCTCCCCCAGTAATTGCAGAGCTTAAGAGGGCTTATTTCCCCAAACCAAACCAGTTCATCTGCCTCCCGATTTTGCTGAATTTTCTTGGGCACACCCGATTCTTTTAACAGAAACATCTTTCATTACTCCAGCTCTGAATTCTTATTAAAATTGAAAGAATCAGCTGATCTCATTTCATCAGTGCTGCTATTTTCTTCATACTTCTGCCTTTCTCACAGTTCTACTTTCCAGTATCTATTGTCAATAGCTGTCCTTGTTACTTCGCTTTGAAGAAAACATCAATTTGACTAGAATTACAAAAGCCAGAGACCATTAGTTAATGTGAAAATATTTTTCCCCTCCTGGGCACAATCAAGGAAAATCTATACACTGAATATAGGTAAATATTAAATGAAAAAGCCTCGACAGTATGGAAAAATATTGTATGTCATAATTCTCACTTGTTAAAATGGATGCTTGCTGTGCATTGTCAGCTTTACAGAAAATGTTGAGTTGACTTTGTCTGTCACACAGGAACATCTGAGGGGTGAATATATTTAATCACATTTTAAACATATGAACAGCAATATTGTACTGAATTTTTACTTGATATGGTGTTTAGATGAATTTGCCTGAGCCAACAAGTAAATGATGTTTTATCTCTTCTCAATGTCAAGTACACAGCAATGCAGGGAATGAAACTACCGTACAATTTGACAAAATTGGTGCTCTGTTATGGACATACCTAACCATTGAATATCTGCTTATATTTTCTTCTTCTTTCAGGGTTCATTACGTGTGTATTTGAGGAAAGCATGTGCTCTACCAGGCTGCTTTCTTTCTGAACTCTAGGAAAGGGAGCACTCTGCTCATCACAGCAGCCGCTTCTTAAGAAACACAACTGAGCCCATGACTGAGAAGGCAATGGCTTGTGCACAGTTTATTTTGTGAAATAACTGCACCCAGAATGTTCTGTATGTTGTTTCAGAGTGAAAAGGAAGAACCTGAAGGCCTAGAGAAGTCAAGAAAAGCTCCTTTCATTTCCCCAGGTTTTGTTCCAAGTTTTATATGCAGGGGACATTGGCTTTTTCTGTACCATAGTCATTCAGTTATAGAGGAAATTATTATTTATCAATTTTAAAAAATACTTCTTCAGTAATATTTCCTTTAGCTCTAATACATCCTGTTATGTAAATCTGCAACTCTATTTAGGCATTCAATAAATCACATCTGTATCAGATCTAAGGAGTATTCAGAGATTTTAACATCTGATTGGAACAATACAGAGTAACAGTCAAGGTGATTATAGTCTGTTTGGTCAATCAGCCTGTAATGTGTGAGAATCTGGTGCTCAATTCAAGGAATCTCTGTGAGATTTTAAGTAATCCTTGAAAAATTCTAATGTCATTGTGTCATTCATTATCTTCTGTGTCTCAATAGATTCACATAGGAGAGAGGAAAACACTCAGTGATTTGTTTCTGATTACAGCAGGGGAGAGAGGAGAAGCCACTGTTCTCTCCCCTCACTGTATCCTAATTCTTAGGAAATTACAAAAATTGCTTTCCTAGAACCTGTATCTAGGATAGAGAAGAGTAATGTAATAAAGAGGGTTATTATTACCTGGGATTTACATTTATTTATGGAATAGGCAAAAATAATTTCTTCACTCATTATAGGTATAGGATGTTTCTCCTAAAAACTGCATATCTTAATAAGCACTTTCTGTCTGATCATGTTCAATACATCTTTTACAAGTAAGTACAAAGTTTGTCTTAAAATCGTATCTCATTTTACTTTCCATTGAGCTAAAGAAACCCTGCAAATGAGAAACAATTCCATGACTGTCACCTTCTCCCCTTTCCACCAAATATATGTGCATACATAATCTATTATTGTTGTCTTTTGTTTCATATATTACTGGCATTCAAGCAGCCAAGTTAAGTGTAATTTTTTTTTTACCTGAAGATGTATTTCCTGACCGAATGACTCTCCTTTCTCCCTAGATACTAACCCATATATAAGAATACTATGATGTTCCAGCCTCAAGCAGTTTAAAAGATCATGACCATCTGTTAAGTATTACTTGCAAGCTGTGCACCAGCATCTTTATTTGTTGACAGAAAAAAAAAAAAAAGAAGAAAATAAAAAGGCCCCAAACCAAAAGAACCCAGCCCCAAACTATATGACATATTGTCATATTTAGAATTGAGAACAACTCAGATGCATTTTCATTGTTCTCCTTCCCTTTTGTATACAAGAAGTCCAGAAGCACAAGAAGCTCTACAGAGATACCTGGAGATGCTTCCAAACTTTAGAGAACCTGCATTTTTTTTGGTAAGCAGTGCATAATATCTTGTATTTCTGAACAGGACTACTTTACTACAGTTAAATGTAAACTGGTGAATTTACTTAAAATATGGTTCTCCAGTAGAAACTGTTTAAACCTTTCACCAGTAAGTGTTACTCAGGATACCTCTCCCAGCCAAGTTGCAAAAGAATTTTTAAATTAGTAGGAAAAAAAATAAGTGTTGCAGGAAACACAGATTGTTTTGTTTACTAAGATGACCATTTGTACTGCAGAAGTCATGTTTCAGGTGAAAGGCACTTTCTGTTGCTGTCAGGGGAAAAGAATGTAAAGAGCTACATTATGATGTGGTACTCTAAGATGACAAGGTTACACACAAGGGAATCAACATGACCCAGCAAGACTTCTTGCCAAGTGAAGCATTACAGATTAAATTGTCACAAGTGCACAAAATGACTCTTGAGCTGACACCAACACAGCAGTGTACTGCCAAGACAGTAAATGCTGGAATTTGTTAGAGCATTCTGTGAACACAGGCAGCCTGCATGCATTGCACAAAGAACATACAGGAATCCTTTTCTAAATGAGATGGCAAAAAAAAAAACCCATCCATTGCATTATATTGCCTTGCACAAACTTCTGTGCATTTCAGAACATACCAAATGGCTTCTCCAGCAGTGCTCAAATACATGGTCATGTCAAAAACAGCAGACAAAAAGGAAGCTTTATGCCTATGAGTCAACAACTGAAAAATACCAGGTTTCTCTGATACAGGGATTTTCTTAGGCTTCAGAAGCTGTCATGCTTTGCATTTCTTCAATCAATAAACAAGATGATCATTGACTCCTCTTCTCCTGTGCAAAATCAAATGGATGGATGATTCTTAGCAAATAACCTCCTCTCAAAGAGAAGGCAGGAATGCTGGACTCCAAGAAATGCTTTGATGGTTTTAACTTTTAAAACAACAGGAAGGAATGTTGGAACAAATGCCCTAATAATGACTGAGAAACAATACCCAAAGACATTTTGTCACCGTTATTCATGACAACAGTGTTGGGACAAGGACAGGTTTGCAGCTCAAGACTCAAGACTCAGGGCCACACTGTAACAAAGAGTGGGATACTATGGCTACAGTAAGACCTGGCAAAGGGCTGAGTCAGAAGCCTGGTACAAAGGTACCAATGCGTAGTGAGAATGTTCAAAACAAAGCTCTGCATTTAAAAGCAAAAGTGTTTGCTGGAATACAAAGTCAACGCTTGGAATGAAAGATCCAACTGCAGAGAATATTCAAAGAGACAGGACAGAGCCTGGGCTGTAAACCTATATTTGAAAGATACACTAATTCCATAGCGTGGTCTTGGGAGATAAATAAAAAATAAGTAAGTAATTATAAAGGAATAAAGGAGCCAGTGAGAAAGCTATGGGCATTAAGTCTGCTTAATGGACTCAACAGCGGGCGTGTATTTTTCTGTTTTCTTCTTTTCTTTCTCCTACTTACCAAACTCATCCACACCATAATTTGTAAGGTTCCCTGATATCAATTTTAACATATCAATAAAGCACACCCCAAAATCTATTTCCCTAGTATGATTTTTTTTTTGTTCAATTAACTTCTGCGTACTCAAGACCCATAATATTTATGTGTTTCTGACTCAGATATAAACCCTATGCCACACCATATCAATTATTCTCAGTTGCATACTTTAAACAACTATTCATTGCCACTTAAACAGTTAAAATTAAGTAAATGACTCTACTTTTGGATTGAGGTCACAGTTTAACACCCTAAGATTGATTCTGTAAATCTCCACATTGAAAACAGTATCAAATAAAGCCTTTATTCAAGGGAAGGTAGAAAAAACCAACTCTGAGTAACTTTGTAAGAAGATTAATCCAGTTATAAAATAATAATTAAATGTATGGGTAAGATGATTGTTAATTAGGAGGATGCTTAATCACCTGAAAATACTCCTTAAACATAATGGTAGAGCAACTGGCGCGTGACAAGGACTGTTCTGGAATCTATAATAAAGGCTATTGGGACCAAATCAAAAGAAAGTTAATTTATTTAGTATAGTAGCTGATAAGGCCTTTCATGTGCACTAAATACAACTGAAATTCTTATTTATTACATAATCAAAAATGTGTTCCTCCTCTGTGCTGCTGCTCACCAATACAATACAATACAATACAATACAATACAATACAATACAATACAATACAATACAATACAAGTCTTATGAGTATTCCAGGAAAATAGAGAAGGAGGCGTAAAAATGGTGATTTACAAATGGCCCTCATTTCCAGGTAAAACTGAACAGTGAATTCTCCATCTTTTCTGATGCTATGTAAATACCACTCTAGAAGAACTACAGATTTTTCCATGAAATTATTGAAGTTCCAAAGTGGAGAAAAACAGTGTCCTTAATTCTAAGCACAACTTTCCTCCGCAGACTGTACCAGCATGCTGTAACAGAGAACCTGCCTGGTGACAGAAAAGGAGCTCCTGACAACACTGTAAGGTCCCTGACAGGTGATCAGTTTTGGAGTAGGCAGGCACAACGGATAGTATAATAGTTGATTTTACTAGGTGAGCTAACTTAAACCGTTTGACAAAATAAAAGTTTGTATGGCAATACCTAGTAACTTTGCTTCTTTAGGATTAACATGAGAAAAATTTAGCAGGAAAATGAGCATTTTGCTTTTAAAAAGCAATTCTTGCTTCTCTATTATCTTGTAAACAGCTTATTCTGAATCAGTCATACTGGCATTTATTTCCTTATCAGTTATCACCAGAATTTTTGACTGCAAAAGTATATTTTAATCTCTTGTGCAAATGTTTAAAATTAATTTATATCCTAAAACTAATATAGTCAGTTTACCTTAGTACTCACAGAGACTTTAAAAATAGCTGTAGACCTATTTTCCATCTCACAGATGAGCAAAGTTATTTTGCAGCTCATTTAATTTGTCACAGATACTGAAAGTGTTAAGAATAAGATGTTACAATTACTGTTTGTAAACTCCTTACTTACCTTGTACCCCTGTCCCAGGTTTACTTACCTTGTACCCCTGTCGCAAATTGCTGTACCCCATATTTCTTGTTCCTTGTTCAGCCAGGCTCTGCCCCCTTTCCCAAGTTGCTGTACCCTGTGTTTCTTGTTCTGTGTTCAGCCAGGCACTGCCCCCACTGCTCCTAGACTCCCACATGGCAACATTGTATCCCTTTCCCGAGTTGCTGTACCGTCCTGAGGAGGAAGATGACATACTGACTTTTATGCAAACAAGAGAGACCAGAGACTTATGGGATGCACCCAGACTGGAAAAAACCCCAAAACAACGAGCCACGCAAAAGGGAAGGAATAGAACCAGCACCATCGAACAAGGAAGACCCAGAGGAGTCCCCTGACTTCTTTCCAGAGGCCGACATAACCTCAAGGAGACTCGACTGGGATGACAGCCTAGACTACGAGCCGTAAAGAACGAGTCTTCCCGGGGACTCCCGTGAGGAAGGAAGGCCCAGCTCTGCCCTAGTGACAGAGCTGCGTGGATCCTCCTCTTCTGCGGTGTCCAGTGGGAGCAGTGGCGGTGTGCGCGACCCCTCGGGCCCCCACCCCAGAGCTGTGCTGCTTAATAAAGGCCTTTCTAAAAAGGAGCTGGTCTCCTGGCCCGTTTATCACAAAAGGAAGGGCAGAAGTCATTTACTTGTCTGTCACATGGACAAAATTTGACTTCAGTTCAGCTCCTGTTCAGGACTCCAGATTATTTTCTCCATATTTTCTCTATAAAGAATTTGAACCTGGGCTTGATATTAACCAAATATTCCACAAAGACTAAACCTCGATTACTGAATAAAGCTACTGGAAGTTTTAAGTGAATTAAAATATTTTCCACGTGGACACAATCAATTTTCAAACATTTCAATTTGCTGATATGCAAAGCTATGCAAAGAAAGAGAGATTGTTGCAGTCTGTTTATTGAGTTTTGTCAAAGTACAAATTGTTTGTTGGTTTGCTCCTTTCCCCCCAGGTTAAGTGTAATGATTTCTCCCTGTTGTTATCCTCCCACATCCTATCCATCAAAGCAAACCCTCCCTTCCTTCTTGAAAGTTCCTTGTCTGTCACCCCAGCTCTGCCCCTACTCCCTTGTCCATCATTGTAAACCCCACCCTGTCTTCCAGATCCTTCCCTGCCAATCATTTGTCCCTCGAGGTCCCACTGGTTAGTGTATCTTGCTCCCACCCTCTCTGTATCCCTATTGGTCTGGAATTTGTGATTCCCTCCCCTTACTCCTCCCCTTGGAATTCCCCATTGGTGCATGGTTTGTACTCTTCCCTGGAGATCAGGCTGTACTTAACCCCCTGCATGGCAGTGCTTGGGGCTGTCCCGGACCTGACTCCTTTGAGTGCAGGTCCATTGTTTCCCTATCCCAATAAACTGTTACTGGGAACTTCAATCCAAGAGAGGCTCCTCTGCTGTCTTGTCCCCACACCTGATGCCATGCACCACAGAGCCTGGGGTGTCCCAAGACTCTGGAGGTTTCACTGAGGGAAAAGCCTGCTCCCATGATTCTTGGTGCTTGCCTGTGCTGGAGTGGAAAAGAGCACCATAGAGCTAGCCAGAGCTCCGGTGCAGTGCAGTTCAGTGTCAAGATTACAGGCTTCTCTATCTGCCAGACTGTCACACAGACTACTTCAAATGTGGAAGAAAGTCTCTATGGTGCAACTTCCCAGCAATCCCCAGCTTTGATATATCTGTGCTCTTACTTTTTTCCTTACAGATATCAAACCTACAAAAGCTGAAAATTTAAAGTTTGAGTTTCATCATGACAGACTAGAGGCATGAACCTTGAACTAGAGAAAATAACGAAACAAAAGTGGGAAGGGGGAGACTTATCCTCAACATGTTGCAACCATGGAACAGGACTGTTGCGGTGTCCCTTTCAGAGTGGTCACTCCACCCACCCGGGCTACCCAGACACCGCTGACCTGCAGGGGGACACCCCTCTGAATCCCCAGAATTGGGGAAGTGGCCAGGGATTTCTCCCTTGCTGGAAGAGACTATCACGACGATGGCAGAGACAGGCTCTTAAGGAGGGCAGAAATACAAGGTTTTATTCCATCCCCAGCACAACTCCAAACCTCACGGGTGCTGCTCCAAAAGAGCCCCCAAGGCAGGGGTGTCAGCAGCTTAAATACAGGGGAGGAAGATAGGGCAGGGACAGATCATTGACCAATAGGGAAAAAGGGGGCGGGGTGTGTGTATGGACAGAGTTGGAGGGACATTTGGGAGAGCAAATGAGGGTACCTGGTGTGAAAAACAAGGTTCACTCTTTCAATAAATTATAAAAGGTTTAATATAAACAAAAAGACAATTAGGAGACAAAGATAATAAAGCAAAGGGTTAAAATAGCCAGGTGCCCTGGCGCATTGCCATGAACACACCTGATATCTTTGGAACACTCCTTTTATTCCATTCTGCTGTGGGGTTTTTAATGCATATTCATACTTCTCCAAGAAGTATTTTGCATGGCCACTCCCTGGTTCCACCTTTTTAGAACATGCCTTATAGAGGTTTGATTTCTTCTGATCATCATTTTATTTGAGCTGGGGTTCCTTTCTCTCTAAGTGGTCAGTGCTGATAACAGTCTGGGCTTCCTCATCCTGCTGCTGAAAACAGTCTGGGCTCCATTGTCCTTCCACTGATAACAGCCTGGGCCCCACTGTCTTGCCCTCTGGGGTTATCTTGCTTTGTACAGAGGGGCATAGCTCTAACGTTCAAAATTGTTCAACGCCTAAAACTTGCTAGCAAGAGAAAAAGGACAGACATAGCTAAAGCATATAACATTCATCCTAATACTTGTGAAAGCCAATATCACAATATGGATTTATAATACTGGGGAGGGACCCCTTCTGTTCCTGCCTTCATCACTCGACAACCCTCTCCAAGCTTTCTAGAAGCTGAGAGAAGTAGCCAGGTGACAGAGAAGGCCCAGAGGAGGGAGGCTAGGGGGAACACAGAAGGATTGACAACTGGGACAACACATTGTAAGAAAAACAGAGGGGAGAAGGGAACAAAATGTTAAACGTAATACCATGGGGAGCAAAACAAACAATACAACACAGGAAGACCTTCCCTTCAGATTTCTTCCTTTTACACTGGAAATGCAGAACAGTGCAGTGTGGCTAAGAACCCGGTACAGTCCTTGTTTAGCCACATCTGAGATGTGTCAGGGTTTCTCTGCTCTTTTGACAAATGCTGCCTGTCGCTATTGGACACAACGTGGAAGTCTGGATTCATTCACAGCTCACCAAAATGAGTTGCTAGAAAGGGCCTTTATTCCCTGAACTTTTAAACTTTTACAGGGTCTTATGTTACAGGTTTAACATGATTAGTAAAGGGAACACTACCTCTTGTCCCTTTGGTGGGGTAAGAGAAAAACACACTATCTGCAGTTGTACAGAACTGTTTTGAGAAAATGAACTTCTTTACAGAGATAGACCTTGAGCGAGAGAGTTCTCAAGAGACTTTCCCTTGGGAACAGATCAGCCACTGACAGGCTGTAATTCTCTCAGGCTCAGAGAAATCAGGTCCAAAGCTTCCCTTCACACTGAGAGCTCCGTTCTCTGCCTTCACTCACCTATCCCACTGAGCCTTCCAGCAGCTCCGCAGTGATTCAGGGTGTCAGGAAAATGAATCCACAAACACCAGAGATTTATGTCCAAAAGGAGACAGAGAAGTCCTTTTATTTTATTTAAATAAAGGGAGAGGCCATGGGGCATTCCCCTGGGGTCTTTCAAATTTTGGTGGGCACAGCTTCCTTTTTACCCTAATTTCCTAGCCGCATGTCCCTTCTCTCCTTCCGCATTGGCTGAGGTACTTGAGAGGTACAGGCTTCCCGGAATGCCTGATACCTGAGACGACCCCTCCCCCACCCAGTGCACCCTTCTTAATTCTTAACTCTTGTGGAATTTGTGGTGTTTCCTCAGTGTCTCTTTCATCCTTCAATAGAATCCATCCCACTGTTTCTGTCATCTCTCAGTGATAATTTCATCTTATCAGCTGACCCACAGCTTGTTTGTAAAGACAAACCTGTCATTTCTCTCAATCCCTCCTCTTTTAATTTTTTAATAATTGTCTTTACAAACTTTAGTTATCATTGACTTAATATCTTGTTCTTGGGTCTTTATTTGGCTTTGCAATTATTTGCAGTGGCATCACTCTCTGCCCTTTTGTAGCCATCTCTGGGTCAGTAGGCACGGCTACTACCTGCATTCCTTTGATCACATGTTGAATGAGTTGTACTAAGCAAGGGATCATGCATGGTAAAAAGATTAGAGTTGCTACAACACATAAGAGAAAAAAAGCATTTGTTTAATGCATAGTCCACCAGGTAACCATGAAAACATGTTCCATTTCCATCCTTTCCATGCTTGGACCGGTACATGAACTAACTTTCTTATTCCTTTTGTTATTTGTTTTACATTCACATTTTACATTTACATTGTCATCTGTTTGCAAACAGCAATTTGAGTCCTTTAATTTTCCACACACTCTCCCTTCTTCTGCTAATAACTAGTCTAATACCATCCCATGTTGAAATCTCATCTGAGTAGACTGGTCAGCAAGGCCAAGAGCTGTAGCTGTCTGGTTGATTAGTATTTCAAAGACAGCTTGCAACTTAATTATCTGATTTTAAATTATAAATGGGTTCTCTGGTACCTGATATTCATTCAGGTAGTCATTCATCTTTGCCCCACTGTTTAACAGCCTTAAGACAGGCAGTTGGGGATCCAACAATCTAAATCCAAAGATAAAGTCCACTCACAAAAGCTTTATCCAACATATATGCTTCCTGTTCTATTTAGACAACATATGCCTCTTTCATATTTCAGAAATATGCCATGGACTTCTTTCTTTGTCCCAAAATCCAGTTCCATTATGGACTTCACTCAGGGTGCTAACTCACCATTTAGGCTCAACTGGGCTGGCCACCCATGGCCAGTTTTCAGATCGTCCTAGCCCTCCGCAGACCCAACAGTTTCTAAGGTTAGAGGTTTTTGCTAGTTCTTCTCTTAAGGTTAAAAAATTATTTTCCCACATTTGGCCCCAACTTAACTGACAATATAAAGGTAAGATTATTAAAAGAAACATTCTAATAGTGTAATAATCTAATTTCCTAACCTTAATTTTCACTTTCACATTGTCTTCCACACCACCTGTGGCAAGTGAAGGCACAGAAACAGCTTAGCATAAAGAAAGCAATGACAGCATGGATTGGCTCACAGTGACTGGAGAGCTGAGAGTAGGGATGCCCATACAGACTATTTCAGCAGGCAGTCTGTGGGTAGGCACACAGATGTTGATGCACGGCTACTGCTCCAGTCCACTCCTGTGGAGTGTCAGTCACAGCTTCCCATCCTTCTCCTCCAGCTGAGATGTCCAAATCTCTGGGGCCTCAGAGATCTTGACCCCAAGTGTGATGGGTCCACCCATGTTCAGCTGTCTTGACGGCTGTTTCTGTGGTCAGCAACACCTGGAAAGGTCCATGCCACTTAGCCACCAATGCTGCTTTTTTCCCCCACTCTTTAACTAGGACTCAATCTCCTTGTTTTCACTTTTGTGAACAGCAAAGTCCAAAGGTAGGGTCTGTGTCAGCTGAGCTTCCTGTTGAAGAGATTTCAGAAGAGACAGTATCCAGGCCACATATTGTTTTAAATATACATCACTTATCTCTATCCCTGCCCCAGGCTGAGAATTACAAGGATAAGGAATTACAAGCATCATTTCAAAGGGAGATAGTTAAATATCCTCCCTGAGCCTGGCCCTTATTCTTGCCAAAGCCAGTGGCCAGAGCCGCACCCACGGCTTCAGAAGATGTTTCTTTATTTCCCCATTCATCGTTTCAACCCAGCCTGAGCTTTGGGGGTGCCAGGGGGTGTGGAGGTTCCATTGTATCCCTAAAGCAGTCATTACTCATTTAAGAATTTTTCCTGTAAATTGAGTTCTCTTATCTGAGTCTATTGCTTCCACGATCCCATATCCTGGAATTATTTGTTCCAAAAATACTTTAATAACTGACCCTGTAGTGGCTGAAATGGCTGGGAATGCTTCTGGCCACCCTTTTTATTGACATACTATTGCCAAAAGCTATTTAAATCTTGCCACCTGGGGTATTTCAGTAAAATCTACCCTGCATCTCAGGAAGGGACATGCTGCCCAAAGCCTTTCCCCTCTGGCAAGTTGCATTGTAACTTTGTTATTGGTTTTAGCACAAATCAAACAACTTTGTAGCTGTTTTTGCCAGAGTAAAAAGCCCACAGCAGCACACATTTTGAGGAAGGCTTCTGCTATCCCTCGGGAGCCCTGATGACTTCCTTCATGAAGTTGTTTAAACAACTGTAAGGCCAGAGCTTTTGGTATCCACTGCTGACCATCCCGTGTAAACCATTTACTCCCTCCTTTCTCTGCCCCACTCTTTTTAACTATCTCAAGTTCTTCTGGTGGAAAAGACAGCTTCTCTGGCAAGGGGACA
Source organism: Parus major (assembly GCF_001522545.3). Taxonomy (NCBI): domain Eukaryota; kingdom Metazoa; phylum Chordata; class Aves; order Passeriformes; family Paridae; genus Parus; species Parus major. The sequence continues at coordinate 8,284,840 of NC_031777.1, read as the reverse complement.
GTTACTGGGAGCAAGGGAAGTATCTTAGATATTTCTGGCAAGAATGCAGCTTTCTGACCTTCTTCATGAGCCTGTCTTTCTTATTGCCTCTTCTGAGCACCCTGCCTGGTGCCCCTTGATGTGTATTATTGCTACCTTTTTTGGTAAATTCACCACCTCCAAGGTGGGAGATTAAGTTCTCATAAGCCAACATCTTTCCTCTGCAGGTTAATAAACCTCTTTCTTCCCATAGTTTCCCAAATGCATGTATTACCCCATATGCATATTTAGAATCAGTAAAAACATTTACTGTCTTGTCTCGATATAATTCACAGGCTCTTACAAGTGCATACAGCTCCGCTGTCTGAGCTGACCAGGTGGGTGGTAACATTCCTCCTCCCTTTAATTGTTTTCCATTCATGACAGAGTATCCTGTAAATGGCTTTCTTCACTTTAGTTTGCAGATCTGTTACTTGAAACAAAGCTTTAATCTGATGTGAAACTTTAACAATCAGTACCCTCCCCTTTGTCAGCTTTCAGTAATGGAAAACCGCTCAGACTATTCAGAGTCCTCATGGAGGTATAGCGAACGTTGTTTATTTCTATATTTTACTACAGGGTTCGAGTGGCTTAGCAAGCTACTATTAGTTAATACATACTGTTTTACATTCTTTTCCAGGAACACAATGCCATTGTTTTTCTTTATTCTGCTCCAGGAGAGTTTCAAGGACACTGCCTTTAATATTGTCACCTGGATTGAAAGCTGGATTGTGCAGACAGGCTGTTACTAAAATATCATACTTTTACTCTGTTAAAATGTTTCTCTACATTTCGGGCTTCAGCCACCATCAGAGCTGTGGCTTCACAGTTCTGCAGACAATGGGGCCAGCATCTGGCTGTCAGGTTTACCAGCTTAGAAGGATAGGCAGCAGACTTTGTGTTCCTTCATGCTCTTTCACTAAAATTTCTTTAGCATGACTTTGTTTACTATCCATATACTGCAACAACTTAACTCTTGAGGGTGGAGTAAACTCTTATTATTTTCTGCAAAGTTTGCCCAAACAAAACAGGTGACTCTGTATAAACATGATCTCATTCAGCAGCAAGCAATGCCACTGCCCTAAGCTAATCACATCACATTTTTTATTTCTAGTAACCAGTTGCTCTCTATCCCAATTTTTTGCATCAAGTCTATCTTAGGCATGGGGAGGTGACTAACAAATTAACCTTTATTAAGGAAACCTTAATATTTATAACATTTTATAACCTTTAACATTTATAGCCTTTATAAAGGAAAGTTAATAAAATACTTTCCTTTAAAGTTTTCTTATAGCCTCCAGAGAGGAAGTGTATGACAAATACCTAGGCTTCCATAGGACACCATCCCCACAAGGCTGCAGCTGCAGAATTTGCCTTAGGATTAGAACTTGCCAATTCTAGCTCTCCACAACAAACCACAGACTGGTGGGGGTGGTCTGGTCCTCACAAGACAGGAGTTGCAGAATTGGATTCATAACTGAAACTTTCTAATTCTGGCTTTTTACAACAAAACATAAAAAGCAGAGGGGTGTAGTCCCCTCCAAACTGGAGCTTTTAGCTCTGCACAAAACCTCATGTAGACAAATAAATTAAATCCTCAAATTAATTTACTATAATTTCTACAATTCTTTCAGAGAAAGTTGTGTTCAAACTTCTGAGCCCACAGAAGAAACCATAATTTTCACAACTCCTTTGAGCAATCAAAAAAATTCTTTAGATAATTTTTCCCCTTCAGGGATAAAAATTAAGTGGATCGAGAGGTCTTTGTTTTTACTAAGACACACACCTCCTCCCAATCTAGACCCACTTTAAAAGTTAACAAAGGCTACAGGTTGGTGGGTACAATGAGAGCCTTTGACACTCTTAACAATCAATTTCCATTATCTTCTGGACTTTCTCGAGAGTCCAACTGTTTTTCCAGATATTGCTGTTTTCAGTGTCCCTCTGCCCTGCAGATAGCACACTGATTTTTCCCAAACACTGTCTGGGTCTGGTCTCCCCTGCTGGGGAGGAATGCCTCTGCCACTTCTTTGTGGCTGACTCTGTACCCTCTGTCCCAGGGGACCCCTTGGGCCTTGCGGTTTTTCCATTTTGGACCGGAAAAATTCTGCCATTGCCTTTCCTCCTTGTGCTCACTCTACCACACACCGTATACCAGAGCCAATCCCTGTCTTGCCACATTGTCCTCTCTCCAGCACTCCCTGCAGGCACGGCTGGCAGCACCACAGTTGGCCAGGGCGTCCCGCAGCCTCATGGGGCCAGTGGCCACAGCCGCCCCTGCCCGGGGCTGGCGGGGTCAGGCACTGCCTGGCCCTGAGTCCCAGCAGCCCCACAGGCCCCCAGCCTGTGCTTCTGCTCCTGCACCTCCACTCCTGGTCCTGCCACTCCTTGCCTCAATCATATCTCTCCACCCTCCCCTTTATCTAATTCTGTTCCAACACACCAACACGATCTGTCCATCCCCTGTTGTCAAGACTCCTTCTTGACTCCCCTTATTGCCCCCTCCTGAGCATGGATTCTCAAGACCCCTTCTCAACTCACCTTACTGCCCCCCCTGGGAATGGAGTGTCAAGACCCCTTCTCGATTTTCCCTTATTGCCCCCTTTGGGTGTCTATATCCTTAATTACCTCTGTGAGAATGTGTAAACCAACTCTACAAGTCTATTCTTCCAAGGGATTCTTCAGAGATATTTTGGGATCGTCATCCCTTTTGCCGGGGCCCCTTCCCAGCTGGAGCCTTGCCACCCTCCATGGGTGCCCTCCCAGGTTTACCTGTGCTACCCTCCTTGGGTGCCCTCCCAGGCTTGCTCCCCGAAGATCCCATTTCACTCACTGGTGAGATTTTCAGTGGTCCTTCCCTGTGGACTCTTCACAGACCCCCCTGGTCTGCCACTCGTCTGTCTCCTGGACAGTTTCAGGAACCCAATTGATTGCCCGGTGCTGGCAGCCACCAAGGGGAGCTGATCACCGAAACTGGGTGAGGCGCGCCTTCAGCTCCACTCGCTGCCCGCCACCCTGGATGGTGGAAATATCCTGGACAGAACCACCATTTTTCAGGAAAATTAATCCACAAACACCAGAGGTTTACGTCCAAAAAGGAGACAGAGGAGTCCTTTTACTTTATATGAATAAAGGGAGAGGCCATGGGAGCCTGACAAGGGTCATCCAGGGAGGACATTCCCAAGGCACCTCCCAGCCTGCAGGCCACCCAGCCATAGTCTTTGACAGCACAGCAAAAAAACCACTGGAAACAAATAAAGTCAAGATTCTCTGTTACAATTGACATAAAAGTAAATAAGCTAGAGCTGTTTTAGGAAGGGGGTTTTGGAGAGGGCCCACAGTGGGCTGGGGGTCTGACAGAAGAGTTGACAGAAAGAAGCCAGCAGGATTCCTGTGTGTCTGTGAGATGAAGAGAAAGAAGATAAAGGTAGAAGAAAGCAAAGAACATCTGTGCTGTGAAAAACACCATGGAAAAGGGATTTATCTGTATTTTTGATTTTTGGGGATACTTTCTCAAAACAGTGTTTCCACCAATGGACTTGAGGGGTGGTGTGATGATGGCCAATGAGATGGGGTGCACAGTGGGGTCAGAAGGGTATAAAAACACTATTTTACTGTGCTATGAGCACAATAAAAAAGCATGGAGGAAGTTTCTTAAGGATCTGCTTTGTGTCGTGTCTGCTCTGATGGTGATGTGGTGATGACAAGTGCAGAGCACACTGTACACCTTTGTTTTATTGCTCCCATCAGCTTCTCCCATTTATTTCAAGAGTTCCTGTCTCAGTGTCAACAGCTGCTTCCATCACCAATCCTGCACTATCTGCCTTACCCAAAAGCTTTTCTTGGTGGTTGTAAAATAGCTGAGTTTAACTTGTTCACAGATTTCTTCAAACTTACTGTATTTGTATTAAAATGGTATAAACAACTGGCAAATTGCAAGCTAAAGTTAAGATTACTTTGCTTTGTTAATGTATTCACCCAGACACCTGATAAGAAAAATGTCTCATGTGGCAGATTATCTTGCTTTTAAGTACTTGCATGATGCATGACTGTTCTCACTTAGCAACTTTTAACTGTCTTGCAACTTTATTTTTATAAATAATATATTCTTTATAAAGGAAATAGAAGAGATATAAAAGTTTGAATTCTGCAGGAGAACTTTCAAAGTTTAATTTCAAAAATGTGATCAGATATAAAAATGAAACCAAAGTACAGTTCCTTAGTATACATATCCTTAATGCTCAAAAACATTTTTACTGAAACCAGGACAGAAGGAACTTTAGGTGACTTAATGATAATCCCCCTCTAACGATGGATATAATTTCACAATAAAAGTTAACACTTGGTAAATTTAACAATAAAATACACCCTTCTCAAATACAGCACACATGCCTACAGCAATATGTGTGTGAATAAATTGAAATTGTCAGCTTGCTGAGAAAGCAAAAAGAAAAAGGGAAACAAATTAAATGAAGGAAGTAATTAGAAGCCCTGTGAATATACTGGCATAACATTATCATGTAGATATTTTTTCAATTAATTTTTGGGGTTGATATATGAGAAAGACTTTTGTAAAGTCCTAATTAGCAGATCAAATGTCCTTTAGTTCTCATAACAATGGTGTTTCATGAGACTTACTACACACCAATTCTATCTCTCAGTAGAAATGATTTGCAGAACTCTTTTACTTTCCTATATTAAAATGTCAGACACTACTTTGTCCTCCACTATTCCCTTGGCCATAAAAATAGATCTCCTTGGATTTTAATAAGGTTAAATGAGGTACAAATTATAACAGGACATATAAAATATTGTTTCTGAAAAGAAATCATTTGATAGACTATTTATAGCTCATAATTTAAAGAGATGTAAAGAATGTTAATATGAAATGCTCTATGTGATAAAGAAGTTAACCTCCTGCCTTTCTGGCTTGCTCATATGAGCTGGACTTAGAAAGAATTTTCTTCTTTTTAACCTTTTTTCCCCCTCTCCCTGGGGAAATAAAACTTCTATGTTCAGACAAACAAGATCGTGTATAATCGTCTCTATCCAGTTTTCCTGGGAAGAACCTCACACCTCTTACTTGAATCTTCAATCATAAATGTCACATTCATGCAGATTGCAAGCCAAGTACAGGATATTCTCCAGATGACTAATTCCAACAAGTAATACAAATCCTGTGCTGACTCAATGACTGTGACCCTACAGAAGGGAATCACAGAATCATTTGGCTTGTAAAACCCCTTAAGATCATTGAGTTCAACCTCCAACCACTAAGCCAGCACAGTGTGGCAGGAGGTCTATGCAACCCCCGCCACCTCCCCCTGACAGCTGGTGCATAAAGAGATAACCCAGGAGCTGAAGTGTTGCAGTGTGTTTCTTGTTAATGGGATGTTCTGTTATTGCCTAAATTGATGGTTTGGTCCAAATGAGACCTTCCCACCCCGTGTTGTCAATCTACCCTGAGTCTCCTGTCAATCTGCCTTAAGCCCACCACATGCTCAGAATTCCACTTCAGAAATCCCCTAAACTTCGACACTTGATTAGTCCATGTGACCCAATTTCCCCCCCCCCCCCCATCCCTCCCTCATTGGATGATGATTTTGTAAATCCTGCCTTTCACCCCTCCCCAGGATATCTCTGATTAGCTGATGCTTTGTACCCTCCCTTTGAACCACCTCCATATTTCAGCTGTTGCACATTCATATTTGCTGTCTTTTTCCCCAAAGATTCCCCAGAGCAATAAATCCTCTATTATCCCATGCAAAAGACCTCCCTCTCGTTCTTGTCTCCTCAGAGCCCAGACTGACAGCCAAAAAGCTGTAGAGCAAGTTCTCTAGTGGCACCTCAGGTCATCCTGCTCCTGGGGTGTGACCCACTCCTGGCGCGGGCCGAAGTGACAGCCAAATAAGCTCTGGCCTGATGTGATACTAAAGGGCTCACCAAGTGGTCATCTCTGGCACCAAAAGGGCTCAGACCTCAGCTAAGAATCAATATGTTAGTGGAGAGCAGATGTGGGAAGAGATAAAAGAAATATTCTTGACTAAGAGACACTGTTTTACAAACTATAAAAGACACATGAGTCATTACAGAAGCAGAAGCCTTTTACACCCTAACAAGTATTTGAGAATTTTCCCTGGAGTTTGGATGCAGATTCTACGGTTACTTCCCTGGGGATTGAAGGAAAGGATCCCAATGTGTGCCCCACCAACAATTGGATGGTAAGATATATTGAATCCTGTTATAAATGCGAAGGCAATTTTGGATTAAATAAAAAATAAGATATTTATTATAAAACAATTTTGATAAGAAACAACAACGAGAGAAAAAACCACAATAAAATAAGCAGTGCAGCGCTAGGTGGACCGGGTCTATACCAAAGGTGTAGGTGTTCCCAAATCCACGTTTGAGGGCTCTCAAGCCTAGGTTTTTATAGAGATTTTATGTCCTCAGGCTAGAATTCTAAGCAGGCTCCATTTACCAAGTGTCCTTGATTGTCAGGTGAATGGATTTCCTGGCATAGAAAAATAGAGCTAACAAGTGTCCGGACAGAATCTCCCCATATGTAAAGAGATTCTGTATGTATTTCAATTTGTGTCATCAG